>NC_056631.2:113128682-113761182 GCF_002870075.4 Lactuca sativa
AACACAAGAATAATTGAATCCAATATGGTATCAAAACCTATGAACATAAATAAAACACCTTTTATTTATCACCATATGATTACACATTATTCATTGTATACTGTTTCAGCTATCAACTTTATTCTTGAATTTAAAACAATAGTTGTCCCATGCTCCAAGCATGTACACTATGTTTTCTAAACTCTAGTCATGCCACACACCAAGTATGCATACTATGTTTGTCTATGGTCTTTACTTTGTGAACTAGATCAATTGAACATAACTTCAATGACTCTCTATTCACACTCCCAAATCCTTACTGCAATTGCAAGAATTCCAAATTCATGCCATTTACTGAAATCTGTTAGATTCTAAACTTATATGCATTGATCCTCTTGTAATGATTATGCACAAAGTCAGAAAGACTTGACAACAATCATTACAGAGTATTCCAAAGGAGATCAGCTCCTTGGAAAGATCCTTCTTGCATTAAGTTTCCTAATCTTAAACAGATTGAAAATTCTAACTTTGAAACATTTCCAGATTCCATTTTGACTATCACTTCTGAACAAGAGTTGCCTCCTTACAGACTATGTCACTATGGTCCTTCCAGAATTATCACTATACTTCCAACTGTCCTTGAGCATCCAATCTTTGGTAAACTTTAGATTGTCCTCGACAATTGTTTAATCATTTTAGTCATATCCAGTTCTAAACCTGTTCCCTTCTTAATGCCCCAGGCATTTGGAAAATTTTAGAAAGGATGAATATAGAACATGTAATCGATCCTATATCCAAAGCATATGGGACACGATTCATGATGTCTCACATAAAGATTAAACCAGTCTTTTGCTATAACATTTCCATTTCAATTTGCCAAGTTCTCATAATTCAGATTATGAAAAGGGATGCCGCAATCATAATCGAATTTTAGAACGCAAATAATGGACTCATATACAAAATTTCCTTGTGTTGAGCCATTCCAACATGAAATTCATATATATCCTTAACTAAATGATTAAAACCTCACGATCTAAGCTTATAGATTTGAGATGAAGTATAATTTCCTCTCCCTTAATTATAGCAAAACAACTCTTTCCCAATTGAAACTTTTGTTTTCTATAATTAACATTGCTAGCTTGCAATACTTATCATATATATCATGCTCCCACTAACATGATGATTATTAGCATAACACTTATGCTCCCACTAGCTTTGACATGTACTCAGAAATCAACTGACTTTCTTAGCAAAGTTCAGATTTCTGATACTAGATTGTTTTGATTAAACTTTATCAAAATCATACACCTTCCCTTAGATAGCACACTTGTGTGTCTAAACAATTATGAAGAGGGATGTCGTAATCATAATGGTTAGACATTTATCAAAATCATACACCTTCCCTTAGATAGAACACTTAAGAGTTGTTCTTGAGACTCGGCGAGTTGAGTCATGGTAGCCCCGCGATTCATGCCAGGTGGAACTCGTCGAGTCAGGGGAGTACTTGACGTGTCAAAAGGGAATCCTAGAGAGTTGGTGAAAATGCTTAGACTCGCCGAGTCGCCCTAGTGCACTCGCCGAGGCCGGTCACCGTTGACCGTTGACTGTTGACCAGTGTTGACTTGATAGGGGTAGTCAACCTTAGTGGAAAAAGTGTTAATTAAGAGACATATGATGGTATAGGAGGAGTATAGCTCGGAGGATCGAGCACGAGTGATTTCCAGGATTCGCGAGTTATCGAGATACACGAGGTGAGTCTTCTCACTATACTTTACCTTGAGTAGGTAATCAGAGTTATGTGTCAGAGTATCTGTATGTTATGTGTATGCTATGTGTTTTACTGCATGATGTCTATGTGATTTATGTTGTGCATGTTTATAGAGTTGGAACCGGAAGGTTCCCAGAGTTAGAACCTGAGGGTTCACAGAGTTTGGGTGCACGGACCCACAGAGTTATAGCCTCGAGTGGCTTATATGTGTTATATGTGGTATTTTGGGGAACTCACTAAGCTTTGTGCTTACAGTGTTAGTGTTGTTGTTTCAGGTACTAGCGATGACCGTGGGAAGGCGCCGGCTTGATTTGTACACACGCATGGGATTTTGATATACATATGATCTTGGGATTTTGTATGATGTGATTTGGGATTTTAAAACTTAATGTTTTTTATGAAAATTAAATGAGAAGTGTTTTTATAATTTGTGAAAAAATTATTTTGAAATTCAGGGTGTTACAAGTTGGTATCAGAGCCTTGGTTTGAGGGATTCGAGTACACCTTCGGGCGTATTTGAACTCAAACTGAGGATTTGAGAAGTATTTTGAAAAAGAATAAAAGATTTTTGAAAACGCAGAGCAGAGTTGTGTGTACGATCAGTCCGCGCCCGAACGGTGATTTCCCAAAATACCCTTATGTTATGTGATATTGATACTGATATGATGTATTCGCAAGCTAGAGTAGGCTAAGTATTCCTATTAGGACTAGAGTGGCCTGATTTGTGATGTCTTAGCCTTGGAAGAGGTGAGCTGCTATGAGATGCTTGAGAGTGAGTAGGTAGCAGCGAGGGGCTTATGAGAGATCTATTAGAGAGTGGTCTATGCAAGATAGAGTACTTGGAATTTGGGATCCGAAGAGGAGGACTTGGGGTGTATTCTGATACGGTGCGGACAGTAGTATTGGGCCCGTACTACTGAAAGCACCGGAGCGGTGTACAGCCCAAGTAAGAATCTTTGGAATACCAAGGATCAAGGAGGAAAGAGTTGACGAGTGTGAGTATGCTCGTATGGGTTCTAATTTATCGTATGTTTTATTTCAGAGGAAGATCATGGTGAGGACTCGCTTGATGCCTGAGAGCAGTGGTACCAGTGATGAGGAGATCCGCCGTATCATCCATGAGGAGGTGGCTGCAGCCATCAGGGCAGAGATACCGGAGATTTTTGGGTCTATAAAGACCACGCTGATTGAGACCTTTGACGAGCGTTATGCTGCTCTTTCTGAGGCTGCTGGTGCAGCGGCCACCGCAACGATTGCTGCCGCGAGGCTGCAAGGTGGTGATGCATTACTGTTCCGGGAGTTCAGCAACACAAAACCACCAGAGTTTGATGGTACCCCGGATCCGGTGGCAGCTATGAGGTGGATATCTGATATAGAGGGATGCTTCTTCACTTGCTCATCTCCTGAGCATTTGAAGGTTCGGTTCGCGCTGAACCAGCTTCGCTTGGGAGCGAAGGACTGGTGGAAGTTTGTGACGGCGCATTTTACGCCTGCTGAGCTTGCGGCAATGACCTGGGAGAGGTTCACTGCCATGTTTCGAGATGAGTACGTTCCCCAGGTGGAGAGGGAGCGTTTGGCCCAGGAGTTTCTGACCCTCAAGCAGGGTACTGTGTCTGTTACGGTGATTACCAGGATGTTCCATGAGAAGGCGATGTTCTGCCCTGAGCACGTGTCTACGGAGCAGGCACGTATGAGTCGTTATTTGAGCATTTTGAGGCGGGATATTCGGGAGTTCGCGGCGAACTCCTCGTGCCGGACATTTGCTGAGCTTCAGGAAAATGCCCGGAAGAGGGAGATTGAGCTAGAGACTCAGGCCAGGGAGAAGGCGGAGTCTCAGGGGAGGGATTGGCGACCGACACAGTCTCAGCCGGCAGCCAAGCGGGCCAAGCCCGCTGATCCCAAACCAGGGAGCCAGAAGGGCCGCACTTGTGGGAAGTGTGGCAAGGGTCATGATGGAGTCTGCGGAGCGGGATTGCTACAAGTGTGGCAAGGAGGGGCATATGGCCAAGGACTGCCCCAAGGGGTTTGCGGTGTGTTTTCACTGCAACCAGACCGGACACCGGAAGGAGGAGTGTCCGCAGTTGCGGGGATCAGCTCAGGGAGCACCTCAGGGATCCGCCCCTGCCGCCATCAGATCTACAGAGAGTCGGCCGGTGAAGGCCGAGGCATCGAGGGCACGAGGGAGAGCTTTTCAGCTGACCGCGGAGGAGGTCCGTGCAGCGCCCGATGTCGTGGCTGGTATGTATTCTTTCATGTATTTATTTTGATGTTGAGATATTATGCTTATGTTATGTTATGCATAGGTACTTTCCTTGTGAATTCTGTACCTTCCTTGGTGTTATTTGACTCGGGTGCGAGTCGGTCTTTTGTATCTCTGGCTTTCAGTCAGCATATTAGTGTTAATCGTGAGGCGTTGAGTCGGCCTCTGACAGTTTCCATAGCTGATGAGAGAGTGATATATGCCACGGAGGTTCTTCGAGGTTGCGTAGTCGAGATTTTCGGTGTTGAGTTCCCAATTCATTTGGTTCCTATTCCGATGGGTGATGTCTGTATCATTGTGGGCATGGACTGGTTGAGCAGATTCGGTGCGGTTATCGACTGCGAGCGTCAGCTGGTGACCATACAAGACCCTAGTGGGGGAGTTCTTTCGGTATACGGCAAGGGTACAAGTTCAGGATCAGCGTTTTGTTCGGCCGCTAGGGTGAGGCAGTGTCTACAGCAGGGCTGTAAGGGTTTTGTGGCGCATGTGATGGATACACGGGTGGTTTCCGAGAGGCCGAGTTCAGTTGAGGAGGTTCCGGTGGTGCGTGAGTTCCCGGATGTTTTTCCCGGGGAGTTGTCGGGTGTGCCTCCTGTGAGGCAAGTGGAGTTCGGTATCGATTTGGTTCCGGGGGCTGCACCTATCGCTAAGGTGCCTTATCGCCTTGCACCTCCAAAGATGCAAGAGTTATCCTCACAGCTCCAGGAGCTGTTGGGGAAGGGGTTTATTCGGCCGAGCAGCTCGCCGTGGGGAGCGCCTATCCTGTTCGTCAAGAAAAAGGATGGTTCACACCGGATGTGCATTGATTACCGGGAGTTGAACAACCTGACGGTCAAGAACCGTTACCCGTTGCCGAGGATCCACGATTTGTTCGATCAGTTGGAGGGAGCATCATGGTTCTCCAAGATTGATTTGAGGTCTGGATATCATCAGGTGAGGGTGCGGGATGTGGACGTCCAGAAGACAGCGTTCAGGACGCGTTATGGGCATTATGAGTTTGTGGTGATGCCTTTTGGGCTCACCAATGCCCCGGCGGTGTTCATGGATCTCATGAACCGAGTGTGTAGGCCGATGCTGGATCGGTCGGTGATTGTGTTTATCGACGACATTCTGGTATATTCGAGATCTAGAGAGCATCATGAGGAGCATCTGAGAGAGGTTCTCGGAGGTCTGAGATCGGAGAGGCTTTATGCCAAATTCTCCAAGTGTGATTTCTGGTTGCGGGAGGTCCAGTTCTTAGGACATCTCGTTAACCAGGAAGGGATATTGGTCGATCCGGCGAAGGTTGAGGCGGTGATGAGTTGGGAGGTGCTGAAGTCACCCTTCGAGATCAGGAGTTTCCTAGGGTTGGCAGGGTATTATCGGAGGTTTATCAGGGATTTCTCTAAGATCGCAGTGCCACTCACCAAATTGACCCGGAAGGGTGTTGCTTTTTCATGGGGCCCCGAGCAGCAGGCCTCCTTTGAGACACGTCACCAAAGGTTGTGCGAAGCCCCGGTATTAGCTCTCCCGGAAGGGATGGAGGACTTTGTGGTATATTGTGATGCATCGATTTTGGGACTGGGAGCGGTGCTGATGCAGAGAGGGCATGTGATAACATATGCATCGACGCAGCTAAAGCCTCATGAGGCGAGATATCCCACCCATGATCTAGAGTTGGGGGCAGTGGTGTTCTCCCTCAAGATTTGGCGTCACTACTTGTATGGGGTTCGGTGTACGATATACACGGACCATAAGGGTTTGAAGTATTTGATGGATCAGCCCAACCTAAATATGCGACAGAGAAGGTGGTTGGATGTGGTCAAAGATTATGATTGTGAGATCCTATACCACCTAGGCAAGGATAATGTGGTAGTCGATGCGTTGAGCTGCAGGGCGGAGAGCACTCCACTGCGGGATGTATGTTTGAGATTGACCGTGATAGCTCCGGTATTGGACGCCATTCGTGGGGCACATGCCGAGGCTGTGTAACCTGAGATGCAGAAGAGGGAACGGGTTGTTGGTTTGGTTTCAGAGTTCGTTACCGATGGTCGGGGGCTTATGACTTTCCAGGGGCGTATCTGGGTGCCATTTGTGGGAGGAACGCGTACCATTTTGATGGAGGAGGCTCATCGGTCAAAATTTTCGATCCATCTGGGGGCCACTAAGATGTATTTGGATTTGAGAAAGGAGTATTGGTGGCCCTGTATGAAGAGGGATGTTGCGTGGTTTGTTGAGAGGTGCTTGACCTGCCGTAGAGTTAAGGCCGAGCACTAGAGGCCGCATGGCAAGTTGCAGCCATTGGAGGTTCCCAAGTAGAAGTGGGAACAGATCACTATGGATTTCATCACCAGATTGCCGAGGACTGCCAGAGGAGTTGATGCCATTTGGGTGATTGTGGACAGGTTGACGAAGAGCGCTCACTTCCTTGCCATCAGTGAGAGTTCTTCAGCAGAGAAATTGCCGGAGGTGTATGTGAGGGACGTGGTATCTCGGCATGGGGTGCCGATCTCGATTGTTTCAGACCGTGATGTGCGCTTCACTTCCAGATTCTGGAAGAAATTTCATGAGGAGCTGGGTACTAGACTGCATTTTAGTACCGCATATCATCCCCAGACAGACGGTCAGAGTGAGCGGACGATTCAGACGCTTGAGGACATGCTCCGAGCATGTGTGTTGGATTTCGGGGGTAGCTGGGATACGTATTTACCCTTGGTAGAGTTTTCCTACAACAACAACCATCATTCGAGCATTGGTATGCCGCCCTTTGAGCTGTTGTATAGGAGGAGGTGTCGGACCCCCATTTGTTGGAGAGAGGTTGGGCAGAGGGTGATGGGCAGTACAAAGATCGTACTTCAGACGACATAGTAGATTCAGCAGGTCAGGCAGAGGTTGTTGACCGCTCAGAGCCGACATAAGAGTTATGCAAACAGACGCCGGTCCGAGCTTGAGTTTCAAGTCGGCGACTTTGTTCTCCTGAAGGTCTCTCCTTGGAAAGGAGTGATTCGATTCAGGAAGAGGGGCAAGTTGGGGCCCAGGTATATTGGTCCATTCCGTGTGATCGCGAGGGTAGGTCGGGTAGCCTATCGTTTGGATTTGCCAGCAGAGTTGGGGCAGATTCATGACACTTTTCATGTGTCGCAGCTGAGGAAGTGTATAGCCGATGAGTCGCCAGTGGTTCCATTAGAGGATATTCAGGTGGATGCGAGCCTGAATTATGCTGAGAGACCAGTGACTATCAGAGATCGGAAAATCAAGGTTCTGAGGAACAAGGAGGTACCCCTGGTGTTGGTTCAGTGCCAACACAGGAAGGGATCAGAGATGACCTGGGAGCCGGAGCGTGAGATGCGTGAGCAGCATCCGGAGCTATTTTCAGAGCGAGAATTCGAGGGCGAAGTCTAGTTCTAGTGGGGGAGAGTTGTAACAGCGCGGATTTCTAGGTATCTTTTATGCTTATGTTTTTGGTGATTTGTGAGGGGCATTGGCGAGTTGGAGCTCAAACTCGCCGAGTAGGATCGCGGTTCTGGATGCGGGTTCGCGCCTGGACTCGGCGAGTCCAAGGTATGGACTCGGCGAGTCCGCGCTGTTTAATGAAACCCTAATTTCTCGGGTTTGGGACCTATTTAAAGGGCCTTAAGGCCGTCATTCGTGCTCACCAGACCCCTGAGTGAAACCCTAGCGAGTTTGAGCGTTTGGAACAAAGCAAGGAGCCATTATTGACCTTGGAGGTGTTATATTGCAAGGGAAATGAAGCAATAGCTAAGGGGCAATCAAGAGGAGCCACTTCCTGAAGATTTGAGGTCCAGAATATCACATTTTAGGTACTACCTTCGAGCTATTCTCTGTCATGTTGATGTTTATATTGATTTAGGGCTTATTGAGCCCTTTTGTGGCTAGATCTTGTGCTCCCTTGGTCCCTAAAGCGAGTTAGGTTCTAGATCTGGACCTTTGGAGGTCCAGAGTGTCCCTTTGCCCAAGCTTTTTATGAATCCATAGGGGTTTTGGATTGGGGTCTTTATGCTTAAGGTCAAAACACCAATTATGAGTCATGGGGTGTGTTATGAGCACCAAGATATGGACTTTACGTGATGAATAAGGTCAGGAGGGCCAGATCTATGAGTTGTTGGAGCAGATCTGACCTCAGAAGCAAGTTTGGGTCGATGCATGGCATGGACTCGCCGAGTCTGAAGAACAGACTCGACGAGTAGCATGAAGATTGTCCTTAACCACTCAGTGAGTGGTCCAGCCGAGTTATGAGTTGACTCGGTGAGTCAGGGAGAGTTAGAAAGGGTTGACAGGTGGATTGAGTCGAACTGGAACTCGCCGAGTTGTTCTTGAGACTCAGCGAGTTGAGTCGTGGTAGCCCCGCGATTCATGCCAGGTGGAACTCGTCGAGTCAGGGGAGTACTTGACGTGCCAAAAGGGAATCCTAGAGAGTTGGTGAAAACGCTTAGACTCGCCGAGTCGCCCTAGTGCACTCGCCGAGTCCGGTCACCGTTGACCGTTGACCGTTGACCAGAGTTGACCAGTGTTGACTTGATAGGGGTAGTCAACCTTAGTGGTAAAAGTATTAATTAAGAGACATATGATGTTATAGGAGGAGTATAGCTCGGAGGATCGAGCACGAGTGATTTCCAGGATTCGCGAGTTATCGAGATACACGAGGTGAGTCTTCTCACTATACTTTACCTTGAGTAGGTAATCAGAGTTATGTGTCAGAGTATGTGTATGTTATGTGTATGCTATGTGTTTTACTACATGATGTCTATGTGATTTATGATGTGCATATTTATAGAGTTGGAACCGGAAGGTTCCCAGAGTTAGAACCTGAGGGTTCACAGAGTTTGGGTGCACGGACCCACAGAGTTATAGCCTCGAGTGGCTTATATGTGTTATATGTGGTATTTTGGGGAACTCACTAAGCATTGTGCTTACAGTGTTAGTGTTGTTGTTTCAGATGCTAGCGATGACCGTGGGAAGGCGCCGGCTTGATCTGTACACACGCATGGGATTTTAATATACATATGATCTTCGGATTTTGTATGATGTGATTTGGGATTTTAAAACATAATGTTTTTATGAAAATTAAATGAGAAATGTTTTTATAATTTGTGAAAAAATAATTTTGAAATTCTGGGTGTTACATACTCATCATTGTCGCCTTCAAGAGTAGCATTGGAACCGGTTGATTGGGTTGGCAAGGGAGGTATAGTGATGACAGGGGTGCCGGGTACAGTAGGTGCCCCCGTATTAGATACCTTGACCCTTGCTGTTTGTTCAGGGATTGTAGTGGTTGTGACTGGGGTAATGATTGGAGTAGATAAAGGTGTTGTGGAAATAGAAACAGAAGATACTGGTGGAGGTGGTAGAGAAGTTTCGGTTGTAGAAGTGGGAACAACCGAAACTGGAACTTTCGGTGTCGCTGTTGGAGTTGGCTGTTTCGGTGGTGTTATTTTTGGGGTTGTTTGTTTTGGTGAAGGGGGTGGAGTTGGAATTTTAACATCTTCTGGTTTAGGAGGGGATTGTTTAGGTGATGGAGGTGGAGTTGGAATGTTGACTTCTTGAGTTGGGGAAGGAGATCTATGTGGAGTATTACCTCTTGGAGACACATGTGGAGACGTGGCTTCTTCATCATCTTGGTTTTCAGATTGTGAAGGAGATGGGTCCTTAGGTTTTTGTGCCATTCGTTTGATCTTCTTTGGCTTAGAAGAACTTTCGGTCTCTTACTTTGGCTTCTTGCTTTTGGAAGGCTTAGAGGGTTTATGCTCGGTTGTCTCCTTCTTAGTAGTCACCCGTTTGCCTCGGTTACTCGGCTTGTCAAGAGCATCTAAAGTAGCTTGTTGTTCGGTAGTGAGAACTCTCAACTTTGTGGGATGAAGCTTGTTGTAGTCGGCCATCACCTTACTATGTGGGGTAACACTTCGGTACATTGTCTCCGGAATCGAACCATTGTGATGAAACTTGACTGGGTCAGAGATGATGATCTTCTTTATATGGAAGGTTGAAATTGACGCAATTAGAGCATCCTTCATCACCGGAATTTCCAAAGTGTCAATGGCTCTTTGAGTAATAATGGTCCAAAATCGTCCACAAGAGATTTCAAAATGACGAGTGGATGTGTTCAGAATTTGCACAACCTGAGACCATATGATTGACCCATAGTCCAGGTTCAACCCATTATACAAACCGTAGAGAATGGCCAGAAACCCCTTGCTAGTGCCATCGGATCCAGCACTTCGTTCTACCAACCCTTTTATCAGCAAAGTGAGAAGACCATTCCACTGAGATGGTAGTCAGGACTTCTTGACTTTGGCAATGGTTGTCAAGACATCAGTGTAGCCCATCTCATACATCATTGAGAAGAGTTGTGCGATGGTGATAAAATCAGGAGAAACCACCGAAGAATCAACTGCGAGATGATGCAACGAACAAAACCTCCCTTTGGAAATAGAGGCCTTCTTGTTGTGGATTTGAAAATATATTCGTTCCTTGTTCTTGTCATATGATGCAGAAGAGTAAACTTGAGATAACAATGACATTGGAACTGCCTCGAACTGGGTTAGGGCAACAACTAGCAGGGAATACTTCAAACACTCCACAACGTGCAGCATGTAGGAATCATACACGAAAGGAGTGAGTTCAATAATCATATTTTGATTAGGCTTGATGGTAAGAAAGGCAGATGAAGCAGTTTGATCTTGTGCAGAAGAAGACCGAGGGTTGGAAGAAGTACTTGTGAGACCGATGTGGTCTGTTGAACAAGTAGGCAGGTGGTAGTTTGTGATGACAAAAGAATGTATAGAAATTTGAAAAAAAAAATTAAAATTGGATCTTTATGGGAAGAATAGTCTTGGTATTAGACATATTCATAAAAGACCTCGCAAAAAAAAGATTTCATTCGGTACCAAGTAAGAGCTTGAGTATAGAAATTCACCGTTAATTCATTATGGGTGTTGAATTTTGGGTTTCACTCAGCACGTGGTATATGTATCTAAGATCATAAACACAGATGTTGTGCAACCATAAACCTCAGTGGTAAAAACCAAGAATCTCTAGGGTTACAATAGTGAACCGATAGTAGATGGAGAATGGTTTGAGGATGGTGAAAGAAATGAAGGTACCTTCTGCTATTTAAGAGGACAAAGCAGAGAAACTCTTAACTCATGTGAGAACAGTAAGATAGCTCTAGAACGAGTAAATAAGAATGGCCTATTTGGGAAGAAACGATAGGTTGGATCGAATCATGAAGGCCTTGCTCTAGGTCGTAGAGGCTTGAGTCAACATGCATCAGCATGCTTCTAGGGACCCTTAACTAGTTCATAAAATACACGTAGTAGCTGTACCAGCTCCATTTTCTGCTCTTCGTGTATCCTTGAGACCGAAATGAGACAAAAACTAACAAATATACCACACAAAAAAAAAATATTTTTGAGTTTTTAAATTTTTCTGAAAAAGAATAAAAATAGAAAAAGAAAATATTTTTGAATTTTTGTGGTTTTCTGAAAAAGAATAAAAACAGAAAAAGAAAATATTTTTGGATTTTGGAGGTTTTCTGAAAAAGAATAAAAACAGAAAAAGAAATTTTTTTTGGATTTTTGAGATTTTCTGAAAAAGAATAAAAACAGAAAAAGAAACGTAAACAATTTACAACCGAAACCTTATCTTAGTTGAATGAAGCGAAATAGACCGAGCAGTCGGTTCATTTCGGTTCTCAAAAAAAAATTGGTATCAGAGTAGGAGTTTGTGTGATCAATACGCATTCCTTCTGTATTCAGAATTCCTTAGGGTTTCCGCTTTTATCGTATAAATAACAAGTTGCCTTCTTTCTTTCGAAGGCAACTTTGTTTTAGATAAAACCCTAATCTCGAGTTTAAAAGTATGATTCTAAAAACTCAACAGGTCTCATGATGATTCGCAAACAAATCCCATTAACATCTCAAACAGCATTGGATCTACAACTAGGATACCCATACTCTATACTCAAGACTATGAAGTATGGGCACTTCACTTTGAAGACTACGTGATCGGTTCTGAAGATCATGGCTATCTCATCTGGGAAGCCATCACTCTTGGACCGTTTGTTCATTCGGGAACGAACACAACTATCAAGACTCAGCAGGAGTACAACAAGCTGGTGGCAGATGAACAGAAGATGCCATAGGATGAGAAAGACAAATTGCTATGTAATGTGAAAGCCATGCGAATGATAAGATTCGCCTTTCAATCTGACACCTTTCGGTTAGTTAGTTCATGCACGACTGCTAAACAAATCTGGGACAGATTGAAAGAACTCTATTCAATTGATGAAGATCTGGAACACTTAACTCAAACCTTGTTGCTGTCAGAATTTGGAGCTTTCAAACAGAAACCAGAGGAGAAACTCGTACATACGTTCGATCGGTTCAATCATCTTCTCAGCAGAATGGTCAAGCATGGAATAGAAAGAAAGTTAATTGAGCAAAAGGTGACTTTCATGAACAGACTAAGAACCGAATGGATAGCTGTGGTCTCTACCGTAAAAGCGCATGAGCAGTTCAAAACTTACTCGCTTGCAAAACTTGTGGGAATCCTTAAGTCCCATGAAAGTGAAGTAACCAAAGAAGCGAAAGTGGTCTCTGGTATGGGATCACTGGCTCTTATATCAAAAGGAAAAGGTGTTACAGAAGAAGAAGAAGAGTCGGATATATCTGAATATGACCTTACAAGCGAAGAATATGCTATGATGGTCACCAATCCAAAGAATTTTGCTAGAAGAAAATTTCCTGTCAACAAGAACCGAAACTGGCAAGGAAGTTATAGTTCCGAGAAAGCGAAGGATGAAGCAAAGATCACCTCTCGAAAGACTGAAGAGAAGAATGAGAGCAAACTTGCAAGAGTCTTGGGATACAACTGCAACTACTGCCATGGCAAGAACCACTTTGCAAAGGATTGTATGTTAAGGAAATTGGCTGAGAAGAGAGACGAGGAAGATGATGAGGCATATTACATGCGAAAGCTGGAAGAGATCAAGAACAAGAAGACAACTAACGGCGCAAAAAGTACGATGAATGCTTTAATTGTGTAGGAAAAGGCTGATGAAGACGAGTTCGGTGGTGTGGAAGTGTGGTCAACCGACTTTGAGGATGAAGAAGTAAGAAAGCCCACTTACGGAAGGGCTTATGTGGCAAACGAAGCAGGTTCGGCCGGGAAGTGCTTGATGGTCACCGTTGGATCATCAACCGAAAGTTAAGTGGTAGTCTCATGCAAACTCGCTTAGCGAATTCTAACCTATCTGACCAACTCAGCAGGGTGTCCTCAAAGAGTGAGGAGAGAAGGATGTGGATCGAGTTGAAGGAGGCGGAGTTAGTTAAAGCTAGGGACGAAAGTTTTTATTTGCAAAAAGACAATTTGAAATTTTTGAAACAGAGAAATGTTTTTTGTTTAATTGCTAAGCGTTTATACACTAATATAGCTCAATTGCATTTATGCTGTGAGATAGGAAAGAAAATCCATAAGATGATTTTGCCTTTTCTTGAATTCAAGGAAGACGAAGTAATAGCAGAATGTGAATCAGTAGTATCATCAGAAGAGACGTCCATGTCATACAAAATAGGTCTGGACAAAATAGAAACCTTCATAGATTCAAAAGAACACAAGGATGCGAAGAGTTATTCTGGTCGGCTCCCATAGATAATGCAAACGAAACTGTAGGCTTAGCTGAGCAGACCTTCTGGAAAGTTGAAGGAAGATAAGTTGCCGAACCCTTAAATAAACCCTCGAGTTCTGACAAACCAAGGACGAGTGGAACCGAGGACATTCCTATAGAACAGAGAGAAGAACCGAAAGCTCAAGTCAAAACAACCGAAACCCAAAGAGAGAAGCAAAAGGCAAGCTTCAATATGCACAAATCGCAGAAGGAACTGGCTAAGAAAAAACGCTTAAGAAATCAAAGATATGTTAAGAATTTGAATGAGCGAAAGAGTTACTGGAATTCACAAAATCCCAACTATGTTCCTCCAAAGAAGATTTCAGAGGACAAAGGAAAAGAAAAAGTAACAGACAAATTCAGCCCAAGTTCTTACTATTCCAAGTCTGAGAGCTGAAAATCCACTTTCGGTCCTCAATCCAGTTTCGGTCCTAAGTCGAGTTTCGGTCCTCCTAACGGATGCAAACCCAGTTTTGGTCCTAAATCTAGTTTCGGCTACAACAAACCTTAAAGCAAAGCAACCTTCAATGGAAATGAAAAGCTAACTGCTGCTACTAGGAGCAACAATAAGTAACCATCAACTAATCCTAGGAGTCAAAAATCATCAAACAAACTAACCAATGAATTCAAATTTAAACAAGATAAAAAAAATTAAGGTGTATACAATTAAAAGAAAAGATCAAACCACATTAGTAAAAAGAACATACTTGGTTGATATTTCTACTACAATTCCTTTTTCTGTGAAAAACTCACAAGGACCCAAGAAACTTTGGGTTCCTAAATCTACTTAAATTTGCAGGTAATGAGTGACGAGCAGTTCGACGAAGAATGGTACATAGACAGTGGCTGCTCGCATCACATGACAGGGAGGAAGGAAGAACTTAGAGAATTTCATTCGCTGAAAAACGGTGGCTGTGTGAAATATGGGAATAACTCTTTTGGAACAATCAAGGGATATAGCATGATAACAAACGGTGACTTCACGATTCGAAAAGTGGCCTACGTAGAAGGTTTGCAGCACAACCTCATTAGTGTGTCACAATTAGTTGTGGGCACAAATTTGAAAGTTTCATTCGATGATGAGGGGTCTGAGATACTCGAAAAACAAACCAAGAAGGTTCTGTTGAAATCCGAACGTAAAGGAGAGATGTATCCATTAAATCTCAATCCCATACGAGGAAAACCGACAATATGCTTGCTAACAAAGGCAAATGCAATTGATAGCTGGTTGTGGCATAGACGACTATCACACCTGAACTTTAAAGAAATTAATAAGTTGGTGCTTGGTGATCTTGTTAGTGGACTTCCTCTTCTCAAATTTGACAAGGACCATCTGTGTGCAACATGTGAAATGGGGAAACAAAGCAAAAAGAGCCACCCTACACGAATCAACACAAAGATAGCTGAAGCTCTCGAACTCTTGCATATCGACTTATGTGGACCTTCGGCTATTGAAAGCTTTGGTGGAAGTAAGTATATTCTTGTAATTGTAGATGACGTTTCACGCTTCACCTGGGTATTCTTTGTTAAACAGAAATCAGATGCTACTCCCAAGCTGAAAACATTCATTAAGCAAATAAAAGTACAACTGAAGAAAACAGTGAGGAATATCAGAAGCGACAATGGTCTGGAATTCAAGAATAATGATTTTGATAGTTTTATGGCTGATAAGGGAATAACTCATAGCTTTTCAGCACCCTATACACCAAAACAGAATGGTATTGTTGAAAGACGAAACCGTTCTTTGTGTGAAGCAGCCAGAACCATGCTAAGTTTTGCTTCACTTCCATTATACTTCTGGGCTGATGTTGTTGCTACTGCGTGCTTTACTCAAAATCAGTCCCTATTGAACAAGAGATTCTCAGTTACTCCATATGCGATCCTGAACAACAGAACGCCGAATGTCAAGTTCTTACATATTTTCGGTTCAAGGTGTTTCATTTTCAGCTAGAAAGAGAACCGAAATAAGTTTAATGTCAAAGCCGATGAAGGAATATTTCTGGGATACTCACTAACATCGAAAGCATACAGAGTATTGAACAAACGCTCAAAACGAATTGAAGAAACTTACTATGTCACCTTCGATGACAACTATATGAAGAAAGTTCAAAGAAAAGAAAGTGATCTGGGAGACATTTTTCCATAATCAGGACAAGTCTCGGCTCCTATAGCCAACTTGTTTGAAGAGTACATGTGTCTGTTTGATGAACCAGAAAAGGCAGCAACCTCAGAAGCAAAAGCCACAGATAACAAAGTTGAAAATCTTCAGAAACTCATAGATGAAGCTGCTAAAGAGATGGAAAATGAACCTCCAACTGCTAAGAGTAATCCATCATTACACGGGGAAAGTTCAACTCCAATAGAAACAAACAAAGCATCTTTCGAGGGGGAGGATTCAGTTTCGTCTCCATCTCTTAAAGGCTCAGAAAAAGAGACCGAAAGTACAACTGATTAAGGCCAAGGTGATATCTCTGAAGCTAAAGTAGAAGTGAATGCCAAATTAGATCCAATATATGACCCAAATTATCCTCCATTGGTGAAATGGACCAGAGACCATCCCAAAGAACAAATAATTGGTGAAACATTTGAAAACGTTCTCATTCGGTCTCAAATAACGGCAAAACAAACTGCATTATTCTCTAAAGTTGAATTCTGTATGTTTAATTCATTTGTTTCAAATATCGAACCAAAAACGCTAAATGCTGCACTTGATCATTCAGATTGGGTCCAGGCAATGCAAGATGAACTTCATGAGTTTGAACTAAACCGAGTTTGGAGGTTGATACCTACACCAAAGGATGCCTCTGTAGTTGGACTGAAGTGGGTTTTTAGAAATAAGTTGGATAAAGAAGGGAATGTCATTCGCAACAAGGCTCAGTTGGTTGTGAAAGGATATTGTCAAGAAGAAGGGATAGATTACGAAGAAACCTTCGCTCCAATAGCTATGTTGGAATCAGTAAGGATCTTCTTGGCATATGCAGCTCATAAAAACTTCGAAGTTTTCCAAATGGATGTCAAATGTGCCTTCTTGAATGGAGAATTAGAAGAAACATTCTACGTTGAACAACCGCCTGTGTTTGTAAACGAGAAATTCCCCGATCATTGCTATGTGCTAGATAAAGCAGTGTATGGATTAAAGCAAGCACCGAGAGCCTGGTATGAAACCTTAACTCGTTTTCTAAAAATGTCAAAATTTAAGCAAGGTTCGGTTGACCCTACCTTCTTTCGAAAGAAAGAAGGCGAACATCTAATGATTGTTCAAATTTATGTTGAGGATATCATCTTCGACTCTATGAATCCTAGCTTAACAGATGAATTTAGAAAGTTGATGGAGACTAAATTTGAAATGAGCGCAATGGGTCCAATTAATTTTTTTCTTGGTTTAAACATTAGATAGGGAACAGAAGGTATATTCATCAACTAGGAGGCTTATACAAAAACCTTACTGACAAAATTCAGTATGACGGGCGACTCCAAAGTAAAGGTTCCAATGGCATTTGGCACTAAACTAACACCATCTCTGGAAAAACATGTTGTTGACATAACACAATATCGTCAAATGATAGGTTCACTTATGTATTTAACGGCTAGTAGACCAGACATTATGTTTTCTGTATGTTATTGTGCCAGGTTTCAAGCTAATCCAAGAGAAGCTCACATGGTTGTTGTGAAGAACATTTTTTGTTACCTAAAGCGAACCTCCTCTCTCGGTCTCTGGTACCCTGCAAGATCTGGATTCTTCATTCAATCTTATTCTAATGCTGACCTAGGAGGATGTGGACTGTACAGAAAGAGCACCACAGGTGGATGCCAATTTCTTGATGGAAAACTTGTTATTTGGCAGTCCAAAAAGCAAACGTGCGTGTCATTATCTACAGTCGAAGCTGAGTATATTGCTGCAGCCTCTTGCACTTCTCAAGTAATCTGGATTCAAAGTCAACTGAGAGACTATGGGCTAAGCCTGAAGAAGATACCTCTTTATTGTGACTCAAAAAGTGCGATAAGGATTTGTCACAATCCGGTGCAACATTCAAAGACTAAGCATATTGCACTCAGATACCACTTTATTAAAGATCATGTTGAAGATGGGAACGTAGAAGTACATTTTGTTCGATCTGGTGATCAACTGGCCGACATATTCACTAAGGCATTACCAGAAGCACTCGTTAACTGAATCTTACAAGGCCTGGGTATGATGGAAGCAGAGTCGGTACCGAATCCTTAATCCTCTCACTAAAAATTAGACAAGCGAAATGGAGCGACTGCTCGGTCTATTTTGGCTACTTAAATTTGGGGAACCGAAATACACCGACCGCTTGGTCTATTTCGGCTCCTCAAAATTTTGAGAACCGAAATGAACCGACCGCTCGGTCTATTTCGCTTCATTCAAATAAGATAAGGTTTCGGTTGTAAATTGTTTACGTTTCTTTTTCTGTTTTTATTCTTTTTCAGAAAACCTCAAAAATCCAAAAATATTTTCTTTTTCTATTTTTATTCTTTTTCAGAAAACCTCAAAAATCCAAAAATATTTTCTTTCTCTGTTTTTATTCTTTTTCAGAAAACCTCAAAAATCCAAACATATTTTCTTTTTCTGTTTTTATTCTTTTTCAGAAAACTTTAAAAAACTCAAAAATATATATTTTTTTGTGTGTGTGGTATATTTGTTTGTTTTTGTCTCATTTCGGTCTCAACGATACACTAAGAACAGAAAATGGAGCTGGTACAAGTATTACGTGTATTTTATGAACTAGTTAAGGGTCCCTAGAAGCATGTTGTTGCATGTTGACTCAAGCCTCTACGGCCTAGAGCAAGGCCTTCATGATTCGATCCAACCTATCGTTTCTTCCCAAATAGGTCATTCTTATTTACTCGGTCTGGAGCTACCTTAATCTTCTCACATGGGTTAAGAGTTTCTCTGCTTTGTCCTCTTAAATAGCAGAAGGTACCTTCATTTCTTTCACCATCCTCAAACCATTCTCCATCTACTATCGGTTCACTATTGTAACCCTAGAGACTCTCGGTTTTTACCACTGAGGTTTATGGTTGCACAACATCTGTGTTTATGATCTTAGATATGTATACCACGTGCTGAGTGAAACCCAAAATTCAACACCCATAATGAATTAACGATGAATTTCTATATTCAAGCTCTTACTTGATTTCTATACATTCTTTTGTCATCACAAACTACCACCTGCCTACTTGTTCAACAGACCACATCGGTCTCACAAGTACTTCTTCCGACCCTCGGTCTTATTTTAAGTATTGATGTTCGGTTGAAGATAAGCCAACATAAGCCTATGTCATGAAAAGAAACCTTTCAATGTTTATTAACAAACACTTGACCGTACTCGGGAATCCACAAAAGCACTTTCGTAATTGTGCAAACAATGTTAAGGACATGTTGACCAACATACTTGGTGCTCATGATCCGATTCTGACTCTCACCATTCACAATCATCTCACAACCAAACTGCTTCCCGCCCTTGCTGTTGTTCATGAAATGAAAGGTGTTTCGGGGCCTTTTGTTACTCCAAAACAAGGGGGAGAGGAATCTCAGGAAGCCGTTTTCACAAAAGAACTGAAGGTTAATGTAGCTTCAGGTTCTGGCCTGAAAGAAAAGCTGAAACAGATTGTACATGACAGCAATAGTGATACAGATGAGACTATTGCCGAGGCTCTGCAAAGAAAGAAAATGGATAAAGAGTTGGATGAAAATTTGAATATCACAAAAGCGAGTGAGGAAATAGAGCAACAAAACAAAGAAACCGAAGATATCTTACAATGTCAGAAAGCACTTTTTCCTGAATGGACTCGGGATGTGTTGATCAGTCAAGCCTACCCAAAAGCCCAGTGATGTGAACAAGATGACGATTGGGCAAATTGACTCAACTCACTTAACTATGATGTTTACGAAGGGTGATGCTCATAAGTTCTTGTTCGCTTTAGTAGATAAACATCTGTTTTCTACAGACTGCTTGGAGCACATCATCAATTTGATACATCGGTGCAAGCAGAACTCGGATGCTGATAAGAAAAATGTTACTGATATGCTTCGGTGGTATATCACCTTTCGGTACCATCTGTTAGCTATCATACCGAGAGTGTTCAAGACGATGAAGAAGCCCTTGGTTCCTAAATAGAGTTGAAGTCTCGGTCCCAAAGAAGCACAGGTGGAGATTGTTGGGACTTATCGTGTTGCGTCTTAGGGCTTTTTGTATATATCCGGATTGGGCTTCTCCATCCGTGATTATCTCTTAGGGTTAGACTATATATATGCATGCATGTATGCATTATGTTTTACACGTCTTATTAATTACACTTGAGTTTTGTAACCCTAAACACCTCTACAGTCGAAGTTCTTAATTGAGCTCTTCTGAGGTGCTGAAGCATTAATCATACAACGTATTCAAGTCATATTCTTGTTCACTTAACGTTCTTTCTTGTTTGCGTACTTAGAATTAATCGATCCTGACAGAACTTTGTTCTAACAGACAGGAATACAGTAGGGTATGTTTAGTTATGTGTTATATGCTATTTTGTATTATGTGGTTAGCGGGCGGGGCCTAGAGTCAGGCGGGGCCTAAAAGAAACAGATATGTGTCCGAGCGGGGCTCGAAGCCAGGCGGGGCCTGGAGCGGCGGGGTTGTTGTAGCGGGCGAGGCCCAGAATAGCGGGCATGGCCCAGTATGTGCAGTATGTGTTTATGCAGAGTATGTGGTAGTTTGGGGGAACTCACTATGCTTCGTGCTTATGGTTTTTAGCTTTGGTTTCAGGTACTTCCGGTAGCGGAGGGAAGAGCTCGGGGTGATCGCATGGCACACACCATTGATTAGTCAGCCTGGTATGTTTTACTCTGATAATGAAAATATGTTTTGGAAATGATACTCTGAATTTATGTATGACTTATGATATGTTTTTATGAATATGGCTTTGGTAATTATTTAAAGAAAAATTTTTGGTACGGATTTTCGGGACGTTACACAACGCCCAAATGCTACTAGCCACGAAACCTAACAGATAATCTACGTCAAAAATGGGCCCAATTCCCAAAGGCCGATCATAGAAAAGTTTATGGCCCAATAAGGTCCCAAAGTCCCTAAATCTTACATATGGCCCAAAACAAGCCCAAGACCCACTCTGATGAGTACACTTAAAGTATCAACTAGTAGGCCCGACATATCACAACCGTCGCATCATCAGGACTTCAGACGCGCACGTGCAAAGTACCCTAAGGTACGCCCGACGTACACTATAGCTAGCCAAAACCTCAATGACGAAACGTCCAAATTTAGATCTTGGCTATTTAAAGTGCGTTAAGCCATTAAGTTGCCAACTTTATTCTTTTGCATGTCTTAACGGGGCACATCTTTGATTAAACCAAGTTATCTTCATGAAACCACCTTCAAACCTTGCTTGATTGAACTTAATCCATTAAGATTTGATTTTTATGCTCAAGGGACGTTACAAACACTAAGATTTAACATTATGACCTTTTGGAGTAGCTCATACTCTCAAGAACACCTTAAAGGACCATTTTATGAAGAATTAATCCCTAAAGTACAAACTAACACATGGAGTTATCAAAGTAGAAGCTTTTTACCTTCATGCGACAACCCGAAAATTTTTATTTTATAAGATCAGTCAGTCAACTCAACTGAGTGTCAAACTCATTAGTATAGAGTTCTAGCCCGGTTACAGGTCATTCTAAGGAGTTTTGAGCCTAATACACTTAAGGAATAAGTGTTAGAAAGTACCCGCTAGAACCACAACCCTAACCTCATCTAAGTGAGTTCACGGCCACAAGACCATGAGTTTGTGGCCGTAAACTCATGTGGCCATAAACACAAGAGCATATATAAGGCAAATGGTCATTTTGAGTCATTTTTGTCATTTCCTAGCCATTCTCCTTGGTTCTCTCTCAACTATCATCCAACCTTATTCCTTAGATCTTCAAAAGAGTGAGTATTCTATCCCTTGATTAGTTGATACATCTTATTAACTAGCTTCTTACATTGATTTCATCCATAAAAATCATGTTTGTTTAGATACTCAAGAAACACTAAGAACACACACTAGTCTTCTTTGCCAAATCGACTAGTTCAAGCTCCTATATCGTAAGCACTCTTCTTCTAACTTGTTGTACACTAGGTTACACATGTTTAGACCTTAGAATCATCAAGAAACAAGGGTTAGAAGAGAGTTCACGGCCAAGGATGTTCTTAGGCCGTGAACTCCCTTTTATGGTGTAAAGATGCCCCAAATTCCTTCCTTAAGCCTAGAGACTAGCCTAGCACTTTACCTTGATGTGTTTAGGACTCAAAGCAATCAAAATACCATCACCCATAAGTGATTACGGCCGCAAACACATGCCAAAATGGTCTATGGGCCAAAAATTCAATCTAGGGGTGTTTTGATGCTACAAACACTTCCTAAGGCTTAGACTTGAAATTAGGATGCTTCATTATGACTTTTAGGATGCTAAACAACCCTCATAAACATAAATGGCCATTAGTTTACGGTTGTAAACTCATTAGGGCCGTGAACACCCCCAAAAGCTTCAAAGAAAGTGGTCTTCCTCATCCTAGGGTAGAGCTAAGGTCCATAAATCATCCCTAGCCTTCAAACTTCCACTTACACATGAGTAGCCATGAGTTTACGACCGTAAAATCCCTTGGGCCATAAACGCATGGTAGTAAACTCATGTGAGTGCCATTCTACCTTCCTTTTTTGAATCACATGTGATTCCAACACTTGGTCAAGGTCTTTCCTAGTCCCGGAAGGTGTTTCCTTTCATATAGGTTTTTATAAACACTATATTCATGTCAATATGTGTCTTTATATATCGTTTAGGACTTTGTGTCCCGAGACTTCATTCGTGGAACTTCTCATCCTTACATGCATACCCGTTTGAATCACCCACATCAGGTGAGTTCATACCCCAAAATGAATCTTTAACTATTTTAACTGTTTTAAGGGGGGAATACAGGTTGAACACAATGATAATTATGTAAATGTTTGTTGTTAAACATCTTTGAAAATCTTACTTGTGTTATTTATAAGTTGCCAAAACGTTTCAAAACTCGTTTAAAGTTATGTTACTTTATAGTTATACAAAACTCCGTTATTAAAGTAAAAGCATAACTTAGTAGAGAAATGAGTCATTTCAGTAACAGTCCAAGTAGAGCACTATTAAACAATTATAGGTATAGTTTAGGAGAATGCTATTCATTACTTCTAGTACAATGAAGCACCCAAAGAATCAATACTATATCAGAACAAACAGTGAAGAGAATCAAGCAATACCAGAATAGAACATAACAAACATGTTAAGTTGCTTAGCATGAGAACACACAAAAATGATAAAATTATACTAATGAATCACTAACGAATTAGTGATAGTTATATTGGGTATACATGATCATATAACTTTAATGTGAATTACACGTCTTGTAAGAAATTGTTGGGTTCGCGTTTGGTTCCCTAAATCTCTTTACATTGAGAGCGTTTAGTAGGGGTTCTAGTGTTTTAGGTTATTAGTATATCTGCATGTCATTACAAACGACATCTGTGTACTTACTTTTCCCATTACTTTTATAAAGTGTCGGTACCACTTGAAAGTTGATCTATTTTTTAGTCAAGATAGTTATAAACTAGGGAGAATATACTTGTACATTTGACAAAGAACAGTCAGGTTTAACACAGAACAGAAGATGCCTTGGTAGAAGGCTACGATTAAAGGTTAGGATCATAATGCTAGCTTTATGATTCCTTAATGTATACACTATAAGATACATATATGCTAATAGATTTCGACAGCTAATAGGATGTGTGCTCTTCACTTCACTTCCTGTTCCCGTTGGATGTGGGCTTGGAATGAGGTCACCCAATCTATTATCTACCCGAATATATATATATATATATATATATATATATATATATATATATATATATATATATATATATATATATATATATATATATATATATATATATATGCTTAGTATACATTAAGTCATCATAAGGGTACCAGGTATGGATCAGGTCATAGGACATAGAGTCAACACACAATTTTTCTAGTATGAAACTTACTTTTCAAAGTCAGTACTTTTGGTATACAAAACTAGAGATTTCCCAGGAAAGGGCTTAATCCATTTTATTAAGCCAGTATAGTTTTAGAGACTTCAGGTGAGTAACTCTATAACACCTTAGTTTATACACCATGTTTATATATAAAACTAATATCTAATAGATAGTTAAATGTGTGTTTTTCTCCTTACTTCTTGTTCCCGTTAGATTGTGGGCTTAGGGTAGATTCACCCAGTTAACTTTCTACCCGATATTAGATTATATTAGCAGTATAAACAAAGCTATTATAAAAGTAGTCACCGTAGTCATTATTTTACTATAAGGAATATAGGTTTTCCTAAAAGAACTCTTCATTAGATATAAAGGAACCATTACAAATAACTCCATGAGTAACTAGTGAATACACTAGGGTTATATATGACAACGATCTAACAACCAATGCAATGTGTGCTATCCGCCTTACTTTCTGTTCCCCGTTGGGTTGTGAGTTTAGGGCAGATGCGCACAATCGATTGTTTATTTACTCTGAGTATATATAACTTGTACCCACTTAGTACGCATAGAAAGGCTTGTAGTGTCATTTTACGTAACTTCCATTCAAGTAGGAAATATAGGATTTTCTAGAGGAACAGGCGAACATTTCAAAACAGAACTTACAGCTTACATCACTTGTGTATATACATTTTCAACCACATTTTACAGCTTACTCACATCACTAAAATCTTATGAACTCACCAACTAAATTGCTGATCAACTCTTTCAAATAACTTGTATTCTCAGGAGACTATTAGACAGGTGCTCGTGCTGGGACTTCAGAAGACGGAGCATTATATCTTCAAGTCTTGTTTTGTTATTTGTTTATGACTTCTATGTTTTGTGAACACACACATTGTAAACACTTTCTTTCTAAATGAAATGGTTGTTCATTACTTGCTTACCATATACATATCCCGTGATACTTGACATGACGTCCTCCACCCCGAACGTTTCCGCCGTTCCGGTTTTGGGGTGTGACAGATTGGTATCAGAGCATTGTTTATAATGAACTAGGTATATCAACCGATAAAAGATATATGTCTATAAATACAATGGGGATTAAGTGCTCTGGATAATGATATATTTTAGAGTATAACTACAAGTTATGAAAATATACCTACTTGCTCATACATGTACATAATAGAACTAGGGTCACGAGGAGAACATAACTAAAAGTCTTTAAAGGTTGGGCATTGTCGTCAACCCGAACAGTTATGTAATCATAGCTAGGATCAATATAGCCTGATCAACTATATTCATTCGAGATGTGACCAACATGTGTTTGGGAATGATGTGGTGTTGGAACAGGGTTAAAACTTACCGGAACACCAGTCAAGAGAACGGCAGAACAAGTACTGTTAGAGTTAGAGTACTATGGGAGTATTCTATGATACGATAGCGCGTTAACAAGTTTAGAACATACCAAGTACATTACGTTAGAATACTATAGGAGTATTTTGGTCCAGATAAATAACTTATGTGATAACTTAAAAGACCCTTGCGGATAGGTCAATAATCTTATAGAGTATATTCATAAAGTTTTATATATAATCAAGATGTTATAGACATAGAATCTGTGACCGACGCTTCGCTATCCATTCCTCTTAAGGAAGTAGTGTTGAGGTGGGATCAATTATTCGAAGGTCTATTTGATCTTCAATTATATACAATATAAACTTGTGTACCTTGTATAATTATAGGAGGATTCCGTAAGGATCACCCCATAAAGTTACCATAAAAGCTCATAGGTTCTTTAGTCACTTTCATTCTCGCACGACAAACCCAGATAAATGTAACCACTTCCTCATAGTAGACAACAGAGGAGTTCAGGAGGAACAAGGACAAATTCATGAGAATATTTCAAGGAAAGATCAGCCGAAGTAACCAAAACGTCTTACGCATCACACTAATAAATATTAATTAGGTTAATTTATCGAGTGAGTGGAAACACTGCTCACATTTCATGTGTTAGAATTATTTTCTTACATGCAGCTGGTAACAGTTATTCAGTAAACATATATTCATTCGAGGATAGTTATTTCAAATTCATAGAGTTTATTTGGTATAGAATCATTTATGAATTGTTCCTAGAACCTTGTGGAAGTCAGGACCCGATACATCCAGAACTAGGATAACCATGTCTTTTCAGCTTTCGCCTTGTGTCCGTTGCTAAAGACTTATTCCATCTCGTCTTTGTTTTCTTTTAGCAAAGATGCCTCCTCGGAGATCACCTAGACACGCAACTCCGATAACTCCCATACCTTATCCACAAATCGATGCAGCAACTCTAAACGCTGCAGTGGCCACGGCTATGGCAACAACCATGACACAATATCATCCAACCAGTACAGGTGGAGGTGAAACGCCTGTCGATTCTACTCAAGGTGAGGTACTTGTGCGCCCGAGAGAGTTCTCCTACAAGGACTTCACCAGATGCCAACCATTGTCCTGTAAGGGGGCTGAAGGATTCATTGCCCTCATGCAATGGTTCGAGAAAACAGAGTCGATTTTCAAAATCTGTTGATGCCCAGAAGGAAGCAAAGTGAAGTTTGTTACCTGCACCTTCTCTGGCAAGGCCCTAACATGGTGGAACAGCCATGTTAATTCACTGACTCTATCAGTGGCAAACTCAATAGGTTGGGAAAACCTAAAAGAGTTAATGCGGGAGGAATACTGCCCGTTAGGTGAGATTCAAAAGCTGGAACAAGAGCTGTGGGATCTCACTATGGTCGGCTCATACATAGTGACCTACACTGACCGGTTCATCGAACTAGCAGCTCTATGCCCCGAGATGGTTACCTCAGAGAGCAAGAAGATAGAAAGATACATTTGGGGTCTAACTGCTCCGACCCAAGGAAATGTGATGTTTTCTAACCCAGCCACGTTCGATAGTGCTAAACGCTTGGCTCAGCGACGCATCAATCATGCAGTCTGCCGCAGCGTAAAAGTCCCTATTCCTGAGTCATCGAGGGAAGAGGACTATAATCACAAGTCGAAGAACAAGAGAAAGAAGAAGCGAACAACACAAGACACCCCGCAAGAGCAACAAGCGAGTACTATGTACGCCGCAACGATGCCTACTGCTTCAGCACCTACCACTAGATATGCTGGAAACCTTCCAAAGTGTGGAGAGTGCAACTTTCACCACACCAGAGTATGCCGGGAAATGCAGTGTCTGAACTGCCACAGAAGGGGACACACAATCCGTTACTGTAGGGCACCGGCTCAACCGATCTCCCAAGTCCTCGGAGCTGAAGAAAACCAAGCCTGCTATGGCTATGGTGAGTCGGGACACCGACAGAGGGACTGCCCAATAATCAGGAACTCAGGCGCGGATGGACGTATTCTGATGGTCGCCGTAGGAGAATCTACCCCGGAGTCGTCGACGAGTAGTGGTACGTTTTCAAAATAGTACTTACTTTTAAAATTAATTTATATTCATATAAGATTAAAATTTGGGGATGACACTTAAAAGTAACTATAACAACTCACATGTTGAAATAGGTCACAATATTCAAGAGAACTAAAAGATCCCTTAGAGAAGTTATTATTGTTGGGTTTTGAGCATTCTAACACTTCCTAAGTGTACATGCAACCCTAAATACCTTGGTTCTATGTTTTCTCTATTATACATGCAAATAAGAACATCCAAGGTATTATCCTAATCTAGCATACAAAAACTATGAATGTAACAAGATAGAATACATACCTCTTGATGTAGCTTGATGTCTTCAAGCTTTAAGAGCTTAGCCCCAATAGTGTGGAAGCCTCAAGTGGAATCACAAATCACCAAGACACCTTGGAATACTTTAGAGAATATGATTACTTGGTTCTCTCTAGTGAAATTGGCTAGCCCTTCTTTAGTGTATCCACACTAGTCCCTATTTCACCAACCAAAGACATCTTTATATAGTATGGAGGATTAGGGTTAAACCCTAATACCCATGACCTTTCATTTCCTAGGATCCATGGGTTAAACACTCCATGGACTATCCATGAAAGCTTAGCCCAACCTAAATGAACTTGGCCCATTCCATATATATAAGAGTCCATATTTAATTAGTTCCTTTTGATCACTTAATTAATTATAAATTAATTCTTGATCAATACTAATTAAATAATATGATTCCATATTAATATATTAGAACTTATAACATATTAATATTAATCATAAACATACTATTCTCAAAAGATTATCCATATAAATTGTGTCGGTGAAGTGCAACCCAAATGGACCATGCCGGGTCGGGTCAAGTACATACCAAATATAGTTATGGACTTAGACATTAATCCAACAGTCTCCCACTTGGATAAGTCTAAAACTATTATTGCGTATGACTTCAAACCTAACTGGCAATCGTAGCTCTTAAAGCTGCTGTCGAACTCTGATCTTGTCAACGAACTTGTCCATTAGATAAGGGATCATATATTCCTCCATTCTAGATATCGTATGGACTGAGACATGGATTATAATCATTCTCTCTGTCCATTTGTTGTTTCCCGATTTTCGATTTATGACGACTGACTAATTGAACAAATCAAATCAGTCCTGGCCCGGCCGAGCACTTCCATTTGTCATCATCAAATCATCGAGGGGCCCACAGATATCGCTTTTATCCCGAAGGTAAAAGGAATGGATAAACTTCGACTCATATGGCTTGTTCTACTACTTGTTGAATCATACACAAAGGCACGTTTTATAGCACCGAGTTACCAAATGCGTTTTCGTGCAATCAATGTACAACCAACTCATAGTAACAACTCATATCTCTAGGTTTGAAGAATATAAGATATTATCGTCTCATGATCACTCGTGATAAAATCCATGAAGTGATTCCAATGAGCGCGGGTTGAATCCAATACTCAGAACTTATGAGCACTCATGAGTGTTGTAGCCCTTTGTCCAACACCTTAGACCTCTACAAGCCAACCCATGACAGTCTTAATTCATATCTACTTCCAACATATGACCGACTGTGGATGTTTGAATAGCTTAGTCATTCAGGAAGAATAACCCAGTTTATTCGGGAAGTCAAAACATGCAAAATAAAACACAATAATAATTGAATCCAATATGGTATCAACCCTTTGAACATAAATAAAACACCTTTTATTTATCACCATATGATTACACATTATTCATTGTATACTGTTTCAGCTATCAACTTTATTCTTGAATTTAAAACAATAGTTGTCCCATGCTCCAAGCATGTACACTATGTTTTCTTAAACACTAGTCATGCCACACACCAAGTATGCATACTATGTTTGTCTATGATCTTTACTTTGTGAACTAGATCAATTGAACATAACTTCAATGATTCTCTTTTCACACTCTCAAATCCTTACTGCAAATGCAAGAATTCCAAATTCATGCCATTTACAGAAATTTGTTAGATTCTAAACTTATATGCATTGATCCTCTTGTAACGATTATGCACAAAGTCACAAAGACTTGGCAACAATCATTACAGAGTATTCCAAAGGGGATCAACTCCTTGGAAACATCCTTCTTGCATTAAGTTTCCTTAATCTTACACAGATTGAAAATTCTAACTTTGAAACATTTCCAGATTCCATTTTGACTATCACTTCTGAACAAGAGTTGCCTCCTTACAGATTATGTCAATATGGTCCTTCCAGAATTATCACTATACTTCCAATTGTCCTTGAGTAACCAATATTTGGTAAACCTTAGATTGTCCTCGACAATTGTTTAATCATTTTAGTCATATCCAGTTCTAAACCTTTTCCCTTCTTAATGCCCCAGGCATTTGGAAAATTTTAGAACGGATGATTATAGCACATGTAATCGATCCTATATCCGAAGCATATGGGACACGATTCATGATGTCTCACATAAAGACTAAACCAGTCTTTTGCTATAACATTTCCATTTCAATTTGCCAAGTTCTCATAATTCAGATTATGAAAAGGGATGCCGTAATCATAATCGAATTTTAGAACGCAAATAATGGACCCATATACAAAATTTCCTTATGTTGAGCCATACCAACATGAAATTCATATATATCCTTGACTAAATGATTAAAACCTCACGATCTAAGCTTATAGATTTGAGATGAAGCATAATTTCCTCTCCCTTAATTATAGCAAAACAACTTTTCCCAATTGAAACCTTTTGTTTTCTATAATTAACATTGCTAACTTGCAATATTTATCATAATTATCATGCTCCCACTAACATGATGATTATTAGCATAAAACTTATGCTCCCACTAGCTTTGACATGTACTCAGAAATCAGCTGGACAGTCTGAAATTTAGATTCATACACCCTTTCCGTAGATAGCTCACCTGTGTGTCTAAGCAATTTCAAGAACCATGAAAAGGGATACCGTAATCATGGTCTCAATTGCTTAGGCATTTGCCATTTCTCACAAGTCCATGTTAGTGTGCCGGTTAACCACACGCGCTCCACTAACGACTTTTGAAAATGCAAATAACACAATTGATATCTTCGTAAAATCTACTTAGTGAAAGCGTTTCCTCACCATCATTTTCATGAATCGGAGAGAAACCTTATGACACTTAGATTTATATGGTGTATGAGTTCCTACCCATATGAATTTGTCAAACCATAATCACAAGACAAAGATAATGACAAATCCAAAACCATATGGATTGAACTCAATCTTAACTTCTTGCCACCTGGCAGCTCAAGGGCCTGCCATTACTTCCAAGTTGTTATGCAACAAACTGAGAACTCTAAGAACTCATATGCAAAGCCAACTTTAACTGGAATGGGCACAGATATGTCAACACGATAGGTTATAAACCTCAAGTCGTGTGCTAGTGAAGAACTTGAGGTTTTATTCTTGATTATTTCTTGAGACTTTCAAGAGCTTTAAGACTCCCACTGTCCTCTTGACATATAAGACTCCCTTGTCAAACATCCAAGAGATAGTGCGGATTCTAATCAAGAAAAACACTTTATCCAATTGGCCTAAGTTGGTCTTTGTTTTATCCAAAACATCACAACTTACCAATTTCAAATGTACAAGAGTAGAAAACTTTTACTCTTACATTTGACAAGTGTTTTAAACCTTCTTTAAGACATGTCACTCAAATGACAATCTTGGAGTATGACTCTAAGACTTGTATTGGAACGAAGTATGACTCATCATTAAGATGATCACAAAACTGATACTAAGCACTCTCCCATCTTTTCAGATTTGAGAAACTTTTATCCTTCTGCCTAATTTGATTCTTCTTATTCGCTCTGCCTTACTTTGGAACCTTTTTTCCAATGTCTCAGAGTTACACTTAAGCTTGTAAGTATAATCATATTTACTGAGCTTTAGTAAACTATGACGAATAGTCTTATCAAACTTTTGTGGTGGACTAAATCAGTGAACAAGACTATGTACTCGATCCCTTAGTCCATTACTTGACTCACACATCCATGTGAATAAGTAATTAATCTTAATTTTTTCCAAAACTTGAAAGTTCTCATTCATCATGCTATACAACTTGCATGATTCCAAGTTCCGGTCCACTTGAAACTTGGGTGATGAGAATCTTTCCTTATTTGGTAAATTTAGACATTACCACAAATGAAAGAATCAATTTCATATTTCCACTCTTGCTCTTAATGGAATCGTATAAGCAACAATTTTTCCTCAAATGCCATTGTAAGGATATTTTAAAATAAATAAAATAAAAAATTTTCTTTTATTTTAAAACTTTGCGGAAAAACTTATCCTTACAATCCATATGAAAACTTGTTGTTATCTATTCCTTAAGCAATATCTCATAACTCCTAAGAAGTAGCTCAAGAATCCGATCTTCAAACTACGCGGTAGAAATCCATCTACGCCATCAGATTTAGCATATTCTTTCTTTAAGTTTCTTCACTTTTCTTTGATTCTTAAAACATCACCATGTGACCCAGTCACATCATGTATTAAGAATCTCAAAATAGAAACTTAACAGAGTTAGATAGTGGTCTTTACCTGAAGTAGAGTCAAACTTATTGACTTTAACATCCTTAGGTAAATTTGGCAGCTTCGCAACCAATGCCCCTTCCCTTGGCAATATAAACATATGGACCCTTTGATAAAGACACACAGGACTATCACAGACTTAGCTTTTCTCTTTACCATTTGGTCAACGGAATTGACTATGGCCGATCCCTTTCCATTGGGAAGAGAATGCTTTACTGGATTTCCTGTGTCACTATTGTCAATGTCCATCAAGTATTAAGGAAGTTGATCTTAACAAATAGATAAGATCATTAAGGGTCTTGTCATAGTCTGTTTCATAGGTGTCCCAAAGGAACTCACTATGTGACTTAGAAAGTGATTGAACCACCAACTTTCTCAAGACTTTGACACCCAACTCTCCCGGCTTGTCAATATGTGACTACATCTCCAAGATGTGCTCACACCTAGACCTTGCCTTGCCAATAGGGCTTGAGTGACCTTAAACTTTTCAAGAACTTGTGGGTTAGGGAGAATAATTGGAGGAGGAGAAAGAAGTATGATATCCATGGGACATCATCTTCATTAGGAAACCTTGTTTCAAGAGATTTGGGAAGATCATAAGTGTCTAAACCAGACATCTTTTGGGAGATATTCAAGATAGTTGATTTAAAGTCCTTAATATGACACCCAATATGAAATATTAAGGCTAGGACCCAACAAACTATTTTATAACTTAGAAGAGGTATGCCGTAATCCAAGCTATAAAATATTTGAAGGTAGGTGAATGACGATTCACCAATTTCCACCAAGATAAACGAAATGTATAATTAGGTTTTAATTGGTTTTGAAACTCCTAGATCTTTGAGATTCATTGAACTTTTCAAAGGCATGTTTCAATCTCGAGTGTGCCCTTCAGGTTTTGTGACTGGGATGCCGAGGATCACAAAACAAGGTGTGAAGTAACCATGCAAATCACTTGGTACCCTTAATAAATTACCCCTCAATCGATGTGCCGGTTAACCACACACGCTCCATCGATACTATGATAAATATTAAGTCACCCTTTACCTACCTTGTTAAGTCCAAGTTAGTGTGCCGGTTAACCACACACGCTCCACTAACGACTTAGACAAAGTGTAAAGTGTAATTTCATGGGTTAGCACCTTATTCACATTTTTCCTAAGTAACTAAGATTGGGTATTATTAAGAGTTTAGTTACTTAGTATTATCATTAATACTTTTAATGAAGGGAGAATTCTAGTCCTGTCAAACCCGTTCGGCTAACGACCCTCCACCAGTCAAGCAAGCGGTGGGTGAGAATGGACACCCATTAAGTTGCCATTTTATAGGCAACAACCTTATACCCACCTTATAGACCGGCTTCGTGAATGAGGCGTACTAGCGGTAAGACTGACTTTACTCTTATACATATATATATTATTAACTTATAATATTATAAAGTATAAGGGTTGAATTTTAACTTTTAAAATTCTAAGGGCTAACTTGGAATTAAAGTATTCATAAGTGAAAACTTTACAAATTCCAAAACTTGAGGGCAAGTTTTGAAACTATTCAAAACTAATTAATTCCATAACTTATGTGTTTAAAGTAGTTTTAATCCAAAAACTCTTCAAGTTCCATAACTTGAGGACAAGTTATGGAAGACTTTAAACTAATAAAAGAATTAACTTTTCTTTATTCTATAACTTATGGAATTAATTAAGGTTACAACTTTTTTTTTATTTTATTTTATTTTATTAAATGAAGAGACTCTTGGTCCTCCATAACTTGAGGACAAGTTATGGAGTCATAAAACTATTTAATTAGAACTAGAGTCTTCATTTTTGTAACCTTTGCCAATTTTTATGAGTTTTATGATTCTTAAATGTGACTTTTCATATAACTTGAGGACAAGTTACAAAAAACACATTTTAGAATTAATTTGGATTAAAACCAACTATCACATATTTTATTCATTAATCTAAATTCACTCATAAAACAAGGTAACACAAAAAACTTTTGGTGATCCATAACTTATTCTTAAGTTATGGAATCCTTTAAAACATTAACACCAAATTTTGTAACTCCAAAAAAACTTTGAATCAATTTTTTTTTAAAACCTTTTCATATCCATAACTTATGGAGGTTTCAAAAAATAAAACTCTTTAGATCAAACTTTTAAAACTAATAAAATAATCATATTATTTTATCTTTTATTAAATTTGACCTAATTCAACTCATAAAGCAAATTATTCAAATTTTACAAATAATTAGTTTTCCACAAGAACAAGTAATTATCTTAAAATTTGACAAACTTCATGTTTTTTTTTTCTTTTCAACTTTGAAAATAAAATATTTGCATCAATATAACAAAAAACAACCCGTGGCTCTGATACCACTGTTGGGTTTTGAGCATTCTAACACTTCCTAAGTGTACATGCAACCCTAAATACCTTGGTTCTATGTTTTCTCTATTATACATGCAAATAAGAACATCCAAGGTATTATCCTAATCTAGCATACAAAAACTATGAATGTAACAAGATAGAATACATACCTCTTGATGTAGCTTGATGTCTTCAAGCTTTAAGAGCTTAGCCCCAATAGTGTGGAAGCCTCAAGTGGAATCACAAATCACCAAGACACCTTGGAATACTTTAGAGAATATGATTACTTGGTTCTCTCTAGTGAAATTGGCTAGCCCTTCTTTAGTGTATCCACACTAGTCCCTATTTCACCAACCAAAGACATCTTTATATAGTATGGAGGATTAGGGTTAAACCCTAATACCCATGACCTTTCATTTCCTAGGATCCATGGGTTAAACACTCCATGGACTATCCATGAAAGCTTAGCCCAACCTAAATGAACTTGGCCCATTCCATATATATAAGAGTCCATATTTAATTAGTTCCTTTTGATCACTTAATTAATTATAAATTAATTCTTGATCAATACTAATTAAATAATATGATTCCATATTAATATATTAGAACTTATAACATATTAATATTAATCATAAACATACTATTCTCAAAAGATTATCCATATAAATTGTGTCGGTGAAGTGCAACCCAAATGGACCATGCCGGGTCGGGTCAAGTACATACCAAATATAGTTATGGACTTAGACATTAATCCAACAATTATGACTCACCATATACATCAGGGTTGTGCGCAACTAAGATGTTGCAGACTTAAAGTGAGTGACTCTGCTTAGGTCCCCTTTCCTTAATTGGTTGAGGGTTTGAGGCAGAGATGCTCAGTCGACTGCCTGACTCATCTTAAGTATTCATAACTTGTATATGACGGGCGATGGTAGTGGTACCATGGGGGATCATGGTATAAAATTATCCCTTTAGTTAGTAAAGCACTTCTATTTGTATGTATGCGCACATAGCGGTACGATACATAGGAGTGTTAACTTCGAATAAAAGGCAGGAAGCACGAGAACTGTTACAAGGAGTACATTGATGATCATACTAGGAGTACAATACCAAGCGTACCAGGGATACATCGTCGTTTATCAGACGTTTCTTTCATTTGACCCTAACTTTGGTCAGTATAGAGTCTATTGTTTTCTTTCTTCATGAGTTGGTGTGGTCCTCACCATACTGAGTTCATATGTTTCTATCGCCTTGATCGGCAAGTTCTCGAAACTTTCATCTTTTGTATCGAAAGTCCGACCTGAATCAAAAATTTTATCTTTCGCATTCTAAACCCCCGAAGTACTCGTGCAAAGAGTACTTTGTCCTCCGAAACCTTAACGTCAGATGTCTATAGACCGTCATGAAATACCACTCGTCCAGCAGACCAAGTTCGAGTACAAAGGCTATGGACGAATACAACCCACCTAGTATTATTTAGTGTATACGCAAGGGTGGTATAAGATTATGATTACACAGATCTAGTATGTGTGTTTCCGCCTTATCTCCTGTCCTTATTGGATTGTGGACCTGAGGCAGAGTCGTACATCCGAGCGTCTAACTAACCCTAATTATATACAACTTGTGTAAATGAGGTAATGATAGATAGACCAAGTATGAATCCTATCATGAATGGAAGGGCAAAGTTGCCAAGTCAACGAGTGGGTATTCTGCCAATCAGAAGAGCGCAACCCCAGTAGTAATGCTATGAGAGCTAATTTCGGGACGAAATTCCCTCTAACAGGGGGATGATGTGGCAACCCGAAAATTTTTATTTTATAAGCTTAGTCAGTTAACTCAACTGAGTGTCAAAATCATTAGTACAAAGTTCTAGCCAGGTTACAGGTCATTCTAAGGGGTTTCGAGCCTAATACACTTAAGGAATAAGTGTTAGAAAGTACCCGCTAGAACTATAGTGTAGCGAATCGAACGCTAACCTCATCTGAGTGAGTTCACGGCCACAAGACCATGAGTTTACGGCCGTAAACACATGTGGCCGTAAACTCAAGAGCATTTATAAGGCAAATGGTCATTTTGAGTCATTTCTCGCATTTCCTGGCCAATTCTCCTTGGATCTCTCTCAACTATCATCCAACCTTCTTCCTTAGATCTTCAAAATAGTGAGTATTCTATCCCTTGATTAGTTGATACATCTTATTAACTAGCTTCTTACATTGATTTCATCCATGAAAATCATGTTTGTTTAGATACTCAAGAGACACCAAGAACACACACTAGTCTTCTTAGCCAAATCGACTATTTCAAGCTCCTATATCATAAGCACTCTTCTTCTAACTTGTTGTACACTAGTTTATACATGTTTAGACCTTAGAATCATCAAGAAACAAGGGTTAGAAGAGAGTTCACGGCCAAGGATGTTCTTGGGCCGTGAACTCCCTTTTATGGTGTAAAGATGCCCCAAATTCCTTCCTTAAGCCTAGAGACTAGCCTAGCACTTTACCTTAATGTGTTTAGGACTCAAAGCAATCAAAATACCATCACCCATAGGTGATTACGGATGCAAACACATGCCAAAATGGTCTATGGGCCGAAAACTCAATCTAGGGGTGTTTTGATACCACAAACACTTCCTAAGGCTTAGACTTGAAATTAGGATGCTTCATTATGACTTTTAGGACCCTAAACAACTGTAACGCCCGTAGATCCGGGCTAGTCAATTTAGAGGAAATTGGGGTCGAAAACGACTTTTTGACAAAAGATCATTTAGAATAAATAATCTTAACCAAGTTGTAGAATATGTCACAAGGTTTCCGTACATATAAAGAACGCCGAAATCCGATTTATAACGAAGAAGTTCTGACCCGTCGAAGTTTCGCATCGGAACCGGCACGGCACCAGGAAGCGTAAATAGTGAATTTACGATAGAGCGAGATTTAGCGTTAGCGCTCTAAATGAAAGTCGTAGAATATGTTAAACTAAGAACATCGATAAAAAGAACGCCCAAATCTGACTTCGTATGAAGAAGTTATGATTTTTCGAAGTTTCAGACTACCAATGTACACCCAGAAATTCGAATATTAGATCGAGTGATTTTTAGCCAACACGACCTGAACGAGAATCGAAGATCTCGTTAAGAGTAGCATAACGAGAGAAAGATGGGCGAAAAAGGACATCGGATGAAGAAGTTATGAGAATTTAACGGACCAATCCTGTCCCAGCCTGTTAATAATATAAAATTTAAAATTATTCAAAATTGGCCAACAAAGTCTAAACGAAAGTTGTAGAATACGTTCCCACCTTCGCGTGGATATAAAGAACGTCAAAAACGGAGCTCGTATGCGAAAGTTATGATTTTTAGAAGTCGTGAATGCAATTTGCGAAATCTGTTGCTTGACCGATGACGTGGCTTAATCCTGACCGTCGCTTGCTGATCACGACTTGCTTCGGATGAAGGACATGTCGCCCTCGCTTACACATAGATATGTGTGACAACCCGATATTTCAACTCCTTGTAACGACCAAAATGGGTCAAGTATTGTAACCACTTCTGAATAATAATAATTTACTTTCATAATAAAATGTACAAATAAGTCCTATTTAATTTCCTTCTATGATTAAATGTCTTTGAACCATGATCGTACGTGAAAAGAACGCCCAAATCCGACTTCATATAGCGAAGTTATGATTTTTCCAAGTTCGGCTTAGCAACAGACAGCTAAAAACTCGAATCGGAGATCGAGCGACTTTTGGCTGGAATGACCTAAACGAGAATCGAAGGTCTCGTCAATGGTATTCCAGCAGTAAAAAGTCTGGCAAAAACCGACATCAGATAAAGAAGTTATGAATTTTCTAAGAAATTCCTTAAACGCGATGGATTTTTAATAAATAATAATAAAATAATTTCGGAATTTGCCGACGGAGTCTAAACGAAAGTTGTAGAGCGTAGTCTCACCTACGCGAGGATATAAAGACCATCGAAAACGGAGTTCGTATGAAGAAGATATGAATTTTTGAAGTTTATTAAATAAATTAATTATTTATTTAAATCAAAATTCGGATATTATCCGAAGGGGAGTCAGCATCCTCCTCCGAGGTACGCGCTGTGTACCCCTGTACGCCCCGCGTAACCGAGGGGATTGGCCTCTGATCGTCCACGTCGCGCTATCTGAAGAAACCAACCCATCCGACCCGTCCGAAGCCCCGACCCGTCCGACCCGACGTCCCATCCGACCCGGCGTCCCATCCGACCCGCGTACCCAGCAACCCGTCCCATCCGAACCGAGGCAGTCGAGGCTTCGGTCATGCATGACGTACGCGTACGCGCTGCGTACGGGCGTACGCCCCGCGTACCAAGGCAGACCAGCCTTTCTATAAATAGGATGCGAGGGTTTCCAAAGAAAGGGTTCATTTCTCTTCTCTCTCTCTCAACATTTCCTCGTTTTCCGTGTCCGTTCAAACCCGAAGCTCTGGTCTTTTTGGCTCAAGTCCCGAAGGTCGATTTTGCTCCCGAGATTCCCGAGAATCCCGAGGAAAATCCGTTTCCCGAGACGAAACTTTGCCCGGTTTTCCATCTCGCTATCTCCAAAACTTTCAAGTGAGTTTCATACCCCTTAATCAACCGTTTTAATTATTCTAAATACTTTTATATGCTTTCAAGGGGGGGATTACAAGTAAAACACACGGGTATTATCGTGTGTTACATAAAGAAACTCTTTTATATACTGTTATATATTCAAATCACATGCGATTTATAAACATTTAAAGGAACTTTTATATATATATATATATATATATATATATATATATATATATATATATATATATATATATATATATATATATATATATATATAACATATGTCACAATAGCATTTTACCTTTTAAAATATAATGTTGTTGTAATGCATGTATAAACTAAACTGTTCTTAGATTTTTCTTGTCTATCCTAGACTCTACACCAAAAATCTATACTTTCATAAACAAGTGATTCCTTTTCTCAATATTTCTAAACAAACAAGACACGCTTTTTGGAAACTATAATAGGTATAGTTTTACGAATAGATTTCTAACTCTTATGTACTAGAAACACATATTTCAAGAAGTTTACTTTCGTATACAAGAACAAACGTAACATTTTAACAAGTAGATCTGTTTTTATACCACGGATTTGTGAGACACTAACTTCATGTACGTTCGAGTACACATTTCAAGTCCTGTATTATATACCAGAATCCCTTGGAGGGGGAGCGTGGTGTTTGTGTATAGATCTATACGGGCTTGACAAACCCGCGCCCTGACTATTAGCTGCAGTCCACCGTTTGGGGTGACAAACGTCATAACATTCCAACGCCTGAAGAACGTTGTGTATAGGCATTCAGAGTCAATAGTATGGTTATAAAACTCACAAGGGGTATTAAAATGCATTGATTTACAAGGTTTTCAAACTCATTGGTTATTTTACATTTTCATACATTTTGGAAACAAACATTGGTCTTGAGTGAAGGCTACTTTTATACTAGTAGAAAATATAGGATTTTCTAACCACAAACAAACAAAGATAAAACATTTCATTTCATTCAAACATTGTCACTTAAATACTTATGAAATTCACCAGCTTAAATGCTGATCTACTCTTTCAAAATTACTTCTATGTCCCAGGAAATCAGTAATTTCAGTTATTCATTTCGCTTTTGATGAAGGGATGCTGCGGCGCCAGTTTAATCTCGTATTTTGACATCATATTGTAATTGAGTTTTGAACATGTAACTTTTGACAAATGTAAACTTTCAATTATATATATGATGGTTGTATTGCTTTCTTTACTATGTATTCATTTGTTACGCTACCACATGAAGTCATCCGCCCCCGAACGTTTCCGCCGTTCAGGTTTGGGGGTGTGACAATATGAAGTATTTTATATAAACTACGTGCTATGTGTGCATATTATCTGAATACTTGCTGTCTATGCTGGATGAACGTTTTATATATGTTTGAAAGGATCTAAACTGTATACGTATTTTATATATACGAATATGTTAGGTATGAGATGGGTAGATGAATGATGAGAGATAGAAGATGATGTGAGTATACATTGGCAGCTATAGACTTAGTGCCTATGGGACGAACACCGGTATCTATGGACTTAGTACTTGTTAGACGTTGGTAGCTATGGATTTAGTAACTGTTAGGAATTGGTAGCTATGGACTTAGTACCTATTAGTTAGATGCTGGTAGCTATGGATTTAGTACCTGTTAGGAATTGGTAGCTATGGACATAGTACCTATTAGATAAACATTGGCAGCTATGGATTTAGTACCTGATGAATAAACTATAGCAGCTATGGAATTAGTGCTTTACGAACGAGCATTGGCAGCTATGGAACTGGTAGCTATGGATTTAGTACCCGATGAGTAGAATATAGCAGCTATGGAATTAGTGCTTTACGAACGAACATTGGCAGCTATGGATTTAGTGCCAGTCCTATAACCCTAGAAGTAAAGGACTTCGGAATAAACGAATGCAGGATAGATGACTCTTAGGTTAAATCTTTAAGAGTAAAGAAGATAATGGGGATGGGTAATTGGGTGGATTGTTTGATTGTTTAACATAATAATTATATTATTGTGGGTTGAAAACCATATGTACTCACCAGGTTTCCCAACCTGACCCACTCAGTTTATTTATATCACAGGTGTTGATATGAAGTCACTTTACACTGAGATATTTAAAGAGATGTAGATCACTAGTATAAACAAATGTAAGTTCTGTTTATGCTTATGTTTCTGTATTAACGATGACATCCCAAACGTTTTAAGGTGAATAAAATACGTTTCTTCGAAAATGTTTTAATAACGTATTTATCGTGTTTTTCTGGGAACAAATTCCGCAACACTTTCATTAAAAGAAGTACTCTGATTTTTACAAAGCATAAACAAACTGGTCTTTTCTGGCCGTAAAAATGGGGATGTCACAGTTGGTATCAGAGCATTAGTTTAAGCGAACTAGGAATATGGATTTATTTCAAGACTTAAACTTAGAATGATAAGCGATGATTGTGAGGTGTGAGCACTAGATTATTTTAGGAATTATGCCTAAAATGCTTTATGTGCTAAATGCTTTGTGCCTGATATGCTATTATTTGTTCGGATCTATGGTCTGTTGCCGACCGGATCTGGAAACCTTATGAGTTATGGATGCTAAACGTACGACTACGATATTAGAACTAGCATGTAAACATTTCGGGGTGAAAAGGACGATTTGAACATCAGTCCTAAGTAAAGATCTAAATTCACCTTATTCGGTGTATAGATCAAGATGGCAACGACCCGTAGCGGAAACGTGAATGCAAATGGGAACAGAAACCAACCCCCAGTGATTGAGCAAATACCGGAGATGGAAGCCGCTGCTGAGCCAGTCACAATGGCCAGAGTGCAAGCGATGTTGGATCGTCAAATGGAGGAAACTAGACGTTTGCTCCAGCAAAATCGGAGGAAGCCACTATTCAGATCGAACAGCCCGAGTTGAAAGAAGGGCAAACTGAGGAAGGAGACTACAGTGGAACTGTTGGTCAAGTCAACCCACCAATAGTTCAACAAAATAACCAAGATGACGGATTCGAGAGAAATGGATGCAAGTACAAGGATTTTCAGACTTGCAAGCCATCGACTTTCACGGGAAAGGAAGATCCAATCGGGGTCATGGATTGGATCTCGGAAATGGAGTTAGCTTTCATGACATGCAGTTGCAGAGGGAAGCTACAGACCACATTTGCAGTGCGTCAGTTTTGAGGAGGCGTTGTACGTTGGTGGAACACCTTGGGCAAGACTCTGAGCCCCAACTAGCCCTTGTAACTGACATGGGCAGAATTTCTGGTGCAATTGAAACGAAAGTACTGCTCAGCTCAAAACCTGCTCAAGCTAGAGAACCAGTTTCTAACCCTGAACAAGGGGAGCATGTCAATCGATGAATACACGAACAACTTCACAGAAAAGATGGAATTTGCCTTGCGTCTTGTTCCAGATGAGCTGACGGAAATTGATAAGTACGCAAAGGGATTGCCATGGGAGTACGCGGTGCCAATGCGTCAGGCACCTACCTTGTTGGCAGCTATCTGGGCTGCCAAGTCTGTGGAGGATATGATCAAGGGAATAGCCGCCAACAAGACCGAGGTTGGTGAAAAGAGGAAGTTTGAGGGGTCTGCAAAGCCCGATGAGAGAAGCAAGACCAAGAAGTTTAGAGGAGGGAGTGAAGAAAGATGATGCGAGAAGTGCAAAAAGAAACACTCTGGAAAATGCGGTGAGGAGGTGACTTGTTTCAAGTGTGGGAAGCATGGGCATTATGCCAATGAGTGCAAATTCAACAAAAGGGTGTGTTATGAATGTAATGAGGAAGGGCACTTCAAGCAAGACTACCCAAAGAGAGAGGGGCTACAAAGCGAAATGCGCCGCCAAAACCAAAGGCAAGAGCATTTCAAATGATCCTTGATGAATCAAATGACAATGCGAGGATTCAGGAGTGAAGGCTTGACATCCGAAGGTCGAGTTATGAAGTAGCCATAGAATCATATGATGTAGCCTGTTAGAGGCATAGTCTAGGGTGAACTTGAACACCTATGTAATAGTTTCAAGGAATAATAAAAAAAACCTTCGTCTTGATATTTGATGTGTTAAGCTGGTATGTGATTTTATTGTGTGGTGACTTGGAAAACTACGGGACAATACTTGGGACGAGTATGAGTAGGTGTGAATGGTAGTAGAGGCCTATACTACCGGAAGCACATGACTCACACTTGGATCATGGAAAGTCACAAGGTTACCAAGAAGCTAGTAATTGATTTCGTTTTATTCAAGTATGTCGATACCATTGTTTCGGTAATGACTAAGAAGATTGTTGTTATCCCGACCCTAGTGGTCATATCCCATTGAGTCCGACTACGATGAGTAGGTTACGTGGTTCAGAGAACCAAGTTTGATGTAGCGTCCGACTTAAACCAAACGATTGAAATCAAAGCGATCAATAGAAGTATCACGCTCATTGTTAAAGAAGTTGGTAGCCAGAAATGCCTAATGTTAGAAGTTGGTAGCCAGAAATGCCTAATGTTAAAGTGTGATTATATCATATTAGAACATGAAGGAAGGCATAGTCTGTTTTAGAAGTTAACTCTAAAAGACCTGAGTTTAAGCAATGCAACATACGATAATAGGTCATTAATATATGACACATCAATCTATAGTAGTAATAAAAGAACTCATCTCAAGTTCGTATCCAGTAAGGATCGAGATTGTGACTTAAAGCTCATAATTAGTCTAACCTGAGGTAGAGTGCAGGTGTACGATCGAGTACTGCTTACAGTCAATGAGTCTAAAAGATAGACTTGAAGGAATATAGAAGTTATAATTATTACCTAGGATGAAGAGATGACGTATGGGGTCATTATACGAGCTCTGTTTCATTGATGATTCCGAGACGTAATCATCCTAAGGGGGAGATAATTGTAACGCCCGTAGATCCGGGCTAGTCAATTTAGAGGCAATAGGGGTCGAAAACAACTTTACGACAAAAGATTATTTATAATAAATAATCTTAAACAAGTTGTAGAATATGTCACAAGGTTTCCGTACATATAAAGAACACCAAAATCCGAGTTATAACGAAGAAGTTATGACCCGTCGAAGTTTCGCGTCGGAACCGGCACGACACCGGGAAGCGTAAATAGTGAATTTACAATAGAGCGAGATTTAGCCTTATTGCTCTAAATTAAATTCGTAGAATATGTTAAACTAAGAACATCGATAAAAAGAACGCCCAAATCTGACTTCGTATGAAGAAGTTATGATTTTTCGAAGTTTCGGACTAGCAGTGTACTACCCGAAATTTGAATATTAGATCGAGTGATTTTTAGCCGACACGACCTGAACGAGAATCAAAGATCTCATTAAGAGTAGCGTAACGAGAAAAAGATTGGCGAAAACGGACATCGGATGAAGAAGTTATGAGAATTTAACGGACCAATCCTGTCCCAGCCTGTTAATAATATAAAATTTAAAATCGAGTCAAAATTGGCCAACGGAGTCTAAACGAAAGTTGTAGAATACATTCCCACCTTCGCGTGGATATAAAGAACATCAAAAACGGAGCTCGTATGCGAAAGTTATGATTTTTAGAAGTCGAGAATGCAATTTGTGAAATCTATTGCTTGACCAATGACGTGGCTTAATCCTGACCGTCGCTTGCTGATCACGGCTCGCTTCGGATGAAGGACACGTCGCCCTCGCTTACGCCCCGCGTCCGAAGTCAGTACGCCCTGCGTACCCTCTCCCTTATCTCTTCCGGAGTGCAACACAGCTAGTCCGAGGTGGCGCCCTTATCCGAGCCATTACGCCCAGCGTAGGACCGAGGTACGCCCAGCGTACCGAGGCCTCGCAGGCTATAAAAGGGGGCCGAGAGTTCTGACTTTTTCACACCAAAATGACTTCTCTCTCTAACTTCTTTCTCTCTCTACAACCCCAAACCACCCCTAAACCCTAGGGAACCTCCCTAGCACCCGAGGGAAACCCCGAGGCTCCCGGAGTCCCGAGAAAAAGAGCCTTTCGGTTTCGAAACGCCGCTCCAATTAAGTTCCGGATTTCGATAAAATTCGCTGTAAGTGTGCTACGCTTACGCAATTTTTAATATAGCTTTCAAATAATTATAGGAATGTTATTAGGTCCTTAAAATAATTATTTGGGCTATTATTATGAGATATATTGAGTGTTATTAACGCTTATTAACGCTTAATAATAGTCAGACTAATTAATTTGTCGCGGTTATCGCTAGACTAAACCCTAGTGGTATTGGCACTAGGTTTTATCGAAGGAAAATCGTTTTGAGAGTATTGAAGCATTGTTCGAGTGCTGAGTCACCACCTACTCAGGTGAGTGCATAGTCCCTTTCATCTTACACATAGATATGAAGTATTTTATATAAACTAGATGCTATGTGTGCATATTATCTGAGTACTTGTTGTCTATGCTGGATGAACATTTTATACATGTTTTAAAGGATTTAAACTGTATACGTATTTTATATATACGAATATGTTGGGTATGAGATGGGTAGATGAATGATGAGAGATAGAAGATGATGTGAGTATACATTGGCAGCTATAGACTTAGTGCTTATGGGACGAACACCGGTAGCTATGGACTTACTACCTGTTAGACGTTGGTAGCTATGGATTTAGTACCTATTAGGAATTGGTAGCTATGGACTTAGTACCTATTAGTTAGATGCTGGTAGCTATGGATTTAGTACCTGTTAGGAATTGGTAGCTATGGACTTAGTACCTATTACATAAACATTGGTAGCTATGGATTTAGTACCTGATGAATAAACTATAACAGCTATGGAATTAGTGCTTTACGAATGAGCATTGGCAGCTATGGAACTGGTAGCTATGGATTTAGTACCCGATGAGTAGAATATAGCAGCTATGGAATTAGTGCTTTACGAACGAACATTGGCAGCTATGGATTTAGTGCCAGTCCTATAACCCTGGAAGTAAGGGACTTCGGAATAAACAAATGCAGGATAGATGACTCTTAGGTTAAATCCTTAAGAGTAAAGAAGATAATGGGGATTGGTAATTGGGTGGATTGTTTGATTGTTTAACATAATAATTATATTATTGTGGGTTGAAAACCCTATGTACTCACCAGGTTTCCCAACCTGACCCACTCAGTTTATTTATATCACAGGTGTTGATATGAAGTCACTTTACACTGAGAGATTTATAGAGATGTAGATCACTAGTATAAACAAATGTAAGTTCTGTTTATGCTTATGTTTCTGTATTAACGATGACATCCCAAACGTTTTAAGGTGAATAAAATATGTTTCTTTGAAAATGTTTTAGTAACGTATTTATCGTGTTTTTCTGGGAACAAATTCTGCAACACTTTCATTAAAAGAAGTACTCTGATTTTTACAAAGCATAAACAAACCGGTCTTTTCTGGCCATGAAAATGGGGATGTCACAACAACCCTCATTAACATAAATGGCCATGAGTTTACGGTTGTAAGCTCATTAGGGCCGTAAACACCCCAAAAGCTTCAAAGAAAGTGGTCTTCCTCATCCTAGGGTAGAGCTAAGGTCCCTAAATCATCCCTAGCCTTCAAACTTGCACTTACACATGAGTAGCCATGAGTTTACGGCCGTGAACTCCCTTGGGCCGTAAAACCATGGTAGTAAACTCATGTGAGTGCCATTCTACCTTCCTTTGTTGAATCACATGTGATTCCAACACCTTGACAAGGTCTTTTCTATTCCCGGAAGGTGTTTCCTTTCATATAGTTGTTTATAAACACTATATTCATGTCAATATGTGCCTTTATATATCATTTAGGACTTATTGTGTCCCCGGGACTTCATTCGTGGAACTTCTCATCCTTACACGCATACCCGTTTGAATCACCCACATCAGGTGAGTTCATACCCCGTAATGAATCTTTAACTATTTTAACTATTTTAAGTGGGGGAATACAGGTTGAACACAATGATAATTGTGTAAATGTTTGTTGTTAAACATCTTTCAAAATGTTACTTATGTTATTTATAAAACTCCGTTATTAAAGTAAAAGCATAACTTAGTAGAGAAATGAGTCATTTCAGTAACAGGCCAAGTAGAGCATTAGTAAACTATTATAGGTATAGTTTAGGAGAATGCTATTCATTACTTCTAGCACAATGAAGCACCCAAAGAATCAATGCTATATATCAAAACAAACAGTGAACAGAATCAAACAATACCAGAATAGAACATAACAAACAAGTTAAGTTGCTTTAGCATGAGAACACACAAACAGGATCTAATTATACTAATGAATCACTAACGCATTAGTGATAGTTATATTGGGTATACATGATCATATAACTTTAATGTGAATTACACGGCTTATAAGAAATTGTTGGGTTCGCATTTGGTTCCCTAAATTTCTTTACATTGAGAGCGTTTAGTAGGGGTTCTAGCTTTCACATTATGACCATAATAAAACAAATATGTTTTTAGGTTATTAGTACATTCGCATGTCATTATGAACGACATCTGTGTACTTACTTTTCCCATTACTTTCATAAAGTTTCGGTACCACTTGAAAGTTGATCTATTTTCTAGTCAAGATAGTTATATAAACAAGGGAGAATATACTTGTACATTTGACAAAGGAACAGTCGGGTTTAACACAGAACAGAAGATGCCTTGGTAGAAGGCTATGATTAAAGGTTAGGATCATAATGCTAGCTTTATGATTCCTTAATGTATACACTATAGGATACATATATGCTAATAGATTCCGACATCTAACAGGATGTGTGCTCTTCGCTTCACTTCCTATTCCCATTGGATGTGGGCTTGGAATGAGGTCACCCAATCTATTATCTACCCGAATCTATATATATCTATGCTTAGTATACATTAAGTCATCATAAGGGTACCAGGTATGGATAAGGTCATAGGACACAGAGTCAACACACAAATTTTCTAGTACAAAACTTACTTTTCAAAGTCAGTACTTTTGGTATACAAAACTAGAGATTTCCCAGAAAAGGGCTTAATCCATTTTATTAAGCCAGTACAGTTTTAGAGACTTTAGGTGAGTAACTCTATAACACCTTAGTTTATACACCATGTTTATATATAAAACTAATATCCAATAGATAGTTAAATGTGTATTTTCCGCCTTACTTCTTGTTCCCGTTGGATTGTGGGCTTATGGCAGATTCACCCAGTTAACTTTCTACCCGATATCAGATTATATATAGCAGTATAAACAAAGCTATTATAAAAGTAGTCACCGTAGTCATTATTTTACTATAAGGAATATAGGTTTTCTTAAAAGAACTCTTCATTAGATATAAAGGAACCATTACAAATAACTCCATGAGTAACAAGTGAATACACCAGGGTTATATATGACAACGATCTAACAACTAATGGAATGTGTGCTATCCGCCTTACTTTCTGTTCCCCGTTGGGTTGTGAGTTTAGGGCAGATGCGCACAATCGATTGTTTATTTACTTTGAGTATATATAACTTGTACCCACTTAGTACGCATAGAAAGGCTTGTAGTGTCATTTTACTTAACTTCCATTCAAGTAGGAAATATAAGATTTTCTAGAGGAAAGGGCGAACATTTCAAAACAGAACTTATAGCTTACATCACTTGTGCATATACATTTTCAACCACATTTTACAGCTTACTCACATCACTAAAATCTTATGAACTCACCAGCTAAATTGCTGATCAACTTTTTCAAATAACTTGTATTCTCAGGAGACTATTAGACAGGTGCTCGTGTTGGGACTTCAGAAGACGAAGCATTATAGCTTAAAGTCTTGTTTTGTTATTTGTTTATGACTTCTATGTTTTGTGAACACGCACATTGTAAACACTTTCTTTCTCAATGAACTGGTTGTTCATTAGTTTCTTACCATATACATATCCTGTGATACTTGACATGACGTCCTCCACCCCCGAATGTTTCCACCGTTCCGGTTTTGGGGTGTGACACTTCAATAAGTTAGAAATGATGAGAAACCATTGGATCTACTAGGTCTTTCTAATCCAATGCTTCTTCACAACTCTTCTTCTTCTTCTTCTCCAAGCAACAAACACACAAAACACACACACACAAGCTCAAACTTTAGGGAAACAAGATTAGGGTTTCGAGATATTACTTAGGAGTCAATGGAGGCTGATAAGGTGGTGAACTTGAAGGATTTAATGACCTTAAATAAGGTATAATCCCAAAAAATTAGGGTTTACCTTTGGCTTGAGTAGGCCCTACGTACGCATGGCTACGCCCAGCGTATGTAGGGTTTACCCCGATGCCCACATGCATAGGAGTAAGCCATGCATACCTAGTGTACGTTCAACATACTCATGGTATAGTCCTTGATTTTAACTGAAATAATGGCTAAACTCTATACCTGGTGACTCGACGTTACAATTATCCATCAAATAGTTGTTAAATCAGCCTTTTTAACCGGTGAACTTGATGCAGAAGTTTACATGATATTCGGTAAAGAGCATATGGTATGTAAACTGGTAAACTCTTTGTATGGGTTGAAACAAGCACCCAAGCAATGGCATCGAAAGTTTGATGAGGTTATTATGTCACTTGGCTTCATGTTAAACAAATTTGTTTATAGTATATTTAATAATGCTACTAGTGCTGGAGTGATCATTTGCTTGTATGTAGATAAAATGTTGATTTTTGGTACCAACCAAGATCAAATAGATGAAGCAAAATAATTGTTGTAATCTAAATTCTCCATGGAAGACATAGGAAAGGCTTATGTAATTCTTAGCATAAGGATTAAGAGGGTGAACAAGGGTTTAGTACTGACTCAGAGTCATTACATTGAGAAAATTCTCAAATGGTTCAATTTCAGTATTGTTCTTTTGTGAGCACTCCTATGGATTCAATTATGAAAGTAATGCCTAACACTACCAATCCTATAAAACAATTAAAATAACCTAAGGAAATTGGAAGCTTGATATATGTAATAACTAGTACCAGGTTAACAGATTGTTTAAGTATCTGAAGGGAACCATGGATTATGGGTTGAGTTACGGTTATAGAAGGTCATTTAGATGCAAGTTGGATAACCAACATGGAGGACATTCCCCAAAAACTAGTTGAGTGTTCTTGCTTGGGGAAGGTGTTATTCCCGTGCTTCTAAGAAGAAATCTTGCATTAAAATCTCAACAATGGAATGTGAGTATGTTGTGTTAGCAGCTGCTGGTAAAGAAGTAGAATGCCTAAGGAATTTAGTCTATGAGATTCCTTTGTCGTCAAAACCAATAGAACCAATAATTATACGTTATGATAATGCAACCATTTTGGCTAAGGTATATAGCTAGATTTATAATGGTAAGTCTACACACTTAGGTGTTACACATAATATGATTAGAGAACTAATCATAAGTATGATGATTTCAGTTGAGATTCTGAAATCGCAAAAAAAAATTGACAGATCATGTGACTAAAGGTCTAACAAGAGACTTAGTACAAAAGTCTATTATTATGATGAAATTAAAGTTCATTTAGTTGTGTAATGGTGAGGCACCCAATTCCCTTCTAATATGAAATTAGGAGTTGAATTCAAGGCATAAAGCTCATACTTATAGATTAGAACACATAAAGTATATATTGTGGGGATATGTTCGGTTATGTAGTTGACGAGGTTGAAGTTTAACTTCTTAATAATTCATTTGATAAAAATGTATGCATAAATATGGGCAAATCAAAATTTAAAATATAAATAAATAATTAAATAATTAAATAAATAAATAAGGGTAATTAGGTAATTTAATAAACAACTTCCCCAAATACTTTCCTATAATTATGCTAGTTGATTTTAACCTAATTTATCCCCTTTTAATTACCACTGATGTATTTGTACATCGATGAAGGTGAGAAGGAAAGCACGAAGCGGCTGCAAGGTCCAATGGATGTCGATCGATTGCAGGGTGCTTCTTTCTTGCCCCACCTTTTTTGGTCCAATGTAATTTTTCCACAAAATCACTTCCCACCGAACCGACGATCTTCCCCTTGCTTCCCTCCTTCAATCATTGATGTGTTTTCTCCTATTCTGCATCCTTTCAATCTCCTGCCTCACAGCCTGTTCACCTCCGCCACAACTTACGCCAACGACATCCACCTCTATAATCCATTACCGCCACCTCTATGTACCACTCCTTAAGTCGTGCTCGGCCAAACCTAGGGTTCGTGAGCCGATAGCCACCTTTACAATCGGCCCTAGCATCGGCGTATCTTGAATCTCCCACCCCGATAAAGCCCTAGCATCGACACTTTTAGTGTTCAGAAGATTCTCCTTGCACTTTCACTTCATGGGAGAGGGCACGACATATCAATCGTTCAACAATTCTCCTTACAACCGATCATCACCAGTGGCGGTAGTGATGAACACGATGGCAGACAAAGCCCAACAAACGATTCCATCACCTCAAAATCACCAAAAAAGATGATGAAAACCATTGCGGGCCGATTCGAGAAGCTTTTCAGTAAACACGATGAATCCTCCATTGAATATGATTCATCAGATTTATCCACAACTTCATCCAACAATAATGAGTCAACAGAAGAATCCGCCTTCACTACAACCTTCGAAGAATCAATAGAATCCATGGAATCAGCAGACGAAGGAAAGGAAATGCCTGAAAGGTATGATTCAAGGTGAGTTTTGACCAATTTGCAGGATTTCTTGGTCAAAGAGTCAAACTCGTGAATCAGTTGATTGTATTAGACCAAGATCAAACGTTGGAGGCTTTGCTGAATGATCACCAATTCCACTGGGAATTGGGGGTGGGGTATTTTTGTAATTTTACTGTGTTTTCCACTATTTTCATGGTTGTTTATGCTTTTGTGCATATTTTTCTATGTGAGTCGAATCGAATTCAAGGTTTAGAGTTTAATGGCCTTGAATTGCCTGATAGTTTTGGTGAATTTGTTACGTGTGGAGTAATTTTCTTTAACTTGGAGCACGTTTATATCATGGTTTCCCGGTTTGTCCAAGCTAGACTGAGTAGAGGTAAACTTTTCCCTTTGTCACTCGTCAAAAATTTGTTGATTATGCACATGTTTATGCTCTCATTGATTGTTGACAGGAAACGATCATGGTGTCAAAGCTCAAGGTGAATGATGGGTGCTTACAGTAGCACTCATCGAGGGAAACAAGTTAGCTCCATTGGATTGTTCGGGTTTCTCAGATCCATTTATAGTGTTGACATGCAATGGGAAGACAAGAACAAGTTCTGATTCATATTTCAATTTATGTTTTTTTTTTCTGGTTTAACACTTCATTTATATGGACAGTGCAGGATCTTGACAAGGTTGAATTCTGAAAAGGTATCAAGTATGCTTTTGTAGATGATTCAATGGATGATATTGGTGAGATTCCAATTCTATTGGAATGGAATCACGTATTTCAATTCTATTGGAATGGAATCACGAATTCCAATTCTGTTGGAATCACAGAAGTTGATGTTGAAGAACGGACCACAAAATTGAAACGGACAACATTATTCTTTTAGAATGTATTAGTCGTTGTTATATTTTGATGTTTTCTTTCCGGTTTTGAAAGTTTGTTTAGTTTTATTCTTTAACAATAATCTAATTCTTAACAATTGTTACCTGTATTCTAAAAGAAATAATGTATTTTTTATTTTTATTCTTCAGTTGATTGTTCAAGAATTTGTTATTCTACAAGAAGTTCTTAAAGTCATGAGCAACCAATAGGTTCACGAATATTTTAATTATTTATGGTTCAAGATTTTTTTTTTGAGTAAATAATTTAATAAATAAACATATTCTGTCAGAATGTCCGAATTAAAATAGTTATAATTCGTAAAATCGAATTTTTAAAACTAATAAAATCTATGATCCCTTAAAATATGCAATTTTCCTTTATTAAATCTATATTTATTGACTAGAATTCCCTTGTAATTAAATTAGATGATATTTTTCAATTACATTTAATTCAATAATATATATTAATCACTTTCTTAAAATAAGTAAAATTGATTGGCTCACAGTTATGCATACAATAACACAATAATTACTTTAAATAGAATAACCTAGGCCTATATAAGATTCCTTTGTCGTCAAAACCAATAGAACCAATAATTATACGTTGTGATAATGCAACCATTTTGGCTAAGGTATATAGCTAGATTTATAATGGTAAGTCTACACACTTAGGTGTTACACATAATATGATTAGAGAACTAATCATAAGTATGATGATTTCAGTTGAGATTCTGAAATCGCAAAAAAAAATTGACAGATCATGTGACTAAAGGTCTAACAAGAGACTTAGTACAAAAGTCTGTTATTAGGATGAAATTAAAGTTCATTTACTTGTGTAATGGTGAGACACTCAATTCCCTTCTAATATGAAATTAGGAGTTGAATTCAAGGCGCAAAGCTCATACTTATAGATTAGAACACATAAAGTATATATTACAGGATATGTTCGGTTATGTAGTTGATGAGATTGAAGTTTAACTTCTTAATAATTCATTTGATAAAAATTTATGTTTATATATATATATATATATATATATATATATATATATATATATATATATATATAGGGTTAGGTTCATGTGAGACAATAGTATTTTGTGAGACAAGGGGACCAAATCTTGACCATTCATCTTGAATAATCTAAGACTAAAATAAAATCAAATTACACAATAAGGAAGCACAAGGAGACTGTGGTATTTTTGCAATTAAATGGAACTTCAAGATTAGAATAAGGGTGTGGAGGGGCAGTAAGGGGATTTTACTGTCTATTTCATTCAGGTCGTAAAAACGTTATATATCCTCTTCAATTTTCTTCATTCTGATCTGCAAAACCCTAAGCAACCTCGATACGAACACCACAATTCATCTTATCCAATCTCGATCATCAACATCTTCTACTTCATTCTGATTCGGAGTTTCAACATTATTATTTTGATTCTAAAATCGGATCAAATTCTCGAGCATCAACATTCCTGAATCAAATGAAATCGAAGCTTAGTTTTACAACAAATGGATCATTCAACAGAACCAAATTCATATTTGCATCAAGAGTTAATCCAGGTGACGTATAATACTATAATTTCTTTTGGATTTTATATTTATTGGTGATTTTGAGTTAAAATATTCTAATTGTCGATTTTATAATATGTATGTGATGATGAGTTGATGTATTCATCTATGAGATTTCTTCTCATTCTGATTCTACTTTGCACCGATCTTCCAAAACCCCCCAATAAAACCCTAAAAATCGATTTTGATTCACTGTCATTTTGATTTTAAACGTTTTTATTCATATTCTGATCTTGAGTCATGTTTCTGCCAATCCTTCAACTGCTACTTCTTCTCATGATTCTTAGTTGAGGAAGAATTTTTCTCATCAGGTAATAAAATATTCCATTGACTCATTTTTTGTTGTTAACAATTTCAATGTTAATAAATCTACAATCCAAGCTATGTTATTATGAATAAATGAAGTTATTCACAAAATCTGTAGAGATATTCTAGGAATTTGAATTATAATTTGATTCAAGATCTTAGTTTGTTTAGTTTATCTTATTAGTTTCATACTTCTAGTGTCAGTTAGGTGTTTGGTAAATTTAGTCATCGCCCGCTAGGTGTTCGACATAATGCACTCTGTATTGATTTCATATTTTCTGCAAGAAAATTGTTATTGAAAATGATAGAATGTTATGCAAACATAACTTGCTTCTAAATTGATTTTAGATGTTATTTTGTTTGAGTAATTGGATTATCTAGTAAATATTTAGTGAAATGCTGTTTGATAATTTGATATTCTAAGTATTCTTGTTTTGATAAGTAATATGGTCCTTCTTAATTTAATTAAGATGTTACTTTGTTTGATAAGTTAGATGATCCAGTAAAATATTAGTAAAATAGTCTTTAGTGACTTAATATTCTAGGTATTGTGATTCGTAAAGTTAGGTGTTACTTCATAAATTTGATTTAAGATGTTATTTTATTGATTAACCAGATGTTACTGCTGATGGGTTTTCTATGTGCTCATACAAACCCTAATGCTTGGATCTAGGTTTCTCTATTGTATATGCAAGTTATCCAAGACTATAAACCCTAGATCTAGAATATGACAATCAATATAACATATAATTAGGGTTTAGATCATACCTTGATTGTTATGTAGCAATAACAATCCCAAATCCTTCTTGTATTGACTTTAGAAAGCTTAGAGTCACAAATGTCACTCCTTTAATGGTTCACAAACACTAAGAGCAAGAGGATGAAGAGGAGAGAGGAAGGAGGCTACCCTAAAACGTGTGAAACCCTAGAAGGAGTCTTAGCCACGTTTTTGGGTCATAAGGAGTCTATATATAGTGAGGCTATTAGGGTTATCTAACAAGGAAACCCTAATTTGGATGCTTAAGCCCTAAGCAACCCATGGATTCCTTTCCTTAAGGGCTTGGACGATTTCTTATGGGCTTCCCCATAAAATTCGTCCACTCCTTAATATAAGGCAATCCATGGCCCAAATTGCAATTATCTTATAATTACAATTCCAGTCCCTTAAGTTTAATTAATCTCTTTTAGTCACAAAACCAACTACCAATTAATTATTGACTAATATTAATTAAACAATATGATTTTTCCTTTAATATATTATTCTCATAATATATTAATAAATCATATTTAATCCTTTCTCTCCATAATTCATCCTATCAAGTTGCTTTGGTGAAGGCAACCCAAAAGGACCATGCACCATCGGGTCAAGTACATACCAAAATAGTTATGGACTTAGACACAAATCCAACAGTCTCCCACTTGGATAAGTCTAATAACTATTATGCGTATGACTTCAGATCCTGATCTGCAATCGTAGCTTTCCAAAGCCGTTGTCAACTCTGATCCTATCAGATACGCGTGTCCTTTAGATAAGGGATCATATATTCCTCCATTCTAGATATCGTATAAGACATGATTTCAAATCATTCTCTTTGTACTACTTCTCGACTTCCGATTTATAACGACTGACTAACTGAACAAATCAAATTAGCCCTAGCCCGGCCGAGTATTTATGTTTGTCATCACTAAATCATCGAGGGTCCCAATGATATCGCTTTTATCCTACTTTGTATAAAAGGAACGGATAAACTTTGATACAATGCTTGCTTGCATTCACTCACCGAATCACACACAACACTATGTTTTATGACACCAAGTTACTAGTGTGTTTACATATTATCAATGTGCAACCGATTCGCAAGATACAACTCACACATCTCAGTTTCAAGAATATAAGATGTTATCGTCTCACCAATCACTCGTGACACAATCCATGGAGTGATCCAAGTGAGGGTGGGTTTAATTCAATGCTCAAATTCATATCATAAGCACTCATGAACGTTGCAGCAAACATTTGCTTATGTCTAATGCTCTTTTAGACAATCCACACACCAATTCATGTCAGTCTTCATTCATACCTACTTCCCACATATGAACGACTGTGGCCCGTTCGAATAATTTGACTGTTCTTAACCAATTAAATTATTCAGGAAGTCAAAACATGCAAAGTGAAACACAAGAATAATACTAATCCCATATGGCCTCAACCCTTTGAGCATAACTAAAACACCTTTTATTTATCACCATATCGATTACTCATTATTTGTCGTTTCGGGTAATCAACTTCTTACTTGAATTATTACACTTGTCCTATGCTCATAGCATGCACACAATGTTTACTTATGGTTCTTACTTTGTGAAATATCACATTGAACACATTTCCAATTATACTTATTTCACAACTCCAAATCCTTTTTCATAAGTGAAAGAATATCAAATTCTTGCTACTTATAGAATATGCTAGATTCTAACATTTTATGCAATGATCTTTTTATAATGTCACTGCACCAACGTCACAAAGACTATTGCCAATGATATTACAAAATCCTCTATCAGAGATTGTTATAATACAATTCCTTAGATATGATGTCTCTCACTCAAAGAACATTCCTTTGAACATCCTTTTGCATAAAAGTTTCTAATCTAGTCATAGATTTTCAATATTCAATTCCCAATATGGACACGTTTCCATATTTTCCATATGACAACTCATTCTTAATAGAATCTTATCTATTCATAATATTGTCGATATGGTCCATCCAATATGGAAAAATTTCCATATTTTCCAATACTATACTTCCAACTACTCACAAGCGACCAATCCTCGGTGAACTTTGGATTGTCCTTTGATAGTTGTTTAATTATTTTAGTAAAAACCAATCCTTGTCCTTTTTCCCTCTAAATGCGCTAGACATTTGGAAAATTTTAGAATGGTCAAATATTATAGCATTTGCAATCAATCCTATACCTAAAGCATATGGGACACGATGCATAAAGATTTGATACTTCATCAATATGTTCTTCAAAATTCGAATTGTGAAGAGGAATGCCGTAATCATAATCGAAATTTTAAGAACACACTATGTTTCTTTGACTAAGTTATTAACATTCCACAACCTAAGCCTTTAGATTTGAAATGAAGCATAATATTCTCTTCCTTAATTATAGCAAAACAACTTTACAACCCTTACGACTTTGCAAGGTATAACTCTTGTTTTCTATAATTAATATTTCCAACTTGCAATAAGTGCCTTAATAATCATACAATCATAACATTTATGCTCCCACTATGATGATGATTATTATAAACATCACACTTATGCTCCCACTAGCTTTGACATGTATTCAGAAACAGCTAAACTTTCAAAAAAACAATGCTTATTGAATTTTAAGTTCATGTTGCTAATACTTAGCGCTTTGATAATCTTTTATCAAGGCTTCTTGAACTTATACACCTTTGCCTTAGATAGTTCATATGTGTGTTTAAACGATTGCCAAACCTCACAATTCAAATTATGGAAAGGGATACCGTAACCATAATCGAATTCGAAAATGCAATTTTACAATCACTATCTTCTTAAAATCTTTCTTAGTGAAAGTATTTCCTCACAATCATTTTCATGAAAGAGGAAATCTTATGACACTTAGATTTAAACGGTGTATGTGCTCCTATCCATGTGAATTTGTTAAAACCAAAGTTTACGACAAATTCAAACTCATATGGATCGAGCTTTCTTAATCTCGATTTCTTGCCTTATGGTAGCACAGCTGCCCACCATGTCTTCCAAGTATTTAAGAAGCTCACCTTTTCTTATCAATGTACTTTCCATTGATCAAGGTCCTTGCCTTTTATGCATTCAAATGAGAACTCATAGGGCTCACATGCATAATTAACTCGATTGGATTGGCATAGAAACAAAATAATGTCAACACGATAGGTTGTAAACCTCAACTCGTGTGCTAGTGATGATCGATAAGGTTTATTTGATTTGTTCTTGAATCCTTTCAAGACCATTAAGACTCCCACTTACTCCTTGACATATAAGATTCTCTTGTCAATAACCATTTCTTGACAAACAAATATTCGAGGGTTAGTGTAGTTTTTTTTATCAAAACACTTCATAAATTGGTCCTAGTTGGTCTTTGTCTTATCTAAGACATCACAACTTTTCCATATTTTATGAATTCTATAAACCTTCTTGATACTTATCACTCAATGTCGCAATCTTAACTCTAAGACTTGTTTTGGTACGAAGTATGATTGACCTCTTGATTTAGCCATTTCTTCTATTCTTGATTCCTCTTCTTAGACATACAATTGTACTAAGACTCACTTAGAGGATCAATTGAGATATGGTTCTTAATCATTAAGACCTATCATAAAGCATAAAAGGTACTCTCCCTTCTTCTTAAAATGGTGAAACTTTTATCTTTCTGCCTTCTTGATTCTTCTTATTCGTTCTGCTATTGATTTAAACATTTTTAATCATTTCAGAATTACACTTAATCTTATAAGTATAATCATATTTACTAAAACTTTAGTCAATCATGACAAATATCTTTGTTACTCTTAAGGTGGATTTGATCAACACGCAACTTTGTGTATTCGATCTCCTAGTCCTTCACTTGACACTTTGTCAATGAATTAGTATAATTTCCAAATATGAAATTTCTCATTCATCGTGCAACCAAGTTGCATGATTCCAAGTTTATGTCCAATTGAAACTTGGGCGATAAGAAACTCTCCCTATTTGGTGAATTCTCGACTTTCATAAATAACATAATAAGAACCAAATCCATTATTGCATCAATTTTTCATATACGCCATTGCAAGGAGAAATAAATAACATAAAATCAAAATTTATTTTATTGCGGAAAAATTTGTCTTTACAATGCAATTCATTGAAAAACTATGCTTATACTTCTTTCTTAGCAATCTAATTCTAACTCTAAGTAGTAGCTCAAGAATCTAATCTTCGAGAAATGCGATCGAAATCCATTCCTTCATGGTTAGATTCTACTCACTTTTTCCCTTAAGCTTCCTTTCTTTTTCTTCGATCCTACAAAACATCAATTGTAATCTTATCACATTATGTATTAAGAATCTAGAATAGAAGCTTAAAAGAGTTAGTTAATGGATTTTACCTATATTAGAGCCATACGTTTCGACTCTCCCATCTCTTAGATCTCTTAGGTAAATGGGGCATCTTCGTCTCCAATGCCCTTTTCTCTTGGTAATAAAAGCAAATTGACCCTTTTGGAACATGACATGGAACTACTTCAGACATTGCCTTTCTCTTATGATCAAACTTTTCGATCATAGCTTGTCTTTCGTTTCCATTGTGTATATCCATAGAGGTCTTGAAGGCAAATTCACCAATTAACTTTGCTTTTCTATTGCGCCAAACCATTGCTGATTCAGCAGCAATAAGCATATAGGTGAGATCTATAAGGGTCACGTCGCGGTTCATCATATAGTACTCTCTTACGAACTCACTATATGAGTTAGGAAGTGACTAAAGAACCCAATCAACAGCCATTTCCTCACAGACAACGGATCCCAACATTCTTAACCTATCAATGTGTGATTTTATCCCTAGGACGTGTGCACACACTAGCTTCCCTTCTTTTGTTTACTTGCCAAAAGGACTTGAGTGATCTTGAACTTTTCAAGCCTTTGAACTTGTGGGTTAAGGAGAATAATTGGAGGAGGTGGAGGAAGTGAAGCATGATTTCTTGTTCCTCGATCGAATCGTGGAATATCATCTTCATGTGGAAAGCTTGCTCCATGGGATTTGGGAAGACCATAGTTGTCAAACTTTGACAAAACGGGAGAAAACGAATTCAAGTTAGTTGATTGATTGAGTCCTTTGTAAATCACCCAAATGAGATACTAAGGCTAGGATCCAACACAATATTCTACAACTCGGGAGAGGGATACCGTAACCCAAATTTCAGAACATTTGAAGGTAAGTGAATGACGATTCACTAATTTCCACCATGAAAAACGAAAAAAGAATTTAAGTTGTAAATCTATGACAACTCCTAGATCCTATGAGAGTCATTGAACATTTCAATGGCATGTTTAAATCTCGATATGCCCCTCTTGTTTGTGACTGGGATGCCGAGGATCACAAAGCGGGTGTGAATAACCATGCAAACTACATGGTGCCCCCACATGTTACATTCACCTATTCGATGTGCCGGTAAACCACGCACGCTCCACCGAACTATGAAAAACATTGAGTCACCCTTTGCTACCTTTGCTTAGAACCGTTTAGTGTGCCGGTAAACCACACACACTCCACTAACGCCTTTGCAAGGGCACAAAGTGTAATTTCTTGGAATTGCATTTTGCCTAAGTAACTAAGATTGGGAATTTGAAAACATTTAGCTACTTTTTTACTTCAATATACTTATAATGGAAGGTTTCGTCCTATCCTACCCGTTCGGCTAACGACCCTCCACTAGTCAAGAGTGCGGTGGGTAAGAGTGGATACCCATTCAATCGCCATTTTATAGGCAATTTCTTTAAACACCCCTTATAGACCAGCTTCGTGAATGAGGCCTACTAACGGTAAGACTGACTTTTACTCATACATATATATAATGTTATACTTTTAATGTTATATATAATATAGGGTATATTTACACTTTTAAAATACTAGGTGGTCAAATTTAATAATTATACATTTACTTCAATTAAATTGTAAACCAAAACTTTTATGGATTTATTAAACCTCTTTTAATTATACACCTTAATTAATTAATAATACCATAAGGGTGTGATTTGAACTTTTTCAAAACAATACTAGGGTTTTAGAATTTAACATTCCTAATTAAACTTTTAATCAACTTTTAAATTCCAAAACTTGAGGGCAAGTTTTGAAACGTTTCAAAACATTAGGGTTTAGAATTTAAATATACATCAAAATTAAACAATTAATCAAAATTTAAATTCCAAAACTTGAGGGCAAGTTTTGAAACCTTTTTTTTTTCAAAACATTAGGGTTTCAACTATTTAAATTTCAAAACAACAAAACTTTTAAGGTCAAATTTAAACTATAAAACCTAATGGGGAAAATGTGAAACTTTTCATAACACAAGGATCAAATAACAAATAATCTTAATTAACAAATAATCACATAATTATCCATATTTGATTTATTTAATGATTTATTGCAAAACAATTTACCAATTTAATCAAAATAATTAATCAATTATCACATAAGGAAACAAATATTTTATTAATTGATAAATATCTTCAATTAGATCAAGAATATAGTCATATATATATATATATATATATATATATATATAACGGATTTATATTGATCTAATATGATAAGGCAAGTATCCTCAAGCAAAAACAGCAAGAAATCCCAGTTTTCGTTCATTCTGACCGGCCGACTCGTCGAGTCAGGCATGGACTCGTCGTGTTAGCATGAACTCGACGAGTTCATTTAGAAACTCGGCAAGTTCAACAAGCAGAACCACAAAAAAACAAATTTTTTCAACACACTAAGCATCAATACAATAGAAACCAATCTAGGCTCTGATACCACTGATGGGTTTTGGTCATAAGAACATCATGTGTGCTCATACAAACCCTAATGCTTGGATCTAGGTTTCTCTATTATACATGCAAGTTATCCAAGACTATAAACCCTAGATCTAGAATATGACAATCAATATAACATATAATTAGGGTTTAGATCATACCTTGATTGTTATGTAGCAATACCAATCCCAAATCCTTCTTTTATTGACTTTAGAAAGCTTGGAGTCACAAATGTCACTCCTCTAATGGTTCACAAACACCAAGAGCAAGAGGATGAAGAGGAGAGAGGAAGGAGGCTGCCCTAAAACGTGTGAAACCCTAGAAGGAGTCTTAGCCACGTTTTTGGGTCATAAGGGGTCTATATATGGTGAGGCTATTAGGGTTATCTAACAAGGAAACCCTAATTTGGATGCTTAAGCCCTAAGCAACCCATGGATTCCATTCGTTAAGGGCTTGGACGATTTCTTATGGGCTTCCCATAAATTTCATCCACTCCTTAATATAAGGCAATCCATGGCCCAAATTGCAATTATCTTATAATTACAATTCCAGTCCCTTAGGTTTAATTAATCTCTTTTAGTCACAAAACCAATTACCAATTAATTATTGACTAATATTAATTAAACAATATGATTTCTCCTTTAATATATTATTCTCATAATATATTAATAAATCATATTTAATCCTTTCTCTCCATAATTCATCCTATCAAGTTGCTTTGGTGAAGGCAACCTAAAAGGACCATGCACCGTCGGGTCAAGTACATACCAAAATAGTTATGGACTTACACACTAATCCAACAACTGCTTACTTTGATAAGTAAAAACTAAAATTTTGAGAATTTGTTATTCTATCCTGACATAACTGAATTCATCTCTTTATGTTTTAGTTCGATAATATTTGATTCAGATTTAGATTCTCCATAATGTAGATTCTAAATCACCTCTTATAATAGGCGTTAGGAAGTTGTTAAACAATTTATTCTAATTTAGGAATTATTTTTCTGAAATTTATATTGTAGCTATGGTTAGTGTTTGATCCTAATTCACTATAGCTTGGGCTAGAAACGAACTTCTTTATTGTAGTTTTGGTTAAATAATTTTGAAATTATTTACTGTAGCTAGGATTAGTGTTTGATACACATTAAAAGCTAATGGAATTTATTCTGATGTGTTCTTAATGCGACAGATGGAAATTTATTCTGGAATAGTAAGTGGAAATGTGAAATATTGACTTGGGTAAAGAAGGTTTTCTGCAGAATAAGAAGCGTACAAAATAGTTATGCTTTGACCAATCAGATTCCAATTCCATAAGAAAGTAACTGACGAAGCAAAGGAATAGGGAAAGGTTGATATTGATGGTCATTAACAATGATGAGGGAATGGATCGATGCAAGAAACATATTGGAAGGATGTGAATAATTTTTTTAGAATATTTGTAAGTATTTGATTATGAATGACATGGTAGTGTTTTGTTTGTTTGAATATTGGTTATCTTTTTTTAGTTTTGAACATTAGGTATGGTTGTTTCAATGGTCAGTGAATGTTTCACGTAATAATAGTCATGGTTAAAAAATAGTTATGCTTTTACCAATCTGAAATATCATGCTTTTATGATCAAATGTTTATTTTTTTGTTATAGTTCATGTATAATATTTTAATAGAGTGATGTTATATGTTTTCTGAACATTTATAATATTTTATTAGAATAATGTTAAATGTTGTTTGTTATAGATTTATATGTAATGACCTTTTTACAATAATATTTTAGAATTTATAGTTATATGTAATGTTAATAAAACCTACTTATTGTGTATATGAGGAATATTCTAATGGAATAAATTTATAGGTTGTATGTTTATGTATAATAATTCTATTTGAATAATGTTATATGTTTTGGAATATTAGAAAATTAAATATATTATATTTTTATGAATACAAAAATATTAGAATATTTCACAAGAGAAAAGTGGTCTAATGGTCTTAAGGTCTCAAAAAAATTGACATTTAGAACATTCTATTAGAATAGTGTTAAAGCTTTGTTGGTTTTTATAGATTTATATGTAATGACCTTTTTACAAAAAAAATGAATTTATAGTTAAATGTAATGTTAATAAGACTTATTTACTATGTATATGTAGAATATTCTGATAGAATAATTTTACAGGTTGTATGTTCATGTATAATAATTCTTTTGGAATAATGTTATATGTTTTTGAACATTAGAATATTACATATATTATATTTTCATGAACACTAAAATATTAAGATATTTCACTAAAGAAATGTGGTCTGATGGCCTCACAATATTAAGGTCATCTCATTTGAATCTAGCGCATGATGTATGATGTTGATAATCTAATTGAATAATTTTATAGGTTTCTTGTTAAATAATTTCATTTATTAAATAAAAAAATATGTATATGTAGAATATTCAAATAGAATAATGTTATGTGTTATTTGTTTTCATAAATGTATATGTAGAATATTCTAATAGAATGATGTTATAGGTTTTTAAATAAATAAGTTAATTTATTACATGAAAATAATGTGGAGTATATGTAAAACATTCTATTATAATAATGTTATATGTTGTTACTTTTCAGAGGTTTATACATAATGAGCTTTTTTAAAATATAACACTACTTGATTATATCAACAACAAATATCAATGTAGAATATAACACATAACTAATCAAATCTAGAATATTAGTCATAGTAAGAAAACACATTCTATTACATCATCATTTATAAACGTGTATTAGAATATTACACTTATAAATTATTAAAAATAGAATTATACACTTCAATAAGATATAAGTATCATCAATATAGAAAATATAATAATAGACTATATCATTAAATATGTGCACTATATCATGTATCATATTCTAAACAAAATATGGAACTAATTGAGTAATTCAACAAAAAAAAATCAAACTAGACTATAACATTATATATATATATATATATATATATATATATATATATATATATATATATATATATATATATGTAGAATATCCAGAATCCAAACTAAAAAATCATTAGTTGAAACGAGTTCAATGCTTGAGTGTGATTCTTCAGCACCATCATTAATTTGACCTATAAAAAAGTATTCCGTTAATATTAATTATTGTATAAATATTTACAAAATTGTATTATAAACTTAATTTTCTAAATATAGAAGGACATATGAGTAATGTTTTTCAATTATTCTAATCAGAATAATATACTATTTACTATGTAATGTAATAAAAAATATGATGAAATGCGACCAAGTACCACTTCTGCTTCATGCTAAACTGGTCCAAATTCATCTTTTACTTCACATGCTACTGACAAGGATGATAGTAACTAACCTAAACCTTTCACTCATATAATCAAAATAATAAAAACAATGAGGAAACATCTGTCAAGCTTCAAGCTTCAAACATCAACATAGTCTGAGATTTCCCTACAATGATTACACCAATCCTTCATATATGCACCATTTAGTGTACTTATCTAAATATGATGGACCAAAGGGCCAATGGCCTAGCGGTATGGAGTGACTATCTCATTTGAGAGATCAAGGGTTCAAGTCTCAGTTGAGACATAGGTGGTTATTTAGGAGTAGATTAGTTAGTTTGCGGTTTAAAAAAAATCTAAATATGATGGAAAAAGAACAACATTTATATCAACAAGAATATGATTTAATCATTTAGAGGCAAACCAATGATAAAACATGTTCCAAGCTCCAAGCATCAACATGGTCAGATATTTCCCTACGATGCAAGCATCAATCTTTCAAAATCTTTCAAACATGCATAAATATACATCATGATACTTAAACTAAAATATAAAACATACTATTATTCTAATCATAATAATATACAATTCTATCAAGACTTAAACAAAATTATGCTAAAATCAATCTCCAACCTTTTGTGTTTGAAAAAAAAAATCATATTTAAACAAAACTGTAGTGAAGCTAATATGAGAAGCAAACATTATATCGTTTTTCACAAATTGTGACTCATATTTTGTAAGTATACATATATTATTAAAGAGGAATTAAGACGTAGGAAGGAGGGAGTGATACATCAGACTCATTATTTATTCAAGACTTTCATCAAACAGGTAGAGTGCATTTTTAGTTTAAGAGAATTTGTTCAATAATAATAATTTTTTGTACATACCTCGTTCATTTATAGAAAGAATGCATATTAGCTCAAAGATTCCTTGGTGTTGCTTGCTTTTCTTTACGTAATATGTGCTCGAATGCGTAGGAAAAAAATAAATCTTGAAACAAATTATTAATAGCTGAAATCAAAGCCTCTAATTGAGAATACATCTAAGATGATGATGAATTGCTGAAATCACAGATTTGATTGTAAAAAAATCAAAGCTTGAAAACTGTTGGAAATCGATATCAATTTGCTGATGATGATGATCTGATGAAAATCATTGAAGACACTAACAATCGAAACTTGAAGTTCTTGCAGATCATACTTTTAGTTGCGATTTCATCAGGTGAAAGAGATAACTTTTTATGGAGGATTTGATCGATTTGGTTGCGATTGCGAAACTCAGATGAATGAGACGACATCTTGTTACGTTAAATGATTAATAGGAGATAAAACATGATTAGTTATTATGATTAGAACATTGACTAAACTGCCCCTAACAACTTAATTATGCACCTTAATCTGGGTTATTTTTTAGCCACAAGATCAGTTTTGATCAAAGGTTAAGATTTGATCCTCATGTCTCACAAAATATAGGTGGTCTCAAATGAACCTCTACCTATATATATATATATATATATATATATATATATATATATATATATATATATATATATATATATATATATATAACAAGTTCAATTGAGAAAATAAAAAATATTGAAAATGGAAGAATCAATCTCAGCCAATCATTTATTTTTAACGCAAAACATTTCGACGTACCAGATCGACAGAGGATGAGTAATATTTATATATGAATATAAATATAAATGTATTCATATATGAATACACCACCTCCCTCAGCTACCAACCACCACCAACAACAACAACAACCACCACCATCACTTCCACAGTGAACCACCACCAACAGCCGAAAACATATTTATCTGTTCTGTGGGTCTAATACACTGGAGCGCTTAAGTGATATATTCGAAATAAATGGCCGAGATTCATTCCCTCGGTCTCAATTTTTTTTTTCTCAGTTGTAACCTCCCCGTGTGTGTGTGTATATATATATATATATATATATATATATATATATATATATATATATATATATATATATATATATATATATATATATATATATATATATATATATATACTCAGCCTGGAAAATTGTCATTTTTCGATCAAACTAACGTGCAACCTGTGATAATCCTGAGTTATGTTCCCTGGGTAAAAGAGTTTGACTGTATAATGCCAAATTCCCTGTCAAGAAACTTGAAATAAAAAAAAAATAAAAAATATGAAAATAAAAACAAAAGAGAAACAAAAAAGTAAATAATTCCTTATTTTTTAAATGACTTTCACGTATTCATTTCATTTAGGGAAAGTGATCGTTAGAAATAAAAAAAATAAAAATAAAAATAAAAAACAGAAAAAGGAAATTGAAGCTGTCAGTCAATGCAAGTTGGTAAGGGCAATTTGTATATCGAGGCCTACTGATTCATCTATCGAAATATAATGTTATTAATTAAAGATGTAACTTGGTCTTGTGTAAGAAAATTCAGCATGACTTCACCAAACGCCAACTAAACATTTTTGTAATTATATGGCTACACATAAATTTTGATTTCAAAATTATGTTATACGGACAAATGTACACTGACAATTTAAATTAAATATGATTCTTAATAGACGGAATGGGTTTCATATAATATTATTCGTATATAACTAGTAGGATCCAAACGGTGAATATAATAATGTCGGTCATTAGGGATTTTCTTAAAAAAATTCATATATATCAATATACATTCATACACAACATATATAGATACATACATATATGTCCACACAATCATTCTTTAACTCAACTTCATTCTCAATTTTAATGTATATATGTATAACCAAATACAGTAACTAAAACTTATTACTTCGAAAAAGTTTCATTAACTTTATGATTTTAAAATAGTGTATAGATTTCAGTGATCAAACACCACCTCATTGCTTTTGGCGACATATCCTCCACATTTCATTGCCGAACTTTTCTCCTCTCATTCTTCTCACTCCTCAACAATGGCAAGTCTCTGAAGTGGAGGTGAAGAAGATGGATCATGGGTACACTTCGCAATGCCAACACAACTCATCAGAGTCTTAGTGATATGACCACACACACAGATAGATAATAGGTAGAGAGAGAAAGAGAGAGAGAGAGAGATTATAATTATAAACCCCATAATTATTATAAAAACAGTAGGGTTATACATATGTAACATTAAAGAGCTTCTTCTTCAATTCTTCCCAACAAGCAATTAACAGCATCAGCAATCTCATCGACTGTATTGAACTGGCATCCATCCTCAAGCTGTCCAAACCAATATATTAAATTTAAAAGTTATTCCAACAATTCTTGTAATAAACATGAAAAATAATCAAATGTTATTGTAAAAAAAAAAACGTCAAAACTAACCTTGACACTAAGACTGTAGAGTACCATCTGATCAACGGTAGTAACATTGAGGTGGAGGACAGTAAGCCACATACACTGAAGCCCAGCGACCATTTTCAAGAGCTGTCGATTGCGTTTCTTAGATAGTATTTTGAGGTTAGCATGGCTTTCTACCATTGTTACTTCTATCTCCGCCATTGCTGGTGGCCGGATATTAACGAGGGTGGCAGAGCCACCACTTTCGTTAGCTGATCTAGCAGAGTATTGTGGGAATGTGAAGAAGTCACCAAATGGTGGTGGTGGAGTAGAGTAGCCATTTTTATCATTAGGGTGTGGTTGATGCATGGCTCTTTTTTGTACCTCTAGGGTTTGTAGTTGTTGTTCTAGTTCCTTCACAAAGTTTATTGCTCCTCCAATTATTGACGCTTGATCACCCTAAAATTGTGTTCATTAACTTTTAAAATGTATTTCATTTCAACAGAATATGGTTAATTACGAATTTTATATAATCTGCTTTGCAATTTGAGTCCACATATAATTAACGTCCGATAATCGAACACATGTGCACTCAGCTAAGAAGAAAAAAATTTGCTCAATATATCATATATTTTTAAATTACAATAAAATCTAAAACATATGAAAACTTCTAAAATTTGTAAAATTATATAAAAGTAGTTATCTAAAACACGTCATTGATACTTGATAATAAAAGTAGTAATTTAATCAATTTGAAAAATTAGAAAAGTAGTAATTTAATCACTTTGAAAAATTAGAAAATATTTTTTGTTAAATGCTAATTAAAGTAACTTTTGAATATGAACCTTTTTTGTTTCACTTAAAAGCAAAATCTTATGATGAACAAAAAAAATTTTGATTTTTTTTATAAAAGCTATAATAAAAGGTCACAAAAGGTATATGAACAAGTCTCTAAGAGTTTTGATCATCTACAATTAAACATTCATTAAGTAAATATTTTATTTTGCTTCTAAATTATATTTAAACTTTAAAGAATTAATAATTTTGGAATAGCTACGAAGATATTTGTAATAGTAATATATTATTTATATTGTTTTTTTTTATACTATTTTAACAATAAACAAACTAATTTTTCAATCTTTTACTATATTTTTTTTAAGAAGACCGAACATTTCTTTTGGTTTTATTTGTATCGCATCAGATGTTTTTATCATGAAATATTTTTAAAATTATACATGATCTATGCTAAATATAACAAATTAGACGTACGTATCTGCTAATTAATTTATTAGATATGTGCTGTGGCACAATGGTATAGAAAAAGACTGAATGATAGTAGATGCGAAATTACGTAAATGATATTGTGATTTACGTATCATTTTATGATTCGATTCATTTTTTTTTCTATTATACTGTCTACATCTAATTATTTTTTTATTCAAATGTATTATTAAATATCAAGTTTGTTTTTTCCAATCATACCGTCCACATCTAAGCAACTATTTCCTCTTATGAAAATAGATCTGCGATCTTGATAAATTCTTTGTACGCGTATTGTTATGAATTTATGTTGTGATTATTAGAAATAAATATAATAAGAGAAAAAAAAGACTATTATATATAATATAAGAGAAAAAAAAAACTATTGTTTTACCCTGATGTGACTCTGTCTGCAGTCTATTTTAAAGTTACATTATATTCTCTAAATTAATTTCTAAAGTGTGTGATGTAACACATTCCTTTTCCTTTAAAATAAACGAAAATCAAATGGAGAATAGCTATCATTTTCTTTTGGTATTATCGGTGGAAAAAATTAAAAAAGGTAATGGAATGTATAAAAGAAATCAATTAAGAGTTTTACCCTTTGAACATACGAAGATGGCATCAAAGATCGGATTACTCCCAGATACTCGTTCATCTGCTTTCTCCGGTTGCGCTCAACCGTGATATGAGTCATTCTTTGATTCTCCATTTCCTGTTTGTTCTTCCCACTCTTCGTGCGCCTCCGCTTTCTCCTACCCACAGCGGCCACCGTAGTGGTGGCAACGGCTGCCACGTGTGGTTCCATCATTATGTTGCAGTGAGAAGATAGTTCACCGGAAATCAACTGGTCACCTCCGGCACTGCAGCCTGTGTAATCTTCCGTTGAAGAAGTAGTACCCCAGTGTTCCTTAACGTTAAAATTGTTGTGATTGTGCATCACTGAAGAAGATGAATAGTAATCCAAATTATTTGCGTGAACATTGGTTGCTTGTTCATGACATCGATAATGGTTGTTTTTCTCCAGGAATCCACAAAAACTTCTATCTTCTTGTAACAAATAATCGTATTCAAAAATGCCAATCGGATCTTGTGAGCAATTTATTGTGTCTAACGCCATTAGTTCACATGCATATGAACCCTAATCTTGAACTTGATCTTTCCTTTCTCTTTATAGCTGAGACGTTGACCACCTCAGAATGAAGTGGAAAATGTCCAAAGGGTGTAATATATATAGACGGAAAAAGATTGTGTCTTTTTTGACGTATGTTGGTGGGGTTTTCTGGGATAGGCCCTAAAAGTCGATTGAAAAACCAATTGTTAGGAGAAAGAAATGAAGAGAAGCACAAAGGGTTAAAGTATATGAACAAGAACCAGAATACTCAAAAGATCCAAACGAAAATCATCTCTCTCTCTCTCTCTCTCTCTCTCTCTCTCTCTCTCTCTCTCTCTCTCTCTCTCTCTCTCTCTCTCTCTCTCTCTCTCTCTCTCTCTCTCTCTCTCTCTCTCTCTCTCTCTCTCTCTCTCAACTTTTTGATGGTGAATAATGGAGAGTACGGGTGTGGATGTGGGTGTGAGTCGAATGTCTCTCTGTCTCTATAAAGAAGAAAAGAATCTACAGTATATGACACGTGACAACATAAGTCGGACTACTACAATTTTTTTACATAAAACGGGGGGTTAGGGTGGGGGCGGAAGAGATGTGTAGAGAGAAAGAAAGAGACATGGGCTATATGGATGCCGGTTTGATCTTCTTTGTAAGTACTAGGCCACTAGCAGTGTTTGATTATATAAAAGTCATACTATCAATGTTATGTTAAAAGATTTCTCCATGGTATTTAAATCTGGGTTTATAAACTTAGGTTAAATACTTTTTTTTTAATACATATACTTGTGAGATCAAATGACCTATATATATGGATAATATCACTGCACACACACGAATTATTACAAATTATTTTTGTGTCTAACACTACAAGAAAACAATCCTTTGTCAACGACAATTTTAATGGCTGCAACAACTTTTAGCGGCCACACGAGCAATTGTCGCCGCTAAAAGTTGTTGTCGCCGCTAAAGATGTCGCCGGTAATACCTAAAGAACCGAATCCGCATCAAATCTGACCCCATCCATCCGATCGAGTATCTAATCCAACGGCTTGGACTCTGTTTTGACTAATCCCAATAACGACGACGTCAATGCCTACAATTTTTTGTCACCGCTAATGTGAGAACAAGAATCAATGTCCAAAGACAATGTTTGAAAACTCAAACCTTGAGTTAATTTTTAAGATCAACGTCTGCTCTTAATATTGTAACACTAGTCAAAATAGGTCAATAGACAATCACATGTGATTATGCCAATCATGTAATGTGATTATGTTAACCTAGTAATGTGGTAAGAGTGTTATGTAGTTCATGATAAATTCTAATACAAATATGAACTTTCTTTATGATACAACTCAAAGTATACGTCCATACGATTCCAAAAATATAGAGAACGTCTGAATCTGACTTCGCATGAAAAAGTTATGATACCGAACACTATAAATCTCTATAATAAGAGGAATTTAAAATAGACTTAGAATTAGCTATTTAAGTCTAAAAGAGAGTTGTAGTACTCGTAAATACCTACGCGTGCATATAAAGAACGTCAAAAACGGAGTTCGTATGCAAAAGTTATGGCCTTCCGAAGATTCAGCTTTCAGAAACCCTAAGTTAACTAAATTCACGACGTGAGCTTTATGACACTCACGACGTGAGGAGTCATTTATCCATATCTCGGAATCTAGAAGGTGTGACGAGGCTGCGAGGGGATAGAATCCAAACCCACGACGTGGACATCAAATTCACGACGTGAAACTGGAATTGTGACACCTTCCGAAGCTAGGAACGCAAATGGCAAGTCTACGAGGATAAGATCCTAAGTCACGACGTGGCGGTCCAAAATCCCTACTATAAATAGCAGGTCTGACTTCAGCCATTCTTACACCAAAACTTCTTCCCTTTCTCTCCTTTGCTGAGGCCATCTTGCATCCCGAGCCCCGACGATCTCGCACGCTGACCGTTTTGCTTAGATAACATAAAATCACGCTGCTAGGGTGAGTTTCACGGCCCCACTTTCTAAATAGTTCGGGGGGAAACGCATGCTAGTTATTGTATATATGTTATTATTATGTCTATATGATAGTATATATTTATGATAACCGGGATATGATTGTTCTAAATATAACATTTTGAATACGTACAACTATTATTAACTTATCAGTATGTTAATTTACTAATGTAGATCTTGAGTTATACTTTGGATTCTATATATATGTTGTGTGCGATATAATACCGAAGTTATATTCGAAAGTTCTAAATGTTAAGTTATATAGTATGTTCCTATTAATAGTTTTATGTCAAAATAAAGCTAGATATGTTATATGTTGTTATTATTAGTTTTATGTCAAGATAAAACTAGATATGTTATATGTTGTTATTATTAGTTTTATGTCAAGATAAAACTAGATATGTTATATGTTGTTATTATTAGTTTTATGTCAAGATAAAACTATATATGTTATATGTTGTTATTGTTAGTTTTATGTAAAGATAAAACACGGTATTGTTATTGATAGTTGTATGCCAAGATAAAACTAGAATCGTTATAAGTTGTAATTATTGGTTTTAGGTCAAGATAAAACCTGGTTTTTACTTCAAGATATAGCTGTTATACTGCCTAAATATTATGAAGTTAGGAGTAATGTTTAAAAGCATAGTCTAGTAACTTAAGGTTTTAGACATAAAGATGCTTTTGTTGTTAGAGCTATAAGAAGCCGCCAAAGTCTACATGAGTAATTGTATTCATCAACTAAGATTGGGGATCTTAGCGGAAATCCTCTGAACTGTAACCATTAATCCCGTGTGAGCAAGGAAGTCGTGTATAATTAGTATACGGGCTGAACACCCCACTTGTGACTGTTAGCTACAGTCAATCAAAAACAAGTGATGAACTATCTTTTTATTTGTTATTATTCCGACGTCGATGAAGCGTACGGTGTTGTTTCTCATGTTAAATCATGAGTGTATTTGTTCTCATGGTAAATCAAGAGTGTATTGTTCTATCAGAGGTATTGTCACACCCCAAAACCGGAACGGCAGAAACGTTCTGGGTGGATGACGTCATGTCAAGTATCACAACACATGCATTATAGTAATCAAAGTACAACAAAACATTGCATTAATAGTAATAGTTTTACATGGTTTACATTACCATACATCAAAGTAATACAAGTAAATATAATAAGTACAACATGGTACTAAGCTATCTTTATCAACAGCTCCGGGGATGTACCTGTCTAATGCTGACCTGAGAATAAAAGTTATTTGAAAAGCGAGTATCAGCATTTTTACAAATGTTGGTGAGTTCATAAGTATTTAGTGGCATTTTATCCAAATAACTTAATAAAAGTGGTAGTTTCAGTGTATCCATTACATTAGTATCTTTTCCAGAAAATCCTATATTTTCTTTAATAAAAGCAGTCTTCTACCAAGACTGGACGGAGTTATGTGGTAAAAAGTAGTTTTTCCCTTCATCACTATCATTATCAAAATACAAAATTTGATTATTAAAGAAAGCAAGAGGAATCAGGGAAAATAACATATGCCTCAGCAGTGAGGACTGCTGACTAAGGCAGAAGGAATCATAAACTCCAGGAGAGTATCGAACAAACGACACGCCTGGCTCAGTCTAACAAAGGGAGACACAGACCCCAAATGGTACCAAATGAAAGGTACGACTAGAAAGGTCTAAAAATAGTGAATACAAACCCCAGACAGTATCAAATGAAAGATACAACTAGCAAGGTCTAAAAACAGTGAATACAGACCCCAGACAGTATCAAATGAATGATATAGCTAGCAAGGTCTAAAAACAGTGTGACTCTGAGAGTGGGTTCCCAGCATACAATGTAAATTGCTGGTGAAATACCGTTACCTTAAGGCCATGAATTATAAGGTAACCTGGGATACTCGTAACCATACTAACCGACACTAGAGTACCTGACGCCCTACAAGCATCTATAAATTGTGACATTTGTCACCCCTTGGCTTGGTAGGCCGTGGACTGTAGCTAGCAGTCAGGGTGCGGGGGTGTCAATCCCGTATAGATCTATACACACAATGTCCGCTCTCGCTACAGGAGACTCTGGTTACCAACTAGACGACGGAGAAGGCCGTGTCCCGAAGATGCATCCGAAATAGTGAGTAGTGTGTTTCCAATGTAAGTGTTGGACTAGAGGTAGAGACTCATAACTGAACTGACTAGAGTAAAGCTATATGTCTATGCTTGTGTACATAATATATAACTAATGATCAAATGACCTTCGGACGGACATCCGATCCCACCAGACCACATCTCAATGTAGAAAAGGAAATTGGGTGGACAAGCCTTCCTAAGTCCTTCAATCATTAGTTATATGCATCTATACAAGCACATGCATACATCTAACTACGTTTGAATGTGTAACAAGTGGAACCATAACATGAAGTATAATCGAATTGTGATGTATAACCGAATCGTGTGGAATAACCGAATCGTGATGTATAACCGAACAATGTGAATAACCGAATCGTGATGTATAACCGAACAGTGTGAATAACCGAATCGTGTGGAATAACCGAATCGTGAAGTATAAGCGTACAGTGTGAATAACCAAATCGTGTGGAATAACCGAATCGTGAAGTATAAGCGTTACTAAATATAAGTGTATCACGAAGTGGAAGCGACAACAAGTGAAGTAAGAGCGTCTAATAGGCATAAGCGACTACAAGTATAAGCGAAATAGAGGCAATAACAGGTATAAACGCATCACGAAGTGAAAGCGTTATCAAGTAGGAGTTTAGACTAAGAGGGAGTATCAAAACATGGAAGAAAACCTTTAAACTTCAGAGTAAAATAAGTTTGAAAACCTTTAGAAATTCCTTGGAAACTTTTCATAAACCAGTTTGAAATGAACTTTAATAAAACAGTATAAGTAACAGTTTTGAACAAGTGAAAACCTTTTGGAAAACCATTTATAGTATCCTACTTGGTAAAACAGTTTACAGTGTGGTAAATCCTTGTGCATGTGGGTTATCAATCACATGTGATTGATATGACAACTGGCATGTTTAACTTGTATCCCCCCTATAAAACATGTAAAAACATTTAAAAGGTTCATTCAGGGGTATGAACTCACCTGGTGTAAGTGGATCCGACGGGGGTGCCAGTTGGGTGCTCGGTGTCAAGTAAAGACTTGGACACACTTAGTGACCTATTTAACATATGATAACATATGTTCACATACAATTAGTACATTTAATACTAATTAAACAAGTATACGCACTCTAAGGAGCGAAAAACACTTTGGTTAAGTGTTTGGGGTGTCCCGGGTAACATTTAAGGGTGTGAATGGATTAGGAATGGAGTTTACTCTCCAAGAGTAAACTCTCCATATGGTGTTTATGGCCCTGGGACAACTCCCCATGAGTTTACGGCCGTAAACTCATGGTGAGGATGTTCTAGGATGTTTAAAGGCTTTATCTTGATCGTGGAATTCTGCTAGGTCCAAATCTAAATTGTATGAGTGGATTTAAGGGGTTTAAAGGGACCATATGGGAGTTTACGGCCCATGAACCACCCCTATGGGAGTTCACGGCCGTGAACTCCTACCCTCTTGATCTGGTGTGAAACTTGTGGAATATCCGAAAGTAGTAATGGTCTGACGAGGGTTGGACCAATTCTCCATAAGGATTTTCAGATGGTCCTAAGGTCTCGGAAGGTTAGAGCTTTTCAGTACTTAGAACATAGTGTACTTCTATGGCAAGATCATCACTGGCGTGATCACCATTCCGAAGTTCTTAATGTTCTCTCTTATACTGGTAGTGTAGTCCTTTAGGTTGGTTCTTAGGGAGCTCGGGCTGTCTCTGGTTTCGCGTTTCCTGTCAATTGGCTTTTAGAGGCTTTCTAGATCATCGAATGGGTTGTATGACTACAGTTATCTGTTTGCTGTAGAGTGTCTACCTCAAGCTCGTGCAAAATGAACCTGCACTCCTGATTCTTGAGGTATTTCTAACGGAAACCCTCAGGGTCAGGGAGATAGGGTTTCACCAGACGAGTGTTGGACTATCTCAGGAGGTGGTTTTACTATTTCTGCGTGAGATAGTATTCGTGGAACACCTAATAGTCCAATGAATCTCTAAGACTTTGGTTTATTATAGTGCAGAAAGCGCATGCTCCTGCATAACCCCTCGACTAACACCAAGGTTGGTGTCAAGTCTGTAATCTCTTCGGGATCTGGGTCATGAGGCTTAACGCAACTACTTTCGCACTTTGATCACGTATTCTTGGCTGCGGAGGTTATCCTGTGGCTCTCAGTATTCTAGAGTTTACTTCGGAGAATGAAGTCTATCGTCTACAGGGCGACGACGATTTCCTCCATGCGAGAGGGGGAGGGTTATAGGCACTACTTGTCTGTAACAGGGTGGACAAAGTGCCTGAGTAGTGCGAACATCTTCTGCAACTACTTTTCCAAAGTTCGTGAGTGTTTCCCGGTCTAGGTCAAATCTAGTGAGTATAGGGTGTTAGCTACTATGTGGGCTTAACCGGGATGACAACGAATTTCGGATTTGTGGTCATTATAGTAGCTCAACCCGCAGTGGTTCTCTTGACTCCAGCTCCTATTCTATGGAATAGGATGAAGGGCTTTACTATGAGGTTCGTGGTAGAGCTCATACTTGGCTTAACCACTAATAATCGGTGTATGTAGGCCGTATATAATTGAGGTCGGCAGGATGTTCAGTTGTGCGACTCCACCCCCGACCCACAACCCAACGAGGAACAGGGAGTAGGGAGGAAACCCACATCTTAAATCATTTTTATCTCAATTATATACCACCTTTACGCCTATACCTGGTTATAGTGGTCATTACTATGAGTTCTATTCTTTGGGTTCACGAACCTAGTGTGCGAGGTGCGAAGCGTCTTTATGGGGAATCTACGAAGTATGCTTCGGATGGTCGTTGTCTTTTGGAGTATATTGCAGTGTCTTTCGCTTCGGTTTCCATCTGACTAAGAGGGGTTGGTCAACAGCGCATGGTACCCTTCTCTCGGGTACTTCATAAGGTTTAAGATAAGAGGGACAACTGACGGATCGTATTAGATTTGATTATTTGTATTATGTTTAGGTTCGAAAGAACCTTTATTTGCCGACATGGCTACGGAGAAAGTTCTTTTTACACAGCACTAAGGATGTACAGATGGTTGCTCTGTGTTAAACCATGATCGATAGAGTCGTCGAAATTGGCATACTTCGACATGACATAAAGTGGGGGTCAATAGAGTCATGCGTCGAACAGGCACACAAGTTCTAGGCGTCTCGGGTTTCGTCCTGTGTATCACTGCCGCGGATACTTGGACCGATAGAGTCGACGCGGAACTGTGGAGAGTCCTAAGTGTTTCCGAGTAGAGTACCTTTTGATGAATGGATTCTCATGAGGCATTTCTATAATCGCCTAACATATACTAGTCATGTATAGTTAAGGTGGGGAGGACTGTTGACTGAGCGACTCCGCCCTAAATCCACAACCAAACGAGGAACAGGAAATGAGGCGGCATTCACTCACTCTAGGTCTATCCATCTTAACTATACATGGCTGTAACGTATATGTTTAGCCATTATAGTTTTACCTGATGAATTTTAAATTTTATAACAGTGCTATGACTTTCGCCTTATTGGGGAAGTATTTACATTTGAATTAGCCTTTTAATGTTTTCAGTTTAGTTATCTGACATCGAGAGATGTACCAAAATCTTCCGGGTTCCTTGATGCTTATCCCTAAGTAGTAGAGTTAGGCTTCTCCTGTGTCCTTGTTGTTTCCTTTAGTTGGGCAATCTCTTTTGAGGTGTCCAATCTCACCACATAGTCGGCAAACTGGATTGGCCGTCACATTGGCGATTGATGTAATACGCTCCACCGAAGTTCTGCATACACGAGCAGTATGCCCCTTCATGTTGCACCTAGCACATATGAGTTCCCGGCAGACACCATGATGATGGTAGTTGCACTTGCTGCAGTGGGGAAGGTTTCCTAAGTATGGTCTCCTAGGTATAGGGATGGGAGGGTTGGCAGGGGTATTGACTGCCTCAGCTCGCTGCCCTTCGGAAGGTCCTTGAGCCGAGGTACCTCCCTCCTCGATCTTGAGTTTCCTCTTTAGTGGATTCGATTGAGGTTCTTGGGTGGTTGGGTATGTAGGGGTTGGTTGTTGCTGTCCATTTATAGGATCGAAAATCCCGATAAGGCCCTTGCTAACATTGGTGTTGTTAGTATTCAGGTGAGCCATGACAGCTGCTACGGCTGCCGAGACTGCAGCTTGGAACGTAGCTTCATCGAATAAGAGGGTAGGTTTCTTGCTTGTGGACTGGTTACGATTCTTCGGTGGCATGATTTTCCTATACAGAAAGGAATAGCAGATAATGAGGGACGATGGCTAACCCTGGACATATCTGTCCTGACTGTATTAGGCATAAATTTTTCCCGTGCCTCAGGTACTAGTTGTCTGAGTGTCGACCTACATCCCTATGATGTAGTCCTAGTAATCAAGGTAGGAGTATGAGTATCGGAAAGGCCATAAGATGCGAGTCGTTCCTACTAAGTTACCTTTATACTGGGAAAAGTTTCACTATCCGACCTGGAAATATTTGAGAACCGTTCGGAACGAAGACCGCGGAAAGAAAGGATCATGAAGGCTTATGGATAGATACTCTCAATAGAGGTGTGGGGATCCGCTCTAATCGTGTGACTGGCAACGGGAAACGACGATTTACCTAACACATAGCGTGAGTAGTGTAACCGCTAACTCACTAAATTGTATTATTTTAAGGGTGTATTAGTGTGACGAACACGAGGGTAAGACACTTCTTGGGTTCCATGTACTGGCTCCCTCTGTCTGCCTCGTATCTTTGAATGGTATCGGCGTTGGTTTCCTTCGGGTAATTACCTAGGGTTCTCTTCTCGTATGGACATATTGAATCTCTACTCCGCCTTGCTTCCGAATCCGACTCTGGGTGTCATCACTTCATGATGGATGACTGGAAATCTCGGAAGTTTAGGCGAATTTCTTACCGATGTCCCTAAAAAGATATAGGTACTTGGTGAATTCAATAGTCTCAACCCAATTCATTTATTTCCGAATAGGAAATCTTCTCAATGAACCTCTTCTAGGTCTGTATCAACTCTTTTGTCAAGCACTGAAGTGGATAGGCTTGTCTACAGGGTTCGTGCGAGAATGGAAATGTCTAAAGAATCCTAAGAGATTATTAACATTTCACTGAGTGATCCATATCGAGTCATGCTACAATTACATAGGGTATACAAATCATATATAACTTAGATCCGATAGGCCTTCGAATATGTGATACTACTCGGTATCCACATCCAAACAAGGAAAAGGAAGTAGAGTGAAACCACACATTCCTAGCCTATGGGATCCTTATTATATATAACCTTGGAAGTATACCCTCTGTAGTTGTAGGTATATCAATAAGGGTCTTTTAAGTTCTTCACACAGGGTTATCTATGTATCCTAAAATACCCCTATGGTATTTTAATTTCTTGTTTGGTTCTTATCTTCTGAATATAGTTCTAGGATTAGTGTGAATCTTTTAGTGTTCCAAAATACTCCTATAGTATTTTGACTTTATGTTTGGCTCTAGCATTCCTAGTTGGTAAGTTTCAGACCTGTTGCACACCACTATCACTCCCAAGCACATGTTCATCGCATCTCGAATAAATGTAGTTGATCAGGTTACATTTATTCCAGCTTACGATTACATAACTGCCCTGGTTTGACGGCAAAGCTCAACATCCGAAGACTTTTATTATCGTTCTTCTTGTGATACTTGTTGTTCGAGTGTTTAGATTCTGGATGTTCTTATACTTTGGTAAAATATGGTTATATTTTAAAGTATAATTCTTTGTCAGAGTGTTTTATCCCTATGTATTTATAGGCTATATATCTTTTATGAATTGATATACTTAGCTCACTATAAACAATACTCTGATACCAATCTGTCACACCCCAAAACCGGAACGGCGGAAACGTTCTGGGGTGGATGACGTCATGTCAAGTATCACAACACATGCATTATAGTAATCAAAGTACAAAAAAACATTGCATTAATAGTAATAGTTTTACATGGTTTACATTACCGTACATCAAAGTAATACAAGTAAATATAATAAGTACAACATGGTACTAAGCTATCTTCATCAACAGCTCCAGGGATGTACCTGTCTAATGCTGACCTGAGAATACAAGTTATATGAAAAACGAGTATCAACATTTTTACAAATGCTGGTGAGTTCATAAATATTTGTGGCATTTTATCCAAATAACTTAATAAAAGTGGTAGTTTCAGTGTATCCATTACATTAGTGTCTTTTCCAGAAAATCCTATATTTTCTTTAATAAAAGCAGTCTTCTACCAAGACTGGACGGAGTTATGTGGTAAAAAGTAGTTTTTCCCTTAATCGCTATCATTATCAAAATACAGAATTTGATTATTAACGAAAGCAAGAGGAATCAGGGAAAATAACATATGCCTCAGCAGTGAGGACTGTTGACTAAGGCAGAAGGAATCATAGACTCCAGGAGAGTATCGAACAAACGACACGCCTGGCTCAGTCTAACAAAAGGAGAAACAGACCCTAGATGGTACCAAATGAAAGGTACGGCTAGAAAGGTATAAAAACAGTGAATACAGACCCCAGACAGTATCAAATGAAAGGCACAGCTAGCAAGGTCTAAAAACAGTGAATACAGACCCCAGACAGTATCAATTGAAAGATACAACTAGCAAGGTCTAAAAACAGTGTGACTCTGAGAGTGGGTTCCCAGCATACAGTGTAAATTGCTGGTGAAATACCGTTACCTTAAGGCCATGAATTATAAGGTAACCTGGGATACTCGTAACCATACTAACTGACACTAGAGTACCTGACGCCCTACAAGCGTCTATAAATTGTGACATTTGTCACCCCTTGGCTTGGTTGGCCGTGGACTGTAGCTAGCAGTCAGGGTGCGGGGGTGTCAATCCCGTATAGATCTATACACACAATGTCCGCTCTCCCTACAGGAGACTCTGGTTACCAACTAGACGACGGAGAAGGCCGTGTCCCGAAGATGCATCCCAAATAGTGAGTAGTGTGTTTCCAATGTAAGTGTTGGACTAGAGGTAGAGACTCATAATTGAACTGACTAGAGTAAAGCTATATGTCTATGCTTGTGTACATAATATATAACTAATGATCAAATGACCTTCGGACGGACATCCGATCCCACCAAACCACATCTCAACGAAGAAAAGGAAATTGGGCAGACAAGCCTTCCTAAGTCCTTCAGTTATTATTTATATGCATCTATCCAAGCACAAGCATACATCTAACTACGTTTGAGTGTGTAACAAGTGGAACCATAACATGAAGTATAATCGAATTGTGATGTATAACCAAAACGTATGGAATAACCGAATCGTGATGTATAACCGAACAGTGTGAATAACCGAATCGTGATGTATAACCGAACAGTGTGAATAACCGAATCGTGTGGAATAACCGAATCGTGAAGTATAAGCGTACAGTGTGAATAACCAAATCGTGTGGAATAACCGAATCGTGAAGTATAAGCATTACTAAATATAAGTGTATCACGAAGTGGAAGCGACAACAAGTGAAGTAAGAGCGTCTAATAGGCATAAGCGACTACAAGTCTAAGCGAAATAGAGGCAATAACAGGTATAAACGCATCATGAAGTGAAAGCGTTATCAAGTAGGAATTTAGACTAAGAGGGAGTATCAAAACATGGAAGAAAACCTTTAAACTTGAGAAAATCACAACTTTGGTAAAATAAGTTTGAAAACCTTTAGAAATTTCTTGGAAACTTTTCATAAACCAGTTTGAAATGAACTTTAATAAAACAGTATAAGTAAGAGTTTTGAACAAGTGAAAACCTTTTGGAAAACCATTTATAGTATCTTACTTGGTAAAAGAGTTTACAGTGTGGTAATTCCTTGTACATGCGGGTTATCAATCACATGTTATTGACATGATAACTGGCATGTTTAACTTGTATTCCCCCCCTATAAAACATGTAAAAACATTTAAAAGGTTCATTCAGGGGTATGAACTCACCTGGTGTAAGTGGATCCGACAGGGGTGCCAGTTGGGTGCTCGGTGTCAAGTAAAGACTTGGACACACTTAGTGACCTATTTAACATATGATAACATATGTTCACATACAATTAGTACATTTAATACTAATTAAACAAGTATACGCACTCCAAGGAGCGAAAAACACTTTGGTTAAGTGTTTGGGGTTTCCCGGGTAACATTTAAGGGTGTGAATGGCTTAGGAATGGAGTTTACTCTCCAAGAGTAAACTCTCCATATGGTGTTTACGGCCCTGGGACAACTCCCAATGAGTTTACGGCCGTAAACTCATGGTGAGGATGTTCTAGGATGTTTAAAGGCTTTATCTTGATCGTGGAATTTTGCTAGGTCCAAATCTAAATTGTATGAGTGGATTTAAGGGGTTTAAAGGGACCATATGGGAGTTTATGGCCCATGAACCACCCCTATGGGAGTTCACGGCCGTGAACTCCTACCCTCTTGATTTTATGGAAGTTTAAGCCCCTTATTTCAATCCTAGTAATTATTCAAGGCTATAGGGGTGTTTGGGGTTCCAAGAGTGCACTCCCTTGGAGTTTATGGTCCAAATGACCACTCCTTAGGAGTTTACGGCCGTAAGCTCTTGGCTTGGCCGTGAACTCTCATGCACCCCTTTAAACTTTGATTTTAAGTCCTTGTTTCAACCCTAGCATTTTCTAGTGAAGGTATAAGGCCATTTAGGGGACATTTACTATCATTTGGCATGGTTTGGGGGTGTTTACGGCCTAGGCATGTGCTTGGGCCGTAAAATCCTTTTTACCCCTCATTTCTTAGTGTTTAATTGTTCCAAACCCGAAATAGCAAGTCCCTAATTTATGTCTTAAGCCTAAAGGTGGTTTGGGAGTGTTTTTGGGGCATTTTTGCAAGGATTAGAGGTGTTTACGGCCTAAGCATGTCCTTGGGCCGTAAACTCTCTTTTATTCCCTAAAACCTTGTGTTTTGTTGTTTAAACACTCCTAGATAAATTCCCTAACTAGTATCCAAGCTCAAATAAGGAAGAATCGGGACTTTTGGCCACTTTTTGGGTGTTTACTGGCTAAGGAGGCTCTTAGGCCATAAACTCCTTTTCCTTGTCCTTTTCATGATATTTTTGAGCTATAATAACAATAATGCATGTTTAGAACAAGTTAGGGTTGAAGGTCTTACGTTTAGGAGCCGGAAATCGCGGTTTTGGAGTCGAAAACGAGTCTAGTGAGAGAAAGTAGTGAGAGAGAGGAGTTGGACTGGTAAAAGGGTTCAAGGAAGTGTTACATCTTCCTTATATAGGTCTCGGGTGTTGCACCCGGTACACGGCTACTCGATGCTGCCGTTAAACGGGGCTTTTGGTCGCACCCGATTTAGTGGTCGTAATAAAATTTAACTTTTTCCAAAATAATATGGAAATGTAAAGTAAATGTCTTTATTTCTTTTATCATGATGTTAACGACATATAATATAAATAAATAAAACATTTATTTATTTGGCGACCTCTAATTAACGGAACTTTTATAAAATGGAATATTCCGTTAACGGTAACGGGGTAATGTAACGGAATAAACTTTGGGTTGTCACAGGTATTATGTCATAGCAGCGGTTACAAGCTCATGGTAGCAAATTGTAGAAACATTATACGTTGTCGTATACAAGTATTAATGTTAAGTATAAGTTTTCCCCTACTTATACCTTAAGATTAAGAAATGTTTAGGTATAACACTTAAATGATAAGTATACTATTATACCTAATGTTGGAGAGTCAAAATGATACTTTCAAAACTATACTTTTGAATGTGTAAAAATGTATTATTTTATGGATTCAAAACCTGTGGACTCACCAACTTTATGTTGACGTATTTTAAAATGCATGTGTTTTCAGGAACTTGAAAAGCTGGTATTTATTCGAACAGGAGAAGTTTTACTAGTATCTTTCTGTTCATTAAGAAGTATGTCATAGTCGGATATTATGTAATAAATACTAGGAAAACAATAATGTAACTTTCAATCATCAATAAAGGTATGTATTTTCTTTAAGTATTGTTCAATGTATGTTATATAACTGTGATACGAAAAATGACGTTACACTACCCGGTGTTTCCGCCGACGGCCGGGGTGTGACAAATATGAAGTTCCAGTCGAATCTGGTAAACAAGTTAAGACTTGAAGATAAATAATCAACAAAGTATTCAAGTAATAAATGAAGTAAACTTGAGTATAATCAATACAAACATAATTTAAGAACAAAAAGAATGTTATGAAAGAAATTTGGTTGGAAGGAAAATTAAAAGTGATGTGAAGAGAATAATTGTTATTCTTGGATTAATACTTCGATATCAACTCTTGAAACATTCACTCCTTAAATAGTGAAGCAGAAACATAGTATAAATCATTAAAATATTCTAAGGACTGACTAATGATCAGTGTTTCACAAATTGACATGTAAAAGATACACATGTTTTATTCCTATGAACTCTTACATCAAAGAAAAGACAAAATGCATTAAATGCATATATAAACTTTTGACTTCTAAACATCTTGATCTCGGAATTCATTTGGCTTAGGAATGGTGAGTCTAGGAGTTGCGTCATTGGGCCTTTATATTCGGTCCAATTTTATCACGATTTGAGCATGTTCAACCGTGTTTTTATTATTAAGGTTTAGTATTTATGGTGCATGCATGCATCATCATTAGTATGCTTCTGATTATTATCTCACGTTGTAATTTGTAACCCTTGCACACATCTACAATCGAATTTTTTTGTCGAGCTCTTCAGAGGTGTTGCAGTCTTAATCATTCAACATCGGTTTGATGCATCATGTGTTCTTACTATTTTTTACATTCTGATTTACTTGTTAAGAATCTAAATGATCTTAAAAGAGTTTTCAACTTACAATTGGTATCAGTGCAGGAGACTGTGTAATCCATACGCATATCTTCTATTGAAGAAAGTTTTAGGGTTTCCGCTATCATCGTTTTTGGTAGACCCGTCATCTTGATATTGACGTTGTTCTTAGATCTCGATCTTACACTAACTTGTTTACTAGTCTAATTCTTGGCAGGTTATCAAACCGAATCATCATGTCACACGATGACTCTCAATCGAACCCCATTACCATATCCAACAGTATCAGATCTACCATGAGAATCCCAATTTTATACACTCATGATTATGAAGTCTGGAGATATCACTTCGAGGACTATGTTCTTGGTTCAGAGGAAAATGGGTATCTAATCTGGGAAGCGATCACTGTGGGTCCGTTTGCTCATTCTGGAATGAGCAAAATCATCATGACGCAAAAGGAATACAATCAACTTATGATCGACGTAGAAATGGTTCCTCAAGACGAGAAGGACAAACTGATGAGCAACATCAAAGCCATGAGGATGATCAGATTTGCCTTACAGTCTGATACGTTTCGTCTGGTCACTACATTTTCAACAACAAAATAGGTATGGGATAGGATTAAGGAGCTATATTCAACAGATGAAGACTTAGAGCACTCTATACAAACTCTATTGCTCTTTGAGTTCGGTGACTTCAAGGAGAAGCCCGAAGCAAAACTCATTGAAAAGTTTGATCGTTTCAATCATCTCCTCAGCAAGATGATCAAGCATGGAATTGGCAGAGAGGTAGTTGAGCAGAAGGTCACTTTTATGAATGGCATGAGACCTGAATGGATGTCGGTGGTTTCAACTATAAAAGCTCATGAACAGTTCAAAACCTATTCATTGACGAAGCTTGTGGGAATACTCAAATCACACGAAAGCGTTGTGACCAAGGAATTAAATGTGGTTTCTAGTATGGGATCGTTGGCACTTCTCTCAAAGGACAAGAGTGTGGTTGAAGAAGAAGAAGAGTTGGATCTTTCTGAATGTGATCTAACAAACGAAGAATATGCATTGATGGTTTCTAAGCCCAAAAAGTTCGCTCGCAAAAAGTTCCCTACCTCTAAGACCTGAAACTGGCAACGGAGCTACAGTTCAGAAAAGGAAAAAGAGGAGACTAAAAGAAGAAGGAGAGCAAGCTAGTTGGTGACTCAGGATATGACTGTCACTTTTGTCAGGGAAAAAATCATTTTGCTAAAAGATTGTGTTTTGAGGAAGCAGTCAGAAAAGAATGAGGATGAAGATGATGAAGCTTACTACTTGCGTAAGCTGGAAGAGATCAAGAAGAAAAAATCTACTAATAATACAATGAATGCTTTAATTGTACAAAAGAACATTGTTGATGATGAGTTCGGAGGGGTAGAAGTCTGGTTTACAGACTCCGAAGATGAAAAAGTTCGCAATCCCACGCATGGCAGGGCTTTTGTGGTGAAGGAAGATAACTCTGAGTTTGTTGGAATGTGTTTAATGGTGACTGTTGGAGTGTCACCAATGAGAGACTACACAACTGATGCTGGAGGTGAGGAGGTGAAGGAAAGAGAAGACAAGTGCTTCGCTGCCAAACCAATGGGTAAGCAAATCAACGACTGCGATCAGTTGATCAAGATGGTATAATCCATTCTTGAATCAATAAAAATACTTGTCACTAGTTATGAAAAGGAATTAAATGAACTAAAATTCAAATTCTCTAGTTTAAGTGGTAGTCTAAAATAGAATTGCCTAGCAAACTCTAACCTAACTGATCAACTCAGTAGGGTGTCTTCCAAGAGTGAGGAGAGAAGAATGTGGATAGAGAAGAAGGAAGTGGAGTTAGTTATGGCGAAAGATGAAGTGATTTATTTGAAACGTGATAATTTTAAGCTTTTGAAACAAAGAAACATTTTTTTCTTGATTGCTAAACGTTTATATACTAATATCACTCAATTTCAATTAGATTGTGAGATCGGTAAAAAGATTCATAAAATGATTTTGCCCTTCCTAGAATTAAAGGTGGACAAAGTCGATATTGATTGATATAACTGTGAATCCATTGTTTCTTTAGATGAAATTTCCGACGCCTATAAGATCGGTCTGGACAAAATCGAGTCCTTTATTAAGTCCAAAGACGATAAGGACATGCTTAAAAACCTTTTGGACGAAAATGATAACTTGAAAATAAACACCGAAACCATGCGGAAATTTGACTCATTGAATGCCAAGTTGAGTTCAGAAAACTAAATAAATGTGGAAAACACTTCTGAATTTGATGAGGACAGTGATATGAGTGAAATATCTGTAGAGGTTGAAGTTTACTGTTCAGAATTTGTCAAAAGCGAAACCGAACCTACCAAAGGCCTTATATCTGAAAATTCGGTTGAGTTCGCTCGAATGTCCCAAGATAAGTCCAAAATTTTGAAACAGAAGGTTGTGGTATATCAAAAGATACAAACTGTGCCAAATCAGGTATACACCACAACAGGAGTTACTCAGAAACAGACAGGTAAACTTACAGCCATAGTAAACGAAGACAACGCAGGCGGTTGTGATAATTATTTTTGGTCTGCTCCAATTGACAATGCAGATAAGACAGTTGGTTTATCAAAGAGAACCTCATGGAGAGTTAAAGGCAGATATGTGGCAAAACCACTCAACAAGCCTACAAGCTTTGATGTACCAAGCACAAGTGGTACCAAAGAGATTCCAAGCGAACCCACGAAGGTAGCAAGCGAAACCTCTTCATTGAAGAGTGAAACTCATGCTGAGAGACTGAAGTCGAAGGTAAACATTCAGAATTCTCAAAAGCAACCTGTTGAACAAAAACGCCAGCGAAACAAGAGATATCGAAAGAACCTCAATGAAAAAAAAACAGTTTTGGCAATCCCAAAACTCCAATTATGTTCACACAGAAAAGGCGTCGAATCTCAAGGCGAAAGAAGGCTCAAAGGGAAATTCTGATCCATGCACTCACTGCCGATCTTGTAGATAAATGAACAAAAGAAATAGTTTTGGTCCCAAATCCAGCAGTAACAAGAACCGAACGACAAGTTTCGATCCCAAAACCCATCCTACTCTTTCTCAACCAAAGCAAAATCCTAACAAGGATGTAAGGGAAAAGGAAAGCTCATCTCAGAAGACAAAAAGTAAACAATGAAGACGTCTGCTAACCCTAGAAAACACGAAAACAAGTTTGTTAAGAATCAAAATAAAAATCCACAACCTGATTTAAGCAGACCAAAAGATAAAAAAGGTTAAGGTTTTCACCATCAAAAGGAAAGACGAAACCACTTTAATAAAAAGAACTTATATGGTTGATCGTTCAATTGCTATTCCATTTTCTGTAAAAGGCTCACGTGGACCCAAGCAACTTTGAGTTCCTAAATCTGCTTAAGTTTTGCCGGTTATTCGTGACGAGTAGTTCGACGACGAATGGTATATTGATAGTGGCTGCTCACGTCACATGATAGGGAGAAGGGAAGAGCTAAGGGAGTTTCGGGCTCTAAAGGATGGTGGATGTGTTAAATATGGTAACAACTCATATGGCACAATAAAAGGCTATGGCTTGATCACGAACGGGGATTTTTCGATTAGAAAGGTAGCAGTTCGACGACGAATGGTATATTGATAGTGGTTGCTCGCGTCACATGACATGGAGAAGGGAAGAGCTGAGGGAGTTCCAGGCTCTAAAGGATGGTGGATGTGTCAAATATGGTAACGACTCATATGGCACAATAAAAGGCTATGGCATGATAACGAAAGGGGATTTTTCGATTTAAAAAGGTAGCATACGTGGAAGGGTTGTAACACAATCTCATAAGTGTATCGAAATTAGTTGTGGGGACTACCTTGAAGGTCTCATTTGATGATGAAGGATCTGAGATCATTTAAAGGAAAACAAAGACAATTCTATTGAAGTTGTTAGAACACTAAAAGTGATCCTCTTGAACTTTCCTAGAACCGTAGCCAACTTACTACAGCAATGAAAGCTTCTACCGCTGTCATCCGAAGTCAGAAGACAGCAAGCTTTTGTACTTAGTCTATTTTGTCTTTTCTTTACACTTTCTATTTTCTAGTATGCCTTGCATGGCTACTTCTAGAAGTTATCTTATGTAATGTTTGAGTCTCTATAATTAGAGGTCACTTGTTCTGAATCAAACACATATCTTCAAGTATCTTTACTACTTATCTCAGAAATTCTCTCCTCTCTCACTTCTTACTATCATATTTGATCATAATCTCTCTTCAGAGCAAGTCCTTGTGACTTATTCAGTAAGTCTGATCTCACTAACTAATCTTGGTTTGAATATGAATTGTCTTATGTGTATTCTTGATATAACAATTGCTGTCATTTACATTACTTTACTTTCTGCATCTAACTCACTAACTTCTAACTATTAATATTATTGTTGAGCTAACAGATCCTTCGAGATTAACTATTCTGCTATATACTTGTTCTAACCATTTTGTTCAAGTGTGTCTCAAAGTTTTTCTCTCAACAATTGGTATCAGAGCTAGAGTGGTTTCTTTTTGAAAATTGGAACTCTAATTTTTCAAAGAGCCCTCTATACCACTTAAGCTCATTTCTAAACAATTTTTTTTTTCAAATGGCACAATAATTATTACTGAATGTTTCCAACAGTGTTGGTGGTTCCAATCGAGCCCCAATACTGGTTGCAAATGAGTGTCACCACTGGTCTCAAAGGATGGAGAGATATCTCAGACGACTTGGTAGAGATGTCTGGAGATCTGTAGAAGAAGGACCCCACATTCCAGTCCTTACCTCTGTTCAAACTAATGGAGCCACAACAAGACTTGGAGGAGGTCAACCAGCTTTGAATCGTCCCACAAAAGATGATCTAGACAAAATGGAAAGTGATGCTATTGCCTTTTATGAAATCTCTTGTGGAGTTACTCCAGACAACTTTGACATCATCATAAATTGCAAATCAGCAAAGGAGATTTGGGATGTTCTCAAAAACCTGTATGAAGGTTCAGAGCAGGCTCAAGACAAGAAGCTCACTACAACACTCCACGAATTCAATAATTTCAAAGCCCACTCCGGTAAAAGTTCGGAAGATTCATTTAAAAGGTTCAACTTGATTGTCACAAAACCGTCCAATGTGGGTACCATCCGCAGCAATCATGAAACAAATCTGCAGTTTGTTAATGACTTAGGAAGACACTGGACAATAGCCAAAATGATTGTACAAGGTGACAGGAAGATTCACTCCTTATCTCTCTATAAGCTTTATGGAGAATTGCAAGCTCAAGAGTCCACTATACTCAAGGACTGCTCAGACTTCGGAGGACCACTCGCATTAGTAGCCCAATCACCTCACACTCAAACCTATCCCACCTCATATGACTCTCCACCGCAGTCATATGAAGCTGACTCAGAATATGACGACGAAGAAGAGTTTCAGAATGCCATTGCTCTTATCAGTCAGAAATTCAATCGCTTACCACCTTCATTTCGCAAAAACCAACAATTCAATCGAACACCTTTCAACCGTAACTTTTAGAACAATCACTTCCGTTCCACCAAAAACCCTCTCCCTCGACCGCAGTCTCAGCAGACTCAGTCAAAAGAAGTACCACCGCAGTCCCAATCAACTGATTCCAGTACCTCTATAGAAGACAAGAATGATGTCATCATATGTCACAAATGCAATAAGGAAAACCATTTTGCCAAAGATTGCAAGGCAAATGTAGTAAAAGATAGAGCCTTCTATCTTCGAATGGATCAAGAACTGGAAGATAAAGAAAAGGTAAAGGCCTACGTTGCTCAAGTGAAAAGGAATCATCAAGTGTGGTCATCAGGAGATGATGATGAAGAAGTCCTTAGCAAAGGGAAAGGCAAGATCTGTATGGTAGCAACTGCTGATGAAGATGGCTCAACCAATCTAAAAAGGAACCATTGCTATATGGCTAAAGATAGAACTCTCAACATTGTGGAACAGGTAAAACTCATGATTCAAACTTTAAATTACAACATACATGATCGTCAACCTTTCATAGACACACTCAATGACACTTGTGCTGTCGTCCTTACAGACTACAATAAAGCCCTACATGAGAAGAACATTGCTTCATAGGAGATGTTCCATGTTAGAGGACGTTTGGACAATAAGAGACTCAAAATGGCAATGTTAGAGAAGGATTTAATATTAGAAAAAGATGCTAGAATGCTTAGTGAAACTCAATTAGAAATAGCCTTAAATCAAAGAGATCTAGCACAAAATGAAATTGTACGTTAAATCTTTTAATTGAAAAGTTGTTTAATGAAACTGAGTCCATTGAGAATCTTGTCAATAATGGGAATGTTGATAACACTTTTAACTGGGGTTGGTCCAATGGTTACCCAAGCGCAACAGACTCATCACCTCGGTTCACACCGGAACGTCCCTATGTCCCACCAGACCGCAACTTCTTATTTCCAGTCAATAACAAAACATTTCCTAAGGATATCCAAGCCCACTTTGGAAAACTCCATGATCTGAGTAATAATTGTGTTATAGAAGAAATTCTCCCTAAATCTTCTACTCATGTCAACAACACAGATTCTCAGACATCATCCGTAGTTGATGAGGAAATTGTTATTGAAAGTCCTAAAGTCTCTTTAGACTACCCATTCTTACAGTCTGACCGCAGTGTCTCTGACTGCAGTCACATACCGCAATCTGTCTCATTTCCTAATATCAGTTGTCCCAAAGAAGTATTCACCAAGAAATACTCTGCGGTAGTCCAAAACACCACTCCACTAATCGAAGTCAAGAACTCTGTGACCATTGAGCAAATTAATCATGAATTACCAATTGAAAAGTTTGAATTTGGTCAATGTTCTCAAAGTCCCAACTTCTCAAGTTCAGATGAATCGAGTCACTATTTTTTAAAATCTTCTAAAGATTCTAGGAAACCGCAACTAAATATCACTGACTACGGTTCTCCTAAGACCGAAGCAAAAAGAGTTTTTAAAGAAGAATTTCGCTCTCGTGGCAAGCAACGAGAAATTTGCTCAAAAGTCAAGAAATATGTGAAATGTACTAAATCAAAAAGTCCTGAGAAGCTTACTTTTTCAAGTTATCATTTCAAGAAAACTGTTTCCAAGAAAACAAACGGAAAGGAGTTCACTGTTTCTGACAATACTCAAAAAATATCCAAACATGAGGATAAGTCTTTTCGTTCAAATGGATTTCAAATCTATTCTATCAATGATCCAAAATGGAAAGGTATCCTACCTATTCCAACCTTTTCAGTGTCAAAGTCTCAAAAATGGAAAGGAATTTTGCCAACTCCGGCACCCAAAAGGTCATCTCAAACGTTTATGAAATCACATCACAAAAGCTCTGCACGAGCCTTCACACCTGCCAAACCTGCACAAAACACCTTCTCAAAACACACAAACAAAAAGGTCAAATCTGACAATCCTCGGAATGGACAAAAACATACTTTTTCTTCAAAAACTCAGAACATGTCAAATGTTAGAAAAAATGACAAAAAGTTCTCTTTTCAATGTCAATGTCAATGTAAAAGAATTCAAAGAACTTCCAACACCCAGGATTTCAGGGTCAATCCTAATCTCTTCACAAGTACTCATAATTACTCACAATCTCATAAAACTCCACAGATCTTCAAACACCCAGGACTAGTTTTGAAAGATGACTTAAAACCTGTCCCTGCCACCTTGCATCATGCATCGATTAACACATCATATGTGACCTCGGGCTCCAAACTCACTTGGGTGCCCAAATTAACCACTTAACTTTTGTAGGCATTGTGCAAGGAGGATCAAGAAGAAGAATGGTTGATCGACATTGCCTGCTCCTTGCACATGAACGAAAGGTTAGAGTACCTTCGGGATTTCAGGCCTATATGCAATGGTGGAAATGTCACCTTTGGAAACAATGCAAATGGCATCATACGAGGCTACGGTGTTCTCACCACGGGGAACATTTCCATTCAGAAGGTTGCTTATGTAGAAAGTCTTAAACACAATCTCATCAGTGTTGGCCAACTATGTAAAGCAGGTCATCGAGTGGAATTTGATGATAAATTATGTTACATAATGACGGGTGACCGAAGCACTTGCTTAATTAAGTCTCGCTCCGAAGGCACAATGTATCCTCTGGATATCTCTCTCATCATTGGTAAACCGCAGCTGTGTTTTCTTTCTAAAGTTATATCCGAAGTCAGTTGGCTATGGCACCGCAAGCTAGCTCATCTCAACTTCAGATACATCAACAATCTAGTCACTGGAAAACTTGTCCGCGGTCTCCCTATTCTCAAATTCAGCAACGATACTCTCTGTCCAGCTTGTGAATGTGGAAAAGAAGTCAAAGCAAGTCACCATCTGATAATGGATTTGTCTATTTCAGAACCTTTGGAATTATTACACATGGATCTCTTTGGTCCTTCAACTATAGCCAATCTCCACCACAAGAAATACATACTGATTGTTGTTGCTGATTTCACTCGCTTCACATGGGTCTTCTTTCTCAAACTCAAATCAGAAACACCGCAAATTCTCATAAACTTCATCAAAGAAATAGAACTTCATATCAAGCTTCTAGTCAGACGCATCCGCAGTGATAATGGAGCTGAGTTCACTAATCATATTCTCAACACTTTCTTGGTGCCCAAGGGTATTTCTCACAACTTCTCAGCACCCTACACTCCGCTACAAAATGGTGTTGTCGAACGAAGAAACCGCACATTAGTAGAAGCAGCCAGATCCATGCTTAACTTCGCCCATCTTCCTCTCTACTTCTGGGCAGAAGCTGTAGCAACTCCATGCTTTGTCCAAAACCGAAGCATTGTGTGCAGAAATCTCAACAAAACACCATACGAAGGTCTTAATAACCGCACGCCGAATGTTCGTTTCTTTCATATCTTTGGGTGTAGATGTTTTGTGATCAACAACAGAGATCATCTTAATAAATTTGCAGCTAATTCTGATGAAGGCATCTTCCTTGGTTATTCCGCTAACAAGGTTGCTTATCGAGTGCTTATCAGACGTACAAGGCTGATCATTGAAAGCTTCGATGTGAAATTCGATGATTCTCACATCCGTGATGCCCCTTCATCCACTGAAACCACCGCAATCATGGAATGTGACATTCCTGCATCTTCTAGTCCTTTAAATCTAGTAGAAGTGAATTATGATGATCTTTTTGAACCTGTTGAAACGGCAAAACTATCAGAAGTTCTTGTGTCTCCCGCAGCTCAACAACAACATGCTGACATTTCTGGACCATCTCCTTTCGAAGCAGTATCTCTCAATACTTCCACCTCTCCGATTGAGGGGGAAAGCTCTACTCCAGATCTAGCCGCACCCATCGATGTTCCAGTACTTGATATTGTTCAACTTCCTGCCCGCAGAGAAGCATTTCCATCAAATGTATCTTCGGATTCGGATGATGAACTCATAGAGAATATTGATACTCAAACCGACCCAAGAATTGTCACTCTCCCATCCACAGTCCAGGGGGAACCCTCTCAGGTTCCAGATAGACTCCCTTCAGCAATCTAGGGGGAACCTATCAAAGAAAATGTCTCTCTCACTCCAACTAGTCAGGATGACTCAGTAGGGTGTTCTTAAATCCAGGGGGAACTTCCTTCCCCATCTGAAGCAACCTCTGATATTGAAAACATTCCTTCTACCGCAGCTGCTGATCATCTGATGCCTCGCCTACATGTATGGAAGAAGGATCACCCACCAGGTCAAATTATTGGCAATCCATCTGCAAGTATACAAACTCAATCTGCCAAAGATTTATCTGATCATTGTCACTATGCAGCATTTATGTCCGCAGTCGAGCCTCGATCTATCAAAAAAGCCTTATTGGAACCAGATTGGATTTCTGCAATGCAAGAAGAACTAGAAGAATTTGAAAGAAACAAAGTGTGGCAACTTGTTCCCATCCCACAAGGTCATACTATTGTTGGTACAAGATGGGTTTTCAAGAACAAGCTAGATAAATCTGGTGCAGTCATCAAAATAAGGCAAGGCTAGTTGCTAAAGGTTATAGCCAATTGGAAGGTGTTGACTACGATGAGACATACGCTCCGGTAGCTAGAATGGAAGCAATCAAAATATTCTTAGCATATGCCTCTCAGAAAAACATCAAAGTGCACCAAATGGACGTTAAGAGTGCTTTTCTTAATGGGGAATTAAAAGAAGAAGTTTATCTTCAACAACCTCCTAGATTTGAGAATATCGAGTTCCCTGATCACTACTACAAGCTTTAGAAAGTTGTCTACGGTCTGAAACAAGCCCCTAGAGCTTGGTATGAAACACTTTCTGAATTCTTAGTCTCTTCATGATACAAAAGAGGAGTGATTGATCCCACACTATTTAGAAAAGCAAACGGGACTCACCTTATGCTTGTACAAATATATGTGGATAATATATGTGGACAAACAAATTTCAAATGAGCATGAATAGAGAGAATAAATTCTTTCTAGGTCTCTAAGTCAAACAAATTCAGCAAGGAATATTCATTCATCAAGAGAAATACACCACCGAACTTCTGAAGAAATACTCTATGGACAACTGCTCTTCTGCCAAGGTCCCTATGGCCTTCGGATATAAGATCTCTGGTGATCCCTCTGGTGAATCTGTGGATCACAAGACTTATAGAGGTATCATTGGTTCGCTAATGTACCTCACCGCAAGAAGACCTGACATTGTCTTTGCAACTGGTATGTGTGCAAGGTACCAGGCTGATCCAAAAGTGTCACACAGGACCGCAACCAAACAAATTCTTCGGTATCTAAAAGGAAGCAAATCTATGGGTCTATGGTACCCCGCAGGCAATGAATTCAGTCTTCAAGTATTTACTGATGCAGATCATGCCAAATGCAAACTTGATCGAAAAAGTACATCTGGTGGATGCCAATTTTTAGGAGGAAGACTTTTCAGCTGGTCCTCGAGAAAACAAAGTTGTGTATCTTTATCTACCGCAGAAGCAGAATACGTGGCCGCAGCCAGCTGCTGTTCCCAAGTCCTTTGGATGAAGACACAATTGCTAGACTAAGGGTACAGAATGTTGCGGATAACAATTTACTGTGACTCTGAAAGTGCCATAGCGATCTCTCATAATCCTATTCAGCACTCCAAGACAAAACATATTGAGTTACGGTATCATTTTATCAAAGATCATATTCTGAAAGGTAATATTGAACTCATCTTTGTTCCTACTCATGAAGCGATTGCTGATGTTTTTACAAAAGCTCTTGACTCTACAAAACTCAATGTACTCCTACAAATGTTGGGAATGATGAATCCAGACCCACAATTCTTTTTGAATTGTTAGCTACCGCAGACCATCCTTGGTCTCTGTTGTGGTTCTAACTAAGAATTACATATGATAGATCGTTTTGGTACCGCAGTCTAGGTACCGCAACCATATGTCATACGTATCTCTCAATTCCTCACTGCAGTCTTTCCTTTGTTCATCCGAAATGAGATCTCCAACCGCAATGAATTTTTCATCCGTAATCTTCTTGATAATTTCTCAACTGTTGTTTTCAACTTAAAAAAAAACTTTGTATGCTATTTAATGATCCTTCATTAAATAAAATAAAACATTCTCATTGAAACTGTCATCTTCTCTTTCAAAAAAAACATTTTATCAGACCTATTTTAGGGATGATGACAAAAAAGAACATATTTCCATCAAACTCATCCTTAATTTGTCCTTTCCTCTCCCAAACACGTCCCAACTCCCAAACACGTCCCATCCGTTACCACTTCCTCTCCTATCACCCCCACGATTACCTGATGTATAAACATGCGTCCGTCTTTACATTAAATGCAACCCCTTTTTCGAAATCTCCCAATATATTTTCCAACCCGCTTTTAATATCTATGGCTGAGATTCAATCCATAATTGATCGATTCCCCCCAAAAACCCCAATCGTCGTTTTATCCACTCCTTACCTTTTACCTATGGTAAAACCTTTTCACCCCCTTTATAAACCCATCTTCTTCCCCATAACTCTCAACCTTCTAAAACCTCCATAACTCTCAAGAACTTTTTTTTTCTCACAATGGTGAAATCCGGTGCATCCAAGAAGCAATCCAAGGCTTCAGGTTCTGCAAATCCAACAGGTTCAGACTCTCCATCAATCGCCTCAAGAAATTTCTGAGCTGTATTTGAATATCATCCTTCATACAATGCTCCCATCAAGCTCATGATCAAGTTCCTCAAGAATCACCCTCTGTTTGGACCTTTTGATGCATTTACAGAAATCGTACCAATTTCCACCTTGTTCAAATGTGCATTCTCGGCATATCGACTACTCCAAAACCCTTAAGAAGTACATCTCAATCTTGTGAATGACGCATTGGTCATTCTGACCAAGGAGATATTTCTAAGGTCCATCAATCTACTGGTTCATCTGTCGATCAAGTTCTTCTCTCCATCAATGGCGGATATCACTGCTTCTCTATAGCAAATGGGATACGAGAAAAGAATCAAGCGTATCGGTGAATTCAAGAAAAATCAACTGCCTGCAGTGTGGTAATATGTGTACCACTTCATCATCCGAAGCCTATCTGGCAGAACTGGAGGAACCGACAATATGGGGCTTAAGCTCCTTGAGTTGGTTTGGAGCATATTCACAGGGCATGATGTGAATTACGGGCAAATCCTATGGGATGACTTCCTTCAATACATCCCTAAGGAACACCGCAAGGAAAACCCAACATAACTCACCTTTGCTAGGTTCTGGTCACTGTGCATCCTGGATCTTCATGTCGAGGTAGACATCCCCATGGGCAACGATACCAATCTTTTTGCTACAAAAGATCTCAAAAGGTACAATCCTTCATCCGATCAAACTCTTTTTGGACCAATCCGCAGGCTTCCCACCCATATTCTCTCTACTCTTGGTCCTAAAACTGTTGATGTCTCAAACCATATTGAGGCGACAGAGGGTATTGCCCAATACTCTTCTACCCCGTTTCTTCCATCCGCAACCATTATCCCTGAGGGTACCGCAGTCCCCTCTGCCACTACTCTATCCCATCTTTCTTAAAGAAGAAAGAAGTTGGCATCCAAAAAGAAACAAAGAACATCACAGAAGGATGCTCCCAAACCAACCGCACCCACCAAGAAACGAAAAACCAAACCAACCACTGTATCAAGAACTGATTCTGAAGAGGACAGGCAACCAATATTGATCCTCAAGAAAAGAAAAACTAGCAATACCTCTAGCCAAATGCGTGACGGGACTAATACCTCAGCCTCTCCACAGGCTAGGGTAGTCCTTGGGATTGCTGCAACTCCATTCAATACCACCATCGAATACCACTCAAGCTCATCATGTCAACCTGTTTCATCATCATCATCATCTGAACGTGGAGACAGCCCCCTAGTTATATCTCAAAGCAGATAAATCTGGACATCGCCTTAAGGTGTCCAGGGCTTCCCGACTACATTTCTTTTCTCACGAGGAGTTAGACTCCATCCTCTTGAACATATCCCAAACACTTCAAACACCTGACCATTCGCAGGGCACTTATTTCGCTCATGCTAGAACGGAGCCGAGGCCAAACGTGACCACGGGTCACTGAGTCCAAGGAAGCTCCGGAAATCCTACTCTGCTTCCATCATTTACAGGTGGTTTAGGCACGGTGAGAACACATGTACAAGGATCCGTGAACCCAAGGGACACCTTGGTGCACACTCAAAGAATTGATGGAGACGATTCAAGTGATTCATGGAGTCGGTATCAACCAACTACTGATGCCGAAATCAAGAAATATGCTGCCTTTCGAAGGGCATACCAAGCCCGAAAGGATCAACAAATCAAACAGCAACAACAAAAGGAATGAGAACTTCAGATGATTGCTAAGTATTAGGATGATGCAATCAACAATGCTTATATTGTATCAAGGATTCTTCATATTTAAGACTGGATGTCTCAGATGGACGATTCACTCCTCAAAGCTCAAGCAGCGTCTGCGGCCCAACATACCTCCCATGTTCCTCCCACTACGGTTCTTGAAACATCACAAGACGAAGGTCCTGATATCACAATCAGCTCAGCTCCTACCCTTCGGTCTTGATGATGACGAGGTACAAGAGGTAAACAAACCCTCTCCTTCTGAAGACGATCTAATGATGTTTGATGAAGGTGAAGAATCAAGTGGTTCTCACCACTCCACCTCCAAGCCCAAAAAGAAGAAGAAGAACGCAGTCACAAGAAAAGAGTTTCTATCTCTCCAGGCTAAAGTCGATCAAATTCTGGTTGCGGTCATGGCAACTCAACCGCAACCAGAGGATGTCCCTGGACCACAATCGTTGATAGAGAGGATTGAAAGACTAGAAGCAAGAGAAAGGTTGGCTGCGGAGTGCATATCTTTAAAAGTCGAAATGGGAATCCGGTCCCTCGACAACAATCACAAAGCAGACCACAAAGACTTCGTGGAAGGCACTAAACGTCTTATCTCCGAAGTCACCGCAATCAAAAATGATCTTCAAACTGCTATCAAAGATCAAGCCTCTCAGTCTCAAAAGTTAATAGATGAAACTCATACCGCTCATGGCATTGAAATCCTTCAACTCACTAAGGAGATTCATCGGCTGCTGTTTAAATCCTCCTCTCCAACCAATCAACAACTCACAGATGCTATCAAGGCTTAATTTCAGGAGGCCTTCTCCAAAATTGATGGCCTTCGGACATGGCTTGAGGAAGCTCCGGTTTGGACTTCCTCAAGAGGGGGAATTAAAAAAGATCAAGCCCATCAATCTCATCAATCAGATCATGTTCATCAGTCTCAACAATCAATTTCACCACATCAAACCCCACATCATCACTGGCAAAGTTCCCTCACCGCAACCATCATCTCACACTGCGCCTCACATTCCGAAGAAACCTGAAACTCCCCTACACTTCAAACATCTTGAGGAACATATGTTATCTCCAAGCTCAACAGATTCTCCCACCACCGTCCAAAGGAAGAAAAATTGGAGGGCAGCCAAACTTGGTGAAGAGATTTGGAGGCTATGCGGATTTGACACAGTCATGAATGAAACTCTTATCCATTCTTGGGTTAATCCACACCGAAGACTGCTAGATGAAGATTACGTTCCTCATCTTACATATGCTGAGACTCCTACTGATGGTTACTGGGATATCCCCATCTCACCCAATGCCAAATACTTCATTGTATTTGAGCCATTTGATCAAAGCCTTCCAGATGCCAAACGATTGCCTATGGAATTTGAGAGACTTTCTCAATTATATGCAAAGCATGCCTCTTCGTTTGAGCACATATGGTCAAATGATAGACCATCCGCAGTTGTGAACTACAGAGTCAGAAAATTTATGAAGGCAGAGTTTTTCCAGTACACTCTGACCCGAAGGGAACAAGATTATGTCAGGAACCAAGCTGATTTTCCTTGCATGAATCTGGATGAGATTTTCCTCATTGCAAGAGTGTTCCAGGGCAAGGCTGAGAAGTATCCGAAGATGCAAATTGCACTTGATAGAGTCAACAATTTTCTGATGGATACTGTATGCAATTTTGCTAAAATCGATGCATATATCTATCCCACCATTGCGAAGAAGAATGAATTACCTCTACTTGATCCAACACCGATGCCCTCCGAAGGCTTTGAAGAAAGACCCTTAGGTGCATCCAACTTCCCTGAACTCGGTGTCATCTTCAAAAGAAAAAACTGATAATGTCAAATATTTCATCCCTACCTCTGCTATACATCGTCTAACAAAGAAGCTGCTTGACATCTATCGGACTACAGTTGAAAAGTCAAAATATACCACTCCAGAAGTAAAGTTTGAAATTCTAAGGAGGATCACTTGGTTAGAAAGTGTCAGGAAGTCTTGGTGGATCCTAATCAAGCATCTCTGTCTTGATAAGTGATAAAAGTTAAAGAGGTCACTTAGGGGAAATTGTTAGAACACTGAAAGTGACCCTCTTGAACTTTCCTGGAACCGCAGCCAACTTACTACCGCAATGAAAGCTTCTACCGCAGTCATTCGAAGTCAGAAGACAACAAGCTTTTGTACTTAGTATATTTTGTCTTTTCTTTACGCTTTCTATTTTCCAGTATGCCTTGCATGGCTACTTCTAGAAGTTATCGTTTTTAATGTTTGAGTCTCTATAAATAGAGCTCACTTGTTCTGAATCAAACACGTATCTTCAAGTATGTTTACTACTTATCTCAGAAATTCTCTCCTCTCTCACTTCTTACTATCATATTTGATCATAATCTTTCTTCGGAGAAAGTCCTTGTCACTTATTCACTAAGTCTGATCTCACTAAATAATCATGGTTTGAATGCATTCCAAGTTATGAATCAACTTATGTGTATTCTTGATATAACAATTGTTGTCATTTACATTACTTTACTTTCCATTTTGTTCAAGTGTGTCTCAAAGCTTTTCTCTCAATAGAAGTCCTAGCGCAAAGGCAAAATGTATCCATTAAATCTGAATCCGATACGAGGGAAGCCCGTTATATGTCTTCTAACGAAAGCTCATTGTGATGAAAAGTGGCGGTGGCATCGTCGACATTCACATCATAACTTCAAAGACATCAACAAGCTAGTTCTTGGTGATCATGTGCGAGGACTGTCACTTCTAAAGTTCGAATAGTAACATTTGTGTGCTGCATGCGAAATGGGAAGGCAAAGCCGGAAGAGTAATCTCACACGTATTAACACAAAGATCATCGAACCTCTTGAGCTTCTACATATCAATCTATGCGGTCCATCGGCCATAGAAAGTATCGGTGGTAGTAAGTACATTTTTGTAATAGTTGATGAATTTTCGTGTTTCACCTAGGTTTTCTTTCTTAAACAGAAATCAGAGGCAACTCCAAAGCTCAAGAACTTTATTAAGCAAGTGGAGCTTCAAATGCCAGAGGTGGTTAGAAATGTCCGTAGTGACAATGGGCTGGAATTCAAAAACCAAGAGTTTGAAGAATTTCTTACTAAAAAGGGAGTGTCTCACAACTTCTCTGCTCCCTATACTCCACAAAAAAATGGTGTAGTTGAAAGGCGAAATCGTTCGTTGTGTGAAGCAGCCGAACCATGCTTAGCTTCGCCTCTCTACCTCCGTACTTCTGGGCTGATGCAATTGTAGCTGTTTGCTATACTCAAAATCGAACGTTCCTCAATAAGCAATTTTCGATCACACCATATCAAATTCTGAATAATCGCAAGCCTAACATTAAGTTTTTTCATGTTTTCTATTCCAGGAGTTTTATCTTTAATTCTAAAGAGAACCGAAGCAAGTTCGATGTGAAGGTAGACGAATGGATATTTCTTGGCTATGCTCTTACCTCCAAGGCATATAGGGTGCTGAATAAAAGATCAAAGAAGATCAAAGAAACCTACTATGTCACTTTTGATGATAATTACGTTAAGAAACTTCAACCAAGCGAAAGTCCAATGGAGGAAATATTTCAACAAATGGGTCACATTACGACACCTATATCAAATTTGTTTGAAGAGTACATATTGCTCTTTGATGAACCGGAGAAAGTCATTCTCTCTGAATCAAACGCAACTGTTAATAAGGTCGACTATCTAAAGAAGATAATCATCAAAGCTGCAAAAGCTATGGAAAATGAATCTCATGATTCTAGAAAACCACAAGGTCGAAATGCACCTCAAGGTCCAAGTAAATCTTAAGGTCCAAATGAACCTCAAGGTCCAAACGAACCTCAAGGTCTAAGAAAACCTACAAATGACCGCACCACATTCGAGGGGGAGAGGTTATCTACACCGAAACGACCCGATGTGTTATTCCAGGGGAGAACCTATCTCCCACAAAGAACCATGCAAATGCAATCGAGGGGAATAATTTTGAACCGGATGTTGAAATTGTTTCATCATTCGAGGGGGAGAAAAATAATACAGATGACGAAGATACTCAATCAGAATTTAAAGAAGAGATAAATGTTGAATTGGATCCTGCTTACGATCCAGATTTCCCTTCACTCATAAAATGGACACGTGATAATCTAAAAACTCAAGTAATTGGCGAATCATCTGGGGGGGAGGGGGGTTCTCACACATTCTCAACTGAAAGCAAAGCGAATTGCTTTATTCTCTCAAGTAGAATTTTGTGTGTTTAATTCGTTTGTTTCCAAGATTAAGACAAAAACAGTCGATTCTACACTTGATTTATCTGACTGGGACAGGCAATGCAAGACGAGCTAAACGAGTTTGAGCGAAACCGAGTCTGGAGACTGATTCCCACACCAAAGGATGCATCTGTGGTTGGTTTGAAATGGGTATTCTTGGAATAAGATGGATAAATAAGGGAACGTGATACGTAACAAGGCAAGGCTAGTAGTTAAGGGATATTGTGAGGAACAAGGGATAAACTATGAAGAAACCTTCGCTCATGTAGCAAGGTTAGAATCAGTTCGGATCTTTCTGCATACGCTGCTCATAAGAATTTCGAAGTCTTTCAAATGGACATCAAGTGTGCATTTTTGAATGGAGAACTAGAAGAGAATGTGTATGTTAAGCAACCACCTGGCTTTGTGAACGAGAAGTATCCCAATAATTGCTACATTCTAGACAAGCCAGTTTACGGTCTGATGCAAGCCCCGAGAGCCTGGTATGAAACGCTAAATCGTTTTCTAAAAATGTCTAAATTCAAACAAGGTTCAGTTGACCCAACCTTCTTTCGCAAGAAAGAGGGTGAACACCTAATGATTGTCCAAATTTATGTCGATGACATCATCTTCGGTTCTACGAATCCTAGCTTAACAACTGAATTCTGGAAGTTGGTGGAGACTAAGTTTGAGATGAGCTCAATGGGTCCAATTAACTTTTTCATTGGACTGAACATAAGACAGGGACTCGAAGGCATCATCATTAATTAGGAGGATTACACGAAGACTCTACTGGCTAAGTTTGGTATGATGGGAGACTCTAAAGTAAAGGTTCCAATGACATTCAAAATGAAGCTAACACCATCTCTGGAGAAATCAGCTGCTAATATGACCCTCTATCGTCAAATGATAGGGTCTCTAATGTATCTAACAGTTAGTAGACGATATATTATGTTTTTTGTCTGCTATTGTGCCGGGTTCCAAGCTAATCCACGCGAACCTCATATGGTGGCTGTGAAAAATATCCTCAGGTATTTGAAGCGAACCTTGTCTCCCGGTCTTTGGTACCTAGTAAAAACTAGCTTCTTTATTCAAGCATTCTATGATGCTGATCTTGGAGGATGTGGGTTAGACTGAAAGAGCACAACTGGCGGGTGTCAATTCCTTGATGGAAAACTGGTTAGCTGGAAATCCAAGAAGCAAACATGTGTGTCTTTTTCGACGGCCGAAGTTGAATATATTGTTGCAGCATCTTGCACTTCACAGGTCATATGGATACAAAATCAACTTAGAGACTATGGCCTAAACATGAAGACGAATCCCCTCTATTGTGACTCAGAAAGCGTTATTCGAATATGTCACAACCCAGTGCAACACTCCAAAACGAAACATATAGAACTAAGATACCACTTCATCAAGGATCACGTTGAAGATGGTAACATGGAGATTCACTTTGTTCGATCTGGTTATCAATTAGCTGACATTTTCACTAAAGCCTTACCTGAAGCAAGCTTTAATAAAATACTTCAAGGCTTAGGAATGATGGAAGCTGAATTAGTACCGAAACCCTTTTCGCCTCATTAAAATTGGACAAGTGAAATAGAGAGAACGATCGGCCTATTTTGGTTCCGGATTTTTTGGAAACAGAAATGAACCGAACGCTCGGTCCATTTCGCTTCATCACTCCAAAGGTGAAGTTTCGGTTGTATAATTTTTGTACCTATGTATGTCTTTTCTCAGTTGATTTATGTTTTTCTTTTCTTTTCATAAAATCCAAAATCTTTTCTTTTCCGTTTTTATTTCTTTTTAGAAAAATTCATAAAACTCAAAAATATTTTCTTTTTTGATTTTATTTCTTTTCAGAAAAATTCATAAAACTAAAAAATATTTTCTTTTCTGTTTTTAATTCTTTTCAGAAAAATTCATAAATCTCAAAAAAATTTTCATTTCTGTTATTATTTCTTTTCAGAAAAATTCATAAAACACAAAAATACTTTCTTTTCTGTTTTTATTTCTTTTTAGAAAAAATTCACAAAATTCAAAAATATTTTTGTTTATGTCTTGTTTCTTTTCATGTGCTTAGTTTTCATTTTAACTTCTTCACACTAAAAGGCTCATGGACAACTTCACATGACGGAGCTGGAGCAGGTATATCTCTTTTTCTTTGCACTAGCTACGTGTCCCAAGAAGCATGTTGTTGTATGTTGTCCAAAGCCTCATAGACTTCAAGTGAAGCCTTAATGATTCGATATATACAAATCGATTCTCCCTAATCAGGCTAATAAAATCTCTTAAATCATGAGCTACCTTACTCTTCTCATATTGAGTCCACTGCTTGGTCACTTTCACACAACAGAGGTACTTTCAGTTCTTTAACCATATCTACACCTTTCTCTATTGTATTTCATTTCATATTTGAAACCCTTGAGACTCTCAGAATTTACCACTAAGGTTTACGGTTACACAACATCTGCGTTAATGAACTTAGTTTCCTTTCACTACGTGCTAAGTGAAACCCAAAATCCAACACCTACAATGAATTGACGGTGAACACTCAAACGTTCTAATGTTTTACCCATGTATTAACGAAACCACTTGAGTGGGAGGCACCAATAAATCTCCTTTTATTTTTGTGCGATCTTTATGAAATTATCTAATACCAAGACTTTTCTACCCAAGACTCTAAACGAAATCCAAGCGAAATCGATGACTTCGGATGAGGCTGCTGATGAGAGCTTGACTACGGATCCTTGTGGGCTGCGGTAGACTAAGTTAAGAGGGTCACTTCATGTTTCAACAGTAGTTCCGAATTTAACCTCAGTCCCTGTTACTAAAGAACCCTCTCAACCAAAATTCAAGAGTCTCAAGCAACTTGTCTCTTCGAAGAAGCGCCCCCCGCAACATAGTAAGGAAAGGTGCAAATCCTTCCAAGGCACATAATCACATGATTGTAGAATCTTCTACAAACTCCTCTTCCTCTGAATCCCAAACCCATGACAAACCTGTGAATGTGGATGAATCCACAAGTGATGAATCTGATAATCTCTTTAGACGAAAGAAGCTTAAGATTAACCCTAGCAAGAGCCAAATGCGTGACCGGACAAATACCATAGTCTCTCAAAAGACTCTGGTAGTCCTTGGAGCCCTTGCAACCTTATTCGCATCCACCATCACTAGCTACTCAGATGCATCAAGTGCATCTGTTTCAATTAAACATGGAGACAAGACCCCAGTTGGATCCCAAGAGGATCCCATTGGTACACATCGCCCTAAGGTCTCCAGGGCAAGTAACCTTCGTTATTTTAAGCCAGAGGAGTTGCGCTCTGTCCTTCTCTCTGTCACCCAAACATTTCAAACAGATAACCAATTGCAGGGCACCTCTTTCGCCCATGCCAGAACCAAACCGAGGCCACACTTGACTACGGGTCAAGGAGACCAAGGAAGTTCATGAAATCCTACTCCACCACCATTACACACATGTGGTTTAGGCATGATGAACACTATTGTGCTAGGATCCACGAACCCAGGGGACACCCCGATGCGAACTCATGGATTTGATAGTTATTTCTCAGATGACTCCTAGACCCAATATCAGCCAAACACTGAGTCCGAAGTTACGAAGTACAAAGCCTTCCGCAAAGCGTTCCACGCCCGCAAGGATTAACAAACAAAGAAGCAACAACAAATGGAACAGGTATTGATAACCGTAGCAAAATACTAGGCAGAAGCTTTCAGCAATCCCAAAACTGTTCATGATCTTTTGCAAATTCAAGATTGGATGTATCACATGGAAGTCACGGTGAAAACAGTAAAAATCTTCATGGTATTGGTTCATCTAAACCACCCCCCCCACTGTTGAAACACGAGGCTCAAATGTAGGCGAAACCGCAATTGAGATCAGTTCCGAACCAATGTTTGGTTTGGATGATCTTGATGTTGACGAAATAGATCGGCCTCCTCACTCAGATGACTTCATGATGATCTTTGATGAAGAAGAAAAGTCCAGTGGCTCTCAAAACTCCAACTCTAAGCCAATGGAGAAGAAAAAGAAGATGAAGATGGCGGTAACTCGCAAAGAATTTCTCAGTCATCAAGATAAAGTGGACAATATTCTAGCCGCAGTCATAACCCCTCGTCCGCAATAGACTGAAGTTGTTGGGCCGCAGTCCCTAGCAGAGTGGATTGAACGTCTCGAAACAAGGGAAAGACTGGCTGCTGAAAGGATTTCCTTAAAGGTGAAAATAGACATCCGAGCCCTAGATAACAACAGAACTTCTGATCACAAAGGTTCCTAGCGACTCCTGAATGCATGATCCAAGAAGTATCCGCAATCAAGGCTCAACTCCAATCTATAATTGCGGATCAAGTAGTCTAGTCAAAGAAGCTTGTTGAGGAAACTCACAATGCTTATGAGTCCACAATTGCGGTCCTTCAACCCACAATGAACAACTTAAGGCGCTCTCTGTCCGCAAGCACCCATGGTCATGAAATATTGAATCTCACTAAAGAAATTCATCAACTTCTTTTCAACACCAAGATTCCAGACAATCAACAACTCAGTGATATTCTAAAATCCTATTTCAACAAGTTGTTACTTTCTCAAAAGGGGGAAGTGAACACTCACATCTACAACATCATCAATCTACATCAGCAGTCCCTATACCAAACTTCGGTCCATCCCACTTTGGTTCATCACAGCCAACAATTAAAACTCATCAACCAACTCCACAACACACTCCTCAGCAAACTCCAATTATAACTACAGTTACACACAAGCTTCCTTCACCAGTCCAAACTCATCACTCCCCTCACCGCAACACAATTCATCGCATCAAGAACAACATAACTCACTACTTCAAGACCTTCATCAATCCTCACATTGTTAAGAACCTCCATCTGATCTCAAAAAATTTGTAGCCAACAATTTCATCTAAACATTCCAATGACTCTCCCGCAACCAAACAACATAAAGCAGACTGGAAAGCAACAAAGTTTGTTGAACAAATCTGGAGAGAGCATGGGTTTGACACGACAATGAATGAAACACTGATTAACTCCTGGGTTAATCCTACATGAAGACTACTTGACGACGACTACATGCCAATTTTGACGTAGGCCGAACCGCCTATGGATGGATACTGGGATATCCCCATCCCTCCAAACGTGAAGTTTTTCACTGTCTTTGAACCTTTCGACTACAGTCTTCCCGATGACCAAAGGCTTCCACTTAAATTTGAAAGGTTAACCAGATTCGATGCCAAGCACGGATCTGACTTTGAAAGCATATGGTCTAACGATTGACCATCCAGAGTCAAGAGTTACAAGACCATATAATTCATGAAACTAGGGTTCACTCAGTACACATTGCCGAGAAGAGGCGACGGTTATATCAGAACTCAGGATGATTTTCCTTGTATGACTCCGGAGGAGATGTTCTTGATTGCTAAAGTATTTCAGATCAAGTCGGAGAAAAATCCCAAGATGAAGAATGTGTATGAAAAGGCATGTGAGTATCTGAAGTCTGTAGTGTGTGACTTCGCAAAGATTGATACAAGTATTCATCCGGTCCTTGCTAAAAAATTCAACCTTCCTGCACTTGATCCAGCACCTGTCTTTACTGAAGGATATCAAGATCGATCCTAAGGTGCAACCAACTTTCCAAAAGTGGACAAAGCACGTTAAATACTTCGTACCCATCACAGATATGCACCGTATAACCTGCATGCAATTTTAATTCACCTTGACTTTGGTGCAGTGGACAAAGCACACGACTGATGAAGTAAAATATTAAATTACAAGGAGGCTCACATGGCTGGGTGAAGTAAGAAAGTTTTGGTTGTTACAGATCAAGTTCCTGAAACTCAACAAGTTAAAAGGTTGAAAAGGTCACTTAGGGGTAAAATGTTGAATCAAGAAAGTGACCCTCTTAAACCTCTCAATCGGATGTCTACTTCTCTACCACAACAGATATTTTGCTACCGCAACCTCAAGTGAAGAAGTCATCTGCAACAACCTCATCTGCAAGAAAGACTAGTTATTTTGTCTCTTAACTTATATGTTTACATAGGATTATCCAATGTGCCTTGCATGGACACTTTATCAGAAACTTAGTCTTTGTTTATTCTCCACGTAATTTCTCAAGACTCTATAAATAGAGATCTCTTCTTTTAAATGAAACTACATCTCTTACCTATCTTAATATCTGAATCTCTTTATCCTTACCTTTTTCTATATTCAAATATCTTTTCTGAACATACACTCATATATTAAGATTGAACTCCCAAAACTATTCGTCGGAGCAAGTCCTTGTGACTTCATTCACTTTAAGTTGATCACGTAAACTAACTTGGTTTGATTGCAATCCTTGTTAGGAATCATCTTAGTGTTTATTTGATATATAACTTGTTGTCATTCATATTTCCATACTTTTCTGCATTTAAATATTCTGTAACTAACTATCTAATAACTCTAACTTCTTATTATTGTTTAGCTTTATGATCCTTTGAGATTATCTTTATTCCGCAATCTATAAATTGTTCTAACATTTGTTCAAGTGTGTTTCTCAAAAAATTTTCTCTCAACATGAAGGACTCACCGTCTTTGATTTTGCTTGTGTTGAGGGACTTTACAACCTCGTATTTCTCTTGACGGGCTTATTGGTGGTACTTTTCCACCAAGTCCTTGTACATCTCATACAACCAGTAATCATCATAGAACCTTTGTAGCTCAGGAGTCATAGTAGCCATCATGATGCATGCCACTTTGGTAGCATCATTATAGTGTCTCCTATAATCAACTAGTTCTTCAAGAGTAGCTTTTGTTTCATCAATCTCGAGGAGTTCTTTTTCGAGCACATATTCCTTGTCCTGGAAGCATTGAGGCATCTTGATATTTCGCATCCAATCATTGTAATTGGTTCCATCGAAGGTAACCCTCAAGTAGATATTTAAGAGTGAGAAATTGTTGCTGGAGGAGGAACCAAAAGCATCATTGGGAGTTGTCATCTCAAAAGCAAGAAACACAGGTTTTATTTTCGATAGAAGTAATCCTTAATATAACACCCAAAAGAAATATCAAGGCTACGATCCATGTAGATATTTCACAACTTAGAAAAGGGATGTCGTAATCTAATTGTGAAATAAATAAAGGTAAGTAATGATGATTTGCCAATTTCACCACGAAAATGAAATTTTAAACGAATTAGGTTTTAAATGAAATTCCTAGATCTTTTGAGACTCATTGAACTATTCAGTTTCATGTTTAATCTCAATTATGCTCTTCCATTTGTGATTGGGATACCGAGGATCACAAACAAGATGTGAATAACCACACAAATTAGCTTCGTATTCCTGTCATCATTTAACATCTAATTAATATGTTGGTTAGCCAAACACACACCGCCAATCAATGATAATTTACGAGACACCCATTGTCACCCTTTACTAGTCCATATTTGTGTCTCTGTTAACCAGATACGCTCCACTAACGACTTCTATAAAGCAAAATGTGCAACTTCATGGATTAGCATCAAATTCACATATTTCCTAAAGTAACTAAGAATGAGAATTTTATAAAAAAACATTTAGTTACTTTATTAATTTCATTATACCTATTAATGAAAATTATTTCTCCAATCAAACTCGTTTTAAACGAATTAGGTTTTAAATGAAATTCCTAGATCTTTTGAGACTCATTGAACTATTCAGTGTCATGTTTAATCTCAATTATGCTCTTCCATTTGTGATTGGGATACCGAGGATCACAAACAAGATGTGAATAACCACACAAATTAGCTTCGTATTCTCGTCATCATTTAACATCTAATTAATATGTTGGTTAGCCAAACACACACCGCCAATCAATGATAATTTACGAGACACCCATTGTCACCCTTTACTAGTCCATATTTGTGTCCCTGTTAACCAGATACGCTCCACTAACGACTTCTATAAAGCAAAATGTGCAACTTCATGGATTAGCATCAAATTCACATATTTCCTAAAGTAACTAAGAATGAGAATTTTATAAAAAAACATTTAGTTACTTTATTAATTTCATTATACCTATTAATGAAAATTATTTCTCCAATCAAACTCATTCGGCTAACGACCCTCCACCAGTAAAGGTAGCGGTGGGTAAAAGTGGATACTCAATGACGGTCCTTTTATAGGCCGCTTCCTTAAAATCCCCTTATTGTTCAGTTTCGTGAATTAGGCGTACTAGCAGTTCAACTGACTTGTCTTATATATATATATATATATATATATATATATATATATATATATATATATAAACATTTTAATATTACATATAATCTAAGTGTGTATTTTTAAAACTTTTCAAAAATACTAACTTATATTTTAAAATTTCAAAATTAAGATTCAATTAATTAAATTCAATAATAAAACCAATCATGAATTTAAGAGAAGGATATCAAATTACATCATAAAATATTCAGTTTTATCTTATTAAAACAATATTAAGATAATTATTCTAATAAATCCATGATATAATTAAAGAATCAGATTTTATGGATCTGATAGCACAACACACCATGGCGAGCAATCACCATGCCGTTTTGTGTCGAAAATGCAGGTCAACAGGCCATGTTGGAAGAGCTCCACGACGTGCTTGTTGAACAAAATGACAAACAAAATTTCACCTTCTTGTTCCAGTTCATATTAGTATCAATTCAATAGAAAACTAAACCTATGCTCTGATACCACTTATGGCTTTTCAACATGACATACAATCTTATGTGTTCATTCAACCCTAATAAGATTTATGTGTTCTCTAATTGAACATACAATATGAACAACAATGTCTAAAACCTATATATCTCGTAAATAATCGAAAATTACACAATAAGGGTTATGATACATACCTTTGATTGTCATGTAGTAATATCAGTCCAAAAATCTTGATGATGTTGAAGCTTGAGAGCAAGTGTCACAAGTGTAACACCTCTAAAGAATCAAAAACATACTTAGCAAGAGAATGAGATATGAAAGAGGAGGAGGAAGTTTCAATTTTCGACCACTCTTCTTAGGATTTCTTGTGGCTGAAAATACGAAAGGCGAGGATCCTTATATAGTGAGGTGACTTAGAGCCAATGCTAGGGTTTTAGGAGGAAACCCTAATTCCTTAGCTTAAGGATCAAGCAGCCCACAACCTCCTATCCAATAGGCCTTGGACGAAATTCTAGGTCCTTCATAGAATTTTTCGCCCAAGCCTTTTTATGGAGGTTCTATATCTTCTTTCCTCAACTATCAATAAATTGCCAAACAACCGCAACACTTTTAATTAATTCAATTAATCCCAAAACTAATTCCAATTAATTTTTTATTAACAGTTAATTAAGTAATATGATTTCTAATTGATATATTATTTCCAAAATACATTAATAAATCATTAATTTCAATTTATTAATCAAATAATACATTCTTCCTCTTTCTCAATAGGGCATCTTATCTAATTGCTTGTATGAAGGCAACCCAAAAGGACTGTGCTAGTATTAATTCAAGTATATACTAATTATAGTTATGGGCTTAGACAGCTAATCCAACAGATTTTGGCTCGAGACTCCGAGGCACCTCAGGATTGTAGCAGCTCTAGAGAGAGAGAGAGAGAGAGAGAGAGTTTTGATGGTGCATAATGGAGATGCTAACCCCGCTATTCATATTTGAGGTTATTGGGTGCATGCGACGTAAATATATGTGTGCATTATGCATGGTTATCATGGATCCATTCAGGAGTCGGAAAATGTCCCTCTCTCCCTGGGACACTTCATTCACAATCCGATCGAATCTGGTGTCAGGTGCACGCCATGCAATCGTGTGCACCTCGTGCACACAAAAAGGATTTTGTAAAATCCATATCTTATGCATACGAGCTCCGATGCTTACCCTCTTTATATCTATATAATGATCTTTACTGGTACTACAACTTTCCTTTGGGTTGTTTTGGATAGTTTGGACTTTTATCTTTTCGCCTAACCGGGGTAAACATAAATGAGTTTACAAAAACATATATATCTCTCATACGGATCCGATTTCCGACATTCTTTTTCCTAAAGTTTTTATCTCGTAGAGTAGTACCATTCTCCTTTTTATAACTTTAGTCAAACTTTAACCAATATCTATGTACCATTATGTTGTCGTAGTAACTATCTACATTATTGATTTTACAATTTACAAAAATCTTATCTCCTCCAACGGAAGTCGGATTTTTACCAATTTTATATCCTTGGGATCACGGCATCGAGTACTTTCCGAATATACTTCCCTTATAATGCAAGGTACAAGTTTTTGGACGCTTATTTTTTAGTCTAAACGTCGAATAATAAGATATTTGATATTTGTTCATAAAATCAAATAGTATAATGTAAAACTATTACATTTATCCTTCCCTACTATATCCTAACGGTGCATGTTGATGTTTTTTTTATTAGTTTTCACAATGGTAGATGTGTATATCTTGGGGAGAAAGGATAAAGGAGGCTCTTTATTTTCTTTCATCATATATATGCTAGAGTAAAAGATGTTTCTCTCCTGAAATCTATAAATCAGGTTAGATGCATTCATTGCATAGTGAAGGTTAATGTCGGTAGGTATGGAAAGAAGTCGAATGGTCTCAAACTAGCATCGAACCCCAGTCATCCGACGGTCCCAAAGGTTAGATGGAATCATATTAGTGTTGGGAAATCATTCGCTGGAGTAGTCTAAGGGAAGCGAATGGATGATTTTCTTCCTCATCCGCCTATTTAGATACCATTGATTCATCTAAAAAGAGCTCCGATGTTGGATTCGTGTAATAGTCGGTGCCTCACTGGGTAATTCAAATACATACAACTATTAAACAATATACACATCCTCTTTAACTCTAAAGCGTCGATTCTAGCATACGTCTGTTATGCAGGTCGGTTGAAAATCATATTAATGTTCCATGCGTAGGGACAGGAGGGGAATTTCCTCCACGGGGAGCACAAATGGAAACAATGTTAAAACTGGGTTGATGTTGGCTTCATAGATGATTAATTTCGTGAGAGGGTTGTCAGAGTTAGGATCTTGGGTCTGCCTCTTCACCTGCGCTCTGATGACAACTTAATTTCAAATTCAAGTAGATCATGGAGAGTTTTGGAAATAGATGGTCACAGCAGGAACTTAACAAACCTTTCCTCCTGATTTTCAACCATTCTCTCAAACTCATTTGGATCATCAACAACGAAGTGTCGACAATTTTCAATAGTAAATAGTTCACTATAGGAATCACGACATGTAAAAACAATTGGGAGCCATTCTTTAATAGAACGTTCTCGAAACCACGAATCCCTGATCATGTAGATTTTGATGGCGGGGAAGGTGGATTTGATTCTGAATATGTTTTAGAGGAGGAGTCTGATGAGGACAATATGTTGAGAGAAAAACTTTTGAGAAACACACTTGAACAAACGTTATAAAAAGTTATAGATTGCAGAATAAAGTTAATCTCAAAGGATCATAAAGCTCAACAATAATAAGAAGTTACAGAGTTAGTTGTGAAATATTTAATTGTAGAAAAATAAGGAAATGTAAACGACATCAAGTTATATATCAAGGAAAAACTAAGCTAATTCTTAATAAGGATTGCAATCTAACCAAGTTAGCTTATGTGATCAGCTTAAAGTGAATGGAGTCACAATGACTTACTCCGAAGGAGACTTTAAGAGTTCGATCTTAATATATGAGTGTAAGTTTAGCAAGATCTTAGAGAGAAGGTAAGGATAAGGAGAGATTCAGATATTAAGAGTGATAAGAGATGTGTTTCATTCAAGAGAAGATAACTCCATATATAGAGTCTCGAGAAATTAGATAGTGAATAAACAAAGACTAAATTTTGTTAAAGTGTCCATGCAAGGCACACTGGACAATACAATGTAACAGAAAAGTTAAGAAAATAACAAGTCTTTGTTGCGGATGTGTAACATCCCGGAATAGCAAGGGTAAAGTTGAAAGGCTAAAAGAGTAAATGGGAAAGAGCGACTCGACGAGTCCGTGGGTGGACTCGGCGAGTAGGGTCGCGACTTTGGTCGCGTGTTAAAAGACCAACTCGGCGAGTAACATGGGTGGACTCGGCGAATTGGTGCTGAGTGGAGAAAACCCTAAATCCAGAGGTTAAGCCTTATATAAAGAACATAACATCCATTCCCCCAACCTATTTACTCTTCCTCAAGTCCAGAAACCCTAACCTTCGTGTGTGAGTGGATCAAATTGGATTTGGAAGCTTGAAGAGGTAATTGTTGAGGAAATCTTGAAGGGTAGGAGGCTTGGAGCAAGGGGCTTTGCTTAGATTCGAGTTTCATTGCCGTTGGGGATTCCTTTTGAGGTATTATCTCGTTTTTTTGGGCTGTCACTCTTTTAGATTCATCATTTTGGGGTTTATGGGGAGCATATCTTGTGATGTTTTGATTTTGGAGGATAGATCTGAGATTGCTACCTCATATCTGGAATGGAGAAGGACTAGAGTGCATGAAAGTCACTGTTCTTGAGTGTTTGGTGAAGCCATCTTGTCCCAAACCCTAGCCCTAGAGTGTAAAAGGCCTAGATCTCTTTGGATTCACGAAAAATTTGCCACTTTACGTGATGGATGGGTGGTAGGAGGCTAGATCTACGTTTTTGTCAATTGCATGGCCTGGAATGCTTCTGTATGAAATGAGATCGAGGGGCACTCGACAAGTCAGAAAGATAAACTCGGCGAGTTGCTTGAAGACGAGCTGGAACTCGACGAGTTGGAAGAACAACTCGGCGAGTTGGAAGAACAACTCGGCGACTAGGTTGAAGATAGCCTTAGACTCCACGAGTCTGTTCTTGGACTCAGCGAGTCTTGTCGAAGAGACCCAATCTTTTGTGGTTGAGCCGTGAATCGGTGAGTCAAGGGATGACTCGGTGAGTTTTGTGTGAGTGGACTCAGAGTTGTTGCACTCGTCGAGTCTCGGGGTGATTCGGCGAGTTGGGTCGCGGATTGAAGAAATTCTGAGCACGGGAACTCGGCAAGTCATCGGGTTGACTTGGCAAGTAGAGTCAGCCAGGGGTTGACTTTGACTTTGACTTTGACCAAGGGTTGACCAGTGATTTTCAGGGGCATTTTGGTAATTGTTGAATATTGTTTTGAGTTCAGTGCCTTGGTAGTTGTCCGGTGGTGGAGATCGTATCAGTGATTGGAGCAGCTTGGGTTATCTGTTCAGTCGGTAGTTTCGAGGTGAGTTATCCTCACTATATCAACACGGTCTAAGGCACCAAGGCCGGCCCTTATCGAATTGAGATCCGAGTAGTTGTTCTTATGTTATTTCTTTGATATGTTTGCATCCTGGTAGCTAGGATGGTATATGTTAGATACCTAATTTAGATAGGTATCCCGAGATGTAGGGTGATGCTATGCTAGTGACCGGTTAGGTCGGTATCCTGGTTAGGATGATGATATGTTATGTGATCTGTTTGATCGGCTTGTTGACTGTGAATTGCTATATGATTGTATGTTTATATGCACATGGTTGTTTGGACTGGAGTTGGGTTGAGGCGGGTCCTGCTTTGTGCTATAGGCCAAGATACCCTGGGCGGACCGGTTGTCCCGAAGGCCCAGCGAGCGGTCCCGATAGGCTGTAGGCCCCAAGAGGGCAAACCAGACGTGCCGAGGCTCGGAGAGTGGACCAGGTCGACTGAAGGCCCGGTGCAGGCGGACCAGTCATACTGTAGACTCAGAGAGTGGACCAGGTGGATTGAAGGCCCGGTGCGGGCGGACCAATCACACTGTAGACTCGAGATATATGGTTAGACTCGGAGGGTGGACCAGGTGGACTGTTGGCCGGTGCGGCGGACCAGTCCCACAGTAGACCCGAAGTGCATGGTTGTTCTGTGATCGGATATGTTATGGCATGTTATGCGTGTATGGTATATGTGGTTGGTATTTTGGGGATATCTCACTAAGCTTTCGGGCTTACAGTTGTGGTTTAATGTTTTTCAGGTTCTTCAGGAGACCGTGGCAAGGCGAAGGCATGATCGTACCGCTCCTCGTGTTTATATTGTGATGAGATTCTGAGAATACTTAAAATAAATTGTATTGAAAACGTTTTTGTAATAACTTTAATGAAATCGAGTTGTTTTCGAAAATTTTAAATTGGTTGAAATTTTTGGTCGTTACAAGTTGGTATCAGAGCCTTGGTTTGAGTGAATTGGAGGAACACTCGTGTGACTCCAGTCTCAAATCGAGGAGAGTTTTCAAAAGAGTATTTAAAATGGTTTTCAAATGAGTAAAGGAGGACGCGGAGGTACGATCAGCCAGAGCCAGTAAGTAACCCCAAAATACCATACATGATATTTTTTTTGAGCTTTGTTAGAACAACATGCTAGTGCTAGGCTAGGGATCTTCAGGATTTCATGATAATGTTGCCTGATTTGTGATGCCTGTAGCCTAGGGTTTCCCTTGTGAGAGATTTCCAGTGTTCCTCTAGGTGTGAGGGTTGAGCGTTGTTATGCATGTTTTCACTAGGGTATTGTGGTAGTACTTCATACAAATATGGGTAGGTGTGGAAGGTAGTATGGGCCCGTACTACTGAAAGCACAGGACCCATACGCATATCAGGGAAACCATGACCTCTAGGGTTGGGTTGAGAGAGTTGGTTCCCGGGATACTAGGAAGAGTCTGAGATTTTGTGTGGTGTTTTTCAGTATGGAGATTCCGAGGCATGCTGGGAGTGGATCCGGATCAGGATCGGGAGCAGGAAAGGGAGTTTCGGGCGGGTCGGTACCGCCCGAGGTTATTGGTCAGATGAGTACGTTCGAGTTGGATGTGAGGATTCGTGAGATCCTGCGTGATGAGATTGTTGAGTTGTTCCGGGTTGAGTTTCCGGAGTTGTTTGGGTCGATCAAGACCGCCATGGTTGAGTATTTTGATGAGCGCTATGCAGCTCTCACAGAGACGGCTACCGCGGCGGCTACAGCAGCTGTAGCAGCGGCAGGGGGAGGAGCTGGTTGGGGCTTTCAGTATCGGGACTTCGATAATATGAAGCCTCCCACCTTCGATGGAGTTCAGGACCCGATTGTTGCTATGAGGTGCTTATCAGACGTGGAGGGGTGTTTCTTCATGTGTTCATGCCCTGCTGAGCAGAGGGTGAGGTGTGCTCTGAACCTGTTGAGGCTCGGGGCGAAGGATTGGTGGAGATTGACCACGGGGTCATATTCGGATGCGCAGAGGGTTGCGGTTTCATGGGATCAGTTCAAGGAGATGTTTAGCACTCGCTATGTTCCGCGAGTTGAGAGGGAGAGATTGGCTTAGGAGTTCCTTGAGCTGAAGCAGGATTCGGAGTCGGTGACTGAGATCACCAGGATGTTCACTGAGAGGGCGATGTTCTGCCATGAGTTCGCTTTGGAGCAGGCTCAGATGTCTCAATATCTGAGCATGCTCAAGAGGGATATCAGACAGTTTGTGTCTACACAGAGGTGTGAGACCTTGTTGGAGTTGCAGGAGGCCGCCAGGCGGCGCGAGTTAGAGATTGAGTTGCAGATGCGTGAGTTGAGGCAGGCTCCAGTGCAGTTGCAGCCGACGCCAAAACGGTCCAAGACCGTTGGTTCTAGAGTGGGGGATCTGAGTAGCCACACTTGTGGGATGTGTGGAAGGAGTCACACCGGAGTTTGTAGGTCCGGTGGTGCATGCCGCAAGTGCGGAAGGGAGGGGCACTATGCGAGGGATTGTCGGCAGTCAACGCCGGTTCGGGATTTGAGGATTTGTTACCATTGTCATCAGGTTGGACATTTGAGGGTCAACTGTCCACAGCTCGCTACAGGACCGGTGCAGGCTCTAGCACTGGCCACTTTGAGGATCACGGGTGGAGGTCAGGGTGGAGCGGAGCCCTCAAGGGCTCAGAGTCGTGCTTTTCAGCTTGCAGCAGAGGAGGTTGAAGTAGTGCCTGATGCAACTGCGGGTATGTTTCTTCTTTGATGTCTTGTTATCTTATGATTATTATGGAGTATTATTTATGTGCTAGTATCTTTGTGTGGTTCTTGGTGTGGTATTTATTGTTTTTGAGAGTTATGGTATGGCTAAGGGTTTAGTTTTGGGAATTTCGGGGTTATCATTTATGAGGGGTTGTTAGTGGAAACCTGGCATTAGTCTGAAGGTCGGGTAGCATCTGCCTTCTGGGGAGTGGTTAGCTGCAGATTGAGTTTCTTTCGAGCGGGATGATCAGTGTGGAAACGTGATTTTGTGAAGGTTGCTAGTGCTAGTGGGAAATCAGTCCGCGTGTAAGTGTGAAGTTGTGCAGGGGTGTTTTGGGAGGTCGGTGATAGCGACCGGTGGTTGATAGTTAGTGCCTTAAGTGGGGGAGAATTGGAAAATTCTCCGGATGATCGATGAGTATGTGAGATTGTTAAGCTGTCGGGGATTCAGCAGTGATCTATCAGCCAAGAGCGTAGGCTGGCATGAGTAAGTGGCAGGCATGCGATGCAGAATGCAGACCAAGGGTACTTATTTGCGGAGGGTCTGGGGTCAGGCGGGGATTGAGTTGTGTGATGGAGATAGCGTTCGGAACCCCTAGAGGGCTAGAACGGTATGCATGGGAAGATTTCCCGGAGAGATAGCTCGGAATGATGAATGCTAGTTGAGCAGTCCGGATAGAATAAAGGCCGGTAGGCATACCAGTCAGGCCGAAGGCTCAGAGGACGGTCTAGCCAGACTGATGGCACTGAGAGTGGTCTAGATTGGCTAAAGGTTCTGAGAGTGGTCTAGATTGGCTGAAGGCCTGGTGAGGCGGTCCAGTCATGCTGAAGATTCTGCAGGTATTGTTGGATCGGTTCGAGGATATGGATTGTGTATGTTGCGGTGTGATAGCATTTGAAGGTCTGGCCCCGGGTAGTGATCTTGATTAGTTGAGATAATGCATGGGCTTGAGAGTCCCTGCGACCAGAGTCAGAGCATGAGTGTTGGATGGATAGCAGTTACGCTATGAAGGAGTGGTGTAGCGTTGGACGAGCACCGTGGCACTTGTCGGAGTGACAAGGCGGCCAAGTGGATTCCTTGGTAAAGGAATGAGAGATGAGTGTAACTCCGAGAGGGAGTGCGAGTTCACGGAAGTTAAAGCGGCAGAGCTGAGTTATGATTAGAGTGATCCGAGTATGGTCATTGAGCAGCATGGTTGCGGCAGTGGAATGGAATCACATCCGGTTTGGGATGCCTGCTGAGGTCGCGGAAGGAATTCCGCGGGTGTAGAGCCAAGAGGCTCGGAAGGGATGCAGGGAGGGAGTCTCGGGCTCTCAGTGTGATTCCGATCAGGGAAGTGCGTATGTAGTAGTGGTTCATCCTGGGGGATGTTTGGAGATGTCATCAATGTATCGGGTTTTCCCAACCTGAAAGTGTTAGAGCTAGTTCAGCATGTGTATGTGATTGCAAGAGGAGAACTCATGGGAGTTGCTCTAAAGAATGTGTCTTTCTGTCAACTGAATGACTAGAGTTGGACTCGAATCGGGAATCCGGTGGTGCATGGTTATTTCTAGCTCATATGGTTCAAGTGATGGTTGTGATTTGGAGCAATGTTGCATCATGAGTAGTACTCAGTTGTAAAGCGGAGTTATCAGAGGGTAAAGCCAGTAGCCGGCTTGAGACGGTGGCTAGGACACCGTAAGAAAGGAGAAAACGAGTTCGAGTTCGATGGTTTTGCCTTGAGGAACCTGGTCTGGTTAATACCAGGTGATGCGTGGCAGGAGTATTTCTGAGAGTTGAGTTGTTGCAGGCTTCGAGGACGAAGCCTAATGTAAGTGGGGGAGAATTGTAACATCCCGGAATAGCAAGGGTAAAGTTGAAGGGCTAAAAGAGTAAATGGGAAAGAGCGACTCGGCGAGTCCATGGGTGGACTCGGCGAGTAGGGTCGCGACTTTGGTCGCGTGTTAAGTGACCAACTCGGCGAGTAGCATGGGTGGACTCATCGAGTTGGTGTTGAGTAGAGAAAACCCTAAATCCGGAGGTTGAGCCCTATATAAAGAACATAACACCCATTCCCTCAGCCTCTTTACTCTTCCTCAAGTCCAGAAACCCTAACCTTCGTGTGTGAGTGGATCAAATTGCATTTGGAAGCTTGAAGAGGTAATTGTTGAGGAAATCTTGAAGGGTAGGAGTCTTGGAGCAAGGGGCTTTGCTTAGATTCGAGTTTCATTGCTGTTGGGGATTCCTTTTGAGGTATTATCTCGTTTTTTTGGGCTGTCACTCTTTTAGATTCATCATTTTGGGGTTTATGGGGAGCACACCTTGTGATGTTTTGAGTTTGGAGGATAGATCTGAGATTGCTACCTCAGATCTGGAATGGAGAAGGACTAGAGTGCATGAAAGTCACTGTTCTTGAGTGTTTGGTGAAGCCATCTTGTCCCAAACCTTAGCCCTAGAGTGTAAAAGGCCTAGATCTCTTTGGATTCACGTAAAATTTGCCCCTTTACGTGATGGATGGGTGGTAGGAGGCTAGATCTACGTTTTGGGTTAATTGCATGGCCTGGAATGCTTTTGTATGAAATGAGATCGAGGGGCACTCGGCAAGTCACAAAGATAAACTCGGCGAGTTGCTTGAAGACGAGCTGGAACTCGACGAGTTGGAAGAACAACTCGGTGAGTTGGATGAAGATGGCCAGGAACTTGACGAGTTGGAAGAACAACTCGGCGAGTATGATGAAGATAGCCTTAGACTCGATGAGTCTGCTCTTGGACTCAGTGAGTCTTGTCGAAGAGTCCCAATCTTTTGTGGTTGAGCCGTGAATCGGTGAGTCAAGGGATGACTCGGTGAGTTGTGTGTAAGTGGACTCAGAGTTGTTGGACTCGTCGAGTCTCGGGGTGACTCGGCGAGTTGGGTCGCGGATTGAAGAAATTCTAAGCACGGGAACTCGGCAAGTCATCGGGTTGACTTGGCAAGTAGAGTCAGCCAGGGGTTGACTTTGACTTTGACTTTGACCAAGGGTTGACCAGTGATTTTCAGGGGCATTTTGGTAATTGTTGAATATTGTTTTGAGTTCAGTGCCTTGGTAGTTGTCCGGTGGTGGAGATCGTATCAGTGATCGGAGCAGCTTGGGTTATCTGTTCAGTCGGCAGTTTCGAGGTGAGTTATCCTCACTATATCAACAGGGTCTAAGGCACCAAGGCCGGCCCTTATCGAATTGAGATCCGAGTAGTTGTTGTTATGTTATTTCTTTGATATGTTTGCATCCTAGTAGCTAGGATGGTATATGTTAGAGACCTAATTTAGATAGGTATCCCGAGATGTAGGGTGATGCTATGCTAGTGACCGGTTAGGTCGGTATCCTGGTTAGGATGATGATATGTTATGTGATATGTTTGATCGGCTTGTTGACTGTGAATTGCTATATGATTGTATGTTTATATGCACATGGTTGTTTGGACTGGAGTTGGGTTGAGGCGGGTCCTGCTTTGTGCTGTAGGCCAAGATACCCTGGGCGGACCGGTTGTCCCGAAGGCCCAGCGAGGGGTCTGGATAGGCTGTAGGCCCCAAGAGGGCAGACCAGACGTGCCAGTCATACTGTAGACTCAGAGAGTGGACCAGGTGGATTGAAGGCCCGGTGCGGGCGGACCAATCACACTGTAGACTCGAGATATATGGTTAGACTCGGAGGGTGGACCAGGTGGACTGTTGGCCGGTGCGGCGGACCAGTCCCACAGTAGACCCGAAGTGCATGGTTGTTCTGTGATCGGATATGTTATGGCATGTTATGCGTGTATGGTATATGTGGTTGGTATTTTGGGGATATCTCACTAAGCTTTCGGGCTTACAGTTGTGGTTTAATGTTTTTCAGGTTATTCAGGAGACCGTGGCAAGGCGAAGGCGTGATCGTACCGCTCCTCGTGTTTATATTGTGATGAGATTCTGGGAATACTTAAAATAAATTGTATTGAAAACCATTTTGTAATAACATTAATGGAATCGGGTTGTTTTCGAAAATTTTAAATTGGTTGAAATTTTTGGTCGTTACAGGATGATGTCGTTGCAGATGACTTCTTCTCTTGATGTTGTGGTAGCACAAGATCCATTGTGGTAGAGGAGTAAACTTCGGATTGAGAGGTTTAAGAGGGTTACTTTCTTGATTCAAAAATTTCCCCCTAAGTGACCTCTTCAACCTTTTAACTTGTTAAGTTTCAGGAACTTGATCAACAACCACCAAAACTTTCTCACTTCACCCAACCTGTGATCCTCCTTGTGATTTCAAATTATACTTCATTAGTCGTGTGCCTCGACCTTTGCACCAAAGTCATGGTGACTTCCGGTTTCCTGCAAGTTAGGCGGTGCATAGCTATGACGGGACGAAGTATTTAACGTTGTTGTTGACTCTCTTGAACACAACTCCCAATTCTAAAAAGTTGGTTGCACCTAAGCATCGATCTTGATATCCTTCAGTAAAAACAGGTACTGGTTCAGGTGCAGGAATGTTGAATTTTTGAACAAGGGCGGGATGATTATCAGCATCAATCTTGGCAAAATCGCATACTGCATATTTCAGGTACTCACAAGCCTTTTCAAATGCAATCTTCATCTTGGGATATTTCTCCGACTTGATCTGAAACACCCTTGAAATTAAGAATACCTCCTCTGGATTCATGCAGGGAAAGTCTGATAGAGTCCAGATATACTCGTCACCTCTTCTTGTCAGTGTGTACTTGACAAAGTCTGACTTCATGAATCTTCTGATCTTATAGCTCGTGACTCCAGAGGGTCTATCGTAAGACCAAATACTTTCAAATGTTGATATGTGCTTTTCGTGAAAATGACCAAGTCGTTCAAACTGAAGGGGCAATCTTTGTTCTTCAGGTAGACTGAGGTCGAAGGGTTCAAAGATAGTGAAGAATTTGGCATTGGGAGAAATTGGGATATCCCAATATCCATCCGAAGGTGGTTCAGCCTTCGTTAAAATTGGCTTGTAGTCTTCATCAACTAGCCTTTTTGTAGGATTAACCCATGAGTTGATCAGAGTTTCATCCATCATCATACTAAACCCATGTTCTCTCCATATCATTTTAGCACATTTTTTTTCTTTCCATTCTTTTTTCCTTTGTTGGTTTGGGGGGGGGGGGGGGAGTCATTGGAGTGTTTAGATGACATGGTTGGCTCTAGATTTTTAAAATGTGGTGGAGTTTCTTGAAGAGGTGGGGATTGATGGATGGCCTGAATTGCTGAGTCTTCTTGATGCAGTGAGTGTTGTTGTACTTGATGCGGTGAGTGTTGTTGTTCTTGATGCGGTGAAGGAGGATGTTGCTGTGGAGAATGGTGAGATGGCACCAGAGTATGAGTCTTCACTTGATCCGCGGTCAGAATTACTTCATCAGACTGATGTTGATCAACAGTTAAAATTAGAGGAGATTGATGGCCTGGGTTCTCACTTCCCCCTTTTGAGGAAGAAACATCTTGTTGCTCCTGAAACCAAAACTTTGGACCGTCTATTTTTTAAAGGACGTCGTTAAACTGTGACTTGAGTACTTCACTCAGTTGCTGATCATTGGGAATAGAAGTGTTGAAAAGGAGGTTGTGGATTTCCTTTGTGAGCTTTAGGATATCCTCGTCATGTGAGCTTGCTGGTAGAGAGCGTCGTAAATGGTTGAATGTGGACTAAAGGACTGCAATTGTAGATTCATAAGCGTTGTGAGTTTCCTCAACAAGCTTCTGTGATTGGACTACTTGATCTGTAATTGTTGTTTGGAGTTTAGTTTTGATTGCATATACTTCTTTGATTAGGCGTTCATCCAGTGCCATGAATTCTTTGTGGTAAGCAGTTCTATTATTATCCAGGGCTCTAATACCCATTTCAACTTTAAGAGAAATCCTTTGAGCAACTAGTCGTTCCATGGTTTCAAGGCATTAAATCCATTCTGCTAGGGACTGCGGCCCAACAACTTCAGTCGGTTGCGGTTGAGGGATGTGACTGCGGCTAGAATCTTATCCACTTTATCTTTAAGATTGAGAAATTCATTGTGAGTAACTACCATCTTCTTCTTCTTTTTCTTCTCCTTCGGCTTAGAGGTGGAGCGTTAAAATCCACTAGATTCATCATCTTCATCAAAGATCATTATGAAGTTATCTGAGTGATGAGGCTGATCTATTTCATCAACATCCAGATCATCCAAACCAAACATTGGTCCCGAACTGATCTCAATTGCAGTGTCCTCTTCATTTGAACCTTGTCTGATGATATGTGCATATTTAGTGTGTATTAAGTATAGTTTTTTATTCATATATTGGCTAAATTATCGCATATTATGGACAAAAGGTACTTAAAAGTGTTAAATTGTGTTTTTCAGTCCAAAGATAAAGCTCGGAAGCGAAAGGAAGCAAGAGAAGCGGTTGAGAGCTCAAGAGTGGAAAGAAGAAAGAAAACAGCCAAAATAAGGCTTCTACTCGTCGAGTTATCTCTTGACTCGACGAGTCCGGTCGCGGATTCAGAAGGATAAGCATTCGGAAGTCAAGACAGTTATCAGGTTACGTAGAATGTGAGAGGGACTCGACGAGTCACCACTTGACTCGACGAGTCGAACCGCTTATTTAAAGATAATTCCACAGATCGAAAAAAGGAGAATTGGGGGAAGTTTCAGAGGCCTTAAGCTGCGAATCAGAAGCCAGAAGAACCCTAGAAGTCGACCAAAGAAGCTAGATCCAAATCCGAGAGTAATTAAGGCGTAATTTCCTCATTCTATTTAATTCTTTTGTTTTGTCAATATGATTAAGCAACTTGAACTTATTTGTTTGCTGTTATTCACCTTAGTTATGAACTAATTTCTTTATACTTCTGTTTGGGGATACAAAGTTGACAATATGGTTTGATTGATTGGTAGGATTAATTCTAAGTTGGTGATTAATTGTTATTTTAGCTTGCTAAAGAACCTTGTGAATGAATGATAATTTATTTTCTGTTAATAGGAAGATAGTTAATTAGCATGAACATCTATTAATTATCAACCTCATATGATAAGTGACCACTAAATCATATGTCTAGGATTAATGAATATGAAACTAGGATTAATAAGTAAATTGAGTAAATTCATATGCGAGCTTGTAAGATGACCATTGAACAAGAGGTTAATTAAAAGTAACAATTTAATTAGCTATTGCAAGTCTAACTTAACCCGAATAATTAATCTAGTAAATATAATTAAGTTAAGCAATTGGCCACTGTTTGAATTAGTTTATTTGCTAAGGATTAGGGTAGTGAACACAACTTAATCACTTGAGTCGGTAACCAACGAAAGAATTAATCCATTGCACTATTACCTTAAAAGCAACCATAAAGTTAACCAAGTTGAACTAAACAGAAGTTTCTTTCCCATTATTGAATCTAGTTGATTTGTTCTTTTCTAGCCTTGCATTAGTTTTGTTAATAAGTTTCTAGTCTTGTAAAACTAGAGAAAAACCATTAATTGCTAAAGTAATTTAGATAGAATTAGTTTTTAATTTAATTTGCCGTTCCCTGTGTTCGATACCCTACTTGCTTGAACTATACCACAATTGATAGGTTCACTGCCTTTTGTGTGTTATTTGATAATTAAAGTAGGATTAAAACTAAGTGAGTTTTACACACATCAAGTTTTTGGCGCCGTTGCCGGGGAACGGTTCTAAAATTAGCATTAAATTCTAATTTAATCGACCCTTTATGTAAGATTCATCTTACGCAAAGTTAATTTCTGTTCAATTTTTGTTTAAGTAAAAAAAAAAAAAAAAAAAAAAAAAAAAAAAAAAAAAAAAAAAAAAAAAAAAAAAAAAAAAAAAAAATTGTTTTTTTTCGCGTTCTGATTTTCACATGAACTCGCCGAGTGCATTCGCCCCGACTCGGCGAGTCTGACGCTGAATCAGATTAAATTTTTGTTCTTTTTTACGCGTTCTATTTTGTTTTAAGTTGCAGTTAGTTCATGACCCGAGGATCCTCTACACCTCTAATTCCTCCTCTTGAAGATCCGGAAACCGCATTAAGAAGAAACAAGGGCAAAACCGTTGGAGAAACCACCTCTTCAAAGAACTCACCACTCAAAAACTTCAAATCCGTGTTTGGCAAGAAGAGGAGCAGCAAAGCAGGAGCATCCAGTGCATCGTTGTCAACCGAAAATCCGATCCCGAAAGACACCGAATACGAGACCGAAGAAGAAAGCGAGCACACATCCGATATTGAAGAAGACTTAGCCACCGCAATGGCTAATATTGACGAGATCCCCATGGGGGAGTGGAAGAAAAGGATGCGTGATGACACCGGCCCGGGACTTGTGCAACCCGCAATCCCCGCTACCGCTACGTTCGAACTAAAGGGCCATATTCTCGCTCAACTCAAGGAGATACCATTTCACGGGAGAGATCATGAAGACGCCTATAAGCACTTAGATGAAGTAAATGACGTGGCGGATTACTTCAATGTACCTAATGTGCCCCGCGAGGTCCAGCTACTACGCATGCTTCCGGTCACGTTCAAAGGAGCTGCAAAGGATTGGTTGAAGTCACTCCCTCCCGGATCAGTTACCACATGGGCCAAAATGAAAGAAGAGTTCATTGACCATTTCTGCCCACCTTCCAAGATAGCCAAGTTAAAGAAAGCCATTGCCAACTTCGAGCAACAACCCGGAGAATCTCTTTATGAAGCTTGGGAAAGGTACAAGAGCCTACTTAGAAATTGCCCACACCATGATCTAAATAGCCAACAAGAGGTCTCCATCTTTTATGATGGAGTAAATGTCACCACAAGGCAACTACTCGATTCACAAGGCCCGCTCACCCGAAAGCCACCTCCGGAAATAAAGGAATTGATTGAAGAATTCTCTAAGCACTCTAGAGAATACCACAACCCGAGGAATGAAGTGAGTCGTGGAGCAGTAAATTCGGTAAACAATGGTATGGCGGCGATAATAGCGAAACTCGATAGCCTAGACCGAAGAATGACGAAAATGGATCAAACGATCCATGCTATTAGGGTAGGATGCGAAAATTGTGGCGGCCCTCATCTTACTAAGGAATGTGATCGAGACGAGAATGGAAATAAGAAAGCTCAAGTATGCTACTCTAGCGGCGATAGATATGATGAAGACTGGAGGAAACCGAAGAAGGAGTGGCTCCCATACGAAGAGTACAGAAAGGCTAAGGAAGAAAAATATAAGCAGAGGGAGAGGGGTTATTATCAAAAGGAGGAACCGGTGACGGACAAGAAGACGAATTTAGAAGACATACTTACAAAATTCATAAGCGCGTCCGAGAAAAGGCATAATGATCATGATGTGGCAATGCAGGAAACCAGAAACATATTGAAGAATCAGCAAGCTTCTATTCTCAACATAGAGAAACAACTGGGCCAACTTGCACATCAAGTAAACGAAAGAAGACCGGGTCAACTTCCGAGCAACACCCAACCCAATCCAAGGAACGAGAACGTGAGCGTTATAACCTCCAGCAGTGAAGAAGAATTGGCAGAAACACTAAAGGTTTCCAAAGGGAAGGCAGAAAAGGAAGAAGAACCAGAACGAGAAGACCTCGATCCGACTCGCCGAGTCACCAAAATGGACTCGACGAGTCCAGTCGGGAAGGATAAAAATGCAAGTTTTCTGAAGACATACAACCCTCCTTTACCATACCCATCCAGAGCCATTCCCTCAGAAAAAGTTCAAGCCTATAGAACCTTCATGGAGCATGTTAAAGCCTTACAAGTCAATATGCCATTCGTGGACACAATGCTCCAAACTCCCAAATACTTTAACTTGCTTAAGGGTTTGTTTGCTGCCAGGAAAGATCTTGCTGAAGTCGCGGAGGTATTGATGAGTGAGCTACCCGAGAAGAAGGGTGATCCGGGTAATATGGTAATCCCGTGCCAATTTGGCAATGATGTTTCCACACGAGCTTTAGCTGATTCAGGGGCAAGCATTAATTTGATGCCCTATTCATTCTTTAAAAAGCTAAATTTACCAGAGCCAAAGCCGGTAAATATGAAAATCCATTTGGCTAATAAAACAATTATTCATCCACAAGGCATATGTGAAAATCTCCTTATCAAGGTAGACAAGTTTATCTTCCCAGTAGACTTTGTGGTGGTGGAGATGAAAGAAGACCCCGAAATACCAATTATTTTGGGAAGAACGTTCTTAAACACCGCATGTGCCCTAATTGACATATCCGAGACTACCTTGACATTAAGAGTGGGCGAGGAGTCGGTGATGTTTAGAGCTAATCCAGAGATCAAGCAAGAAGAAGAAAAGCGAGAAGAAATCTCATCTATCCAATTAGATGATGAGGTATTGCAAAGAGAGCTTGATATCTTATTAAAAGAAGACCCAAGTAAGTTCACGCTACACTCAGAAGAAGTTTCAGATGCTGACAAAGACTTGGAGGAGCTAGAAAAGCTACTGGAAGAAGCCGACTCAGAAAATGATCCAGAATTGCTGAAACCCGTCCCGACTCGCCGAGTCGACATAATGGACTCGACGAGTCCAGTTGATTTGGAGAAAACTTTAACTCAAGCTGGTTTATTTGTTGATAGTTCTTCACACACCCTAGTTTCAGTTACTGTTTTTGAAGAACAATTGGCAGAAGAGGAAAAAGGAATAGAGGTACAACACGCCAATGTGGCATGCATTGATACGATGCCATTTGGAGAAGGGTTAGGCACGGGAAAGAATGCTGGAATAAAGGATAGGGAGGAAGAAGCTGATCACCAATTCACCACTAAACCTAAAGCACGGACCATCATGAAATATGAAGTCATTAAATTTAAAGAGAAGGATGTTCAAGAATGGGTGAAAAAGAAGAGGGTAAAGCAGAAAAAGAGAAAAAAGAAAGCCCAAGCAGCTGAAGATGAAGCAATGAAAAGGAGAAGACACGAATTGAAGAGGGCTTACAAGAAAAAGATTTACGCCTACAAGACCAAGTATAAACCACAAAAAGTGAGGCGTACATTCCCGATGCTTGAAGATGACAAAACGTAAATGGGAAGGAGTCTAGCTAATGACTCCTCAAAAAAGAAGCGCTTGGCGGGAGGCAACCCGTTCGATAGAGTTTGCTTTCTTTTACTTTTTAGTCTTTTTTTTTATTTTTCGTTTTATTTTCCATTCGTTTTTATTCTTAAATCTTCTAAATCATCGGGCATGTCTGCTTGAGAGTTACATAGCCTAAGTGTGGGGTGAAATGATTCATAATAAACAGAAAAATTTTGGAAAAATATGCAAATTTTTTAAATGACTCGCCGAGTCTTACCACGACTCGACGAGTCCACATGGATTCCAGAAAAGCGTTTAACTTCACGACCAGACTCGACGAGTCGAACCACAACTCGACGAGTCGGTCTTATTTACAGAAAAAAAAATTAATTTCGAAATTACTTTTACATCTGGTAAATAGGGTTTTAACCCTAAAAATTCAATTTCAACATCACACTCGCCGGGTACCCCCATTCGCAAACACTCTCAAGCATTCAAAGAAATCTTCCAATCTTCTTCAATTTCTCAAGGTTTAAACTCAAAAGGTAACAACTTTCTTCTTGATTTCTAAAGAAAATGAGAGTATAAGGCCATCTATGCCTGCAATTGCATGTAAAAAACCCGTTTTTGAAAAATAATGAAATTCTAGGGTTTCGATTTTTCATGAATATTGTTGTTTTGAATGCTTAGTTTGACCTTAGTACTTAGTAGGTAGTCCTTGAACAAAAACCCTAGAAAGAAATTACAAGTTTTAAGGTCCAATTTCATGCAACCCGTCGACTGACTCGTGCAGGTTACGTGACTCGTCGAGTCAGGCATGGACTCGACGAGTCCGGTCGATTTACAGAAACCTTCCAGTTTTTAATTATTTTCTGTACTTCTGGGTTTTGTGTGTTTACTATGCAGGAATCATGTTCAGAAGAGGACAATCTTCAACTGGTAGCCAAGGGGAGTTTCCATGGTTAAACTTCCCGCAAATCGAATCCACTTCAACAATGAGGAAGTGGAAGAAGAAGCTCTCCGACATTAAGAAGAAGGAGGTGTATGTACCGAACAGAATTGATTGGGAATGGCTGCAGAGCGTTCGCTATGAAGAAGAACTAGCTCCTTACCTTTTGAAGGAATTCCAACATGAAGGCAACAGCATGGTGTGTGATGGGTGGAGCCGGGTCTTCCGCATTCAAGAACCGGTTTATTTGGAGCTATGTTTAGAGTTCTTTTCCACAGTATCTTTTCATGGGGGAGTGGATGTGTATCACCCGACGAGCTTTACATTTTGTCTTGGGGGCGAGTATCGTCAATGCTCGGTGGTGGATCTTGCTTGCCGGCTAGGGATCTATGATCAACCGTTGGTGTCAACAAACATCTTTCGGGCTTTCTTGGCAAACACTCATATGGCGTTCCCCGATGGAGTCACGAGCACGGGTTGGTGGAATACCATAGGAAACAAAGTCTACATCCCGAAGTCCGCGCAGGAAGGGAGCATCCGATCCCCGACCCACCGCCTCATTCACCGCCTTATTTCCTCCACCATCAACCAGAGGAAAGACGATGACAAGGTCTCCAACCTTGATGTTTTCTACTTATGGAGCATTATCACACCCGGCGTCTTTTGCAACATTCCATGGTGTATTGCTTCATACCTCTCAGCGGGTGCGGTCAAAGATCGCAAAACATCGCGCATCAATGGAGGCATGTTTGTCACCCGTTTGGCTAATTCATTCGGGTTGATGAACCGTGGTGCCTGGAACCTCATGACTTTGATCCCGACACCCCCATTTAATCCTATTCTTTTCCGCAGGGCCCGAATTATTGAAGACTATGGTGGTGGCCATTATGCCATCCCAAATGATGACCCGGTTGTAGGTCCTGATGCATCGGGAAGGAGGGTGAGACCGAGAAGAGAACGGGATATGGAGGATGAGCCGCCGGTGATTCCGGTCGAAAATGAAGATGTACCAATGGATTGGTACAATGTAGAGATGAGGCGGATGCAAGACCAATTGGCAAGGGGACTGAATTTTAGCAATCAATCCCACATTCGACTTTTTGACCACTTCAATATCCCACATATTAATAGTGGGAATTATCCATATATTCCATCGTGGGATGAGAGGATTGCTGCTAGACATAGCGGAGCGGGAGGAAGTGGAGCCAATAACGATGACGAGGAGGATGAGGATTAGTTTTTGTGTTTTTGTGTTTAAACAATTTGCAATTTTAATTTGTTTTGTTTTATATCTGGTGTGTATGCTTTAAGATTTTATGATTAATGGTTGTTTGCTTTAGTATTTTTCAGGAATTGAATTATGCTTGATTGCTTAGGATGGGTTAGAGATGTAAAGCATGGTTGTTTTTCGTGTGAGAGCGAGTCAAGGAAGCGAGTTTTTAAACGTCAAAGTGTCAAGTCCGGTCCTAGGGGGTATGAGCAATTGAGTCCAAATGTGAGGAAGGGTTAAAGGAGTTTTTAGAAGCCAAAACAGTTGCAAAATACCAAAATTTTTCGTTCAGTGGCCTACTCGACGAGTGCACTAACCAGACTCGACGAGTCGCTTTGTATTTCCCGATATTTTCAGAATGCGCGCTAGTACTCGACGAGTCCATCATAAGACTCGACGAGTCGATCATCTTTTACACCGATGGACTGCTGACTTGATGCTACTACTTATACCACTTGCATCCTTCCATTTCCATATCCATTCTTGAAGATCTTATGCCGATTTTCGCATGTTTAGAGCGACCCACACGATACATGGATGAGATTGTTCCCATGTATAAAGTTTATTGAAGATGGAGCTTAAAGGAGAAGTGATCAACCTATCCACTGCTACCCCAGGGGAGTTTGTTCCGATTCCCTCTTTATTTTTATGTTTTTATGCATAGTATGCAATGAGGGCATTGCATCACATAAGTGTGGGGTAGGGTGTTGGTTACATACTAGTCAATTTTTAAAAATTTTTGCATACCAAAAGTATTATTTAGGATCTAATTTAGGAAATTTTGGTAAAAAAATAGGACTTTATGTTAGAATTGTGTTAATGATTGCATGAAGACCCAAATGTTTAGTTGAGCCTATATACGTTCTAGTGCATTTGTGGCCTCCTTATTCTAGTGAAATCATGAGACAAAAACACGACCTCGCTTAGCCTGAGGGATGCAATATGTTTAGCAGCCTAAACCTGAAATGTATCCAGGAAAATTTTTATCATTAGCCAATAAAGGTTGAGATTGAGCGCCCCTGCTTAAGCATGTAGGATTTGAGTGAAAAAAAAAAAGTGAGAAATACATGAAAAAAAAAAAAGAAAAATTACAAGAAAAGTTTAAGTATGAAGTTCAAAGATCAAAATTCCAAAAATTCAAAAAGTTGGAGATACCAAAAGCTAGTACAAGGTGAAATGTTCGAAGAAGTGAAGAATTCAAAGAATTCCATAGTGGTATCGGATAAATTGTAATTTTCTAGAATATGTATGCTTGGGTTGCTCGATTAAAAATACCTTGAGGTTAAAGAGGTTTTGTGAGGATGGATTCGGAGGGTTGCATAAAATGAGCATAGTTCGGGGTGAGTGGGTGAATGTTTATGAGGATTGTGAGTATTTGGAATATGGGGGGTTCTTTAGGAAAAATTTTAGACACAAATGCATGCGTTGCGGTCTTGGCATAATGGCTGGGTTGGATTGGAGTTATTATATGTAATTCTAATGTGTTAAAATTCAGTTTTGCTTGAGGGCAAGCAAAAGACAAGTGTGGGGTATTTTGATATGTGCATATTTAGTGTGTATTAAGTATAGTTTTTTATTCATATATTGGCTAAATTATCGCATATTATGGACAAAAGGTACTTAAAAGTGTTAAATTGTGTTTTTCAGTCCAAAGATAAAGCTCGGAAGCGAAAGGAAGCAAGAGAAGCGGTTGAGAGCTCAAGAGTGGAAAGAAGAAAGAAAACAGCCAAAATAAGGCTTCTACTCGTCGAGTTATCTCTTGACTCGACGAGTCCGGTCGCGGATTCAGAAGGATAAGCATTCGGAAGTCAAGACAGTTATCAGGTTACGTAGAATGTGAGAGGGACTCGACGAGTCACCACTTGACTCGACGAGTCGAACCGCTTATTTAAAGATAATTCCACAGATCGAAAAAAGGAGAATTGGGGGAAGTTTCAGAGGCCTTAAGCTGCGAATCAGAAGCCAGAAGAACCCTAGAAGTCGACCAAAGAAGCTAGATCCAAATCCGAGAGTAATTAAGGCGTAATTTCCTCATTCTATTTAATTCTTTTGTTTTGTCAATATGATTAAGCAACTTGAACTTATTTGTTTGCTGTTATTCACCTTAGTTATGAACTAATTTCTTTATACTTCTGTTTGGGGATACAAAGTTGACAATATGGTTTGATTGATTGGTAGGATTAATTCTAAGTTGGTGATTAATTGTTATTTTAGCTTGCTAAAGAACCTTGTGAATGAATGATAATTTATTTTCTGTTAATAGGAAGATAGTTAATTAGCATGAACATCTATTAATTATCAACCTCATATGATAAGTGACCACTAAATCATATGTCTAGGATTAATGAATATGAAACTAGGATTAATAAGTAAATTGAGTAAATTCATATGCGAGCTTGTAAGATGACCATTGAACAAGAGGTTAATTAAAAGTAACAATTTAATTAGCTATTGCAAGTCTAACTTAACCCGAATAATTAATCTAGTAAATATAATTAAGTTAAGCAATTGGCCACTGTTTGAATTAGTTTATTTGCTAAGGATTAGGGTAGTGAACACAACTTAATCACTTGAGTCGGTAACCAACGAAAGAATTAATCCATTGCACTATTACCTTAAAAGCAACCATAAAGTTAACCAAGTTGAACTAAACAGAAGTTTCTTTCCCATTATTGAATCTAGTTGATTTGTTCTTTTCTAGCCTTGCATTAGTTTTGTTAATAAGTTTCTAGTCTTGTAAAACTAGAGAAAAACCATTAATTGCTAAAGTAATTTAGATAGAATTAGTTTTTAATTTAATTTGCCGTTCCCTGTGTTCGATACCCTACTTGCTTGAACTATACCACAATTGATAGGTTCACTGCCTTTTGTGTGTTATTTGATAATTAAAGTAGGATTAAAACTAAGTGAGTTTTACACACATCATCTGACTGCAGTGGGTGGAGGTTTAGACGAACCAACATTGTGAAGCTTTCGAGGATTTTTCACTGTTTCTTCCATGCGAGACATTTAGTTTTGAATTTGTAGAAGATCATAAACAGTCTTAGCGATGTTGATGGTATCTGCCCAATAGTTTGCAACTGATTGAATCTCCTGCTCCTTTTGCAGTTGTTGCTTTCTTTTCTGTTCTGTGCGAGCTTGGAAGGCCCTGCGGAAGACGTCATAATTCCTAACTTTGGACTCGGTGTTTGGTTGATACCGGGTCCAGGAGTCATCTGAAACATAACCGTCAAATCCATGAGTACGCATTGGTGTGTCCCCTGGGTCCGTGGATCCTTTCGCATTTGTGCTCACCATGCCTAAACCACTTGTCTATAATGTAGGCAGAGTTGGATTTCCCAGGCTTCCTTGGTCTCCTTGACCCGTAGTCAAGTCTGGCCTCGGCCTGGTTCCGGCAAGCGCTAAAGAAGTGCCCTGTAGTTGGGTAGGTGTATAAAGTGTTTGGCTTACAGAAAGGAGGATGGAGGACAAATCCTAATGCTTAAAATGATGAAGGTGACTTGCCCGGGATACCTTAGGGTGATGTGCACCATGGGATCCTCTTGGGATTCAACTAGGGTGTTGTCTCCATGGTCAAATGAAACCGATGTACTTGATGCATATGAGTAGCTAGAGATGGTTGAAGCGAATAAGCTTGTAGGGGCTCCAAGGACTACTGGGGTCTGTTGAGAGACAGCGGTATTTGTCTGGTCACGCATTTGGCTCTGGATAATGGTAATCTTAAGCTTCTTTCATCTGAAGAGGTTTTCTGATTCAACACTTGTGGATTCATCCACATTGGCAGGTTCGTCATGAGATTGGGATTCATATGAAGAGGAATCAGTTGATGATTCTACAATCATGAGTTTACGTTTTGAGGAAGGATTTTCCCCTTTCCTGACTATTTTATAGGGGTGTTTTTTAGAAGATACAAGTTGCTTGACACACTAAAACTTTAGTTGAGAGGGTCCTTCAGTAACAGGGACTGAGGTTGAAGTGGGAACTGTGGTTGTAGTAGGAACTACGGTTGCAGTAGGAACTGCGGTACTTGAGGGACTATGGGGTTTTGAGGAAATGACAATTAGCTGACTGGGATGTGGTGGGGAGGAATTGTATAGGTCAACACCTTCTGTAGCCTCTATGTGATCTGTGACTTCTTGGGTTTCAAGTCCAACAGTTATCAAGATGTGTACAGGCAATCGTCTTAGTGGTCCAAAAATTGATTGGTCTTTTGAAAGAGTATACCTTTTTAACTCATGTGTGGCGAAGAGATTGGTTTCCGCACCCATGTCAAGCTTCGCATATTTGTAGAGATCCAAAATGCAGAGAGACCAAAAGCATGCAAAAGTGAGTTCAGTAGGATCTTTTCTTGGGTTCTCCTTGGGAACATATTATAGAAAATCGTCCCATAGAATTTGACCGTAGCTCATAACAATGCCTGTGAAGATGCTGCATAGAATTTCCAACAACTTAAGTCCCATATTTTTAGTGCCTTCGGTTCTCCTAGAGAGACTCCGTATCACAACATGAAAAACGTATTGCCACACTGCAGGAAGTTGATTCTTCTTGAATTCCCCAATTCCTTTCAATTTTTTCTAATACCCCATCTGGTATAGGGTAGAGATGATGTCATTCTTGATTGGAGAATAGAGCTTTGTTGAAGGAAGAACACGAGGGTTAATTGCATCCAAGAACTTGGCTTCAGTCAGAATAACGAAAGAATCGTTGATCAAGTTCAGATGAACTTCTTGAGGGTTTGAGTTTGGGCGAAATATAGAGATGGCGCTTTTGAACAAGGTAGGCAGGGGAACAACACCGGTGAAGGAGTTGAAGGCTCCAAACAGTGGGTGTGAGTCAAGAACTTGATCATCAACCAGATTGCTTCATTGTATGGGGATGATCTTCGAACACGGCTCGAAAATTGTTTGATGCAATCGATGGATATTGGTTCATATTTGATGAATCAGAACCAGTTGGTCTTCTAGGCCCTGAAGCCTTTGATTGCTTCTTTGAAATTCTAGATTTCACCATTTTTGAAAAGCTTTAGGAACTTGCAGAAAATCACAGTGCAAGAAGGTGAAGAAGAGAATAATCGTTTTTCGAAAAATCCCTTGGGATTTAGCCTTTATCAGCCACAAATAAAGTAAAAAAGAAATATTTATTATTTTTTGTTTTTCGAAAAAAAAAGTTATTGAATGAAATGTCAGCCCCATTATCACACATTTGGAGAACGTGTGGTGAGGGGCATTAAGACGTTAAGTAAAGGGGGAATATGGAAGGGATTAGACGTCATGGGGGCAAAGAGATTTGACTGTTTAATGAAAAAGATTTCTTAAAATATTTATTTTTTGAGAAAAAAGGATTTATTTGTCATATAACTTAAAATATGTCTGACACAAAAAAATGCTTTTGAAAAGAACTAAATGTTGTATGCTTACAAAACGAATGTTTGAATTGAATGAAGACTTTTATTTAATGAATTGATCATTAAATAGCACACAAAGTTCCTAGAATTTATGAAGTTATCTTATAATGCGACTACGGGAAGATTTGCCATTGCGGATGATTCTCCATTGCGATAGAAAGCAGTGAGATGAGAATGTAGTTGAGATGGATAACTGCGGTATCTTAAACTGATAACACTTGATCAAATGGTTAGAAATAAAAGAATTAGAGACCCAAAGAATATATGGATCATATGTAATTGCGGTATATCAGATACACCATAATAACATATTATTGATATAGTTTTCTAGAACTGCATTGAAGAAAATGCTTCAAGAATTTTGATTTGAAAAGAAAAAAAATAAATATTCTTCAGAAATACGACTGCGGTAGTTGTGGGTCTAGATTCATCATCCCTAAAATTTGTAGAAAATTGTTTAGTTTTGTTGCATCGAGTGCCTTGGTGAACACATCAGCAATCTCTTCATGAGATGGTACCGTAGTTCAATGTGCTTGATCTTCGAGTGGTGAATACAACTTGAGAGCAACAGCTAGCTGTGGGCACATACTCGGCTTCTATGGTAGACAAAGAGACACAATTTTCTTTTCGTGAAGACCAGCTAAGCAGTCTTCCACTAAGAAATTGACAGCCACAGGAAGTACTTTTTCTATCCAATTTGCATCCTGCGTGATCCGCATGTGTGAAAGCTTGAAGACTGAAGTCATTCCCTACGGGATACCAGAGGCCAAGAGCCTTGCTTCCTTTGAGGTATCGAAAATTTTTCTTGAGTGCTCTTAAATGTGATACCTTCAAATCAGCTTGGTACCTGGCGCATAATCGTGTTGCGAAAAAAATATATGGTCTGCTTGCGATGAGGTACATCAAAGAACCAATCATTCCTCTATAAGTTTTGTGGTCCACTGATTCTCCAAGAGGATCAGCAGAAATCTTATAACAGAAGGCCATTGGAACCTTGGCTGAAGAACAATTTTCCATTGCATATTTCTTCAGTAGTTCAGAGTCACACTATTCCTGATGAATGAATATCCCTTGAGGGATTTGTTTCACTTGGAGTCCTAGAATGAAATTAAACTCTCTATTCATGCTCATTTAGAACTTGTTGGTCATGAGCTTTGCAAATTCATTCACCATACCCTAATCTGTTGACCCAAATATGATATCATTCACATAGATTTGGACAAGCATAAGGTGATTACCATTTACCTTTCTGAATAATGTGGGATCAATCACACCTCTTTTATATCCGAACATTATAAGAAACTTAGAGAAAGTCTCATACCAAGCCCTAGTTGCTTTCTTAAGGCCATAGATTGCTTTCTCAAGCATGAAACAATAATCCGAGAAATCTAGACTTTCGAAGCCTGGAGGTTGTTGCAACTAAACCTCTTCTTTCAGTTCACCATTCAGGAAGGAACATTTTACATCTATTCTTTCAGTTCACCATTCAGGAAGCCTGGAGTTTGTTGCAACTAAACCTCTTCTTTTACTAAGAAGATGCGTATTGCTTTCATCATGGCTATAGGGGCATAAGTTTCTTCATAGTACACCCATCTAGTTCCAATAATAGCATGACCTTTTGGCTTCGGAACGAGTTTCCATACTTTGTTTATTTCAAACTCTGCTAATTCTTCTTGATTGGCGGTGATCCAGTCGGGCTCCAAAAGAGCTTCCTTGATGGATCGGGGCTCGACTGCGGACATAAAGGCCGTGTAATGGAAGTGGTATGTTAGATCATGAGAAAATCGAGTTTGTACGCTTGTAGATGGGTTTCCAATAATTTGACCCAGTGGGTGATCTTTAGTCCAACCATGTAGAAGAGGTAGTTGGTGATCATCAGCTACTATGGAAGGAACGTCGGCAACATCAGAGAATTATGCAGTTGGAAAAGGCAGTTCCCCCTCGACTTGTGAGCAGCCTGCAGAGGTGTCTTGGACATGGACTGTAGGATTAATAAAAGCACTTGAGTGAGGTTCCCCTTGGATGCGGATGGGAGTTCCTCTTGAACCAAAGATGGTTCCCCCTGGATTAAAGAGTAAGTGATAACCCTCGGATCAGCTCTTATGTCCATATTTTCTTCTACATCGGAGTATAAGGAAACATTTGATGGGATATGGACTATGTGGGTAGAAATCGGAGTTTCTTCTTCGAGTATTGGAACCTCGATGGTTGCCATTTGTCCTGGAGTTGAACTTTCCCCTTCAACCAGTGAGGTGGAAGTGTTGAGTGACAAATCTTCGGATAGAGTCGGACCAGAGACTTCGACATGTTGTTGTTGAGCTACCAGAGACACAAGAATTTCAGACAATTGAGCAGACTCCATGGGGTCAAATAGATCATCATAGTTAACTTCAACTATGTTGAGAGGACCCGAAGAGACTAGGATATCACTTTCCAGGATACCTTTTGTCTCATTTGACGGACCGGTGTTGCGGATGTAATAGTCATCGAATCGAACATCGAAGCTTTCGACTATTAGTATCGTGCGTCTGATTAGAATGCTATAAGCAACCTTGTTGTTGATCACGAAACATCTACACCCGAATATGTGAAAGAATCGGACATTCGGTTTTCGATTGTTGAGGCCCTCATATGGTGATTTTTTGAGACGCTTGCAGAGAATGCTTCAGTTTTGGACGAAGCAAGCGGTTGCCACAGCTTCGGCCAAAAAGTATAGAGGAAGATTTGCAAAGTTTAACATGGATCTGGCTGCTTCTACCAGAGTACAATTTCTACACTCTACTACTCCATTTTGTTGCGGTGTAAGGATCATAGAAGTTGTGACTGATACCTTTGGAAACCAAGAAACTATTTAGGAGATGTTTAGTGAACTTCGTTTCGTTGTCACTTCGGATTCTGCGAACATGTAGCTTGATTCGAAGTTCAATTTCTTTTATGAAGTTTATCAGAAACTGCGGTGTTTCGGATTTGAGTCTCAGGAAGAAGACCCAAGTGAAACGAGTAAAGTCATCAACTATAACCAGTATGTACTTCTTGTGATGTAGACTAGCTAAGGTAGATGGATCGTAGAGATTAATATCCAACAACTCTAGAGGCTCAGAAATTGATGAATCAATCACCAGTGGATGACTTCCCTTTGATTATTTACCACACTCACAAGCAGGGCATAGTGTATCATTGCTGTATTTCAGAATGGGAAGACCTCGGACAAGTTCATTTGAGACAAGGTTGTTGATATATCGAAAGTTCAGATGAGCCAGCTTGCGGCTTCATAGCCAGTTGAATTCGGATACTACTTTGGATAAAAAGCACAACTGTGGTTTCCTAATTATCAATGAAACATCCAAAGGATACATTGTTGCTTTGGACTTGGATTTGATCAAACTGGTGCTTCTATCACTTGTCATAATGTAGCAGTACTCATTATCAAACTCAACCCGATGGCCTGCTTTGCAAAATTGGCCTACACTAATGAGATTATGCTTGAGGCCATCTACATCAGCAACCTTTTGTATAGAGAAATTCCCTGTTGTTAGTACACCGTATCCGCAAATGATGTCATCCGCGTTGTTGCCAAATATGACTTTTCCATCGTTACATATAGACCTGAAATCTCGAAGGTATTCTAACCTTCTGGTCATGTGCAAGGAGCAGGCACTATCTATCATCGACTCCTCTTCTTGTTCCTCCTTGCACAATACCTACAAAAATTAGTGGATTAATTTGGGCACCTAAACAAGTTTGGAGCCCGAGGACAAACCAAAACTTTTTTGACTAGATGCATGAATATGAGGTTCAGGGACAGGTTTGTGTCAATCTTGAGACCTGAACTTGGATGTTTGTGAGCTTTTGGAGTGTGATAAGGTTTTGGAGAATTACAAGGTTTTGGAGATTTATGAGGTTGGCCATGAAAAGACCCTTTTTGACAAAATCCAAAAGAAAGATTTTTCTCATTCATCCAGAAACTATACTTGGTCAGTGGTTCGGAGGGTGAAGTGTGATGCTTGTGACCAGTCCGAGACTGGTACTTGACTGAGTTTCCCTTGGGATTTAAAAAAATTTGGAGATTTGATTTCCTCCTAGGTTTTGTCCTTTTGACGAACTGATGTGGCTTAAAAGGTGTAGGAGTTGGTAAGATTCCTTTCCATTTTGGACCATCCATGGAATAGTTTTGAAAGCAATATCTTTGAAAATATTTGATTTTCATTTGGGATTTGTCAGAGGAGTTAGAAAAAGTTTTTAATTTACAATCCATTTTGTCTGACACCTTGACTGTAGTGCCTCTTGAACAATGATTAGAGGAAATAGATTTTTCAAGATCCTTTTGATTTGAACTTTTGTTTATTTGAGATTTTTGATTTTTAAATCATTTTCCCATTTTTACCACGAGATCTAAGTTCCTCTTTGAATGCCAGTTTTTGCTTGAGTTTTTGGAGAACCACAGTCAGTTGTGTTCAACTGTAGTTTCTTGGAAAGCTTTGATTGTTTTTGAAAATGTGGACTTGAGTCATCTGAACTAGAACATTCAGCACTCTGAGAAGATTGACTATATTAGAAATTCTCTATATGTAACTCATGAATAATAGGTTTAACGGTCACTATGCTTTTGGCTGCAGTCTGCGGTAAAGAAGATTGAACTACCACAGAGTAAGTGAGGGATGGTTCCTTAGTCGGACAGTTTATGGAAGGTAGATTTGACTATGGTTTGAGATTATATTGATTAGGACTGTTGTCAGAACTTATAGTTCCATCTGGTCCTTCCATAAGAATTTCTGCATCAACTGAAGAAGCCTGAGTGTTGGGATAAATTGTGCCAGAGATAGGTTCTTGATCACACGGATAATCCGAGGTTTCAGGAAGTATTTCCCCAATGACACATTTATTGCTCATGTTATGAAGTGTATCGAAGTGGGCTCTTATGTCTTCGGGGAAGGTTTCGTTGTTGACTAGGAAATGAAACTCTTGATCAGGATGGACATAGGGATGGTCTTTGGTAAATCAGGGTGATGAATCCTTTGCGGTAGAATACCCATTGGACCAAACCCAATTTTATGTATTATCTACAATCTCATTATTTACAATATTTTCAATGGCTTCACTTTCATTAAATAATTTTTCGATTAACAGATTCAAACATACATTTTCCTTCTGGGTACATCCCTTTGATTTAATGTTATTCCTAACTGGGTTACACATAACATTTTGGCATCCTTTTCTAATACTAAGTCTCTTTCTAACATGGCAACTTCTAGTCTCTTATCTTCTAGTCATCTTCTTACATGAAACACTTCTTGGGACGCTATGTTCTTCTCATCTAAGGCCTTGTTATAGTCTGAAAGGACGGCATCACAAGTGTCATTATGGTTGTTTAAGAATGGTTGACAATCATGCATGCTATAATTATTAGAATGGATCATGATTTTTACATGCTCAACGATGCTCATAGTTCCATCTTTTGCCATGTAGCAGTAGTTTTTCTCCAGCTTGGTTGATCCATCCTCTTCAGCAGTTGCCAACATACAGATTTTCCCTTGCCCTTGATGTTGAAATCTTCATCCTCATCTGCTGACGGGAATACTTGATGATCCCTCTTCACTTGAGCCACATATTCCCTAGCCTTCTCCTTTTCTTCCATCTCTTAAGCCATTCTAAAATAGAATGCTATGTCCTTCACCATATTGGCTTTACAATCTTTTGCAAAATGATTTCCTTTGTTGCATTTATGACAAATGACAACATCATTTTTGTCTTCGATTGAGGTACCGAAATCAGTTGCCTTGGCAGACTGCGGTGCCTCCTTGGATTGATTAGTGTTCTAAGATTGCAGAAACTGGTGAGTGGGGTGAGAATTTTTGGGATATCGAGAGTGATTGGTCTGTAGACTGAAGTTACGGTTGAAGGGAGGTTTCGTGAACAGTTCACTTTTGAGAAAAGAATAGGGTGGTAGCCTGTTGACCTGTTGACTAACTAAAGCAATAGCATTTTGAAATTTTTCTTCATCGTCATATTCTGAATCAGCTTCATATGACTGTGATGTATTTTCATATGAGGAAGAGTAAGGTTGGATGGTTTTTTTGAGGAGCTTGAGCTATAAGAGCGACTGGTCCTCCGAAGTCTGCACATTCTTTTAGCACCGTCGATTCTTGTGCATGAAGTTCGCCATATAGATTGAAAAGGGATGAAGAGTGGACCTGTCTATCACCTTGGATTATCACTTTAGCTATAGTCCAGTGTTTTCCCAAACCATTGAGAAACTAAATATTGGTTTCATGGTTGCTTCGGACAGTGCCAGGATTCGATAACTTGGTGACAATTAGGTTTAATCTCTTGAAGGATTCTTCGAGACTTTCTGCAGCATGAGCTTTAACGTTTTTGAACTCATTGAGTGACGTGGTGAGTCTCTTATCTTGGTCTTGCTGCGATCCTTCGTAAAAGTTCTTGAGAACATCCCATGTCTCTTTGGCTAACTTGCAAATGATCATAATGTCGAAGTTGTCAGGAGCAACTCTGCATGAGATTTCATAGAAAGCAACTGCATCACTTTCCATCTTATCAAGATCATCTTTCATGGGATGGTTCATTGCAGCTTGACCTCCTCCGAGTCTAACTTGAGCACCATCGGCTTGAACTGGAGTAAGAAATGGAACATGAGGTCCTTTTTCTACTGATCTCCACACATCTCTTCCAAGTCTTTTTAGATACATCTCCATCCTTTGGGACCAGTGATGATACTCATTTGCAACACGTATTGGGGCTCGATCAGAACCACCAACACAATTGGAAACATTTAGTGATAATGGTTGTGCCATATTTCCTTTGATTTTTTTGTTTTGAAATTTCAGAAAACAAGCTTTAGTGGTACAGAAAACGTTTCAAAATCAGAGTTTTGTTCAAAAAGCAACCACTTTCACTCTGATACCAATTGTTGAGAGAAAAACTTTTAAAAAACACACTTGAACAAACGTTAGAATAAGTTTGTAACATCCTAAAATTTCAAATAAAATTGAACTTTTTTTACATAAATCATCCATTTGATATATTTTATTCAAAACAAGTGAAATACCAAACCCCAAGATCAATTATGTTTCCAAACATTCTAAATTATAATTCTAAAATTTATGAAAAGACAACATATTCAATATTAATTACAAAAACCCGCCTCAATCCAGTGTGTATAATCATGTCCGACCATCCTATGTACCTGAAATACTATTTTTAAGGTAAAAGGGGTAAGCACAAAGCTTGGTGAATTCCACACATACACAGTATCATATCATATAATCCTTACCCCTATACATTGAAACAAATGATATCAAACACATAACCACACATGCATGTCAAAGAAAGAATCAGTAACAAACATACTCCTACTAGGACACATTGGCTATGTTCGATCACCTTTTCTCAGGACATCGAGCCCTTGGGACACATTGGCTAAGCCAGATCACCCGTACCCGAACCCATTGGGACACATTGGCCATGCCCGATCCACCTTGCTTAGTTCGTCGAGCCTTTGGGACACATTGGCTACGCCCGATCCCCACTCGGATGCGCCGATTCCCACTATGCATAATCCTCAATACGTGAGGGAAAACCACTAGACTCTACCCCGCCTAGTACTACATGCATAAACAACACATAGCACACACGAGCTAACGTAAATAGAATATAACACAACACAGTGTAGTGAAGAACTCACCTCCAAAAACAAAGCAACCTACAAAGCAAACTAAAACTCACTCACACCTGCTTTCCAGTCACACTTAATAATAATAATAATAAATTGAGATGGTTTTAGTTATTAAATTACCTTAATTATGAATATAACTAATGGGTAAATTTTCAAGATTTCTACATAAAAATTAGGGTCTGTTTGGGACCTATTTTGCCCACGTTAATATTTGCTTTTGTCAAATGTGTATCAAATGAAGATAGATCATGTCCTTATCTTTAAAAATACTACATTCACACCTTCATATGATTTTTCTATGATTTATGACAAATTTTACAAAGCTGCCTTGCATAACAGATCATTTCGGACCAGTCTGGGTGAATAGTCGTTTTTACCCTATCTACAGACATTTATGGATTTCGGTGAAAACTAACAAAATGTAGTAGACTCCAAAATGAAACTTTGGGAACTAGTTTCGTCCAAAACCGATTTCTCTACAATCAGTTATTATATTTACAAAAATGGTACAGAACAGTGGATTTTTCAGAAAGATAAAATTAGGGTTATGGTTCAATCAACTTAACCCATTAGGCCCCAAAGTCAATCAAGACCTTCCAAGTCTGTAACAAATCAGCCCTAGGTCCTAAAGGACTTTTCCAACAAATGAGGAAGAAATCATACCTATGTTTTTGAGATTGAAAGCTCCGTAGAAGCCTTGCATTGAAAACGATTTCGACAACAACCCTAAAACCTCTTCCATGATCAACGATCTGTAACTCGAGCTCCAGATACTGAAAGTAATATCCCAACGGTCAAAACTTGGATATAATCTTTGGGAGGAGGTAATCCAAATTTTACGATGATCCAACGATTAATTCTCCAGGGATCGTCCAAAAACTGCTGCAAGGTCTTCAAAAATAGGAATTCTGAAAATTCATCAACTTGGAGCCGTTTCCTCTTGCATGATCGAAGTCTCTCTTGGTGAGTGGCTAGGGTTTTGAATTTTATATTAGTTTATGTTCCTCCTTGGCTTACTTTGATCCCCATGCTTCAAAACATTTGCACCTAGGTCCTCTTCCTTAACTCCTTAGCAAACTTAACATTTTCTATTAATGTTATCTCTTTCTAAGCCCCCGTATATACCTTGTACAAACTAATATGAATGCTTAAAATCATATTATTACTTTCAACCCGAAAATAATAACCCTTAACATTATAAATCAATTTCTCCTATATTTAACTATTTTAAAATAAAAAATAATAAATATGGGCTGTTACAACTCTCCTCTGCTTGAATTAGACTTCGTCCTCGAAGTCCCTATCAGTGAACCACTATGAGTGATGCTCCCACATCTCCGTCTCTATCTCCTAGCCTATTAAGAACCTTTTTAATTTTTTTTTCCAATTTAACTTTCACTATCTCGATCACCTTGTTATGCAAGGTCTTTGTCTTTTTCTCGATAACGACAATCGACTTTTCAACGTAGTTGAGCTGCTCATTTATCTAAATATCTTCCAGAAAAATCACCGATGTCTCATCCACTAAAGACACATAGAAAATTTTGTGCATCAATCCCAACTCATCTGCCAGCTCCAACTAATACACCACCTTACCAACCCGAGCGAAATCTTGTAAGGGCCTATAAGTCGGGGTTCCAAATTTCTCTTGCATAAATGAATCACCAGTTTCCAAGATGAAACCTTTAGGAACACGTAGCTCCATCCTAGAAGTCTAAATCAATCCTCTCTTGTTAGTGTATCTCTTCTGGTGACTCTATGTTGTAACCAATCTCTCTTGTACCATCTGGATCAATTCATTGGTCTATGCACTATCTTTATTCCCCCTATGACCTAATGACCAACCTCGCCGCAACAAATAGGCATCCTACACTCCTTGCCATACAACGGATCAAATGGTTGCATACCAATACCGAAATGAAAGTTGTTATTATTGGAAAACTCTACCAATGGGAGATATTGATCGTAAAAACTTCCAAAATCGGTGACACAAGCTCGACGCATATCTTCGAGTGTGTGGGTCGTCCTTTCACTTTGCTTATTTTTATGAGGATGGAAAGTTATACTAAGCCACAAACTAAGTACCCAACACCTCCTAGAACTTCTCCCAAAACTGAGACGTAAACCAAATGTCTCTAACAGAGATAGTAGAATTTGGCACCTCGTGCCTGGCCATGACTTCCCTAATATAGATTTATTCTTGATATCTCCTATGTAGGAACATATACCTAAGCATAACATTTCAAATAAACCTGAATATCCTAATCATTAGTTAGCTTCTCGCTTGAAACTCTCTCATAGTTGGCACTCTCTCCTACAAACGCCATTTCCTACACCCTCATGCACAAACCAACTAATCCATTAACAAGGAATTTCACCACTCCAAAAAGAAGCAATATCTTGATCAACACTTCTTCAAAATCTCGACGAGTACAAAGGTTATGACACTCATCCATAAAACTCCTAACACTCGAGCTATCTTCCTGAAAAATCAACAACACCCACTACATGAACAAGGCATACCTTATACACTAGCTAGCGATCTTCCAACGATACACCTAATTTACACTCCTATATTGTTCCACAGCACACCCAAGGTCTCGTATCTTGCATGAATCATACACCCGGGTATCCTCATCATTCAATTGTTGAACAATCAGACTAACTATTCTAAACACACATACAAATACAATACCTACCAACTGTAATCATTTTTTTGGTCTTGCTATCATCCAAAACGAGCTTGCCTGGCTTACGACCAACATCTTAATAAGCCTAAAGGTATAAAACCATGATCCCATAAAACTGAAGGAACCCAACCATCCCATAACGGTAGAAGCCAAGAACAAAATGAAATATCGAACCCTAAGAACCTAGATCCATATGATCTTCGGACCATGCCACGAATCTGCAAGGCTTCATCAAACAAGAACATGCAAAGGAATTCACACTACAATCCTAAACTAGAGCCTATCTAAATGCATAATACTTGAATCGATGTTTACGACTCTAAACACCTAACGAACACTTACTCAAACATGTTGCACCTGCTAAAGATGAACGAATCCGCGGCATTCTTTAATACATAGCAGGCATAAATGATACACCATTCTCGAATCAAATCATCCATATCTAAGAGTTGTCTACTCTTTCTCTTCCCTAAACGCATTGCCCAAAAACACTAGAGTTTTCAAAAAATCTTCAACAATTGTCTTAAGTCTTTCCTTCTCTACTGAGGTATGCATAGTCCCTAGACTATTCCTTGGATGGGTAACTCTCCCCACTTGGAATCCAATCAACATTTGACACTGCCCTTAACTGATCGATCCCCTAATTATGTTGAATGAACCATGTGGTTCAGACTCTATGTTCTAATGCATAATATGGAAATAGGTAGAAATCTATATTCATGAAAAAAAATCCCAGATCTTCTCAAGGAAACTCCTGCAAAGTCCCATACAACTGAAACATCATCATCTATCTTCTCTTCTACATTGTTGTAGATATCTACCATGAGTTCTTGAAACTAGACGTAGTGATATGCCCCACCTATGTCATCACCTTGTACTATTGTTCTCCCCTGCTTGGGTTCAAACTCATACTTGTTTGCGATGACAACAAACTACACATCAACATGTCCTTGAAATCTATCTTCGCTGTAATACATAGTTCCCTCATCCCTAGCCCAGTCGATCGGTTACCTTTAACTTTTGAAGGTGGTCCACAACTCTCATTACAACATCGTCTGCCTACTAAATGTAAATGATCCTAGGAGAAGCTCGTTCCTAAGTCGGAATTGGCTTAAGAAATCACACACAATACAAAATCAAATATATAGTTGAAACTAATTCTAAGACTATGCACCCTACTCGTATAACTTCCCAACTCGGTCAAGATATAAATATTACAAGGCTGGCTAGTCATACCGTACGTTTGTGATTAGGAAAAAATAACCACACTAACACGAAGAAAACATACTAAACAACATCTCGATTAATGTGATCATAATGATGACTATGGTGACATATCTTCACCTCCAATATGCAATCGTGACAAGCATGTCCTCCCTATATGTACCTGCCACATTTAGACTTGTAGGGCGTGAACACCTGGGTCCTTCCACCCTTACACTAAATGTTGTGGCTCTTCTGACCTCCAATTATTGGCACAACAATGTCAAACCTTCTTGATAGTTGTTAACAAATTCAGGCCTTGTGTCCTTTTCCCCTTTCCCAGTTGTATCTCCCAACTAATCTCTTTCCTGATATGTCTCAACTATCTCATAAAGAGTCTAATGGCTGCAACCAACTCCTCGAACTGGACGACCAATCTATCAGTGATTTTTCTAATGACACCAGACAACTCTTCTAATAAGGTCCTACGGTACCGCAACAACACTCCAATAATGCAGGACCGCTTTGTCCGAGTCAATCTCGGAGCTCTCTACTCGATGTTGCGTAGTAGACATTATGTTTAATATAAACAAGATTCATCACCACATATTCAAGTGTTACTTTAACACTATTCCCTATCTACTCGCTCACTAGTATCCCAATCACTCTTCCCTATAGCATACACCATCACCATCGTAATTTGTCTTTAGTATCTCATTAGCATACAATCCAGTAGCAAATCCCGAAGTACCATTTTCATTACACACCATTTCGCAGTTAACTAGGGACCCCTTAACATTAATATAGTTTAATAATAAACATATAAACTTGTAAACATTACTACACTCAAGCTCCTTAGATTCCCCCGTGACTTCTCTTGACTCGGGCATGAATCCTTTGTTTCCGATAGCAGGGGCCCTACTACTATCATCCACACCGATTCATGCTTGCTCCAAGGTCCATCCCGAAGAAACCAATTCACTTCTCACTGACAATTCTAACGATGTGCTTTACACTAGCACATGCTAACACTCTTCTTAGCTTACTAGGACTCCCACCCACCCTGTTCTTCTACCGAAAAGAAACTCCTATTAATGTTAATTAACTATCTTCTGAATATTATTACATGCAACTAGAATTAAGTAGACTTTTGACTGAACATCTCACACTACAACAGTTTGACTCAAACAAGAGCTGCGAAATAGAGCTAAGCCGACAATCTAAGGCCGCTTAATTCTAGGGGCATGCAACTTAATATATTTTCCCGATAGCTAATTAATATAAACAAGAGTTCCTAAAAGCACAAAGCAGAACGGTTGGACTCAAACAAGAGTTGCGCACCAGGCTAAACCAGTGATTCTAAGTCTATCAAGTTCCTGTTGTATAAAACCTAAAGCATTCACTCAACAACCTATCAGGACTAGCACAAATTCCAAATAACACATAACAGGCGTCCAACATAGGATGTGAAGAATTAGGTTATCTAGCATACATAATAAAATCTTATACCTGAGAACAATAAATAAGATTTGAAAACTTTCCCTTTTTCCTCTGGTACCGACTGACTGTACACACTGTGCTTGCGTTCACCTTTTCTGAACTTCTACATTTAGTTTCCATAAAATTTTATTTTAGAAAACTAACTCTTGAGCCGCAAACTTGAGTTCAGAACTCACTAAAGTGAGCCTGATTCTCTCAAGCTGTGCTCTGATACCAACTTGTAACATCCAAAAATTTCAAATAAAATTGAACTTTTTTTTTACATAAATCATCCATTTGTTATATTTTATTCAAAACAAGTGAAATACCAAACCCCAAAATCAATTCTGTTTCCAAACATTATAAGTTATAATACTAAAATTTATGAAAACACAACAAATTCAATATTAATTCCAAAAACCCGCCTCAAGCCAGTGTGTATAATCATGCCCGACCATCCTGTGTACTTGAAATAGTATTTTTAAGGGAGAATGGGTAAGCACAAAGCTTAGTGAATTCCACACATACATAGTATCATACCATATAATCCTTACCCCTATACACGGAAACAAATGGTATCAAACACATAACCACGCATGCATGTCAAAGAACAAATCCGTAACAAACATACTCCTACTAGGACACATTGGCTATGCCCGATCCCCTTTGCTCAGTACATCGAGCCCTTGGGACACATTGGCTAAGCCCGATCCCCCGTACCCGAACCCATTGGGACACATTGGCCATGCCCCAATCCATATTGCTCAGTTCGTCGAGCCTTTAGGACACATTGGCTACGACCGATCCCCACTCGGATGCGCTGAGTCCTACTATGCATAATCCTAAATACGTGAGGGAAAACCACTAGACTCTATCCTGCCTACTACTACCCGCATGAACAACACATAGCACACATGAGCTAACATAAAGAGAATATAACACAACACGGTGTAGTGAAGAACTCACCTCCAAAAACAAAGAAACCTCCAAAGCAACCCGAAACTCGCTCACACCTGCTTGCCCTTCACACTTGTGACAACCCGAAATTTCCATTCTGTACAAACTATATCACTTCAATAGAAGTTATAGCAGTCACAGTTAATTTTCAAATTTTTCGCGTAAGTTTGAGAAATTCAGGGTTTACACTTCAGGAAATATCAGGAGAGTGGGTGCACTAGGGTTTTGTGCAACACTATTATTCCAACACTCTATTATATTAGAGATCATTACAGGAATAAAAATATTTTCTGCCAAAAATATCTCAGGACTATAAATAGAATTCTTAACCAAATTCATTCATTATTCACATTTCCAACTAGATAAAAGCCATTTTCTCTCTCATGGATCTTCGGGTTTTTATCCCAAATCGTGAGTACCTCTTTCTAGTAATGTTAGAAAGCTTTATATGTGTTTATAACATGATTTAGAAGGTTAAATCACTAGATCTAGGAGTTTACTCCCCAAGGTGTTCTTTGGCGGTAAACTCCCGAAACAAAGCCGAGACCGACCCTTGTGTTATGCAACTGCCTTAGACTCATATGTTTGTGTGTTAGGGACAAGAAAACAACCAAGAATCACCCAAGTTTGGGAGTTCACGGCCCAAGAGTTTCTTAGGCCGTAAACTCCCTTTTCAAACTCAAAATGGTGCTTTTAAGGCACCTAAAGCTTAGGACATTTATCTAGACTTGTTCCCATTTAATCTAAGGCCTTAAGCACATCAAGATCACTTATCAAAGTGAGTTTACGGCCAAGACTTTGTTCTTGGGCTGTAAACATGAAAGAAGGGCACCAAAGTGTGCCTAATGTCTTCATATGCTTGGAATAAAAGCCTAGAACTTATACCACCTATGCTTGAGGCTTGAAATCAACAAGAACACCATTCCAAGGGAGTTTACGGCTGTAAAATCCAAAGGAAATGGCCTTAGGGCCATAAAATCCTAAATGGAGTGTTTCTAGACCTTAAACCCTTCCAAGAATTTAACCACCAAGTTGGAATAATTCTAGGAATCATTTGGAACTTCAAAACACACAAAACACCCATGGTTGGGAGTTTACGGCCTTAAACTCAAGAGTTTACAACCGTAAACTCCATGTGTGTTAGTATATGAGAAGTAAACTCATATACGGGGTCCTTTGGAACCCTAAACACAAGTGCCTTGTCCCACAATAGCTTAGATGCAATCCTTAGGGCTTAAAAACACTTATATAAAGTGTTTATTATGTCTAGGATGTCTTAACATTATCAATTAGTGATTTGAGACTAATTGAGTCCATATATGTGTGATTATATGTTCATTAGGATCATAGTGTGTGTACAAGTCCTCGCTTGACACCTAGCAATCCTATATTGTCCGGTTCATCCGAATCACCATCTACAGGTGAGTTCATACCCCTAATCAGTGTTTTAAATGATTTTAAAATGCTTTAATGGGGGGAATACAAGTAGAAACAAACATGTTATCAAATCATTGATATGTATTTTATGACTATGTTTGTCAGTTAACAGATTTCACATACTACAAAATGTGATGCATGAAATGGTTTTTAAATCTTAAAAATACATTGTTATCAAATGTTTTACCTTTGAAATGTTTATTAAAATGACATCAAGTCATTGTTAATTATTGTTCAAAACCCATAAGATGTCTTACAAAACCATTTTACATTCTTGAACTAAACTATGCATGTACACTTATATTCTTATATATGTATTGAGGTTATAGTTTACAACTTTCATTTAGTTTCTCACACCCTTGAGTAGTAAGAGTGTATAAACCTACTTGAACAACCAATTACCTTTCAGTAAATTATCATAGGGATAAATTAGAGATATCAAACATAATTCCTATTACAAGGAATCACACAAGAGTCAGTTCATTCATGAGTCTATACCAATACATTACTTGATACATGAGTACATTTACATTTGATTACATGATACATGAGTACGTTTACATATACTTACATGATACATGAACACGCTTACATGAACGCGTTACATGAGTACCTTTACGTAGATACACTTACCTGTGTATATTAACATGAATACTTGTATCTTGAATTGCGAGGATGATTTATTAGTACCTTCTATGTAAATCTTCCTGCATATCCCTAGTACCTCGGGATATCTAGATAGGACCCTATCCCTAGTACCTCGGGATACCTAGATAGGCCCGTATCCCTAGTTCCTCGGGATATATGGACGGGACTAACCATTCCGGAATCCATCTGCTAGCAACAGTGGGTGATGAACATCTACGGATACCTACGGTTATTACTTATACTAGGAGTACCTTTACAGGGACTAACCCTTCCTCCGCCCTGCTGCTGCTACAGAGGAAAATTGGACAATCTTCGGATGTTCATTAGGTTATATAGGTCGTGTTAACCCTAGTACCTCGGGATAACAGTTACATATGATGTGTTAGTCCTAGTACCCAGTGACAACACTTACAGTAGTACATTTTCCTGTTTACTTTATTTTGTGATACTTTCACATAAACGATGAGTTAGACTAAGTACTTTAGTACTAAACAATTAAAGGAAAACTATCATTTTACTTACAAAACATTCGGGTCTTGGTAAAAGACTACATTGTCATAACAAAACATTCGGGTCTTGGTAGAAGACTACAATTCATACTTATAGGAAATAAGGGATTTTCTAGGGTTTCCATACTTACATCAACATTTTCATTTAAAGGTTTACATGGCCTTCATAACAGATTTTCATAAGTAAGACAATGACACTTAAATACTTATGAATTCACCAGCTTTAAAGCTGATACTCTCTTTCTCTTTCAAAATAACTTGTATTCTCAGGTCAACAGTAGACAGGTACGATGGCCAGGTTTTGAGAAGACGGAGCAGACAAGTCTCGTCTTTTATTTTGATTGTATATTTTCGGTGTCTTATTACAATGAAAGAACACACATGTATTAAACTTTACTTATAATGCAATGGATGATATTGTTGCTTTTTTATTATATTACACTCTTGTGATACTGTACATGACGTCCTCCACCCCTGAACGTTTCCTCCGTTCGTGGTTTTGGGGTGTGACAACACTTCCTAATAATAATAAATTGAGATGGTTTTAGTTATTAAATTGCTTTAATTATGAATTTAACTAATGGGTAAATTTTCCATATTTCTACATAAAAATTAGGGTCTGTTAGGGACTTGTTTTGCCCACCTTAATCTTCGTGTTTGTCAAAACTATATCATATGAACATAGATCATGTCCTTATCTTTAAAAGTAGTAGTTCACACCTTGATACAATTTTTCTATGATTTATGACAAATTTTACAAAACTGCCTTGCATAACAGATCATTCCTGACCAGTCTGGGTAAATAGTCATTTTTACCTTAGCTATATACATTTATGGATTTCGGTCAAAACTAATGGAATGTAGTAGACTCCAAAATGAAACTTTGGGCATTGGTTTAGTCCAAAACCGATTTCTCTACAATTAGTTATGATATTTACAAAAATGGTACAGAACAGTGTATTTTTTAGAAAGATAAAACTAGGATTATGGTTCAATCCACTTAACCCATTTGGTCCCAAATTTAATTAAGACCTTCCAAGTCTGTAAAAAATCAGCCCTAGGTCCTAAAGGACTTTTCCATCCAATGAGGAAGAAATAATACCTACGTTTTTGAGATTGAAAGCTCCATACAAGCCTTGCACTGAAAACGATTTCAACAACAACCCTAAACCTCTTCCATGATCGACGATCTGTAACTCGAGCTCCAGATAACGAAACTCAAATCCCAACAGTCAAAACTTGGATATATTCCATGGCAGGAGGCACACCAAATTTCATTATGATCCAACGCTTAATTCGCCGGTGATCGTCTAAATACTGCTGCATGATCTTCAAAAATGGGAATTCCAAAAATTCATCAACTTGGAGTTGCTTCCTCTTGCATAATCGAAGTCTCTCTTAGTAAGTGGCTAGGGTTTTATGTTTCATATTAGTTTATGTTCCTCGTTGGCTAACTTTGATCCCCATGCTTCAAAACATTTACACCTAGGTCGTCCTCCTTAATTCCTTAGCAAACTTAACATTTTCTATTAGTGTTATCTCTTTCTAATCCCCCATATATAGCTTGTACAAAGTAATATGAATCCTTAAAATCATATTATTACTTTCAACCAGAAAATAATTACCCTTAACATTATAAATGAATTTCTCCTATAATTAACGATTTTAAAATATAAAACAAAAAATATGGGGTGTTACAAAGTTATAGATTCTGCAATAAAGTTAATCTCAAAGGATCATAAAGTTCAACAATAACAAGAAGTTAGAGTTATTAGAGAGTTAGTTGCATAATATTTAAGTGCAGAAAAGTAAGGAACTATAAATGACAACAAGTTATATATCAAGTAAATACTAAGTTGATTCTTAACAAGGATTGCAATCAAACCAAGTTAGTTTATGTGATCAGCTTAAAGTGAATGAAGTCACAATGACTTGCTCTGAAGGAGACTTTAAGAGTTCGATCTTAGTATATGAGTGTACGTTTAGTAAGATTTTAGTAAGAAGGTAAGGATAAGGAGAGATTCAGATATTACGAGTGATAAGAGGTGTGTTACATTCAAGAGAAGAGAACTCTATATATATATATATAGAGTCTCGAGAAATTACATAGTGAATAAACAAAGACTAAATTCTATTAAAGTGTCCATGCAAGGCACACTGGACAGTAAAATGTAAATATATACTATAAGAAAATAACAAGTCTTCGTTGCGGATGAAGTCGTTGCGGATGACTTCTTCTCTTGAAGTTGCGGTAGCACAAGATCCCTTGCGGTAGAGAAGTAAACTTTGGATAGAGAGGGTTAAGAGGGTCATTTTCTTGATTCAAAAAAATATCTTTGACACATGGATCAATCAAGGAAAGACAAATGAACTTAAAGAGGGGTAAATCGGATTAGAAGCATTCAGCGAGAGCAAAATCGGTATGGACGTTGGTCGAATATTACCAGGACTAGAGAGGGTATAAGACAACAAGGACCGACAAGAACAATTTAATGTTGTATCCAAACCGTTGTTATGTCACACCCCAAAACCAAGAACGGTGGAAACGTTCTGGGGCGGAGGACGTCATTTACAATATCACAACAATGTAAAGTAGTAAACAAGCAACAACATCATCCATTGCATTAATAATATAATTATTATACAAGTGTGTTCTGTCAAATTTTGATAAACACTAAAGAATAAATCAAAATGAAAGATGAGTCTTCAACGAGCTCTATATTCCCTAATCCTTGCATCGGTACCTGTCTATGATAACCTGAGGATACAAGTAATTTTGAAAGTGAGTATCAGCTTTAAGGCTGGTGAGATCATAATTATTTTAGTGTCTTAATGTGTATGTAAATACTTGTAGGTATTTGAAATGTAAGTATTTGTATGCATACGAATTGTAAGTATTGAAAATGTAAATGAACTGTATGTATGAAAATGTTTGTAAAACAACTGTAAACGTTTGAAAAGTCCTAGAAATCCCTATGATTCCTATTAGTAACAAAAGGAGTCTTCTACCAAGACTTAACTGTTCTAAATGTAGTCTTCTACCAAGACCTAACTGCTCTGGATGTAGCCTTCTACCAAGGCATCTAGTGTATGTGCGTGTGTCTCTTGTAAGAGTATGTATTTTCCCATGTATGACTATCATTAACCAAAAATATAGTTTCTACATTACCATGCGTCGTGTGAATGTGCACGAAGTGAATGTAAATGGGAAAACGAAATAGTACTATGGGGTAGTGTTGAACTACAACCATACCAATTACCTTAAGTCTAAGGTAATCTTGTAAGTACTGTAGCATTTGTAATAAATAACTACATCGGTACTCAGCTGCCTTATTTGAGGGATAAGGTATAATGTGATGTCTAGATCCCAGGCTGTACGCTCCCCTATCAAAGGGATTTTGGGACCTACCCACGACCCCTACATATCTGCAAGTCGTGAGCATCCACATTACTATGATCATGTATACTCGATATAACTATCACAATTGCGTTGTGATTCATCAGTATAGTTAGATCCTGAACTGGGTCCATGCTATATTACCTAGTGACATCTGTTCTATGTATATGTAAGTGTACTCGTGTAAGTGTGATCATGTAATTGTACTCATGTAAGTGTGATAATGTAATTTTTACTTATGTAAGTGTGATCATGTAATTGTATAGTAGTGTACTGTAATGTTCTACGTGTGCTAGCTATAATGTGTTTTCTCTCACTATCTATCTAGCAAGTATAGTAATGTACTGTAATGTTCTAGAAAGTATTGACTCATGAATGAACTGACTCATTGTATGATATCTTGTTCTAGTAATAGTTCTAGTATCTTCCTAAACCACTCCAATGGTAATTTACTAGTAATATAACTGGTACGTATGGACATGGATGTATACCCTTGCTACCTAAAGGCATGGGATGAACTGGAAGGGCCTTGATGACTATATATGTACATATGTTATATAACTAATATTTAAATGACCTTCGGACGAGTACCCGATATCCCACCAGACCACATCTCAAGCGCGAAAAGGAAATAGGGTGGATAGCCTTCCTAAGTCTTTTAAACATTTCTTATATAACTATACATATAGATGCATGCAATTTATAATATAAAAGCATAAATAATTTTTGTAAAACCTTTGAACATAATTATTATCTTAAGAGAAGATCGACTTGATGTCAATCGATAAAACAGTTTGAAGTGAAAACAGTTTGAAGTAAAACGATTTGGTAATAGTTTGGAGTAAAACGGATCGGAGTAAAATAGTTTGAAAAGGGTCATACAGTGTGTAATGAACAGTTTAATAAGGATTTTTAAACATATAAAACATTTAAGAAAATCATTTGAGGAACCTGTTTGGTAAAACGGTTAATGTGTAGTAAATCATTTGAATGCTGCGTATTAATCACATGTGATTGATATATAATAACTAGCATAATTCTACTAATTAATCAAATGTGATTGATATAATAACTAGCATGATTCTACTTGTATCCCCCCCCCCCATAAAACATTTAAAAGCAGTTTAAAACATTAATTAAGGGGTATGAACTCACCTGTAGTGAGTGGTTCTGATGAAAATGTTGGATCAGTTGCTAAGTATCAAGTGGTGACTTAAGTACACACGCGAATCCTATTTAGCATATATTGACACATATATGAATATAATTAGTGTTATGAACGACTAAATAATGATTTTGGGACCACCTTAGGGACTAGTAAACACTTATAATGAAGTGTTACAATCAAATATGATTGTATGAGGGTTTATAAGGCTATACAAGAGGGTATATGGCCAAAATACACACTATATGTGTGTGTGCGGCCAGGTGTGCGGCCTAGTATGCTGCCAACACATGTGTGTGGCCATGTGTGCTGCCAGATGGTGTGTGCTTCCATGTGTGCGGCCAGATGGTGTTCTTGGTACCTTTTATGAAGATCTTCAAGGAGAATGGATGATACTTGAGAGGATTTCATGTTCTATGCTTGAAGAAGTGAAGGAAATGTTAAAAAATGACTAAGTGTGGTATATATAGGTGGAGTGTGCGGTTAGGAAGGGTATGAGGCCGCAAACACATGTGTGTGGCCGCACACTCAAGTGTGTGGCCGCACACTCCATGTGTTGGAGTGTTTGGCCTATTTTTGAATCCTACACTTTGAGTTAACCCATTTCCACACTCCAACCTTGATTATAACATGTTTAGAACGCTCCAATAGACCCTAAATGGTACTACAAGATAGCAAAACGGGTCTATTATTGATAAGAAATGAAGAATGCAAGTTAGAAATTTTCGGGTTGTCACATCATCCCCCCGTTAAAGGGAATTTCGTCCCGAAATTAGAAGTTAGACAAGGGAGTAGGTACGAATGATCGATTCATGAGGAGGAAACTTCCTAATCGATTGGTTCTAGCACTCCTAAGTGAAATCGGGTTCTCGGTTGGGATCCCAACGAACCTTCACTAACGGGCGGTTGTGATGCTTCGTCCGCTTGACCTCTCGGTCGAGGGTCACTACGGTTCTAATATGAAGGCGAGGATCTCAACGAGTGGACTTACAAGAGTCCTAACGGAAAGGTACAGTTTCAAGATCGAGACGCGAAGGGTAAAATCTACGTTACCGAGTTCGCGGAGTAGATCTAGTCTGCGAGATACAGGACCGATTCTGGTAAGAATCTCGGAGGTCCTATCTATCTTGGATTTAGCTTTCCACGCGATACGAAGCGTATTAAGCCATTCCTAGAGTGAGTTTCCCTAAAGAACTTGGTCTCTCACTTGGAATTTCCAAGGTTTCTTTTTCTTGTTTAACTTCCCCGTCAAGGGCCACCCCTTGCTGGGTCAAAGTCATAAAGGTTTCTGTAATTTGTGAGGGGTTCTGAATAAACTATGACAGTAGGTCTGTAAGACCTAGAACTTGGAGAAAGACTATCGGCGTCTCTGGTGTCGACAAATGCTCAACGGTTTTAACAAATTGAAAAAGTACTCAAAATTTCCCACATTACTATCAATGTCTCATAGAAATTCGACTCTTCAATTTCAAAACTCGTGCCTAGAGAACTTTGCTAAAAGTTTCTCTATAGGAAATGTTTCCATGGGTTTTCTTCTTACTACGAGGGTAGATAAGTAAGTCATAACATGGAGAAATGACGAAATGATCCAAGTAAGAAAGACGTACCCTACTCGTTTAGCTCATGAAAGCTATGGGCGTATTGGTCCTATCCGAAGGGTATCACTACGGACTCGAAGTGTCCGCATCGAATTCGGAAGATAGTCTTCAAGACATCCTTCCCTAACACTCGGACCAGTGATATTTGGATCTCAGATCCATTTCTGAAAGTAATTATTTCCTTGTGTTTGCTCAACCATTTCATCTATGCGAGGCAGAGATAACGATTTCTAATGAAAATCTTGACGGAGTCCTCGATATCCGAGGCACATACGATGCAATTCGTCGATCTCTGGGAGAATAAGACTGGGGGTTCTCCAGGGTGAGAAGCCTAGTCTTCTTATTCTATCGTTGTGCAGTTCGTTAAGTTGTTTGTACTGTTCTGGTATCTCCGTAGGTGTTTAAACCATAGGGCGATCTGTTTACAAGAGTCGTACTGGGTTCTAAGTTTGTTCACATGACGATGCGATTACCCATAGGCTTAGGCAGTTCTCTGTCCTGAAGTTCATATTAGAATTCATACCTGGTTTCACAATCACAATTTCGTGTATACGAGTCGTATATAATTAAGATTGAAAAGGTAGTCGAATAACTGATTCTTCTTTAAGCTCACATCCCATCGGGGAAAAGAAGTTAAAGTGGAATCATCAATTCTAAACCTGTAGAACCTTGATTATATATCACTCTTATGCATACATTCCTCAGTGATAGATCAATCGTATAAATCTTCGGATTGAACTTGACGTACTGCACGAGTGGTACTTCGGGGATTTCTTCGGAAAGAAAATAACTAAGAGGTACTCCTGGCATGAGTACTTCGGTGCTCTGACATGACGGCTTCGCTGGAAAAGTAATCTAGAAGAAAGAGATGTACGTATGAAGCTGTTTTTGTGAGGATCAAATTGAATCGAGTCGTATGATAATGTCGGAATCATACTGAAACTTAAATACATTAGACTTGAACATAAGACGTTTACAGACAAAACACAACCGTGCAACCATGAACAGAGTTACAGTACTTTAGATTTACCACAAGACTATTGCTGCGAATAAGATATACTACAAAAGACAAGTATACGCAGCACGAGAATCCCTATACAGACAGGATCTCGCAAAAGGTAAGACTCTATTTGCACTTGTTATGGATAGTTTATAAGTCTGTTACAACGAAACGCCTTAATTACATTAACATGGGTTTCGGAGCAGGTTCTCTCGTAGCTGTGATCCTGAGAATCCTCCCATCTGCGCCAGAGTTCTTTGCTATAGGGCAATCCTTCTTGAAGTGCCCTATCTCCCCGCATTGGTGGCATGACTGGCTAGTACTAGCTTTGGTAACGGGATTGCGGTGTTTAGCCAATGTTATGTGGACACGAGTGCGTTCCTCGTTACTCCACTTTGAAAATTGCTTCCTAAAGCGTTCGGCGTTATAACTACTCTCGTGTGTAGGGTTAGTCCCGATGAAAGGGACTTGAGTGATGGGTCGTGCCGGTGCTCCACAGCCACGAGCATGGTGTCCTATTTTTAGGCAATTGCAACATTGCATCTCATGGCAAGCCCCATGATGGTGGAAACTACACTTATCACACATCGGGAATTTTCCCTCGTATGGCCTGCTCGGTACGGGAATGGTAGGGGTTTCCACTTGTTGCTGTTGCATGGCAAGTTTTTGGGATTTCTTGCATTCCTTCTAAGCTTGACGCCTTCGTTTCTTGTTTTCTGTCTTTTGGCTTTGTGAGCCTGTGACTGTTACTGTTTGTTGGTTTCGCGGTTTGGTACTACCATCGAAACTCTCGACTCCATTGTCAGTCTGGCTTGTGATGCCTGGGTTGAGGTATGTAAGGAAAGTTATCACAGCAGCTGCTACTGCAGCTTGTAATGTAGCGGCGTCGATATGGAGGATAGGGGTTTCGTTGCTTGGCTGATCGTTTTTGGATAACGACATGATTCTGTAACACGAAAGATAAGGATTTTTGTGAGCGATTCTGGTTGACCCTAGGTGTAGTTTGACTGTTATGTAAAGAATAGAATTATGTTTTCGAAAATTTGACCTACATCCCTACGATGCAGTCCTAGTACTGAGTGGAGGTGTGTTTATGAAGGGGTTGACCTACATCCCTATGATGCAGTCCTAGTACTGAGTGGAGGTATGTTTATGAAGGGGTTGACCTACATCCCTATGATGCAGTCCTAGTAACGGGTGGAAGTAAGTTCGTAGAATGATCTCAAGACATTTGTCGTTCAAGCCGAGGTATCGTGGGTTGGTGAATATCAAGATCCAACCACTAAAACAGACATGGAAATGTCTCCGGGGCTAAATTACTATAGTCCAATGACTTGACTAAAGCACGTCTCAGATAGACTCAAATGAAAGTATGAAAAGAGTACTTGAATAAAGAATGACACAGAAGTTAGCCGACTGTCAAAATCTTTGATATTCATGACGTAAAAGTTCGGGAAAATGACCTTGTAAAGGTCTTACATCATATCCAGGGAAGATAGTTCTCGACAACATAAGGACCTAACCTAAAGTACTTACAGTACAAGGTAATTTCATAGAAAATGCCACATCGGGCAAAGACAGAAAACGATTACTTTCTAGCAAGGAAAGTAAGGTAAAGAATCTACTACTGACGACGGTCATCCCTCAGGTGAACTCTCAGTTCAGCCAGTTCACGTTCTACATGAAGTAGGTGTCTTTCGTACACCATTTGGCGTACTCGGAGCTCTATGACTTCGGCTCGTGATTCAGCCAGTGCTTGCAGCAGGGTTTCATGGTTTCTCTCTGATCTCTCGCGAGCATCTTCTAGACGAATGGTGCGGAGGGTATGCATTCTCACATCGGCGACAACTTCGGTAATCTGATGTAGGGCTGTCCTGCCTTGAATCTCATTTCGGGCCACTCTGCGGACCAAGATTGGCAAGACTCTGTCTGCTGAGCCCCCATTGCTCAGATCATAAAAGCTTCGGTCACCATCATATGGTATGGGCTGATCTTGTCCTTGGCTTCATGTTTCCAAGCATTCCACCCACTTAGGTGTCGGGCCATGAAAAGTCGGACGAGGGTTAGGAATTGGAAATGGAGCTGCTCGGGGTAGGTTCTTAACCTCTGGTTCGGAGTTAGCATCATCAGAAAGGTCTTCATCATGGTGATCATTCAAAAGGATAGGATGATCATTCTATGGTTCTTCTCCCAAACCAACCAGCAATGACTTCGTTCGGAAGATACTGGTTGCCGTGGGGATGAAGTCCAACCATGTTTTCTAAGCGAGAATTTAGGGTAAGAGAATAATTATTAGACGAACTATCTAGATAATTATTTAGAAAACCTTCATTAGTTACATCGCTATTTGTGAAGTGCATACGATTTATGTGTAATCTAAACAGGATAGACCTTCGAATAAGTGACCTTAACTCCATATTCACACAGAAGAGGGGTGAAGTAAAATTTTCACAGATTCTAAGTCTATAACATCCTAATTACATATAGCCTTAGTGTATCCACTTAGCAACTATCAACTTAGTAATGAAGATCCCGTTTTAGTTCTCAAGTATAAAGTACTTATAGTAACACCAAATACTCCTATAGTATTTTAAATTTTAATGTTATGTTCTATTGTTCTCATTTTGGTAGTGTTGGTAAGATATTAGCATTGTTGCAACCACACAATTAAACTTAGGCACATGCTACTCAACCCTCGGATAATATAGGTGATCAGGCTATATTTTCCCAGTTTTGACCATATGTCTCTAAGCCCACCTGTGTTGCCCAACAATCGTAATTCTTTTTGTACTGCCCTAGTGACACTGATTTTAGTATGAATGCAGGCACATATACTTACTTAAATATTTTATTATTTAAAGTATAAACTCTTGGTCAGAGTATTTTTAATCCCCTATGTATTTATAGTTAGTATATCTTTTATGGGTTGATATACTTAATTCACTAAAAACAATGCTCTGATACCAATCTGTCACACCCCAAAACCAAGAACGACGGAAACGTTCTGGGGCGGAGGACGTCATGTACAGTATCACAACAATGTAAATTAGTAAACAAGCAACAACATCCTCCGATGCATTAATAATATAATTATTATACAAGTGTGTTCTGTCAAATTTTGATAAACACTAAAGCATAAATCAAAATGAAAGATGCGTCTTCAGCGAGCTCCATCTTCCCTAATCCTTGCATCGCTACCTGTCTATGATGACCTGAGGATACAAGTAATTTTGAAAGTGAGTATCAGCTTTAAGGCTGGTGAGATTGTAAGTATTTTAGTGTCTTAATTTGTATGTAAATACTTGTAGGTATTTGAAATGTAAGTATTTGTATGTATACGAATTGTAAGTATTGAAAATGTAAATGAACTGTATGTATGAAAATGTTTGTAAAACAACTGTAAACGTTTGAAAAGTCCTAGAAATCCCTATGATTCCTATTAGTAACAAAAGGAGTCTTTTACCAAGACTTAACTGTTCTGAATGTAGTCTTCTACCAAGACCTAACTGCTCTGGATGTAGCCTTCTACCAAGGCATCTAGTGTTTGTGCGTGTATCTCTTGTAAGAGTATGTATTTTCCCAGGTATGACTATCATTAACCAAAAATATAGTTTCTACATTACCGTGCGTCGTGTGAATGTGCACGAAGTGAATGTAAATGGGAAAACGAAATAGTACTATGGGGTAGTGTTGAACTACAACCGTACCAATTACCTTAAGTCTAAGGTAACCTTGTAAGTACTGTAGCATTTGTAATAAATAACAACATCGGTACGTAGTTGCCTTATTTGAGGGATAAGGTATAATGTGATGTCTAGATCCCAGGCTGTACGCTCCCTATCAAAGGGATTTTGGGACCTACCCACGACCCCTACATATCTGCAAGCCGTGAGCATCCACATTACTATGATCATGTATACTCGATATAACTATCACAATTGCGTTGTGATTCATCAATATAGTTAGATCCTGAACTGGGTCCATGCTATAGCACCTAGTGACATCTGTCCTATGTATATGTACGTGTACTCGTGTAAGTGTGATCATGTAATTGTACTCATGTAAGTGTGATAATGTAATTTGTACTTATGTAAGTGTGATCATGTAATTGTATAGTACTGTACTGTAATGTTCTACGTGTGCTAGCAGCAATGTGTGTTCTCTCTCTATCTAGCAAGTATAGTAATGTATTGTAATGTTCTAGAAAGTATTGACTCATGAATGAACTGACTCATTGTATGATATCTTGTTCTAGTACTAGTTCTAGTATCTTCCTAAAACACTCCAATGGTAATTTACTAGTAATATAACTGGTGCGTATGGACATGGATGTATACCCTTGCTACCCAAAGGCATGGGATGAACTGGAAGGGCCTTTATGACTATATATGTACATATGTTATATAACTAATATTTAAACGACCTTCGGACGAGTACCCGATATCCCACCAGACCACATCTCAAGCGCGAAAAGGAAATAGGGTGGATAGCCTTCCTAAGTCTTTTAAACATTTCTTATATAACTATACATATAGAGGCATGGAATTTATAATATAAAAGCATAAATAAGTTTTGTAAAACCTTTGAACATAATTATTATCTTAAGAGAAGATCGACTTGATGTCAATCGATAAAACAGTTTGAAGTGAAAACAGTTTGAAGTAAAACGATTTGGTAATAGTTTGGAGTAAAACGGATCGGAGTAAAATAGTTTGAAAAGGGTCATACAGTGTGTAATGAACAGTTTAATAAGGATTTTTAAACATATAAAACATTTAAGAAAATCATTTGAGGAACCTGTTTGGTAAAACGGTTAATGTGTAGTAAATCATTTGAATGTTGCGTATTAGTCACATGTGATTGATATAATAACTAGCATAATTCTACTTATTAATCACATGTGACTGATATAATAACTAGCATGATTCTACTTGTATCCCCCCCCCCCATAAAACATTTAAAAGCAGTTTAAAACATTAATTAAGGGGTATGAACTCACCTGTAGTGAGTGGTTCTGATGAAAATGTTGGATCAGTTGCTAAGTAACAAGTGGTGACTTGAGTACACACGCGAATCCTATTTAGCATATATTGACACATATATGAATATAATTAGTGTTATGAACGACCGAATAATGATTTTGGGACCACCTTAGGGACTAGTAAACACTTATAATGAAGTGTTACAATCATATATGATTGTATGAGGGTTTATAAGGCTATACAATAGGGTGTATGGCCAAAATACACACTATATGTGTGTGTGCGGCCAGGTGTGCGGCCTAGTGTGCTGCCAACACATGTGTGCGGCCATGTGTGCTACCAGATGGTGTGTGCTGCCATGTGTGCGGCCAGATGGTGTTCTTGGTGTTCTTGGTACCTTTTATGAAGATCTTCAAGGAGAATGGATGATAATTGAGAGGATTTCGTGTTCTATGCTTAAAGAAGTGAAGGAAATGTTCAAAAATGACTAAGTGTGGTATATATAGGTGGAGTGTGTGGTTGGGAAGGGTGTGAGGCCGCAAACACATGTGTGTGGCTACATACTCCATGCGTTGGAGTGTTTGACCTCTTTTTGAATCCTACACTTTGAGTTAACCCATTTCCACACTCCAACCTTGATTATAACACGTTTAGAATGCTCCAATAGACCCTAAATGGTAATACAAGATAGCAAAACGAGTCTATTATTGATAAGAAATGAAGAATGCAAGTTAGAAATTTTCGGGTTGTCACATGTTAGGCATGGAAGTTTCGATGGAAGCCACATTTCCCAATAACGATGCAGTAAGTACTAAAGTCAACAAGATCCCTATTGTAAGTGCAAATATGGATTCTGATAAGAATCAATTGATAAATGATGCGCCTAATTTCCACATAATCTCATTTAATAAACCACACTCCTCATAATGTGTATCAAATGGGCTTGACAGCGATAATGTGTTAAGCAGATCACACTCCAAAAAAAATGTGACGATTTTCACTTCTCCTCAGTCCATGGTGCTTGCCTCTTTTTGAATCCTACACTTTGAGTTAACCCATTTCCACACTCCAACCTTGATTATAACACGTTTAGAATGCTCCAATAGACCCTAAATGGTAATACAAGATAGCAAAACGAGTCTATTATTGATAAGAAATGAAGAATGCAAGTTAGAAATTTTCGGGTTGTCACATGTTAGGCATGGAAGTTTCGATGGAAGCCACATTTCCCAATAACGATGCAGTAAGTACTAAAGTCAACAAGATCCCTATTGTAAGTGCAAATATGGATTCTGATAAGAATCAATTGATAAATGATGCGCCTAATTTCCACATAATCTCATTTAATAAACCACACTCCTCATAATGTGTATCAAATGGGCTTGACAGCGATAATGTGTTAAGCAGATCACACTCCAAAAAAAATGTGACGATTTTCACTTCTCCTCAGTCCATGGTGCTTTATCTCTCTGATGTTGTTTTCAGGATTTTGAGTAGAATTCACATTGTGACCAAGGTCTAGAAATATCCTTTGACCTAAATGCATCAATTTTTGCTGAAAGTTGTAATGGCACCTCCGATGGAATATGTTCTCCTTCGAATGAAACGTCATATCTTATTAAGGTTGGGAATGATGTTGGATTCCAAATTGGGGGAATCAATAAAGACATATTGGAAGATGTGTTGGAAGTGGATATTGGTGGAAAGGTTGAAAGTGGATCAAAAGTATCGAAATGAGTATCCTAAGTATCAACATAAAGGGGATCAGAGAATCTCGCACAACATAGTGGATAAAGGATCTCAAGAATAACCATTGTATCGATTTCATTGATGTAAAGCAAACCCATTTAGCTTATATTTCTAGTACATTTGTCACAAAATGTTGGGGACGTGGTTATTTTGAATATGATTTTGTGAAGGCTCATGGGAAATCTAGTGGTCTACATAGTTTACAGGATCCAAAAGTACTTTCAAATACAAATATGTTTTCATCGAGAAATTTCCTTGCTATTTCGAATCATTAGACTGGATTCCCAAGTACTACCACCCTACTTAACGTATGTGGGCCTCAAATAATTTCATATGAGAGAACTGTGTTACCTTCTGATGATCAAAAATAGGGTTAATGGGATTCTAGTGTTCTTTGCTAACTTCAATGTTGTGTGCAATAGTGAGGAGAGATTTAATTCGACATTTTGCAAATACACATCAGATGTTTCTAATCACTTCATTAAGGATGTTGGTTGGAAGGAATTTAAAATGGGATGGATGAAATTAACTAATTTTCGCAAGGAGGGTCACAAACTCTATAACATAGATAGATTCTTGGTTTGATTAAATTTCATAGGTATTCAACAGTCATCGATTGTCACTGCTCTTCCTATAATTCACTCACGTCACTCTCCTCTTATTATAAAACGATCTTACATCGACTTTGGACCTCCACCTTTCAGGTACTTTAATATTTGGCTACTAAAAAATGATTTTCATAAGGAATGACGGGTTTTGATACAAAATATAAGTAATTTTTTCTTAAAAACCGTGACAGAAGTCTTACAAAAATAACAAGTTTATTTTAAGTTTACAACAAAATCAGACCATCAAGGATCCATTTATAGAGGTAAGAATGATATTAAAAACAACGAAAGATTGTTTTAGATTGAAAATCTTTGAAGCCTTTGAACCCACTTGATTTTGGGGTATTATTGAAGATAGAAAAATCAAAGAGTGTTATTTTCTCAACAAGTATCCACCATCAAGATTAAGGAACTTCGAATGCTAGTTCTGTCACAACCCCAAACCTGAACGACAAAAATGTTTGGGGGAGGAGGACGTCATGTATAGCATCACAACAATTGTATAATAGTAATCAAAGCAACATCAACCATTGTATTGATAATATATAATTTACATTGTGTTCAAAACATTTCCTAATTTACATTGATGCATAAACAAAAGATAAAATGTTATACTACTATGCTCCGTCTTCGCAACGCCTGAGAGGGTACCTGTCTACTAACTTTCCTGAGAATACAAGTGGTTTGAAAAAGTGTCAACATTAAAGTTGGTAAGTTCATAAGTGTTGTTGTTATAAAAGTATATCCTTTATTCTTTGGAAAATGTTACGGTGTTCCACCAGAAAATCTTATATTTTCTTATTAGTTGAATGGAGTATAGTCTTAGTACCTTAAGACAAAAGTTGTATAAGTTTCTTTCACTTAAATAATAATTCTTTGAATTTATATAAGTAGTCATATTTGTTTCCATAAAATATTATATTTTCTATAGAGATGAGTTGTGGTCTTTAATGTTCCAAGACCGAAAGATGTAAGTATAAATGTCATACTTAGTCTAATAACATGTAGTTTTATTATTAAGTAAAACCAGTTGAAGACGTGTTTGCCCTGTAAAATAATGATGTTTATCCTAGAAAATCCTATATTTTCCATGATTTGAGTTGTAGTCTAATATGATCCACGACCAAAAGTACAATTATTTTCAATACTTAAAATAGTTATAATCGAAAGATGTAAGTATAAATGTCATACTTATTTTAATAACGTGTAGTTTTATTTATTTATAAAACTATTTGAAGAGATGTGTTTTCACATAAAAATCCACATATAGTCGTTTATCATGTGAGTTTTCATAATCGTACTAACAAATGATTGTCTGTCGCGACGTTCTTCAAGCGTCGTTATGTCTGATAATTGTCACCCATAACCTGCAGGTTGGGCTGTAGCTAACAGACAGGGTGCAGGGTCATCAATCCCCATATAGATCTATACACAAGTATCATGTTCTCCGGAAGGAGACTCGTTATAAAATAGGACTTGATAGTATACCTTGGTAGGTGCAACGAAGAAATTAACTCACAAATTTCCAATGAGTTTACGTGTTTTTGACCTGTAAGTGCTTGTGTGTGTAATTGTTACCCATTTTTTGTGTTTATAACATATAAAAATAATTGTATTTGTATATATAATCGTTTCTTTGCCCTGAATGTTTCTTAAACTATACCTAATATAGTTTGAAAGATATTATTCCGTTGAAAATGATATTTGTCTCGTTTGAACGTGTTTTGCATGTGACCGTTTATAAATTTGGTAATAACGTTATTTCGCGTTTTTGATATTTCTATGTAAAGATACTTTAAAGTAATAAAATATAAAGCAATAATTTGTATATTAACACAAGTTTCATTGTGTTTTACTTGTATTCCCCCCCCCCCACCCCTTAAAGCATGGAAAAAGTTATAAAAAGTGTATGGGTATGAAGTCACTTGATAAGTGGTAATTTGGGCAACACCTATTTTCTAGAAATTAATTTCCTTCATGAAACCGTGAGTTTTTTATGAAAACCGAACTTTACGCGGGTAGACTTTCGACTGAAAAATATTATTTTCTCGAGGACGTCGGGGCTTCGGGCTTTCTTCAGGTGTTAGGGATGTTCCCAAGGCTTCGGGGTGTTTTAAGATGGCTAGAGAGGGTATAGAGAGTGAAATAGAGTGAGAATGAGCAACCATTTCCGGGAGGCTTCGCATGCTATTTATATTAGTGGGCTGGTCCTCGGTATGTTGGGCTTACTTTCGTAAGTTGGGCGTTCGGTGAGACGTGGCTTCCGATGTGTCTAACTATGAGAATACGTGTTGCATGCGAGGGAAGGGGCGACATGGACAATCCGATGCCTAGCTTCCGAGTACGCTGGGCGTACTCTTGTACGCGGGGCATACTCCTTCGAAAATTGATTTTCCAAACTTCTAAGATTCATAAGTTTTGCATACGAGCTCCATTTTTGACGTTCTTTATATCCACGCGTAGGTGAGACCGTACTCTATGACTTTCATTTAGACGTCGTCGGCTAATTTTGGCTTTATTTTTAATTTTATATTTTTAACAGGTCAGGACAGGAAAAATCTGTTAAAAAATCATAACTTCTTCATCCGTAGGCCTGGCAATCGTGTCGTGTTCGGGTTGGCGTGTCGCGGGTTGGCGGGTCAAAATATGCCAACCCAAACGCGACCCATTTAAATATACAGGTCACGGGTTGGCGGATTTGGAACATAAACCCATATATGACCCGCCAACCCACTTATTTATACGTGTTTACAGGTTGGCGGGTTCATGGGTCAGATTTGGGTTCGTGGGTCCGAATTTTAAACATTTAAGTCTTAAACATCCAAATGAAAATTAAAAACATTCATAGAAACTTGTTACAGACTTAGCCTTATAGGTCACGACTTATGACCTTAGACCATCCACCACGAGTCAAAATGTCAAAACAGTCAAATGGTGTATGAATCAATAGTATATATTATATAATACTTATTAAATATTAATACTTGATACATAAATACATTTAAAAATAAATTAATTTTTTATTAAGAATATAAACGGGTTGGCGGGTCAACCCATTTATTTTTTTAAAAACCCATATATGACCCATTTAATAAACGGGTTGGCGGGTTGAACATCTCAACCCAAACCCATTTATTTCATGTCGTGTCACGTGTCGTGTCGAGAATTGTCAGCCCTATTCATCCGACATCCATTTTTGTCTGTCTTTTTACCATTGAACTAATATTGAAAAGATCTTCGATTCTCATTTAGGTTGTGTCAGCTAAAAACTGCTTGATCTATAATTCGAATTTCGGGCTGTACACTATTGTGCCGAAACTTAGAAAAATCATAACTTCATCATACGAAGTCAGATTTAGACGTTCTTTTTGTGCACACTCTCGGTTTAACGTATGTTACAACTTTCATTTAGGTTGCTAAGGCTAAAAAGCATTAGATTGAAAACTCACTTTTTGCGTCACACAATATTGTGCTGGTTCTGTCGCGAAACTTCGATAGGTCATAATTTGTTCGTTATAACTCAAATTTCGGTATTCTTTATATCTTCTAAATCCGTGTCACGATTACTACCACTTTATTCCTTGATATTGGGTTTATTTAACATATTATTTTTGACTTGAAATAATGGGTTGTTACAAGTTCCTTCTTGTATTCTTGAGTGTATTAAGCCTTTAAGTACTAAACTCCAATAAGAACTAAGGGAGACAACTCAAGGAAGCTTTAAACCACCAAACTAACTTTAAAAGAGAGAAAGGAGGGGGATAGAAGGAGGTTATGACTTTTAGACTTGGAGAGAGTTATAACACTATAAAACTAGTAATTTTTCTTCATAAGAATCTCTTATATACTCCATGCGTGCAAAAGGCTACTACTTATTTTATTCTAAAGTAATAATGTAGAAAGGAAGGCATGGGAGACGAGTTATGGAGGTGGAATAACAACCTTCATACCCCTTGAATTACTTTCGGCCATACCCTAAAGAAGAAGAAAAAATTTGTCTCCTTTATAAAATTATTACACATAACTAGTTAAGCCATGGCAGCCCAAAGTGTCCAAAATATTGTACATGACTTATTAAATAATATCATATGATATAATAAATAGTTATACTCTCTTTTAATTATTATGTTTTACAAAACAATAATGATTCCCTATGTAAATACAAGAATTGATATTATCTATTAATAATCGTATTAATAATATATATTCAAAATGTGCCTACTTTACAAAGGTGTGCTCTTATAAGATTATATTTAATTAGCAATATTACTCAATAATGATTCTTGGGCACAGAGATTCAACAATTTCCCACTCGCACAAGATTGTGGGGTCTAGCAACAAGCTACTGTCTGTAACAACATATGCAGCGTGCCATGTCATCAATAGCCATCAATTATTACAAAAGGTGTGTTATCAATTATTCCTTTGTCTCATACATCATGTTGAACATGAGATATAGATCGCCATCAATCACATTTAGTATCCAACTTTTATTAAGGCGTTAGATTTATAACTCCCAATGAATAAGAGAGAACAAACACCATCTTGACTATAAATAAATATCATGTACGTAGTTCATGTGATACCAAACGATGACCCTTATGACTTCCTATTATGGAACAACGTTAAACCATGTCATAGCACAAAAATTCCTACATTTCGTGTCCCAAATATGCATATATGGTCTCAGAATACAAAGATACAACCTTGATCAAAACATCACTCATGACTACGATGCATAAAGTGATTTTGATACGGGTCAGGTCCCATGCTTATTCTCCTAATCAAGTACCTACGAAGTTGGTAGCAACTCTTGCTATTCTTATCTCCATGAGAGTCAACCAATCCACTCAAATCAGTCTTACCTCATAAATGTTCCTATAACTATGAACGACTACGAACATTTAGAATAACCTAGTTAATTATTCAAGGATTTAACATTATAATAGAGAAATCAACAATTATTTAATGAAAGACTCATATCCAATATATGAACTCATTACAATATATGTTGCCTGTATTGTTGCAATATACAATTACTAAATTTAAGTCAAATACATCTACTTATATTAACAAGGCCCCTATAGTACCAGCATAACTTTCATGCTTTAGCTAATGAAGGAGCTATGTCAAGTAGATTTTACAAACTTGATTTGTATAAACTTTGTGAATACAAACATTTTTTCTTATATATATACCTCATATATAGAGAAAACTATTCAGAATGTATTAGATGCTTAAATATGACTTAGATACCAATACATATGTAATGAGATTAGTCGTAGTCATAATGAACTACGCATCAAGCATCTTAGTATGTGGTTCCCCGAACAACAATGTAATCTAACTCTGATGTGTAACTATAATTAAAAAACTACATGGAGGCACTATCCATTTAACTTTCTCCTCATTTAAAATGAGTACATGCCCGATTGAGAAATATCTCAATTTATTTGTAGGCTTAGCATACCTGTAACAACTTAACAATAGCTTTCCTTCAAATACTCCATAAATTAGGAAAAGTTCTTTAGTTATTACAAGTACTTTAGAATGTTCCTTTCAGTCACACCATAACTTGCTCTCAGATTATACTGGTATCATTTGACATGCTTTCAGCATACGCCTTATCTGGCCTTTATGCATAATCATGACATTTATGCTCAGTCCAATTGCAGTAACATATGATTATCTAGTTCAAAACATTATACTAGAATTTTGAGGAATACTCAAAATCATGTCATATGGTATTTGACAAGATAACTCTTTAAGAGTCCTTATCTTTATCTCTTTAAGATCCATGATAACTAATGCAGTTTTACTTAATCCTTTTAGTTACCATGATCTATCTATATAGATCTTGATTCCAAGAATGAGTATGTCAGTCACATATAAGACTAGGAATGTTACTACGCTCCCACTAGCTTTATAGAAAACACAAGAGTCATCTTGATTTATAAATAAATCACACTATGTAATTAGCCTATAAGAAAGAAAATTCTCACTTTGAGATGTCAGCTTAAATCCGAAAAGATTTTCATTCATGTATGTTTTCTCCTTTGTAAACTCACTTACTCTTTATATTTGTAATATATCGAGAAGATTAATCAAGTTCATACCTGATAATCATACATGAATGCATCTCTATGTGTTTTATTAGTTTCTGATGAACTATTGAGCAGATTCAAAAATAGTTGAAAACTTGCTAGTTTCAAACTATTATGCATTTAGCTTATGGTTCTTTAACTCTTAAAGTACTTTCTTAAAAAGCTACATTTTGGAATGAAAATTAGTGGGATTAGTAGAAACCTCATCCTAAACAATCATTTAGGATAATCTACATAAATGAAGTTAGTAGATTAGAGTGGTTAAGCTTATTGTCTAGCATAAGCTACATAACACTATACCTTTTTGATAAGGATAAACCATTACATACTTATTCTAACAAAAGTATTTAATCTACTTGTTTGATTAGTAGTATATATTCAATTTATGTTTGTTGCAGTGAGCATAATTCTAAAATTTATAAAGTAAATAGTTCTTTTAAAACATCATATAGTAGTCTATAAGGTCTATGTTTTATCCTCTTCAAAAAGTTGTACTATCATCATTCAACTAGTGGTCAAGTGACCCTATCCCACTAGAGAATACGAAGGCTACCTCGAACATCAAAAGATAGATCTAAGTGACCAGGTGATCCTATGCTACAAGAACCCTATTAATAACTAGTGAGTGTTTTTGATAGAATAAGTTGTGAATCGATTCCACCACTCCTAAGATGTTCAACTGTTCATAATGAATATCGACATCACTTGATGAGACATCTGATATGTTTCATAATTATCCAAGACTTTCTACAAGTCAAGGTTACTTATTCCAGTATGATGTGAAACATATTAATACCATTACAATAACACTTCCATCAAAGTATCATGACCAGACTGACTGGCTTGTCGAGGATGCTCATGTATGTGATATCTTAGTATATATATAATGTCTATTTATCATTAAGGTAGACCCTGAAGGTATTATACCAACTATAGATATTTTAACAATCAAATGTTATTGGCTCTTGGACCTCAACAAGAGAGAGAATTTGTAGGGCGTAAGAGTGGTAACAGTTATTTACAGTATTTAACAAAGCATTATTTAGTAAATTAATACATTTTATTGTTTTTAAAACATTAATTTAGTAAAGTCTAGGATCCAACTAACAAAACAAGAAAATGGTTAGATGACCTTTATCTCATCCACTTAATCAAACTCGGTAGGCAGCGATTACCAACTACATAAGATATTTAATTCCTACATAATGTGATCCTAAACAAATATTGCTAATCTTGGCACATTTGATACCATCTATGCCTCACACTTCTTATTCTTAGGTGACCTTTATCACACAAGATTCTGATCAAGTCATCCTACTTTAAACAATTTCTAGATTTGCAACTAACCACTAACAGGGTGACCCTTTAGTCACCAGAAATTACAAAAATACCTTAAACATCATAAGACAATCCTAGTGAACAGGTGCCCTTGTGCCTACCAAGACCGTACATACGATACTGAGTGTTCTTCAAAAGGACAACAATGACTTGCATTTTGAGAAAATGTTTTATATATGTTTTACAATTATAGTTATAAAAACATGGTCCCATGAATATTGCATGCATCCAACAATTCATGTACCCTTTCGTAAAAATGATATTACTTCTTAGAAGGTTCTTTGGGTACCAAATAAAACTTAATTTTATTTGCCATTAGTCGCGATCAATTATAAACTAAAATCAGATATTTTAATGTTTAGTCGTAGGCGGTTTTAAGAACTAGTAATAGTCTTAATAAAACTTCATTTTATACTTAAGACTTGGAGTTAAATCTCCTTTTAATCATAAAAAAACTTATGACTTCATGAATTTCTAGAATAAACTCATTTTATTTTATAAACTCAATTATATGCATCTTATGATAAAAAAACATATTTTAGTAAACCAAACTTGGGTGACAATGCTTATGTTTTAAATCTTATTTGGCATGCATAAAATATAATATCAACATGTTGTGTTATATTTAAAATACAAATATCATATATTAAGTTTCAACACAAAAATAATCACTAGTTCAATTATTTGTCGTTATAACGCTATAAACTGTTTTTAGTCTTTTTAATAAAATTAATCTTTATTTATTATAAATACATGGAGTTTATATAATGTTTAAACACCTTTTAAAACATTTTAAATATATTAAGTTGGCTATTTATAAGTTTTATAATAAAACTATTTCTAACAAAAAATCGATTTTTAACCGGTAGAAACGTTTTTCTTAATATCCATTTATAAACATCTTATGTTATCTTTTAAATATATTTTACTCAAACTCCAAGTGATATTATCTTATGTTTAAATGACGTTTGACATGTAAAACTCATTTTTATACACAAAACATAACATACAATAACATAAAAGTAAACATCACATACATGCATTTAAAATGTGTATAAACCAATCCATGTCTAGTAATAATGTTTTTGAGTCATCAAAAAAACATATTAAGTTTTTCCAAAAGTAGTTAACGGACACTTAAAAAGGTCTTCAAGCTCCTACTTGCCAAGACAACTATTGTTTGCAAAAGAACTTCAAGTCTTTATATTGTAAACGTTGTTGCACTTAAACCATTAAGATTATAGTTCATCCCACAAACAAATAAACAAATATCTATTTATCTATTACATCTTATAAATAAATAAATATTAACTAAACACAACACAAAGGTCCAGATGGTTTGTTTATACACAACAATATATCAAATATTTTAACAAACAACTCTTTGTTTTTTCTAAGGCAACTTTCATATAACCAAAATACATGAAAAATGGTTATATGTAAAAATAAACAATTTTAACCAAGATGTTATCAAAGAAGACAAATATTGATATTTCTTAATCAAAAGAAATCCATGCTGGTTTTCTCAAAGCCGAAGATTATCAAACATAAAAATTTATTCTATCATATAAAACCCGCCTCGGATACCATTGTTAGGTTTTGATATAAAATATAAGTTAGTTTTTCATAAAAATGGCAATGGAAGTTTTATAAAAACAACAAGTTTATTTTAAGTTTATAACAAAACGAAACGATCAACGATCCATTTATAGAGGTTAGAATGATATTAAAAACAACCAAAGAGAGTTTTGACAACCTTTGAAGCCTTTAAACCCACTTAGTTTTGGGGTGTTAATGAAGATAGAAAAATCAAAGAGTATTATTTTCTCTACAAGTATCCATTATCAAGATTAAGGCACTTAGAATGCTTGTTCCTTCTTGTATTCTTGAGTGTCTTAAGTCTTTAAGTACTTAACTCAAAATAAGCAATAAAGGAGACAACTCAAGGAAGCTTCAAACCACCAGACTAACTTCAAAAATGAGAAAAGAGCAGAGACAGAAAGAGGCTACCTCTTTTAAACATGGAGAGAGTTCCAAGACTAAAAAATTAGCAAGTTTTCTTCATAAGACTCTTTTATATACTCTTTTAGTAAATTATCTGGTGTTGTAGTAGCTATAAGGTTCCTGGTCCCGACAGCATAACGTTCAAAATGATCAAATGAAACCGGGATTTAATGAGTGGGGACATCATTAATTTTGGTAAATATTTTGATCACCATGCTTTCTTGGCCAATTGATATAGCTCGCCATCCATCATGTTGATTCCCAAGGTAATCGATCCTCTTTCACTTGCATACTAGATACCCATCAGTCTCATTGGATGTATGTATAGGATAACAGCCAAGATTATTGCCCTTAGACAAAAAATTGTGAATGGATCTGTGGTTAGTGAAGTTTAATATGCTTTTATTCCAAGCAGGAATATACTAGATGATCTTCTGGTAATTAACGAAATTTATTCTCTGGCCAAAAAATTCAAAAAAGGATATTCCTTCAAGATTGATTTCGAGAAGGCATTTGATTCTATAAAGTGGAATTATCTTTACTCAATTATGGATCAGATGGTTTTGGTATCATTTGGAGGAAATGGATTCGGACCTGTCTCTACTCGTCAATGAGTTCGGTGTTAGTCAATGGTTCCCCAATATAGAAATTTCACATCTCAAGGGGCGTTCATCAGGGAGATCTTTTTGTCTCTTTTCCTCTTTATTCTTGTCATGGAAGTATTGAGTGTGGTTGTTAAAAGTGCTTGTTCTAACTCACTAATTCAGGGTACTCATATGCGGATGATGCTATCTTCACTAGAAAAATGGTGTAGTAAAAGTATCGAAAATCTATCCCACATTTTCAAATGTTTTCAAATCTCATCTAGACATAAGGTGAATTTTTTTAGGTCCTAATTACTATGCATTGGAGTACTCAACCAGGAGACAAGACATATGCCAAGAGTTATAGGATGCATGGAAGAATCATTCCATTTCATCTACTTAGGAGTACCCTTTGTGGCAAATATGGATCTAAAGAAAAATTGGCATCTTATCAATGATAAGTTCTGTTCCAAGTTATAATCGTGGAAACCCAAAGCTTTATCTTTTGGTGGTCATATCACCTTAATTAAATTGTGGAAACCCAAAGCCTTCCAACATACTAGATTTCCCTATTTAAAGCACCAAAATGTATTATTGATCTTCTTGAAAAGATAAGTTGTAAATTCCTATGGGAGGTGATGATACCAAGTCAAAGATACACTGGGTAGACCAGGACAAGGTTGTTGTTAAAAAAAGATGGAGGCATCGGAATTGGCACCCTAAAAGCCAATAATGTTGTTCTAATTACCAAATGGTGAAGGATGTTATTAAATGAATGTGGTTGCGTTTGGAGGACACAATTGTGAGCATCCATAATCTAAAAAAGAAACCTGCCTCATATATCACATGAAAGATGTCAAATAGTGTTTGGTGTAATATCTATAAGGCGATCTATAGGACTAATAACCTTAATCTCGATCATAACATGATGTTCAAGCTCATTCCTTGGTGTGGAACAAATATTTTATTTTGGAAAGATGTTTGATGTGGGGATACTTCTTTTCAAATATGATTCCCAACCTTATATAAAAATGAGTTGACAAGATGTTGCAGTTTAGGAGATCGCCTCACTGTTTCTAGTTTTAATTTAAAATGGAAATAGGAATGCTCTAAGGCTATCTCTCTTAATAAGTTATTACAACTTTAATCCTGTATTGGAGTAATGGAGGTGTCGAACAACTTCGCCTTTGGGTCAATTCTTGCTAAATTCGGATGACAAATATATACTGTTAACGCTATGATCAGATTTATTGACTCGAAACTTAATCATTATAAATGTTCATTCATATTTTGGCGAAAATTTGTCCCATTAAAAATTCAATGTTTTGTCTGGATGTCATCTATTTCTAGAATTCCAGTGGCTTCCAATTTATCGCAAACGAAGTGTTATGATTCCCAACCACTTGTGTCATTTATATAATAAAGATACTAAAAGTGTTGACCATCTTCTTCTAAAATATGACTTTGCAAAAGACGTCTTTAAATGGCTGTTCAAATGGTGTAGATTGAGTCCTCAAAAATTCAACAATGTTACTGAATTTATCAACTTCGAAGCTTCATGAGGAAATTGCCCAAGGAAAAGGGTTACTCAATACCATATGTTTTTGTTTTTTAAGGAACATATGGTTGGCAATGAATGAGAGAATCCTAAGGGAGTTGAAAACATCATACCCAAAGGCAGCTGACAACGTTATCTCGTCATATCATCATACTATATTATAAAGGAAGCATTTTTCCTTTCACCACATTCCTTTTATAAATTTAATCTAGCAATTGATATTCTAAAAATATTATAGTTCAATACATATCGATTGAAGGCAAATGGGCAACAAGCTGCGTCACTAGCCCTTTCTGGATGGCAAAACCAATTCTTTTGAAAACAACATTTGTGGATCTAGGAGATATGAAATTAGAATGCATGACCCGTGGGACTCTATTAAGTGTGGACCAAATGTATCGAATGCAAAAGGAACAAACACATGTTGATTTTCTCTACATGCATTCTCATGCTTTACCACTTTGCACGCAGCGGCATGCCCAGCTGTGAAACCCCCACTCCCCAAACCAACAAGAGGAGAGACCCCAGTAAGATCCACACACGCATGCTTCCCTCCTATCCATCCAAAGACCAAAATGTCAGCCGGTCTAAGTGTGGACCTGACATCCTGCGGGTCCGTTAAAATGTTCACTGGCGCTTCTTTCTTCACAGAAATACCAGCACACCGACAAGCATCAATGAGAACATCCCGAACCACATTATGTCGATACTTGAAACCAGGGAGCTCTCTACAACGAATCGTGCGTTTCCCAAAGGTATCCAAACATGCCTTGCGATAAACTGGACATATCTTGTCAATTGGGAATATGGGAATCACGAGGCGGTAACGAAGGATAGTACGGTACTCCACATGAGACATATGCTGGCCAAGACCATCAATAGGGATAGTTAGCAGAAAATCCTAAGCATGAAGCGCCCGTAGACACTCAAAGACTGCTTTCTGTCTGATAATCATGTCGAAGTCGACTTCCATATCTTGGACGATTTTGCTAAAAAGAGCACACGCCAAAGCTTTTTGGGATTTAGGGGGGGGGGTGTCCTTATTAGTGAAACCGCTACAGTCAAATCCTGGAATCGTATCGTGAAGACGAGTCATAGCACAAAGGTAATCCGAGTCCATGCCACATATGCCACTGTTATGTAAGATACGGTCTTGTAATACCCAAGATTGGGCCCTCGAGGCTACATTCATTTGAAACTCTCATGCATTTTTCCTTTCACCACATTTATTTGAAACTCTCTTGATTTTTCAATTTCTTTCTAATAATGATTATAAGTTGGTTAATAAGGTTAAATAAATATCAAACCTAAAGTGTAATCATATATAAACTAAAATTCACTATTAAAATAATATCTTTACTTCTACTTATAAAGTTGTGTGTGTGTTTTTTTTTTTTTAACTTTTAACATATTATACTTAATTTATTAGTTTTAATATAATATTGGATGTAAACCATTATCATTTTAAAGATACAATTTTGGAATAATTTGTACAAAATACTTAAATTGTAAATTTAAATGTAACATTACAGGGTCAACTTAAATATAAATTTTAGTTAACTTAAACAACCCAAAAAATATTTTGTAAGTAGTTAAAAGTGATACATTATAGTGTCTTTCTAACAATGATCATAAGTTGGTAAACAAAGTTAAATAAATATCAAACCTAAAGTGTAATCTTAAATTAACTAAATTTCAATATTAAAAAAATATATTTACTTCTACTTATAAAGTTATGTCTTTAACTTTTAACATATTATATTGAATTTAATATATTTAATATGTTATTGTATGTAAACAATTATCAATTTAAAGTCACAACTTTTGAACAGTTTGGACAAAATACTTAAACAGTTAATTTAAGTATAACTTTATAGTGTCAACTTAAATATAAATTTTAGTTCCACTTAAAAAACTCAATGAATATTTTGTAAATAGTTAAAAGTAATAAATTGTAGTGCTAAATGCAAAAACTAAATTATAGTATCAATTTAACTAAAATATTTCGTAAAGATATTTGTATAATATTTAAAAGTTTTAAAATAATTAGTTTAAAATAACTTACAATAACAATAATTAAAAATAACTCTATATAAATTATTATATTTTTACCTTTAAAATCAAAAAAACAATGTCTGTTGTTTAAATATTTATAATGATAGAAATTAAAACGTTAAAAAAATAAATTTTAAAAAAATAATTAACAATAACAAAAACTATAAATAACATTAACCATATATTATATTTAATTTTATTCAATAGTAACTTGTAGATAAAAGTTATTTAAACGGTTGATATTATACAGTTATAATATATATATATATATATATATATATATATATATATATATATATATATATATATATATATATATATATATATATATATATATATTATCATATAATTTAAAATAATCAATATATTATATCAAATTTAACAACAACGTTATTGTTATATTTAAAAAACATATATTTGTAGAAATTCAACTATATATGTGTTTTTATACAACGCCGACTATTCGTCTAGTTATCTTATATGTGGTGCAAGTATTGTACTAACGCAAGTTGTGGAAGCTAGAGTGAGTGGTGTTGTTCGGCTTCTCATCTCATGAACTCTATTTGTAGCTAATTTTTGTTTTGGTTTCTTTGTTATATACTCCCGCTAGTTTCTTGCTAAGGGCTTTTTATTAATATATTTACATTAGCTGGTAAAAAGATTATTTACATTTAGTTTTGAGATAGTAAAATGCTAATCAAACCAATTAAATAACATCCCTAATTACCAACAATGAATGTGTCTCCATGTTTTCCAAAACTTGTTTCATTTTTAGGTTAACAGTTTAAGTTTTTTATTCGATCGACGGTATATCAATTGGCCATTTGCAAAGTAAATGTCATCGGTCGGCTTGTAGTGTATGATACGATGGCTATTTATAAAGACAATTTCATTCGCAGCGAATGATTAGTTTGTTTTCTAGTTTTATTACACATAATGCTATCTTGGTATTCTATATCCACCTTATTCCTCATTAAAATTTGAGTGTTATCTAACTTCAATTATATGGCAACAAAAACGTGAAATAAAAATAAGAATATATCACAACAGATTCACAATCCAATTGATTATATTAAATATCATTAAATTACATCCACCTTATTGCTCATTAAAATTTGAGTGTTATCTAACTTCAATTATATCGCAATAAAAACGTGAAATAAAAATAAGAATAGATCACAACAGATTCACAATCCAATTGATTACATTAAATATCATCAAACTAAGTATTTTGTCGATCCGGGACCACCAATTTGGTAGAGGTGAAATTTTTTAAGATTGAATGTCCCGGGTTGAAACTCGGGCGTAGATTAATTAACTAATTTGTGAATTTAACTTATAAATACTAACCAACTAAACAGCCGTTAAAAAAAATCAACTTAAATATTATATCAAAAGATGAATACAGCACAAATTTATATTACCATATATTCCAACGCGAAGAAGTTAGTAGAAAAATATCGTGGAGAGGTAAAATTGCAATTAAGCAAACATTCAAGTATCGAAAGTATAATTCTTCCATAAAACATGAAAGGGTAAAACTCAAAATCAAAAGGATCGTCGTACCACATCCACATGCACAATCGGCTTTATCCTGTCATAGATAATCCACCCAAATGCCTGGATGAGGGTGATTTCGTCATTTAAGAATGCATGAAAAGAAAAAGGTAGCGTACGCTTACATAGCGTTACATGGTTTTGAGATACACTTTGTACGTATCAAAAAAGACGTGCCCGGAATTCATGTGCAGTCATTTGGATTCATTCGAAAATAATTTGGTCGGACATTGAAACATTCGCCACCAAAAAAGGTCTAATTACAATTTAATACGGTACTTTATATAAAAGTACATTTAATTTTCATAAACGAATTCATAAAAGTGGTTATCAGTCTACTTGCTTATTGTTATATTGTAAAAATTTAATATTATATTACTTGACCAGACAACTATAATAAGGATGTTAATTAATCCATATATATATATATATATATATATATATATATATATATATATATATATATATATATATATATATATATATATATATATATATATATATATATATATATATATATATATATATAAGGAAAAGTTCAATAGAAAACCATAATTATAGGTTATTGAAGGACCAAATCTATTTTTCAATTTATAGAGCTTATTCTTTAACGAAAAAAAAATCTAAAAATATCAAATTCATATATTAACATTGTGAATGCGAAAAATATTTTTCGGATTCACCGTGTGAATCCGGATTCACGTTGTAAATTTTCAAAGATTCAAATTGTGAATTTGACGTAAAAAAAATCGAATTTTGTATCATTGGAAAAAGGATAAAAAATTATGAATTTCTGTATTTTTAGTTTTTTTTTCGATAAAAAATAAGTTCCAAAAGTTGAAAAAAAAATTGGTTCCTTGGTTACTTGGTTAATTATGGTTCTCTATTGAATGTCACCATATATATATATATATATATATATATATATATATATATATATATATATATATATATATATATATATATATATATATATATATATATATATATATATATATATATATATATATATATATATATATATATATATATATATATATATAGGGTGAGGTTCAGTAGAGAACCATAATTAACCAAGGAACCAAGGAACCAATCATGAGCATCGAAAATCATAACGATCAAATAGATGTACATTTTTACATTGGACGCACACATCGGATTATACCAAAAAATCCACCTTACAAAAAAACTCACCACTTTTTTTCGTTTAAATTTTTTTAGGCCATGTTTTTATAAAAAAAAAATTGAATATACCGTTGTTCACGATTTTTCGTCCTCTTTTCATAGAGATCTATGATAATATATAAAAAACAATTTTTTTTTTCGAAAAAAACTCCATTTTCTTTAATGAAAAGTTAACGTCTATTTTTTATAGAAAAAAATAAATAAATATATCAAAATTCATATTTTTTGTACTTTTTTAAACATAGATTCATATTCATGTTAAAAAAAAAAAACAGTATTTCAGTTCAGATTCACATTGTGAATTTGTTCAGATTCATATTGTAAACCTGTTCAGATTCACATTGTAAACCTCCTCAGATTCACAGTGTGTATAATAATAAATCAGATTCACAGTATGAATCTGAACTGATCGGATCTTTTTCACATTGTGAATGTTAAAATTTGAAATATTTACAGTTTAGATTCACAATGGAAATCTACACCGATCGAGGGTTTTTTTTTTGTTAACCTTCTCAGATTCACAATGTGAATGTAAACTGTTCGAGATTTTTCATATTGTGAATATTAAAAATTAAAATATTTACAGTTTAGATTCACAGTGTGGATCTACACAGTTCAAGTTTGTTTTTTTTTTTTTTTTTTTAATTTAATTTTAATCGGTGTTGATGTTTATTAATAGAGTTAAAAAAATAATATTTTTTGTATAATTAGTTTTATTTTTATAAAAAAAAAGCTTTAATATCGAAAAAAATAAGAAAATTAAGTGGGTTTTTTTTGAAAAAAAAGTTCGTTTTTTATATATCATCATGGATCTCTATGGAAAAATGACGAAAAATCGTGAACAACGGTATATTCGGATTTTTTTTCAAAAAAAAAAGTTGGCCTAAAAAAATTTTTAAATGAAAAAACGGAAATGGTTTTGTTATAATCCAGTACATGTGCGTCCATTATAAAAATTTAAAACCTTCCTTTTGCTGTTGATCGCTTCAAATTCTGACGCTTTAGATTGGTTCCTTGATTTTTTGAATAATAATGGTCCTCTATTGAACTTTTTCCATATATATATATATATATATATATATATATATATATATATATATATATATATATATATATATATATATATATATATATATATATATATATATATATGTAGGGTTGGGTTCAAAAGAAACCATTTTAAACTTTAAAAACAAGGAACAAATTTTTTCTTATATTTTAGAGCAAATTTTTCATAAAAAAAAACCACAAATATAAGTATTCATAATTTTTTATTATATCAAATTTGATAAAAAAAAATGATTTGTTCAGATGCATACTAAATTTGTTCAGATTAACATTGTAATTTGCTCAGAGTGTTGCAAAGAAGAATTTGAAACTCACATATTTGTTATTCAAGATATGACCACTTTCAATATTATTATAAAAAAAATAGTACTTTAGTTTTTTACTCTTCTAAAAATCCTATCTCTATGGATGATTTAGCTTCTTTAACAAATGAGTTCTTTCATTTTACTATAAAGTTTTGTTTTGTAATATGTTTTTATTATTTTTATATCTATTGTATGACTTCAAAAAAGAACCTTCATATGTAGATATTGGTTCAAGAGTTAAAGCTATAATTCTTGATCTATCCAAAAAAAAATCGTGTTTCTTCTTTATATGGTGAAAAAATTGGTCTTTATGATATTTTTCTTTTACTTTTAGGTGAATGAAATCCTTACAGAATACCTTGCATGAGTTTGTTAGCTGTTCGGAGAAAAAGATCTAGATTTCGAAATCGAGTGTACTGGCCTATAATAATGATCACGTTTGTAACAAAACTTCATTTTGCACAACATGTTATATCAAGTTAATTCCCTTTCCAATTAACACACACACACACACACATATATATATATATATATATATATATATATATATATATATATATATATATATATATATATATATATATATATATATATATTCCTTTATGTTTCCAATTAACAAAACTGCATTTTGTAATGGATTTATTACATTCATGTTTATCGAAATATGTTCCTTTATGTTTCTTTATGAACATATATTCGTTTATAAACATATGTTCATTTATGAAAAAATATTAATACGCTCATGTCAATCTGTTTGTTCACGATTGATTTTATTTTTTAATTTAATTTTTGAGTTCTTCTATAAATGTTCAGTTACGAACATCTATCAATATATGTTGTTGCATAAATGGCATTGATGTTTATATTCATATGTTTACTTATGACCTTGGACAATTTATTTGATATTTATTATTGGTAGATACATTCATATATGTTCAATGCTAACATGTATGAACATAACGAATATCAGCATTTTTAATAAAGGTTCATTTTTAACATAAACGAATGTTCAGAAACCAATGCTATCAATATTTTCAGAAATGAACATTGGCTGCTACATTTACAATCATACCTTTAATGAATCCAATTTGATCTAATGGTGAAGAAGTTGGTTCTATGGTTCTATGAGTTATTTTGGTTTTATATTGAACTCAACCATATATATATATATATATATATATATATATATATATATATATATATATATATATATATATATATATATATATATATATATATATATATATATATATATATATATATATATACACACGATCCTTATCTTGGGTCGTTTTGGTGTGATCTATAGGAGGCGAAAGTAAAAAGGGCTAAGGGGCTTTTTAGTAATTAAATTAAGTTTGTTTATTTCTATAATTAGATTTATTTATTTTAGGAGTTTAGCTTTTATGTTGGGGTCAGTGATTTAGTTTCATTTTTGCTTGCTATAAGTATCGTATTATATCAAACTTATCTTTTTATGAAAGAAAAAGTATTGGAGTTTTTCTCTTGTAGAGTCTACATGTGGGTAAAAGACAAGTTATACAACCTGGTGCATATCAATTGGTATCAGAGGAACAAAATCCTGGCAACGACACTGTTCACTAGAATTATTCTTCACGTGACACTGTTTACATCTACATTGTTCATCAAAAAATTTTCTAACATGGGAACAAAGATCAACAATACTGATGGTATTAAACTGCTTGAGTCTGATGTATCCAAGATGAGAGAGGAAGCAGAAATCCATCAGGTAGAGGTGGCGATGAAACCTTAGGAGATTTTGGAATCGATCAAGGACCTGAAGGTCGAGCGACACCAGTAGAAAAAGAAAAGAAGAAAGAGACTGATAGTGTGAGAAAGTCGTTAGACAACGATGATGACAAATCTAGGGGTTTTGGTGATCACATAGGTTTTGGTTTTTACAAAGGAAAGAACAGGCACTCATTACATGATTCTCGAAAAATCAGGTTGCTTATCTTTGCAAGGGAAGATGCATATGTATGGATTTACTAGGTCGAGAGGTACTTTGAAGTGCAAGGGATCAACAAACAGGATCACTTGAGGGCAACAATTTTATCCATGGAGGGGGCTGCACTTGCATGGTATCGATGGGTGGAGGCATAATCATCATGCCATACATAAGAAAAGCTCTAGAAGAATCTATTGGTTTGCTTTCAACCATCATATAAAGGTAACATGTACTGATAATTATCGTCAATTCAACAAGTATGAACGGCTCGTGACTATATATACGCGTTTGAGAAATTAGTCGGACAAATGCTTGACTTTCCTTAAGAGGTTCTAGAAGCAAAATTTATTAAGGGATTAAAACCCGAGTAAAGATCAGTGGTAAGAATAATGGAAACCAAAAGTTTATCAAATTCCATGAAGGAATTGGTAAGAATCATAGAAAACAAGAATGGTGGAGCGTCAAAAACACGGGGCGGAATGGTAAGAGGCAGCGCTGACAGTCAGTTCAAACCTGACCTGCCATTATTTTAAGGTTTTGAGCATTCTAACAGTCCTAAGGTGTACATTCAACCTTATAAACCTTGAATCTATGTTTTACTAAGATACATGCAAATTGAGTTCCAAGGTTGTTAACCTATCTAGCATGGGATGGGGAACTTGAATCATAAAATCTAGTAAGAAAACATACCTTTGTTGTTGGTTAGATTCCTTGAGAACCTTGTGAGCCTAGCACCTCAAGTGTGATGCCTCAAATGTATCACATAACATGTAACGCTCGTAGATCATGGCTAGTCAATTTAGAGACGATAAGCGTCAAAAATGACTTTTTTTGGGAAAGATTATTTAGAAGGAGTAATCTTAACTACGATGTAGTTTATGTTACGAGGTTTCCGAATATATAAAGAACGTCGAAATCCGAGTTAAAACGAAGAAGTTATGACCTGTCGAAGTTTCGCGACAGAACCGAAACGACACAGTGCGACGTAAATAGTGAATTTACGTTATAGCGATATTTATCCAAAACAATCTAAATGAGAATTGAAGATCTGATCGATAGTAGTGCAACAACGAAAAGACGGACGAAAACGGACGTCAGACGAAGGAGTTATGAGTTTATCACGGAGTTTTGCTGTCCCGACCTACTAAAAATAATATATAAGTAATATAACTATAATATATTAAAAATAAAGTCAAAATTAGCCAATGGAGTCTAAACGAGAGTTGTAGATCATAATCTCAGCTTCGTTTCGATATAAAGAACGTCGAAAACAGAGTTCGTATGCGAAAGTCATGAATTTCTGAAGTTCGGGGCACGAAACCCCAAAACTGTCAGATACCATGACGTGGCAAGCAGTGCCACGACGTGGCCGGTCTTCTGACACCTCCGGGAGTCCGCCAAATGCAACTTGCGATGACACATGTAGTGACGACCAAGCCACGGCGTGAAAAAAGGTGTCACGACGTGGCAAGGGCAGATTTTGCCCTATAAATAGATTTGAAGGGCCAGCCGAGTTTGGTTGCTCATTCTATCATCTCTCACATGTATTGCATTGATTTACGTGCAAAGAAGTACCCCCGAAGCCCCGATATCAACCCCGAGACCCAAAGCAAGTCCCGAAGCCCGAAGATCCCGAGAAGAAAAGAGTTTCCGAGCCGAAGCTCTGCCCGCGAGAAGCCTGATGTGCGAAGTGATCCCGGTTTCACCGAAGAATACTACTCTTAGAGCTGTAGTGCTGTCCGAGCATCGTCTAACCAAGTGAGTGTGTGGTTACTTTCTTCTAATGCATAAATACGAAGTATTTTATACGAAATACGTGTTATGTGTATATTATGTTGTTATATGTGTGAATGTATAGTCACTTTCTTCTACTGCATAGATATGTAGTATTTGCTATGAGGTACGTGCTAGGTGTTTATACATTGTTGTTTACTTAAGATAGATGTTGAAATAATGTTTTATACATGTTTTAAAAGATTTAAACTGTATATGTGTTTGCATCTACAAATATGTTGGGTAGAACATGGGCAGATGAAATAGTTGATGTGAGACGAAATAATAAGTATTTTTGAACTCAATGTGTTCATTAGGTATTTTTGAACTCTATGTGTTCACTTGGTGTTTGAACTCAATGTGTTCATTAGGTATTTTTGAACTCTATGTGTTCACTTGGTGTTTGAACTCAATGTGTTCATTAGGTATTTCCGAACTTTATGTGTTCACTTGGTATTTTTGGACTCAATGTGTTCATTAAGTATTTTTGAACTAGATGTGTTCACTTGGTGTTGTTGAACTTAGTGTGTTCACTAAGTGTTTTAGAACTAAGTATTCACCTGATGTTTTGAATTAATTGTTCTATATGAGTGTTAGAAATAGGTGTTTGTTAAGTATGTTGAACTAAGTGTTTACCAGTCTTAATTTGTGGACCTTGGCAGTGGTGGACTTTGTCTCAATTCCTTAGGTCAATTCTTAGGAATAAATGGATAAAGGATAGTTGATTCTTAGGGTAAATCCTTAAGAAATAAAGGAGATAATGGGAATTAGTATTTGGGTTGATTGTTTGATAATTGAATATAATAAATGTATTATTGTGGGTTGAAAACCCTATATGCTCACCAGGCTCCCAAGCCCGACCCACTCAGTTTTCTTTGCATTACAGGTAATGGCACAAGAGTATAAATTGGTGGACTTGACGAGAGATTTTCGATTATAGATCAGCAGTTACAAATAACTGTTGTAAGGTCTATTTTATATTGTTTATGCTTTTGGTATGTATCGGAACATGACATCCCGATGTTTTATTATTTAATGAAAATACATTCTCTTTGAGAAACGTTTTGATAAATTTTATCATAGTTTGTTTTGGGAACAAATTCTGCAAATCTTTTAATCAAAAGGATTTACTCTGATTTTATAAAACCAAGCATAAACAAATCAGTCTTTTCTGGCCGTGAAATTGGGGATGTCACAGTTGGTATCAGAGCATTAGTTTAAGCGAACTAGGAATTTGTAGGATTTCTAGACTTAAACTTAGGATGCTAAGTAATGATTGTGAAGAGTGTGTCCAAAATATGTTAGGTAGTACACCTAAATTGACACGAGCACTAGAATATTTTAGGAAGCTGCCTAAAATGCTTTAATGTGCTAAATGTTATATGTTGCCATATATGATATTCTTTGTTCGGATCTATGGTCTGTTGCCGACCGGATCTGGAAACCTAATGTGGTTAGCATTCTAAGCGTATGACGACGGTATTAGAACTAGCATGTAAACGTTTCAGAGTGATAAGGATGATTTAATTATGTATCATGGATGAGGATCTAATTTCACCTTATTCGGTGTATAGATTAAAATGGTAAGAACCAGGAGTGGCGTTGGAAATGCGGATGAAAACAGGAATCGACCGCCTGTGATTAAACAAGTAGCTGTTGAAGCTGCTGCACCAGAACAGATCACCATGGCTGGAGTGCAAGCCATGATTCGGGCTATGTTAGCCTAACAAAGGGAAGAAATGCGACTGATGTTACATGAAAATAGGGATGAACCAATCATGCCCATTGGGGAACTCGATCTAATTCCCAAACAATCGGAGGAAAGAAACAATAGTCGCGCTGTGAGTCAAGTTAGGACTCAAGGAGAACGAAGGAACGACCCGGAAAGGGGAAACAACAAGGATGGGCGAATGTAAAAGAATACTCTTGGGCGCCAAGCCACCAAGTCTTTCTGGGAGCCCAAAGCCTGTTAAGATTATGGATTGGTTCTCCGAAATGGAGATGGTATTTGAAAGTTGCGACAGTAGCAACAAACAGAAGAATGTCTTTGTAGTTAGACAACTGAAGACTAGAGTCTTGAGCTGGTGGAAGTTGTTGGCAGATACAATGCCAGAGGAGAAGCCATGCGAATGTCTTGGGAAGCATTCATGGAGCAAATGAAAATGCAGTACTGCTCAGAGATAGATCTGCTAGACCTAAACAACGAATTTCAGAACCTAAAGAAAGGAAAGATGAGTGTGGATGAGTATGCCACCGCGTTCACCGAGAGGATGAAGCTATTCCCCTACTTGGTGCCTACTGAAATCTCCAAGATCGATAGGTTTGCTAACGGACTGCCCACAGACTTTGGCCTAACAGTCAAAATGTCAACCACCTTGAAAACGGCCGTTAGAGCAGCCAGGAATGTTGAGACCCAGATAAGAGAGAAGGGTCTGGAGAGAGCTGAAGTTGGCGAGAAAAGGAAGCATGAAGGTTCTTCAACGTCCGACGAGAAGAGAAAATTCTCAAAGTCTGGTTCAAAAAAGTTCGAAGGAGGAGGGGATGAAGGGAGATGGTGTGATAAGTGCAAGAAGAAACACTTAGGAAAATGTGGCGAGGAGGTTACATGTTTCAAGTGTGGAAAGACTGGGCACTATGCCAATGAATGTGCATCTAGTAAGAGAGTGTGTTATGAGTGTAACGAAAAAGGGCATATTTCGATCAATTGCCCGAAGAAGAAAGAACCAGCAAAGCCAAAGGCATTCCACATGATCCTCGATAAGGCAGACGATAATGCGAGAAATCAGGGATAGGGATTTTTATATCCAAAGCTCAAGTTATGAGGTAGCAGTGGGAATAGTAACTTGTGGTGTATCCTATTAGAGGCATAGTATAGGGTTAACTTGAACCTTTGTGTAATCGTTTCAAGAAATAATATAAACCCTAGTTTTGATATCTATGTGATATGTATGGTTTTGATATCTAGGTGGTATCTATAGTTTTAATATCTGATGTATTGGATGATTGTGTGATTTTGTGTAGTGACTTGGTTGACTGAGAGACAATACTTGGGACGAGTATGAGTAAGTGTGAATAGTAATAGAGATCTATACTGCTGGAAGCACAGGACTCACGCTTGGATCAGGAAAAGTCACAAGGTTACCAAGAAGCTAGTGATTGGTCTCGTTTTATTCAAGTATGTCGTTACCATTGTTTCGGTAATGACTAATGTGATGATTGTTATTCCAACCCTAGTGGTCATATCAAATTGAGTCCGAATATGATGAGAGGTCATCAGGACACGACCCATCGGTCTGTTGCAATAGATAAGGGAATGTACTTATCCTAATAAGAAGAAGGAGTCCTCAAAAAGGATTTATTTTGTAACTCGAAGGTTATGATTGAAAGTCCAACATGGTACGAAGAGCAGATGCAGGATTGAGCATCAAGGTTATTACTTAGGATGGAGAGCTAAATTATGGAGTCAATATACAAATCCTATTTCGTTGATGATTCTGGGACGTAATCATCCTAAGGGGGAGATAATTGTAACGCTCGTAGATCAGGGCTAGTCAACTTAGAAACGATAAGCGTCAAAAATGACTTTTTTTGGGAAATACTATTTATAAGGAGTAATCTTATCTAAGATGTAGTTTATGTTATGGGGATTCCAAATATATAAAGAATGTCAAAATCCGAGTAATAACGAAGAAGTTATGACCTGTCGAAGTTTCGCGACAGAACCGGCACGACACAGCGCGATGTAAATAGTGAATTTATGTTAGAGTGATATTTATCCAAAACAATATAAATGAGAATTGAATATCTCATCTATAGTAGTGCAACGACGGAAAGACGGACGAAAACGGACGTCAGATGAAGGAGTTATGAGTTTATAACGGAGTTTTCCTGTCCCGACCTACTAAAAATAATATATAAGTAATATAACTATAATATATTAAAAATAAATTCAAAATTAGCCAATGGAGTCTAAACGAGAGTTGTAGATCATAATCTCAGCTTCGTTTCGATATAAAGAACGTCGAAAACAGAGTTCGTATGCGAAAGTCATGAATTTCTGAAGTTCGGGGCACGAAACCCCAAAACTGTCAGATACCATGACGTGGCAAGCAGTGCCACGACGTGGCCGGTCTTCTGACACCTCCGGGAGTCCGCCAGATGCAACTTGCGATGACGCATGTAGTGACGACCAAGCCACGGCGTGAAAAAAGGTGTCACGACGTGGCAAGGGCAGATTTTGCCCTATAAATAGATTTGAAGGGCCAGCCGAGTTTGGTTGCTCATTCTATCATCTCTCACATGTATTGCATTGATTTACGTGCAAAGAAGTACCCCCGAAGCCCCGATATCAACCCCGAGACCCAAAGCAAGTCCCGAAGCCCGAAGATCCCGAGAAGAAAAGAGTTTCCGAGCCGAAGCTCTGCCCGCGAGAAGCCTGATGTGCGAAGTGATCCCGGTTTCACCGAAGAATACTACTCTTAGAGCTGTAGTGCTGTCCGAGCATCGTCTAACCAAGTGAGTGTGTGGTTACTTTCTTCTAATGCATAAATATGAAGTATTTTATACGAAATACGTGTTATGTGTATATTATGTTGTTATATGTGTGAATGTATAGTCACTTTCTTCTACTGCATAGATATGTAGTATTTGCTATGAGGTACGTGCTAGGTGTTTATACATTGTTGTTTACTTAAGATAGATGTTGAAATAATGTTTTATACATGTTTTAAAAGATTTAAACTGTATATGTGTTTGCATCTACAAATATGTTGGGTAGAACATGGGCAGATGAAATAGTTGATGTGAGACGAAATAATAAGTATTTTTGAACTCAATGTGTTCATTAGGTATTTTTGAACTCTATGTGTTCACTTGGTGTTTGAACTCAATGTGTTCATTAGGTATTTTTGAACTCTATGTGTTCACTTGGTGTTTGAACTCAATGTGTTCATTAGGTATTTCCGAACTTTATGTGTTCACTTGGTATTTTTGGACTCAATGTGTTCATTAAGTATTTTTGAACTAGATGTGTTCACTTGGTGTTGTTGAACTTAGTGTGTTCACTAAGTGTTTTAGAACTAAGTATTCACCTGATGTTTTGAATTAATTGTTCTATATGAGTGTTAGAAATAGGTGTTTGTTAAGTATGTTGAACTAAGTGTTTACCAGTCTTAATTTGTGGACCTTGGCAGTGGTGGACTTTGTCTCAATTCCTTAGGTCAATTCTTAGGAATAAATGGATAAAGGATAGTTGATTCTTAGGGTAAATCCTTAAGAAATAAAGGAGATAATGGGAATGAGTATTTGGGTTGATTGTTTGATAATTGAATATAATAAATGTATTATTGTGGGTTGAAAACCCTATATGCTCACCAGGCTCCCAAGCCCGACCCACTCAGTTTTCTTTGCATTACAGGTAATGGCACAAGAGTATAAATTGGTGGACTTGACGAGAGATTTTCGATTATAGATCAGCAGTTACAAATAACTGTTGTAAGGTCTATTTTATATTGTTTATGCTTTTGGTATGTATCGGAACATGACATCCCGATGTTTTATTATTTAATGAAAATACATTCTCTTTGAGAAACGTTTTGATAAATTTTATCATAGTTTGTTTTGGGAACAAATTCTGCAAATCTTTTAATCAAAAGGATTTACTCTGATTTTATAAAACCAAGCATAAACAAATCAGTCTTTTCTGGCCGTGAAATTGGGGATGTCACAGTTGGTATCAGAGCATTAGTTTAAGCGAACTAGGAATTTGTAGGATTTCTAGACTTAAACTTAGGATGCTAAGTAATGATTGTGAAGAGTGTGACCAAAATATGTTAGGTAGTACACCTAAATTGACACGAGCACTAGAATATTTTAGGAAGCTGCCTAAAATGCTTTAATGTGCTAAATGTTATATGTTGCCATATATGATATTCTTTGTTCGGATCTATGGTCTGTTGCCGACCGGATCTGGAAACCTAATGTGGTTAGGATTCTAAGCGTATGACGACGGTATTAGAACTAGCATGTAAACGTTTCAGAGTGATAAGGATGATTTAATTATGTATCATGGATGAGGATCTAATTTCACCTTATTCGGTGTATAGATTAAAATGGTAAGAACCAGGAGTGGCGTTGGAAACGCGGATGAAAACAGGAATCGACCGCCTGTGATTAAACAAGTAGCTGTTGAAGCTGCTGCACCAGAACAGATCACCATGGCTGGAGTGCAAGCCATGATTCGGGCTATGTTAGCCTAACAAAGGGAAGAAATGCGACTGATGTTACATGAAAATAGGGATGAACCAATCATGCCCATTGGGGAACTCGATCTAATTCCCAAACAATCGGAGGAAAGAAACAATAGTCGTGCTGTGAGTCAAGTTAGGACTCAAGGAGAACGAAGGAACGACCCGGAAAGGGGAAACAACAAGGATGGGCGAATGTAAAAGAATACTCTTGGGCGCCAAGCCACCAAGTCTTTCTGGGAGCCCAAAGCCTGTTAAGATTATGGATTGGTTCTCCGAAATGGAGATGGTATTTGAAAGTTGCGACAGTAGCAACAAACAAAAGAATGTCTTTGTAGTTAGACAACTGAAGACTGGAGTCTTGAGCTGGTGGAAGTTGTTGGCAGATACAATGCCAGAGGAGAAGCCATGCGAATGTCTTGGGAAGCATTCATGGAGCAAATGAAAATGCAGTACTGCTCAGAGATAGATCTGCTAGACCTAAACAACGAATTTCAGAACCTAAAGAAAGGAAAGATGAGTGTGGATGAGTATGCCACCGCGTTCACCGAGAGGATGAAGCTATTCCCCTACTTGGTGCCTACTGAAATCTCCAAGATCGATAGGTTTGCTAACGGACTGCCCACAGACTTTGGCCTAACAGTCAAAATGTCAACCACCTTGAAAACGGCCGTTAGAGCAGCCAGGAATGTTGAGACCCAGATAAGAGAGAAGGGTCTGGAGAGAGCTGAAGTTGGCGAGAAAAGGAAGCATGAAGGTTCTTCAACGTCCGACGAGAAGAGAAAATTCTCAAAGTCTGGTTCAAAAAAGTTCGAAGGAGGAGGGGATGAAGGGAGATGGTGTGATAAGTGCAAGAAGAAACACTTAGGAAAATGTGGCGAGGAGGTTACATGTTTCAAGTGTGGAAAGACTGGGCACTATGCCAATGAATGTGCATCTAGTAAGAGAGTGTGTTATGAGTGTAACGAAAAAGGGCATATTTCGATCAATTGCCCGAAGAAGAAAGAACCAGCAAAGCCAAAGGCATTCCACATGATCCTCGATAAGGCAGACGATAATGCGAGAAATCAGGGATAGGGATTTTTATATCCAAAGCTCAAGTTATGAGGTAGCAGTGGGAATAGTAACTTGTGGTGTATCCTATTAGAGGCATAGTATAGGGTTAACTTGAACCTTTGTGTAATCGTTTCAAGAAATAATATAAACCCTAGTTTTGATATCTATGTGATATGTATGGTTTTGATATCTAGGTGGTATCTATAGTTTTAATATCTGATGTATTGGATGATTGTGTGATTTTGTGTAGTGACTTGGTTGACTGAGAGACAATACTTGGGACGAGTATGAGTAAGTGTGAATAGTAATAGAGATCTATACTGCTGGAAGCACAGGACTCACGCTTGGATCAGGAAAAGTCACAAGGTTACCAAGAAGCTAGTGATTGGTCTCGTTTTATTCAAGTATGTCGTTACCATTGTTTCGGTAATGACTAATGTGATGATTGTTATTCCAACCCTAGTGGTCATATCAAATTGAGTCCGAATATGATGAGAGGTCATCAGGACACGACCCATCGGTCTGTTGCAATAGATAAGGGAATGTACTTATCCTAATAAGAAGAAGGAGTCCTCAAAAAGGATTTATTTTGTAACTCGAAGGTTATGATTGAAAGTCCAACATGGTACGAAGAGCAGATGCAGGATTGAGCATCAAGGTTATTACTTAGGATGGAGAGCTAAATTACGGAGTCAATATACAAATCCTATTTCGTTGATGATTCCGGGACGTAATCATCCTAAGGGGGAGATAATTGTAACGCCCGTAGATCAGGGCTAGTCAACTTAGAAACGATAAGCGTCAAAAATGACTTTTTTTGGGAAATACTATTTATAAGGAGTAATCTTATCTAAGATGTAGTTTATGTTATGGGGATTCCAAATATATAAAGAATGTCAAAATCCGAGTAATAACGAAGAAGTTATGACCTGTCGAAGTTTCGCGACAGAACCGGCACGACACAGCGCGATGTAAATAGTGAATTTATGTTAGAGTGATATTTATCCAAAACAATATAAATGAGAATTGAATATCTCATCTATAGTAGTGCAACGACGGAAAGACGGACGAAAACGGACGTCAGACGAAGGAGTTATGAGTTTATAACGGAGTTTTCCTGTCCCGACCTACTGAAAATAATATATAAGTAATATAACTATAATATATTAAAAATAAATTCAAAATTAGCCAATGGAGTCTAAACGAGAGTTGTAGATCATAATCTCAACTTCATTTCGATATAAAGAACGTCGAAAACAGAGTTCGTATGCGAAAGTCATGAATTTCTGAAGTTCGGGGCACGAAACCCCAAAACTGTCAGATACCATGACGTGGCAAGCAGTCCCACGACGTGGCCGGTCTTCTGACACCTCTGGGAGTCCGCCAGATGCAACTTGCGATGACGCATGTAGTGACGACCAAGCCACGACGTGAAAAAAGGTGTCACGACGTGGCAAGGGCAGATTTTGCCCTATAAATAGATTTGAAGGGCCAGCCGAGTTTGGTTGCTCATTCTATCATCTCTCACATGTATTGCATTGATTTACGTGCAAAGAAGTACCCCCGAAGCCCCGATATCAACCCCGAGACCCAAAGCAAGTCCCGAAGCCCGAAGATCCCGAGAAGAAAAGAGTTTCCGAGCCGAAGCACTGCCCGCGAGAAGCCTGATATGCGAAGTGATCCCGGTTTCACCGAAGAATACTACTCTTAGAGCTGTAGTGCTGTCCGAGCATCGTCTAACCAAGTGAGTGTGTGGTTACTTTCTTCTAATGCATAAATACGAAGTATTTTATACGAAATACGTGTTATGTGTATATTATGTTGTTATATGTGTGAATGTATAGTCACTTTCTTCTACCGTATAGATATGTAGTATTTGCTATGAGGTACGTGCTAGGTGTTTATACATTGTTGTTTACTTTAGATAGATTTTGAAATAATGTTTTATACATGTTTTAAAAGATTTAAACTGTATATGTGTTTGCATCTACAAATATGTTGGGTAGAACATGGGTAGATGAAATAGTTGATGTGAGATGAAATGATAAGTATTGTTGAACTCAATATGTTCATTAGGTATTTTTGAACTCTATGTGTTCACTTGGTGTTTGAACTCAATGTGTTCATTAGGTATTTCCGAACTCTATGTGTTCGCTTGGTATTTTTGGACTCAATGTGTTCATTAAGTATTTTTGAATTAGATGTGTTCACTTGGTGTTGTTGAACTGAATGTCTTCACTAAGTGTTTTAGAACTAAGTATTCACCAGATGTTTTGAATTAATTGTTCACTATGAGTGTTAGAACTAGGTGTTTGTTAAGTATGTTGAACTTAGTGTTTACCAGTCGTAATTTGTAGACCTTGGCAGTGGTGGAGTTGGTGTCAATTCCTTAGGTCAATCCTTAGGAATAAATGGATAAAGGATAGTTGATTCTTAGGGTAAATCCTTATGAAATAAAGGAGATAATGGGAATGAGTATTTGGGATGATTGTTTGATAATTGAATATAATAAATGTATTATTGTGGGTTGAAAACCCTATATGCTCACCAGGCTCCCAAGCCTGACCCACTCAGTTTTCTTTGCATTACAAGTAATGTCACAAGAGTATAAATTGGTGGACCTGACGAGAGATTTTGGATTATAGATCAGTAGTTAGAAATAACTGTTGTAAAGTCTATTTTATATTGTTTATGCTTTTGTTCTGTATTGGAACATGACATCCCAAGGTTTTATTATTTAATGAAAATACATTCTCTTTGAGAAACGTTTTGATAAATTTTATCATATTTTGTTTTGGGAACAAATTCCGCAAATCTTTTAATCAAAAGGATTTACTCTGATTTTATAAAGCAAAGCATAAACATATCGGTCTTTTCTGGCCGTGAAATTGGGGATGTCACATAACACCACAACATTTGGAATAACCTTTAGATAAGACACTTATCACTAAAAATCGGCTAACCCTCTAGTTCTCTTCTTAGTGGCCAATTTTGCTTGCCTTGGAGCTTCTTATATAGTGTGCCACAAGTAGGGTTACTCCATGTAAACTCTAATGTGCATGGATTTTCATATTTCATGATCCATGGGTTTGTAACCTCCATGGACTATCCATGGAGCACCAAATGGGTTTTAGCCCAATTCATATACACCGTGGATCATTAGCACACTATACAAGAATAGATGATTTACACAATCAACCCCATATATTTAATTAGTCTCTTTTTGATCACTTAATTAATTACAAATTAATTCTTGATCAATACTAATCAAATAATATTATTCATATATTGGAACTTATAATATATTAATAAACCATAAGTGTCATTTCTCTCATTTTGTCTATCCAAGTGTTGCAATGCCATGCAACCGAAATGGACCATGCCAACTGGGTTAAGTACATTCCAGGAATAGTTTTGAACTTAGTCCCCTAATCCAATAGTCTCCCATTTGTATAACTCTAATAACTATAACTGCAAGAATGAATTCAGGAACCGATCAGCAATCGTAGCTCTTTCAAGGGCTCGCGGAACTGAGATGATGATGATACTGTTGGGTTTTGAGCATAATAACACTCATATGGTGTACATGCAACCCTAGAAACATTGGATCTATGTTTTCTCTAAAATACATGAAAATTTGATTTCCAAGGTTCACAGCCTAACTAGCATATTATGGGGTACTTGTAATACAAAACTTTAAGTAGAATAACATACCTTTCTTTTGTGGTTGATTGCTTGGAGTTTATGAGCCTAGCACCAGTAGTGTGGATGCCTTAATTGGTGTCACAAATCAGCAAAACAAATTGGAAGCTCTTGAGAGAATAAGAACACTTGTAGAAATCGGCTCACTCTTATGCTCACACACACTAGTGCCAATTCTAGAACCAACGACTCCTTTATATAGTATGGAGGATTAGGGTTAAACGCTAATACCCATGACTCTTCATTTACCTAGGCTCCATGGGTTAAAAGCTCCACGGACTATCCATGGACTCCATATACTCTTAGCCGATCCTAAATAAATCTTAGCCCAATCCATATATATAAATAAGAGTCCATATTTAATTATCTCCATTTCGATCACTAAATTAATTCTTGATAAAAACTAATTAAATAATTATGATATCATATTAATATATTGTAACCAATAATATATTAATATATCATAAGCATCTTATTCTCAAAAGTATATCCATACAAGTTCTTAGGTGAAGTGCAACCCAAATGGACCATGCTGGGTCGGGTCAAGTTGATACCAAATATAGTTACGGACTTAGATACCTTATCCTACAGTCTCCCACTTAGATAAGTCTGATAATTATAGTTGCAAGTATAACTTCAGGAACCATCCGACAATCGTAGCTCTTTAAAACTCTATTGAACTATGAAGCGCCATTTTAGATAAGTGATCATATATTCCTCTATTCTAAAGATATCAGCCGGACAACACACATGGAACATGGTCTAACTTATTGTCCAACATTTGTTTCTCAATCTCTGCTTTGTTTGACATAGAACTAAATTGAACACATCAATTAGGTTATGACCGGGCCCGGAACATAAGTCAAAACAAAATCATCGAGGGGCCCAGATATCGCTTCTATTGTTTGAAGGAACAAATAAACTTCGACTCATATGCTTGTACTAACTACTTGTTGAATTATGCACAAAAGCAGGTATTATGACATCAAGTTCTGAAGCATTTTTGTACATCAATAGATAACCAACTCATAGTCAAGAAATCGTATCTCTAGGTTTGAAGACATATATGATGTTATCGTCTCGCGATCACTCGAGATAAATTCCATGAAGTAATACAAGAAAGCGTGGGTTTAATCCAATACTCAGGACTTATGAGCACTCATGAATGTAGTAGCAACCATTGCTATGTCTAATGCACCTTAGATAAATCTTACAAACGAAATTCATGACAGTCTTGACTCATATCTACTTTCGACATATGACCAACTGTGGAGAGTTTGAATAAAGTAATTATTCTGGAAGTCAAAACATGCAAAATTGAAACAATAGTAAACGATCAACATAGGATAGTAATAATTCACTCATAAATAAATAACAACTTTTATTTAATTATCAAATGTCAATTACATTTTACAAGTTTCATAAATCTAATTATTAAAACGAATAACGTCCCTCAGCCCGATGCTTCTTGCATGCTGCAAATGCCTAACCCTAGTCAGTCTCTTCGTGAGGGGATCTGCAGGGTTCTCTTTTGACGATACCATATTTGCCACGAGGAGTCCTTCTATCTTGTGACTTATGAAGTGGTATTTTATGTCAAGGTGTCTGGATCTACCGTGATCTCTTGGCTCCTTGGCTAAGGCAACCACACTATTGTTGTCACAGAATATTTCCATAGGCTCTTGTATAGCTAGCACAACTCCAAGGTCTCCAATGAAGTTGTTTAGCCATATCGCCTCCTTCGCTGCTTCACTCGCTGCTATGTACTCTGATTCACAAGTAGAATCAACTACTGTCTCTTGTTTGAAAATTTTCCAAGTAATTGCTCCTCCATTTAGGGTAAAGACCCAGCCTGACTGAGAACAGAAATTATCCCTATCAGTCTGAAAACTAGCATCACTATACCCAATCACTCTCAATTCATCACTCCCACCATGGGAAGGACCCAATCCTTAGTCCTCCGTAGGTACTTAAGAATATTTTTTACCGCAGTCCAATGTGCCATGCCAGGATTTCCCTGAAATCTGCTAACCATGATCAAAGCAAAGGCTACATCAGGGCGAGTACAAGTCATATCATACATGATCGAGCCAACAGCAGAAGCATATGGAAATCCACTCATCTCAGCTATCTCAGCCTCAATACTCGGACTCTGAGTCTTACTCAGCCTGCCATTGTGCTGGATCGGTAACTCTCATTTCTTGGAATTCTACATGATGAACGTATTCAACACCTTATCCAAGTAGGTACTCTCACTAAGACCAATTAGTCTTTTACTCATGTCTCTCAAAATCCTTATGTGACAACCCAAAATTTTTATTCAGTCAAACCCTAGAAGTAAATCACTTCTTATTATAAGTTAATGTCATCATTTCTTATTTTAACACATTTAGAGTTTGTTTGATTATTTTAATATTATTCTTTAAACGAACGGGTGTGAGAAAGTGCCGTCTCGGGTTTTAAATTTTGAAAACCGAAAACACCTCGTGTCTTAGAAGTTCCCGGCCAAACTATTTCGTTTGAGTCAAAAAATCATATCAAAATCCAAAAACTCATGCTTATCCATGAGTTTACTCCCTAAGTCTAGTTAATATGAGTTTACTCCCCATTTATCCAAAAGAGTAAACTTCGAAAAGAGTAAACTCAAGAAACACTCTCAAGTAGAAAACTAGAAACAATTCAAGATCTCCTAAGTTTTAAGTGTTATATCCATTTCAAGTTGATTAAACACTTAATCTAGTGTTTGTGCATCTATTCATCCATTCACTTTTGTGTTTTGATTAGATTTCCAAAAACACCAAGAACACCAAGAACACACACTAAGTGTTCTTGGACATTTAGCATACTTCAAGCTTCCTTATAGTAAGTACTTCACTCCTTGAGTCTTATTGAGTTAGTATTACAAGTTAGCATCAACAAAATATGCGAAGAACACATGGAACAAGGTGTTCACTGTCCAAGAAGGTTCTTGGGCCGTAAACACCATATAAGGCACCAAAGTGTGCCTAAGTCACAAATCTAAGCCCTAGTTAGATGTTTAAGCCTTCCTTAGCATGTTTGAACCTTCCCTTGATGAGTTTAAACCAAGAAAAACACCAAATAATTCCATGATCATGTGTTTACGGTTTGGGGACCTCCCAAAACCGTAAACACCCTAAAGTGTGTCTAAATGGGTTATTTTCCTTCCTTAGGCTTAGAAACTAGCACATACACTTACCGAATTGTGTTAGGGACTTGAAAACATGGAAATACACTTCTCCATAAGGGTTTATGGTAGTAAACCCAAAGGAGAATGCCATTAGGCCGTAAACTCCTCAAAGGAGGTGTTTTGTTGCCCTAGTCCCTTCCAAAGTCCAAACCACCAAGTAGAAATGCCTCTAAGGACTTGCAAATCCTCAAAACAACATATGGTAAAAAGAAGAGGAGTTTTCAACCGTAAACTCTGAGTTTACGACCGTAAACTCATTAGGTCAAGGTCATGAAAACTGTAAACTCCAAAGGAGTTTACCCTTGAGCCCCAAACACAATGGCAAGGTCCTTTAGCACTTAGATGCAATCCTCATGGCTTGTAGCACTTATATAAGGTGTTTTACATGCCTTGGGATGTCTTAACTTTGTCAATTAGTGGTTTAAAGTCTAATTGGGTACATATATGTGTGATTATATGTTAACTAGGATCATTGAGTGTGAACAAGTCTTCACTTGTCACCTAGCCATCCTACATCATTCAGTACATCCAAACCACCATCTACAAGTGAGTTCATACCACTTAATCAATGTTTTAAATTATTGTAAATGCTTTAATAGGGGGGGGGAATACAAGTAGAAAACAACAGGTTATTAAATCATCCATATGTATTTTATAAATGTGTTTTCATTCAGTAGATTTCACATACTACAAAATGTGATGCATGAAATGGTTTTCTATCTTAAAAATACTTGTTATCAAATGTATTACTTTTGAAATGTTATTTAAAATGACATCAAGTCATTGTTAATTATTGTTCAAAACTCTTAGTTATCTTACCAAAACCATTACTTTTACTTTCTTGATCAAAACTATACTTATACACTTATGTTCATATAATTGTTTTGAGATTATAGTTTTCATCCTTCATTTAGTTTTCCCACACTCTTGTGTAGCAAGGGTGTATAAACCTACTTGAACAATCAACTACCTTTCAGTTAACTATCATAGGGATAGTTAGAAGATCTCAACCTTTATTCCTATTACAAGGAATCACACAAGAGTCAGTTTATTCATGAGTCTATACCAGTACATTACCTTATACATGAGTACATATACATATACTTACCTGATACATGAGTACGTTTACATATGTTTACATGATACATGAACACACTTACATGGATACTTGTACCTAGAGTTATGAGGAAGATTTATTCGTACCTTCTGTGTAAATTTTCCTGCCCATCCCAATTGAAGGGGATGTCTAGACGGGACCGACCATTCCGGAGCCCAGCTGTTAGCACCAGTGGGTGATGAACATCTACGGATGCCTACGGTTACTACTTATACTAGGTAGATCGATTTCGGGACTAAACCTCCCTCCACCCTGCTGCCGCTACAGAGGATGAGTGGACAATCTTTGGATGTTCATTAGGTTTTACATTTCCGTTTACACAATGGCGTGTTAGCCCTAGTACCTAGGGATAACACTTACATTAGTACTTTTTCCTGTTTACTTTATTTTATGATATATATTCACATAAACAAAGAGTTAGACTAAGTACCTTTAGTACTAGTCAATAGAAAGGAAAAACCATCATTTTAACTTACAAAACATTCGGGTCTTGGTAGAAGACTACATCTCATACTAATAGGAAATAAGGGATTTCCTAGGGTTTTTCATACTTATGTCAACTTTTCACTTAAAGATTTACATGACATTCATAACAGCTTTTCAAAAACAAGACAAGGACACTTAAATAATTATGAATTCACAAGCATTAAGCTGATACTCTCTTTCAAAATAACTTGTATTCTCAGGTCACTAGTAGACAGGTACGATGGCTAGGTTTTGAGAAGACGGAGCACAGACAAGTCTCGTCTTTTATTTTGATTGTATATTTTTGGTGTCTTGTTAAAATGAAAGAACACACATGTATTAAAACTTTATTTATAATGCGATGGATGGTGTTGTTGCGTATTTACTACTTTACACTATTGTGATACTGTACATGACGTCCTCCACCCCGGAACGTTTCCGCCGTTCTTGGTTTTGGGGTGTGACACCTTATCCTTAGGATATAGGCAGCTTCTCCAAGGTCCTTGATAGCAAAACACTTCTTAAGCCAAGATTTCACTTCATGCAGAGTTGGGATGCCATTTCCTATGAGTAGTATGTCATCCACATATAACACCAGAAAGCTAACTATACTCCCACTAGCCCTAACATACATACAAGACTCATCTTCGTTCCTCGAAAAACCAAACTCTTTGACTTTCTCATCGAAGCAAAGATTCCATCTACGAGATGCTTGTTTCAATCCATAAATGGATTTCTCAAGCTTACACACCCTATTAGAGTACTTTGCATCTACAAAACCCTCTGGCTGAGCCATGTAAACATCCTCAGCCAACTTTCCATTAAGGAAAGCAGTTTTGACGTCCATTTGCCATATTTCATAATCATGAAATGCAGTTATGGCCAACAAAACCCTAATAGACTTAATCTTTTCTACTGGTGAAAAGGTCTCATCATAGTCAACTCTCGGAGTTTAAGTAAAGCCCTTTGCCACCAATCTTGCTTTGCAGGTGTGTACCGTCCCATCCATGTCGGTCTTCTTTTCGAAGATCCATTTGCACCCAACTGTATGATGACCTGGTATATTGTCAACCAAGTTCCACACTTGATTGTCATACATGGACTGAATCTCTCTGTCCATATCCTCCTTCCATTTAGCAGACTCAGGACCTATCTTGGCTTCCATGTAATTATTAGGTTCATCCAAATCTATTAGTGTACTATCACTAATAAATGTATCACCTTCAGTGGTGATGTGATAACCATAATAAAATTTGGGTGTGTTCCTAACTCTAGTGGAATGCCTCAAATGTACAGACTCATCTATCGTCTCAACAAGAGTTTCCTCCACAGGTTGGTTGATAGTGTTTCAGGTTCCTTCACCACTTGACTCTTGAAGTTCTTCAAGGTCAATTTGCCTCCCACTGTTTCCTTGGCGTATAAATTCTCTCTCACGAAAGACTCCCCTTCTTGCTACAAAGACCACATTTTCACTAGGCCTGTAGAAGATTTAACCAAAGGATCTTTGTAGATAGCTGATGAAAATACACCTCTCACTTCGAGGTTCAAGCTTGTCATGAGACTCGCGCCTCACAAAAGCTTCGCAACCACAAATCTTGATGTGGTATAGATTGGGAACTTTCCCAGTCCACATCTCGTGAGGTGTTTTGGAAACCTTCTTAGTAGGGACTGGATTGAGGATATGGGCGACATTCTCTAAGGTATAACCCCAAAATGTGATTGGTAACGAAGCTCGACTCATCATGGAACGAACCATGTCCAATAAGGTCTAATTACGCCTCTTGGCAACACCATTTAGCTGTGGTGTCCTAGGAGGTGTCAATTGTGAGACTATCCTACATTCCTTAAGATAGTTAGGGAACTCAATATTAAGATACTCTCCTCCGCGATCGAATCAGAGCATCTTAATCTTCCCGCCCAATTGATTCTCAACTTCCTGCTTGAACTCTTTGAGCCTTTCAAAGGTTTCTGACTTATGCTTGATTAAATAGATATATCCATATCTGCTATAATCATCAGCGAAAGTCACATAGTACCGATTAACATCCCTCGTGGCTGATTTGAAGGGTCCACACACATCTATGTGTATGAGGTCCAACAAACCCTCACCCCTCTCACAAGTACTAATGAAGGGTGAGTTTGTCATTTTTCCAAGTAAACAAGACTCACAACTCTCATCCGACTTTAGGTCAAATGATTCCAAAACTCCAGCCTTTTGGATTTGGCCTATGCGCTTCTTGTTAACTTGTCCAAGACAATAATGCCTCAAGGATGCTTTATCTAAGCTCATCAAAGAATCAATATGATATACATTATTTCCTAAGTTGTCTACAATCGATGCAGTTTCATATACACCATCACAAGGTAATGCTTTAAAATAAAACACATCATTATAAAAAGCATCAATAGCACCAATTTTATTATCAAAACAAAATGTGAAACCTTGTTCGTACAAACTATGAAGAGAAATAATATTTCTCACCATTTCCAACGAGTAACAACATTTATTCAAATCTAAAGTTAATCCATTATTAAGCAATAAAGAATAAACTCAAATCTTGGTCATAGGTGATGCTTTCCTATTGCCAATGATTAGGTTTATCTTCCCATGCTCCACTTCTTCACTACTTCTTAGGCCCTACAAATCAGTAAAAATGTGAATACCACAACCTGTATCAAGCACCCAAAAGTTAGTATGCAATGAGTTACCAGACAATATAATATAAATACCTGCATGGGTGGGTTTAACTTTTCCATCCTTCACATCCTGCATGTACTTTGTGCAGCTTCGCTTCCAGTGCCCCTTTTCATGGTAGTAGAAGCATTGTGCTTCCTTTGGGTTTGAAGAAGGAGGAATGAGACCTTTCTTGGTCCCACTTGAAGAGGAGACATCAAGGGACTTTCCCTTGGTACCCTTCAAAGGGATCTACCTCTTCTTCCCCTTTCCCTGCCCAATTGCCAGAACAGGGGCTGCTGTAGGAGTAAGACTAGAAGTAACAGCCGACTTACCTTTATGACCACTTTCAGCAGTCCTTAAAAGTCCTTGAAGTTTTGCTAAGTGTAACTTCCTACTTGTTCATATGACAAGTCATACGAAACTGATCATAACTTGGAGGTAAGGAATGGAGAATGATATCAATCACCAAGTCCTCAGGGAAGTCCATATTCAGCTTCAGCAACTGGTCCATGAACCTTTGCATTTTTTGCAAGTAACCAGTGATGGGTTCACCATCCTTCATCCTGGCCGTTATCATGGAGGAGATGATTTCATACCTCTCTTGATGCGCGCTCTGATGGTACCTATCCATCAGATCCAGGTGCATCTCATAGGGTTAGAAATCTTCATCAGATTTCTGGAGTTCGGGAGTCATGGTAGCAAACATGCTTCAGGACACTTTAGTAGCATCCCTCTCATGTGCAGTGTACTCTTCAACCTCCTTAGGAGTAGCAGTGGACTCATTGATAACCTTAAGCTCCTTATCAAGGACATATTCCTTATTTTCATAGAGGGTAATCATCCTGATGTTTCTAATCCATTAACAAGTTCATGAGGGAAAAGGAGCTTGTAGGGTTTGAGCCAGTAGTAGTGTTGGAAGAGATCTGAAATAAAGAAGGACAAGTTTAATTAGATGAAGAATCCTTAATAAGTCACCCAAATGAAATATTAAGGCTAGGACCCCACAAACTCTTTCATAACTTGGAAGAGGGATACTGTAATCCAAGCTATGAAATATTTGAAGTTAGGTAAATGGCGATTTACCAATTTCCACCATTATAAACGAAATAAATTATTAAGTTTTAATTGGATTTGAAACTCCTAGATATTTTGAGATACATTGAACTTTCAATGGCATGTTTAAATCTCGATTATGCCCTCTCAAGTTCGTGACTAGGATGCCGAGTGTGACAACTGTCAATTCAGGTCATTTTCGGACTCATGCATCTTTATAAAAACCATTCATGCACAACATGCCATGACCTAGTAGTATAAATTAGGTCAAAAATCTTGCATAAACTAGGATCCAACTAAGGTCTAGGACTAATATACTTGATACTTACAATTCTAGTAAGTTGCTTAGCTACAATAGGAAATGCCAATACTATAATTAGAATAAAGCTTCAAGCTCTGTTATAATTGAAATAGGGTATAAAAACCTAAAAAAAAATTAAAAAAAAAATAAAAAAAATAAATTAAAACATTCTAATTATACTTCAACATGTTGTTGAATATCAAACAATATTCCAAAAACCCTAAAGAGCCAAAAATACAAAGTTATAAATTATAAAGCTTAAAAACCTTATAAAAATTTGGCTATAAACTTCCTAATATCAAATTGTTATTAATCAAATTATGAATTATAGTCAATGAAATAGAAATTAAATTACCAAGTATTAATCATAATTTATTTGTTGAAAACAAGATTTTAAATAAATCCAAATTTGCTTAATAAGCACTTTTATAAAAATCAATATCTTTATATAAATAATGGAGTTAAATTTTATAAAATTTGAATTAGGAGAGAGGAGGCCTAACCCACTCAAGAGCCGGGCATCCCCTCTCCCCATGCACTCTCTCTTCCCCAAAACTCAATGATTAAATTTATTCCCTCACTCCACCTCTTCTTTCTCCACTCTCTTACACTCCACTCTTCACACACTTCACTCTCTTCTTCCCTCTCTCTAAACCCACGAAAATCCTCTCATTCCTCTGCAAAATTTCGAGATTGTGAAGCCCTTGAAGTGTTCTTACTTCCCTCAAGATCATAACAAAGGTAAACAACATCATCTTCTTCCATAGTTACATGATTTTACTTCTTTTCTTTCTTAGTTTTCTCTTCTTTTCGGATTCTATGTCATTCCATGGCTAGAAATCTATATATTTTCCCTTGTGGTTTGTAGATTCTCACCATAACACAATGCATGTGTTAGAGATGGTGAAAATCTGGGATCAAACCCATGCAAGGAGTGAAAAAGATGCACATATGATCATGTGACATCAAAACCTAATATCTCATGTTCTTCTCCATTTCTTTTGTGTTCATGCATGAACAAAAGCATTTAAACCATTTCTAGTACATCTTGAATGCTCATTCATTCCATGCATGTGTTAGAAATCGGGCCTTACCAAAGACATGCATGATGTTCTTGTTGAAATACCCTAACAATGCACACAAGCAAACATGCAATCTGCCAGATTACTTTGTTCGACTTTGAACGGCCATAACTCAGTCATTTCTTAACCAAATCATGATATTCTTTTTGTATTGGTTAGTTCCACGAGTTAACTTTCAAACCCAACTGGTCTTACTGTAAAATATTAAATATCCGATTTTTGACAATTTTTACAAAATGGTTTCACATACAGCTCTTTTTCTGTGATCACTATTTTTGTCTTGCATAATCAATGGCCTTAAACCCAACCATAAATCTGAGTAAAAATACCTTAGAAACTTAACATATCTAGTGAATGATGGGTGAAATTTCGTGGCTTAAAACCTCACTGAATGGGCTACACAAATTCATGAACTTCAGCCACATCTACACTTCATGCATTATTGCGTGCAACTTTTCTTAAATTGTTTGGAATCATTACCCTCATTTCTCTTCTGAATACATTTTTTTTATATTTTTCCTATTGAAAGCTCTTGCATGCATGAGATAATCTGGAAAATTTCAAGAGCTTTTGTTATTTCTTTGATTTATTAGAGTTATTGCTAAAACCAGGGGCATAAATCATATAAAATACTTCCGAAGGTCAATAAATCCGAAATAAATTCATGGATGATCCTTATGGGGAATAATGACCCCTCACCACATTTGAGCAATTTTTGTTACTGTTATATATGATTTCTAATTTTCTTTTGTTTAGGACATGATAAATTACAAAACCACTTTAGAAGATATGAAAATTGTATCTAACAATTTTCGCATACCGTAACTGTATATGGGTGACTCCAGAAAATCATTCCAAGATTTTTCATCATGTCTTACTATTTTTCCCAATTTTTGGTAATTATAATGGTCTAAAAATGGGAAAAATAGTTCTGATTATCCAAAATTCATGAAAATTTACCAGGATATCATACTATACAGTAGGAGGTTACATAAAAAGTGTGAGGATTTTTCTCTACTGTAAACTATTTTTCTCTTATTTGCTAAAGTTAATTGCATTAAAATGCACTTAAATATACATAAATACCCAAAACCAGTTTATACATTATGAAAACCCCTTTTGATATTTTTCCCAGGATATTTATACTGTAAATGATGTTAAAAAAATTTATGGTGATTTATTTTCACTGTTTAATATTATTTCTTCAATTAATGACTATTTAAAGGAATAAAACAAGGAAAAATAGAAATACCCACTGAAAAATATCTTTTATACTTTTCCCAGCCTATTTATGTACAATAACAGTTAATTAAAAAGTTTGGGTAATTTTGGAAACTGTGTTCTATTTATTTCAATTTTTATTGAAATAAATGCTCAAAAATCATAAAATATAATGCAACAGCTTGAAAATCCATTTTTATAATTTTCCCAGCTTAGTAATGTGTAATAAAAGTTAAATAAAAAGTTTGAGAATTTTTATCCTTTGAATGCTATTTTCATGAATTTATGTTGTAATAAGGACTTAAAAAAAAATTTGGAAAATTTATATGCCAATGTTGTAATTAATCGCCCGATATGTAGAATTTCATTACTTCAGAAAAAGTGTAACTAATTGATATAAAATCCAATACTAAAACATAAATTGGCATTTCCCTATATGTAGAGTTTAGTATATTAGCATTAGATATCGACATGGAAACTCACTAGTGCGTGTGTTTGATGTCGTAGGATCCCGGTAGTAAGACGTTGGTGCATCCCGAAGTACCGCTTGTGCCTACACAAAACATCATGAGTATTCACGCACTCCCCTATTTTTAGTTTTTATGTTTTGGGGTGGAAAAGCATGTCCAGAAAAACTATAATTTGCATGTTGTATTTAAATTGGTTATTATCAAACATGATTGCTATTGTATTGCTATGTTTCTTTATGTATGTCTATGCAACACGGAACATGAGAACTTAACGTACTAAGGCCCTCCCCTTATCTCTAACCATTAACTCTTTGAGCCAGTGGTCATTATGGATAGCACTATTAGGAATTGACAACTCCTCACTCGCCTGAATCGCTGGAGTGCATGATACCATATTCATCTATGGAACGATAAGCATAGATCTCGATAGGGCTTCAGTCATAGGCTTGGTTGAGACTCATTGTTTGCTCATACACATACAAACTCGTTTCCCGTTTTAGCAATAAACTTGTATTCATCAATAGAAATCAACTTTGTTTATCATTAAAGCAATGTACTTGTATTTACGAAAAGCCTTATTTCAAGCTCGATTTCATAAACTTGTGAACTCACCAACTATTTTCATAGTTGACGCTCGTTTTACATGATTTTTCAGGAAATAATTAGTAAGTGGATATAAAGATTCATCATCATAGAGCATGATGCATCGTGTGGAAGCTATATTTTGAACAATGTTGTTTTGGAAAAACTTGTACTTTGTTTCTTTTTAAAACTATGGGTTGTAAACTTTTAAATATTGTTATGGTGATGTATCTTTATCTTTTGCAATGAAACTGTTATCGCTGTCATATCTTGCATTTCCGCTTTAGCGAGGTGTCACACCGAGGATCACAAACAAGGTGTGAATAACCATGCAAATTTACTTGGAACCCTTAATTTTAACACCTAATCGATGTTCCAGTTAACCACACGTGCTCCACCGATCTATGATAAAACTTAAGTCACCCTTTTACACTCTTACTAGTCCTAGTTAGTGTGCCGGTTAACCATACACGCTCCACTAACGAATTGGTAAGGTACAAAGTGCAATTTCATAGGTTAACACCTATTTGACATTTTCCTAAAGTAACTAAGATTGGGAATTAATAAAGGTTTAGTTACTTTATAATTTCATTATACTTTTAATGAGGATTAAGGGGCTATCCTACCCGTTCGGCTAACGACCCTCCCACAGTCAAGGAAGCGGTGGGTGAGAGTGGACACCAATTAAGTTGCCATTTTATAGGCAACAACCTTATACCCCACTTATAGACCGGCTTCGTGAATGAGGCCTACTTGCGGTAAGACTGACTTATTCATATACATATATATATATATATATATATATATATATATATATATATAATGATTAAACTTTTAATATTATAGAAGTATAAGGGTTGAATCTTAAACTTTTAAAATTCCACGGATCTATTTGGAATTAAAGTATTAATGTGTGAGACTTTACAAATTCCAAGACTTGAGGGCAAGTATTGAAACTATTCAAGACTTTTCATTTCATAACTTATGAGTTTTAATGGTCCATAAAAAGAAGATTGTTCATTTTATGTAACGTCTTATTCTTTAATGACACTTTTAAAGAAGTGACTTTTGGTTATCCATAACTTGAGGACAAGTTATGGATTCCATCATTAGCCATTAAGATCAAGAATTACACTACAAGCAAATTACACATAATTCCTATGATCTTCTAAAACTCATAAGAACATGAACATTCATATCAAAATTTCAAGAATCATATTAACACATATAAAACATGGAATTTTGATATTAGCCATTGTAAATGGATTAGCATAAACATTACACCATCTAAAATAAGTTTTAAAACACCAAAACAGTTTAGGGTAATGTTTCTAGTCCATTTCTAGTAGCAAAAGTGGAAAAACAGCATATGGGGCTCCTACTCGTCGTTTGCAAGAACCTACTCGATGACTAGGTTGAGTTTGGTCATGGACTCGTCAATTCCCCCCATAGACTCGACGAGTTCATGCGTCAGAGTGTAGATTTTTCAGCTTTTTTCAACAAGTTTGCATCAAGTATCAAGAAAACAAGCCTAGGCTTTGATACCACTGTTGGGTTTTGAGCATACTAACACTCCTATGGTGTACATGCAACCCTAGAAACCTTGGATCTATATTTTCTCTAAAATACATGCAAATTTGATTTCCAAGGTTCAGAACCTAACTAGCATGTTATGGGGTTCTTGTAATACAAAACTTTAAGTAGAATAACATACCTTTCTTTTGTGGTTGATTTCTTGGAGTTTATGAGCCTAGCACCAATAGTGTGGATGCCTCAAGTGGTGTCACAAATCACCAAAACAAATTGGAATCTCTTGAGAGAATAAGAACACTTGTAGAAATTGGCTCACTCTTATGCTCGCACTCACTAGTGCCAATTCTAGAACCAAGGACTCCTTTATATAGTATGGAGGATTAGAGTTAAACCCTAATACCCATGACTCTTCATTTACCTAGGATCCATGGGTTAAAAGAACCATGGACTCCATATACTCTTAGCCCATCCTAAATAAATCTTAGCCCAATCCATATATATAAATAAGAGTCCATATTTAATTAGCTCCATTTTGATCACTAAATTATTTCTAAATTAATTCTTAATCAAAACTAATTAAATAATTTTGATATCATATTAATATATTATAACTAATAATATATTAATATATCATAAACATCTAATTCTCAAAAGTATATCCATACAAGCTGTTAGGTGAAGTGCAACCCAAATGGACCATGCCGGGTCGGGTCAAGTTGATACCAAATATAGTTACAGACTTAGACACCTTATCCAACAGATATGCCATTTAAGATAAGTGATCATGTAATCTCTGTACTAATATCAACCGAACAAATGCATGGAGCAATGTCTTACTTAATGTCCAACAATTTTTTTCCCGATTTCCGATTTGTTTGACATAGAACTTAATTGAACACATCAGTTTAGTTCTGACCGGGCCCGGTGCATAGGTCACAACAAAATCATTGAGGGTCCCAGATATCGCTTCCGATCCAAGAAGGAACAAATAAACTTCCACTCATATGCTTGTTCTACTACTAGTTGAATTATACACAAAGGCACGTGATACAAGTGAGCATGGGTTGAACCCAATACTCAGAACTTATGAGCACTCATGAGTGTTGTAGCAACTCTTGCTATGTCCAACATCTAAGACATCTACAAGACAACTCATGACAGTCTTGATTCATATCTACTCCCAACATATGACCGGATGTGGAGAATTTGAATAATATGATATATCATAACATAATTATTCTAGAAATCAAAACATACAAAATGACATGATAGTAAACGATTGACAGAAGATAGCAACACTTATACTTATAAATAAACAACAACTCATGACTGTCTTGATTCATATCGACTCCCAACATATGACCGACTGTGGAGAATTTGAATAATATGATATATCATAAAATAATTATTCTAGAAGTCAAAACATACAAAATGACATGACAGTAAACGATTGACAGAAGATAGCAACACTTATACTTATAAATAAACAAAAACTTTTATTTATCATCAAATGTCAATATCCCTTTACACATTTGAAAAGCTATCTAATTACTAAAACTAATATCATCCTTCAGCCCTATGCGCCTCGCATGCTGGAGATGCTTAACCCTACCCAATCCCTTTGTAAGGGGATCTGCTGGGTTCTCATCCGATGATAACCTGTTTGCCGCAAGGATTCCTTTTTCTATTCGATGTCTAATGAAATGGTATTTTCTGTCAATGTGCCAGGATCTCCCGTGATCCCTTGGTTCCTTGGCTAAGGCAACTACACTTTCACTATCACAGAAAATCTCTATAGGCTCCTTTATAGCTAGTACAACTCCAACGTCTCCAATGAAGTTATTTATCCATCTAGCCCCCTTTTCTACCTCGCTTGTCGCTATATACTCTGACTCGCAAGTTGAATTGGCCACTGTCTCCTGCTTGGAACTTTTCCAAGTTATTGCTCCTCCATTTAAGGTAAAGATCCAGCTTGACTGAGTGCGGAAATTATCCCTATCAGTCTGGAAGCTAGCATCACTATACCTGTTGGGTTTTGAGCATTCTAACACTTCCTAAGTGTACATACAACCCTAATAAACCTTGGATCTATGTTTTTCTAAGATACATGCAAATAATTATTTTCCAAGGTTCATATCCTAACTAGCATGGCATGGGGAACATGAATCAAATAAAGCTAGTAGAAATGCTTACCTTGAAGTTGTAGTTGATTGCTTGGAGTTTTAGAGCCTAGCACCAATAGTGTGGATGCCTCAAGTGGAAATCACAAATCACCACAAACTTGGAACTTTGAGAGAATAAATACTACTATCTTGAAATCGGCCTCACCTCAACAAGTGTCAACTAGTCCCTTTTTCAAGAACCAAAGCCTCCTTTATATAGTGTGGTGGATTAGGTTAAACCCTAAAACCCATGTCTCTTCATTTCCATGAGATCCATGGGTTAAAGCTCCATGGAGAATCCATGGACTTTTCCATCCAAGCCTAGCCCATTCCAAATGAGCATTAGCCCACACAATATAAATATAGAAGCCCATATTTAATTAGTAATATCTTTGATCACTAAATTAATCCTAGATTAATTATAGATCACTACTAATTAAATAATATGATCTTATATTAATATATTAGAACTTATAATATATTAATAAATCATAACTTGTACTATTCTCAAATATTATCCATAAACTGTTCGGGTGAAGTGCAACCCAAATGGACCATGCCGGGTCGGGTCAAGTACATACCAAATATAGTTATGGGCTTAGACACTATATCCAACAGTCTCCTACTTGGATAAGTCTAGTAACTATATTTGCAAGTATAACTTCAGGAACCGATCAGCAATCGTAGCTCTTTAAACTCTGTTGAACTAGAACGCGCCATTTAGATAAGTGATCATATAATCCTCTGTTCTAGATATCAGCTGGACAAATACATGGAACAATGTCTTACTTATTGTCCAACAGTTTGTTTCCCGATTTCCAATTTGGTTGACAAAGAACTTAATTGAACACATCAACTTAGTTCTGACCGGGCCCGGTACATAGGTCAAAACAAAATCATCGAGAGGCCCAGATATCAGCTTCTAATCCAAGAAGGAACAGATAAACTTCGACTCATATGTTTGTTCTACCACTCATTGAATTACACACAAAAGCACGTTTTATAACATCGAGTTACCAATGCGTTTTCATATAATCAATGCATAACCAACTCGTAAGTAACAAATCATATCTCTAGGTTTGAAGACTTATATGATATTACCGTCTCACGATCACTCGAGATAAAATTCCATGAAGTGATTCCAGTGAGCGTGGGTTGAGTCCAATGCTCAGAACTTATGAGCACTCATGATTGTTGTAGCCTTGTCCAACACCTTAGACCTCTGCAACCAATCATGACAGTCTTGATTCATACCTACTTCCGACATATGACCGACTGTGGAGGTTTGAATAATATGTTATATTAAACAAAATTATTCTGGAAGTCAAAACATGCAAATGAAATATAGTAAACAATCAACAAGAGATAGCAACACTTTACTCATAAATAAAACACCTTTTATTCATCATCTAATGTCAATTACACTTTACAAATTTCTGGGTTATCTAACTACTAAAACTTATATCATCCTTCAGCCCTATGCTCCGAGCATGCTGGAGATGCTTAACCCTACTCAGTCCCTTTGTAAGGGGATCTGCCGGGTTCTCATCCGATGATACCCTCTTCGCCATGAGGAGTCCTTCTTCAATTCGATGTCTGATAAAATGGTATTTTCTGTCGATGTGTCTGGATCTCTCGTGATCCCTTGGTTCCTTGGCTAAGGCAACCGCACTATTGCTGTCACAGAAAATCTCCATTGGCTCTTTTATAGCTGGTACAACTCCAAGGTCTCCGATGAAGTTCTTTAGCCATATAGCCTCCTTTGCTGCCTCGCTTGCTGCTATATACTCTGATTCACAAGTTGAATCTGCCACTGTCTCTTGCTTGGAACTCTTCCAAGAAATTGCTCCTCCGTTTAGGGTAAAGACCCAGCCTGACTGAGAGCGGAAATTATCCCTATCAGTCTGGAAACTAGCATCACCATACCCTACAAATCTCAAGTCATCACTCCCACCGAGGGTAAGGACCCAGTCCTTAGTCCTTCGCAGGTACTTGAGGATATTCTTTACCGCAGTCCAGTGTTCCTTGGCAGGGTTCCCCTGATACCTGCTAAGCATGCTTAAAGCAAAGGCTACATCAGGTCGAGTACACGTCATAGCATACATGATCGATCCTACAGCTGAAGCATAAGGTAGTCGACTCATTTCTGCTATCTCAGCCTCAGTGCTAGGGCTTTGTGTCTTACTCAATCTGGCATTACTCTGAATAGGTAACTCACCTTTCTTGGAGTTATGCATGGTGAATCTTTTCAACACTTTGTCCACATAGGTGCTTTGACTAAGTCCAATTAGTCTTTTACTCCTGTTTCTCAAAATCCTTATCCCTAGGATATAGGCAGCTTCACCAAGGTCCTTCATAGCGAAACACTTCCCAAGCCAGGACTTTACTTCCTGAAGGTTGGGATGTCATTTCCTATGAGTAGTATGTCATCCACATACAGTACCAAAAAACTGACTATGCTCCCACTAGCCTTGATATAGACGCAAGATTCATCTTCACTACTTGAAAAGCCAAATTCCTTGACTTTCTCATCAAAGCAAAGATTCCATCTGCGAGGTGCCTGTTTCAATCCATAAATGGATTTCTCGAGCTTACACACTCTATTGGGGTACTCTGTACTGACAAAACCCTCTGGTTGAACCATGTAAACATCCTCAGCCAACTTTCCATTAAGGAAGGCGGTTTTGACATCCATTTGCCATATTTCATAATCATGAAATGCAGCAATGGCTAACAGAACCCTAATAGACTTTATCTTGGCCACTGGTGAAAAGGTTTCATCATAATCAACTCCCAGAGTTTGAGAATAACCTTTTGCAACCAGTCGTGCCTTATAAGTGTGTACATTACCGTCCATGTCGGTCTTCTTCTTGAAAATCTATTTGCACCCCACTGTCTTACGACCTGGTACATTTTCAACCAAGTTCCAAAGTTGATTGTCATACATGGATTGTATCTCGCTATCCATTGCCTCTTTCCACTTGGCAGCCTCAGGGCCTGCCATGGCTTCCGTGTAGCTGTTAGGTTCATCCAGACCTACTAGTGTCTCATCACTAATAAGTGTCTCATCTTCCGCAGTAATATGGAAGCCATAAATAAGCTCAGGTGCATTCCTAACTCTCGTGGAACGCCTAAGAGGTACAGGCACATCAGCTGGCTCAACAGGAGTTTCCTCCTCAAGTTGAGGGCTAATGTTTGAAGTTCCTTCACCGCTTGACTCTTGAATTTCTTCAAGATCAATTTGCCTCCCACTGTCCCCTTGGCTTATAAATTCTCTCTCTCGAAAAACTCCTCTTCTTGCTACAAAGACCACATTATCACTAGGTCTGTAGAAGAGGTAACCAAAGGATTGTTGTGGGTAGCCGATGAAAATACATCTCTCGCTTCGAGGTTCGAGCTTATCATGAGTCTCGCGTCTCACGAAAGCCTCGCAACCCCAAATCTTGATGTGGTCTAGCTTAGGTACTTTACCAGTCCACATCTCGTGAGGAGTTTTGGCAACTTTCTTTGTAGGGACTAGATTAAGAATATGGGCGGCAGTCTCTAAGGCATACCCCCAGAATGAGATTGGTAGCGTAGCTCGACTCATCATGGAACGAACCATATCCAACAAGGTTCGATTACGCCTCTCAGCCACACCATTCAACTGTGGTGTCCTGGGAGGTGTCAATTGTGAGACAATCCCACATTCCCTAAGATAGTCGAGGAACTCTGAACTAAGATACTCACCTCCTCGATCGGATCGAAGCATCTTAATGTTCCTGCCCAATTGATTCTCGACTTCCTGTTTAAATTCCTTAAACTTCTCGAAAGTCTCTGACTTATGCTTGATTAAGTAGACATATCCATATCTACTGTAATCATCAGTGAAAGTCAAATAATAACGATTAGCATCCCTTGTGGCATGTTTGAATGGTCCACACACATCCGTGTGTACAAGGTCCAACAAACCTTCACCCCTCTCACACGAGCCTGTGAAGGGTGACTTTGTCATTTTTCCAAGTAAGCATGATTCGCAACTATCATTTGACTTTAGGTTAAACGACTCCAAGACTCCATCCTTTTGGAGTTGGCCTATGCGTTTCTTGCTTATATGTCCAAGACGACAATGCCATAATGATGCTTTATCCAAGTTATTATTATCAGTAGAATCAATACACAAAACATTATTTCCTAAATTATCTACAACAGATACAGCTTCATACACACCATCACAGGGTAATGCTCTAAAATAAAAAACATTATTAAAGAAAGCATCAATAGAACCAACTTCATTATTAAATGAAAAGGTAAACCCTTGTTTGTACAAAGCATGAAAGGAAATAATATTTCTTGCCATTCTTGGCGAATAACAACATTTATTCAAATCTAAACTAAACCCACTACTTAGCGATAAAGTATAAACTCCAATCTTGGTGACAGGTGAAGCTTTCCTATTCCCCATGATCAAGTTTATTCTTCCTTGCTCCACATTCTCACTTCTTCTTAGTCCCTGCAAGTCACAACAAATATGAATACCACAACCAGTATCAAGGACCCAAGATTTAGAATGGGGTGAGTTATAAGATAGTGTAAATACCTGTGTGGTTGGGTTTAACTTTCCCATCCTTCACATCCTGCTGGTATTTTGGGCAGTTCCGCTTCCAATGAGACTTTTCATGGCAATAGAAGCATTCAGCCTCTTTTGGGTCAGAAGAAGGAGTGATGAAACCTTTCTTGGTTCCACTTGAAGAAGAGCCATCAAGGGTCCGAACCTTGGTACCCTTCGAAGAGCTCTTTCTCTTCCTCCCTCGTCTTTTCCCGATTGCCAAAACTGGAGTTGAGTTTGGAGTGGGAGTGATAGCAACCGACTTCCCCTTAAGACCTGTTTCTGCGGTCTTGAGAAGTCCCTGAAGTTTGCTGAGTGTGACCTCTTCCTTATTCATGTGATATGTCATGCGGAATTGATCATAGCACGATGGTAAGGAGTGCAAAATGATATCTATTGCAAGCTCCTCAGGGAAGTTCACATTAAGCTTCAGCAACCGATCCACATACCTTTGCATTTTCTGCATGTGGCTCGTGACGGATTCACCGTCCTTCATCATGGCTGTTATCATGGAGCAGATGATCTCATACCTCTCTTGTCGTGCACTCTGATGGTATCTTTCCATCAAATCTTGGTGCATTTCATAAGGGTAGAAATCCTCATAAGACTTTTGGAGTTCAGCTGTCATTGTGGCTAACATGATGCAAGCCACCTTGGTAGCATCTCTTTCATGAGTATGAAAGTCAACGATCTCCTGGGGAGTTGCAGTGGATTCATCGATTTCCTTAAGCTCCTTGTCAAGGACATATTCTTTGTCCTCGTAGCGGGTAATCATCCTGATGTTTCTGATCCACTCATTGAAGTTGGATCCATCAAAGGTAACTTTCCCACACAAGCTCATAAGAGTAAAGGAGCCATGAGGATTCGAGCCAGAAGCAGCATTGCTTGAAGACATCTTGAAAGAAAGAGAACAAGATTAGTTTAGATATAAGAGAGTCCTTAATAAAACACCCAAATGTAATATTAAGGCTAGGATCCAATCACAATATAATATAACTTAGAAGAGGTATGTCGTAATCTAAGCTATACCATATTTGAAAGGTAGGTGAATGACGATTCACCAATTTCCACCACGAAAACCGAAATGATTAAATATTAGGTTTTTGATTGGTTCTTAGAAATTCCTAGATTCTTTGAGATTCAATGAACTTTTCAAAGGCATGTTTCAATCTCGAGTGTGCCCTCCAAGTTTTGTGACTGGGATGCCGAGGATCACAAAACGAGGTGTGAAGTAACCATGCAAATCACTTGGTACCCTTAAGGTTGATCACTCAATCGATGTGCCGGTAAACCACACACACTCCACCGATACTATAATAAACCTTTAAGTCACCCTTTACCTACCTTGTTAAGTCCAAGTTAGTGTGCCGGTTAACCACACACGCTCCACCAACGACTTAATCAAAGTGTAAAGTGTAATTTCATGGATTAGCAGCTTATTCACATTTTTCCTAAAGTAACTAAGATTGGGAATTTAATAAAACATTTAGTTACTTTATAATATTCATCATACTTTGAATGACAATTTATAAGTCCTTGTCTTACCCGTTCGGTTAACGACCCTCCACCAGTCAAGCAAGCGGTGGGTGAGAGTAGACACCCATTAAGTCACCATTTTATAGGCAACAACCTTATACCCACCTTATAGACCGGCTTCGTGAATGAGGCGTACTAGCGGTAAGACGACTTTGTTCTTATACACATATATATAATTATTAAATCATAATAATATAAGTATAAGGGTTGAATTTTAACTTTTAAAATTCTAAGGGTTGGAACTAAAGTTTTAACTTGACTTTACTTGTTCCAAAACTTGAGGGCAAGTTTTGTAAACTTTCAAAACTTTTCATTTCTTGTAACTTATGAGTTTAATAGAGTAATAAAATGAAGACTCTTCATTTTTCTAACTCTTATGTTCTTTTAATGGTTTTTAATCCAAGAGACTTTTGGTTTTCCATAACTTGAGGACAAGTTATGGACTCCATTAAAACACATTATGATCAAGAATTAAATTACCACATAGGTTACAAATAATTCCTATGATCATCTAAACATCATAAGAACAAGAATATGAATATGAACACTTTCAAGAATCAAAATCACATAAAACTTTGTAATTTTGATAACTAGTTGTTGTAAATGAATTAGCAAAAAACATTACTCCATCTAAAACAAGTTTTCAAGTACCAAAACAGTTTAGAGTAATGTTTCCAATCCATTTCCAGCAACTAAAGTCGAAATTCCGTTTTTTTTTTTTAATTATTTTCGACTTTTCCAACTATTTTGCATCAAGTATCAAACAAACAAGCCTAGGCTCTGATACCACTGTTGGGTTTTGAGCATTCTAACACTTCCTAAGTGTACATGCAACCCTAATAAACCTTGGATCTATGTTTTTCTAAGATACATGCAAATAATTATTTTCCAAGGTTCATATCCTAACTAGCATGGCATGGGGAACATGAATCAAATAAAGCTAGTAGAAATGCTTACCTTGAAGTTGTAGTTGATTGCTTACCTTGAAGATACATGCAAATAATTATTTTCCAAGGTTCAACAAGTGTCAACTAGTCCCTTTTTCAAGAACCAAAGCCTCCTTTATATAGTGTGGTGGATTAGGTTAAACCCTAAAACCCATGTCTCTTCATTTCCATGAGATCCATGGGTTAAAGCTCCATGGAGAATCCATGGACTTTTCCATCCAAGCCTAGCCCATTCCAAATGAGCATTAGCCCACACAATATAAATATAGAAGCCCATATTTAATTAGTAATATCTTTGATCACTAAATTAATCCTAGATTAATTATAGATCACTACTAATTAAATAATATGATCTTATATTAATATATTAGAACTTATAATATATTAATAAATTATAACTTGTACTATTCTCAAATATTATCCATAAACTGTTCGGGTGAAGTGCAACCCAAATGGACCATGCTGGGTCGGGTCAAGTACATACCAAATATAGTTATGGGCTTAGACACTATATCCAACAATACCCTACTACTCTCAAGTAATCACTCCCACCGAGGGTACGGACCCATTCCTTATTCCTCCGTAGGTACTTGAGAATGTTCTTTACCGTAGTCTAGTGAACCATTCCAGGGTTCCCCTAATATATGTTGACCATGCTCAACGTAAAGGCCACATCAGGACGAGTAGCAGTCATAATATACATGATCGAGCCTACAACGGAAGCATACATTACTCGACTCATCTCTGCCATCTCAACCTCTGTACTCGGGCTCTAAGTCTTACTCAATTTGGCGTTACTCTGGATCAGTAACTCTCATTTCTTGGAATTCTACATGCTGAACCTATTCAACACCTTATCCAAGTAGGTACTCTGACTAAAACAAATTATTCTTTTACTCCTGTATCTCAAAATCCTTATCCTTAGGATATATGCAGCTTCTCCAAGGTCCTTGATAGCGAAACACTTCCCAAGCCAGGATTTTACTTCCTGCAGAGTTGGGATGTCATTTCCTATAAGTAGTATGCCATCCACATACAGTACCAACAAGCTAACTATACTGCTACTAGCCTTGACATACACAGAAGATTCATTTTCACTCCTCGAAAAATCGAAAATCTTTGACTTTCTCATCGAAACAAAGATTCCATCTGCGAGGTGCTTGTTTCAACCAATAGATGGATTTCTCAAGATTACACACTATACTAGAGTACTCTGAACTAAGAAAACCCTCTGGCTGACTCATGTAAACATCCTCAGCCATCTTTCCATTAAGGAAAGCAGTTTTGACATCCAGTTGCCACATTTCATAATCATGAAATGCAACAATGGCTAACATAACCCTAATAGACTTAATCTTTGTTACTGGTGAAAAGTTCTCATCATAATCAACTCCCAGAGTTTGAGAAAAGCCCTTTGCAACCAGTCGCGCCTTATAAGTGTGTACACTACAAATAATTTTGGTCTTCTTGTTGAAGATCCATTTGCACCGACTGTCTTACGACCTGGTACATTGTCAACCAAGTTCCAAACTTGATTGTCATACATGGACTGTATCTCGCTTTCCATAGCCTCTTTCCATTTAGCATCCTTAGGGCCTGCCATGGCTTCTGTGCAGCCGTTAGGTTCATCTAGACTTAGCAATGTATTTATCACTGATAAGTCTATAGCCTTTCGCAGTAATATGGAAACCATAGTAATGCTCTGTTGCATTCCTAACTCTCGTGGAACGCCTCAGAGGTACAAACTCATCTGTCGGATCAACAGGAGTTTCCTCCTCAGGTTGATTGCTAGGGTTTGAGGTTCCTTCACCACATAACTCTTGAATTTCTACAAGGTCAATTTGCCTCCCACTGTATCCTTGCTTTATGAACTCTCTTTTCCTGAAAGACTCCTCTCCTTGCTACAAAGACCACATTATCACTAGGTCTATAGAAGAGGTAACCAAAGGATTTTTGTGGGTATTCGAAGAAAATACACCTCTCACATCGAGGTTTGAACTGATCGTGAGTCTCGCGCCTCATGAAACCCTCGCAACCCCAAATCTTGATGTGGTCCAGGTTAGGAACTTTACCAGTCCACATCTCGTGAGGTGTTTTGGCAACCTTCTTTGTAGGGACTAGATTAAAAATATGGGCAAGAGTCTATAAGGCATACCCCAAAATGAGATTGGTAGCGAAGCTTGACTTATCATGAATGAACCATATCCAACAACGTTCGATTACGCCTCTTAGCCACACTATTAAGTTGTGGTGTTCTGGGAGGTTTCAATTGTGAGACAATCCCACATTCCTTAAGTTAGTCTAGGAACTCCGTACTAAGATACTCACCACCTCGATCAGATCGAAGCATCTTAATGTTCCTACTCAACTGATTCTCCACTTCCTGTTTAAATTCCCTGAACTTTTCAAAGGTTTCTGACTTATGCTTGATTAAATAGACATATCCATATCTACATAAATCATCAGTAAACATCACTTAGAAGCGGTTAGCATCCCTTGTGGCGGTTCTGAAGGGTCCACATACATCAATATTTATGAGATGCAACAAATCCTCACACGTAGCTCAAGAACCAGTGAAGGGTGACTTTGTTATTTTCCCAAGCAAACAAGATTCACAACTGTCATACGACTTTAGGTCAAATGACTCCAAGAATCCATCCTTTTGGAGTTGGCCTATGCATTTCTTGCTTACATGTGCAAGACGACAATGCCATGATAATGCTTTATCCAAGCTAATTGAAGAATCGATACACAACACATTATTTCCTAGGTTATCTACAACGACACAGTTTCATACTCACCATCACAAGGTAATGCTTTAAAATAAAGAACATTATTAAAGAAAGCATTAATACCACCACATTCATTATCAAACGAAAAGGTAAACCCTTGTTTGTACAAACCATGAAAGGAAATAATATTTCTCGCCATTTTAGATGAGTAACAACATTTATTCAAATCTAATGTAAACCCACTACTTAGCAATAAAGAGTAAACTCCAATCTTGGTGACAGGTGAAGCTTTCCTATTCCCGATGATTAAGTTTATCTTCCCATGCTCCACATTCTCACTTCTTCTTAGTCCCTACAAATCAGAACATATGTGAATACCACAGCCTGCATCAAGGACCCGAAAATTAGAATAGGGCGAGTTATTAGACAATATAGTGTAAATACCTGCATGGTTGGGTTTCACTTTCCCATCCTTAGCATCTTCCAGGTACATTGGGCAGTTTCGCTTCCAGTGCAACTTTTCATGGCAATAGAAGCATTCAACCTCTTTAGGGCTGGAAGAAGGAGTGACAGAACCTTTCTTGGTTCCACATGAATAGGAGCCATCAAGGGAATTTCCTTTGGTACCCTTTGAAGGGCTATTCCTCTTCTTCCCTTTACCTTGCCCGATTGCCAAGACAGGGGCCGCTGTAGGAGTAGGAGTGGTAACAACCGGTTTACCCTTAAGACCACTTTCGGCGGTCTTTAAGAGTCCTTGAAGTTTGCTAAATATAACTTCCTCCTTGTTCATGTGGTATATCATTCGGAATTGATCATAACACGAAGATATGGAGTGTAAAATCATGTCAATTGCTAACTCATCAGGGAACTTGACATTCAATTTCAGCAAACGGTCCACATACCTTCATATTTTATGCATGTGGCCCATGATGGGTTCACCATCCTTCATCCAGGTTGGTATCATGGAGGAGTTGATTTCATACCGCTCTCGACGAGCACTCTGGTGGTAGCGGTCCATCAAGTCCTGGTGCATCTCAAAAGGGTAATAGTCCTCATAGGACTTTTGGAGCTCGACTGTCATTGTGGCCAACATGATACATGCCACATTGGTGGCATCTCTCTCATGAGTCCGATATTCAGCGATCTCCTCAGGAGTTGCAGACGACTCATCAAGTTCCTTGAGCTACTTGTTGAGGACATATTACTTTTCCTCATACCGAGTGACCATCCTGATGTTCCTGATCTAATCCATAAAGTTGGATCCATCGAAGATGACTCTACAAAAAAGGTTCATGAGAGAGAAGGAGCCGGTAGGGTTTAAGCTAGAAGCAGCATTGCTGGAAGACATCTGAAAAAGAAGAAAGACAAGTTTAGATTAGATATAAAATATTTGAAGTTAGGACCCAACACAATATTTTATCGCTTAGAAGAGGGATGCTGTAATGCAAGCTATAAAATATTTGAAGGTAGGTGAATGACGATTCACCAATTTCCACCATGAAAAACAAAATAAATTATTTGGTTTTAATTGGTTTTGAAACTCTTGGTTTCTTTGAGATTCATTGAACTTTTTAATGGCATGTTTCAATCTCGAGTGTGCCCTTCAAGTTTTATGACTCGGATGCCGAGGATCACAAAACAAGGTGTGAAGTAACCATGCAAATTACTTGGTACTCTTAATGTTTAAGACTCAACCGATGTGCCGGTTAACCACACGCGCTCCACCGATCCATGATGAACCTTAAGCCACCCTTTGCCTACCTTATTAAGTCTAAGTTAGTGTGCTGGTTAACCACACACACTCCACTAACGACTTAAACAAAGTGCAAAGTGTAATTTCATGGGTTAGCAGATTATTCACATTTTCCTATAGTAACTAAGATTGGGAATTTATAAAAAAACATTTAGTTACTTTATAACCTTCATAACTTCAATGAGGATTAAAGTCATTGTCCTACCCGTTCAGCTAACAACCCTCAACCAGTCAAGGAAGCAGTGGGTGAGAGTTGAGACACATTAAGCTGCCATTTTATAGGCAACAACCTTATACCCCTTATAGACCAGCTTTGTGAATGAGGCCTACTAACGGTAAAACGACTTGTTCTTATACATATATATATATATATATATATATATATATATATATATATATATATATATATTAGCTTATAATATTATTAAGTATAAGGGTTGAATTTTAACTTTTAAAATTCTAGGGGTTGGAACTAAAGTTTTTAAAGTGACTTTACATGTTCCAAAACTTGAGGGCAAGTTTTGCAAATTTCAAAACTTTTCATCTTTCATAACTTATGAGTTAATGGTTTATTAAAATGAGAAACTTTTCATTTTATGTAACCTATGTGTTTATTAATGGACTTTAAAAGAAAGACTTTTGGTAATGCATAACTTGAGGAAAAATTATGGATTCCATTAAAACACATCAAGATCAAGAATTAAACTACCACGCAAGTTGCAAATAATGCCTATGATCTTCTAAACTCATAAGTGTATGAAAATTCATATCAAAAATTTCAAGAATTACAAAAAAAAAACATATAAAACATGAAATGTTGATAATAGTTATTGAAAATGGATTAGCATAACCATTACACCATCTAAAACAAGTTTTATAAGACCAAAACAATTTAGGGTAATGTTTCTAGTCCATTTCAAGTAGCAAAACTCAAAAATCTACATTCAGGGGCTCCTACTCGTCGAGTGCAAGAACTTACTCGACGAGTAGGCTGAATTATCACATGGACTTGGCGAGTTCACTCAGCAGAATGCAAAAATTTGAGTTTTTTTTTCAACAATTTGCATCAAGTGTCAAGAAAACAAGCCTAGGATCTGATACCACTGAAGGGGTTTGAGCATTCTAACACTCCTAAGGTGTACATACAACCCTAGAAACCTTGGATCTATATTTTACTAAGATACATGCAATTTGATTTCCATGGTTCTTAATCTATCGAGCATGGAATGGGGAACTTGAATCATAAAAGCTAGTAAGAAAACATACCTTTCTTGTTGCTTGGATGCCTTGAGAACCTTGTGAGCCTAGCACCTCAAGTGTGATCTCTCAAATGTCTCACACAAGACCACAACACTTGGGATCACCTTGAGAGAACGCACTTATAACTCAAAATCGGCTAGCCCTCTAGTTCTCTTCTTAGTGGCCGATTTTTCTTTCCTTGGAGCTTTTTATATAGTTTGCCACAAGTAGGCTTACTCCATGTAAACCCTAATGTGCATGGCTTTTCACATTCCATGATCCATGGGTTTGTAACCTCCATGGACTCTCCAGGGAGCACCTTATGGGTTTTAGCCCAATTTATATACACCATGGATCATTAGTCCAGTATACAAGAATAGATGATTTACACGATCAACCCTATATATTTAATAAGTCTATTTTTGATCACTTAATTAATTCCAAATTAATTCTTGATTTATGCTAATCAAATAATATTATTAATATATTAGAACTTATAATATATTAATAAACCTTAAGTGTCATTTCTCTCATTTAGTCTATCCAAGTGTTGCAATGCCATGCAACCCAAATGGACCATGGCAACCGGGTCAAGTACTTTCTAGGAATAGTTATGAACTTAGACACCTAATCCAACAATTATTAGATGGAAACTAGGAAACAATCATTAAGGAAGGGGTACGTGGGTCCGTTTATATGTGTCACTGAGACATAAATCACAAAGAAATGAGCAAATAGTTTATACTTTAGGTGCGATGGAAAGTTGGGGCCATGACACCATTATTATAGAAAACACTCCAAGTGTTAATTTTTAAAGAAAAAGAAAATGAAGGAAGTGAAGGGGAAGAAGATGACACGAAACATGCACACTTTGATATGGCTGAAGTATCGTTAGATTTATTAAGCGGACTCACCCTGAAACACAAAATAAAAGTAAAATTAGAGATTGGAGGCATGGAAGTGGTGGTGCTTATCGACAATGGTGTCACCCACAATTTCGTTTCTACCAACCTAATCAAGAAGCTACAATTGTAGGCTTGTGGTGCCAATGTAGTAAAAGTGAAATTAGGTAATTAGATGATAGTTCCAAGCCGATGTACCTACAAATGAATCATGTTAAGCTTACTAGAATTGAAAATAATTGAAGAATTCCTGTCTTTTGAACTTAGTCGGTCTGACGTGATTTTGGGCAGAAAATGGTTACAGACCTTGGGTGAAATGACAGTGTATTGGGACGAGCTCTGGATGCAATTTTGGGATGGGAATCATTTTGTAACAATTAAAGATGATCCTTGTTTATCTAAAAATCTAACCTCTAGTAAACACTTTGTAAGATTTCGTAGCACGAAGTGGAGGTGTACCCGGTCCACTTAAGCGCGAAAGAAGAAATAGGCATGGAGATGAAACTCTCAGTAGGGATTCAAACTATAATTAAAACTCACTATGAAGTGTTTGAGATACCTTTTCGGATTCCCTCTTAGTGGAGACATGAACATAAGATCGTCCTCATGGAAGGCATCAGACCTATTAGTGTTACACCCCAAACCAGAACGACAAAATCGTTCGAGGGCGGATGACTTCATGTAGTATCATAACAGTTGAGTAAGTAGTAAAGAAAGCAAACAAAACCATCATAAATATAATTTAAAAAGTTACATTGTTGATCGTATTACATGTTTCAAAAGAAATTACATTATGATGATATAATAACTTTGAAATTGATGCCTTAGCGTCCCTTCCCCAAAAGTTGTTGTGTACCTGTATTACTGAATCCCTGAGAAATAAAAGTAGTTTTGAAAAAGTGTCAACAGTTAAGTTGGTGAATTCATAAGCGTTTTTGTAGAAGAATTGTATGCCTTTTTGTATAAAGTAACTGAGTTTGTTTCTAGAAAATACAATATTTTCAAAAAATGAATAGTAGTTTGAAAAGTTACAAAAACTGGAATGCATAAGTATTTTCCATACTTAAAATTATGTAAGTAGTTATATATATATATATATATATATATATATATATATATGTATATAACCACTAAGGCGTTTGATAGCCACATAAATCAAATGTTTTAACACATCATGTGAGCGTTATAACCGTACTATTGACCCAGAGTGCCTGTCACAACGTTCTTCAAACGTTGGAATGACATGACGTTTGTCACCCCAAACTTGCCGGTCAACTGTAGCTAATAGTTTAGGTGCGGGATTGTCATTCCCGTATAGATCTATAAACAAGTATCACGCTCTCCCTACATGAGATTATGGTTTATATCAAAGGACTTGAAATGCGTACTTGAAAGTATGTGAACTTAAATGTCTCAAAAAAGTTTGTATCAAATAGATATACGTCTGAAAAGTCCATTTTTCATGCAAATTTAAGTGTTTCCTTTCTGTAGTGTTCATAGAGTGTAAAATATCAAGAATATCTCGTAAACTATACCTATTATAGTTTTTCAAAAGTGTGTTTCATTTGAATGATAAACCTTACTGTGCTAGCAATTTTTCATGTAAAGGATAACATTTGTAATAACGTTATTTTACGTATTTAACATTTATACGCAAAATGTAGACAAAGCATTTGAAACTGTTTGTAACGATTTTCATTTTAACATAAGTTTTTCTTGCGTTTCACTTGTATTTCTCCCCTAAAATAAACTAAAAACGTGAAAATATAGGGGTATGAATTCACCAGGTAAGTTTGATGATTTGAAGGAAACAAGACTTTTCTTGGGATCTTTGGGGCTTCGGGACTTGCTTCGGGTCTCGGGATGATACCGGGGCTTCGGGGGTATAACTTGCCAAGCAAAAGAAAATTTAAGGGGGTGAAAGGAAAGAAATTAGCAAACAACTTTGGCTGGCTTCGCAGTCTATTCATAGGGTGAGGCTGGCCTTTGAAAGCAGCGCGTTCCGCCGTGTGTGATGGCTTACGAACTTCAGACTTGTCATGTGACAAGACAGGCTCTAGGCTCCGAACGCAGGGCCTTCCCCCCTCGGTGTTCGTGCCTCGCACTTAAAAAGATTCAAAATGGCTATGTTAGAAAAGGACTTAGAGTTAGAAAAAGATGCAAGAATGTTGAGTGAAACACAATTAGAGATAGCTTTGAACCAAAGAGATTTAGCTTAGAGTGAAATTGTACGTTTAAATCTCTTAATCGAAAAATTGTTCAATGAAAGTGAAGCTATTGAAAATTTGGTAACTAATGGAACCGTGGACAACTCATACAATTGGGGTTGGTCAAATGGATATCCTACCACAATGGATTCCTCACCCCGGTTCAACAAAGACAGACTGTATGTCCCTCCAGACCGAGAATTTCATTTCCCAGTCAATAACAAGACCTTTCCCGAAGATATCAAAACTAACTTCGGTAGAATGCATAATCTAAGCAATAATTATGTCATTAAGGAAATTGTGCCTGAGCTTTCGGGTCACACATGTGATCAAATTCCTATCTGTGCAACCACTTACCCAAACTCTCAAACCTCATCCATAGTTGATGAAGAAATTGTCATTGAGGGCCCCGAAGTCTCAAAAGACATTCCATCTGTCCTTAGACCGCAGTGTCTCACACTGTAGTCAAAAGCCCCACAAAAGTCCCACTGACGTCCCAACGAAGACTTACTCTGCGGTAGTCAAGTCATCCCTACCGTAGTTTTTGAACAAAAGTTCTGCCACTCTTCAAACAATTCATCATGAATTACCCATAGAAAACTTTGAAGTGGGTCAATGTTCTAAAATCCCTGAATCTGCAAGTTCGGATGACTCAAGCCCACGTTCTCACAAAATTTCAAAGGGCTCTAGGAAACCATAGTTGAACAACAGAGACTGCGGTTCACCAAAATCCTTAGGTAAAAGGGCTTTGAAAGAGGAAATTCGCTCCCGAGGCACAAATAGACAAATTTTTTCAAAAAAAAAAGAAGCATGTCAGGTTTCAAAAAATTCTACCATCAAGAAAACATACAAAAAGGAATGTACAATTTCAACAGTCATTCATAATTCATCTGACACAACCCAAAAAGGTGTTAAGTCTTTTTGAAACAACGATTTTCAAAACTATTCCTCAAATGATCCGAAATGGAAATGTATTTTACCCACTCCAACAGTTTTAAAGTCACATCAAAAGTTTAACAAGTGGAAGGGTATTCTACCAAATCCAACAAAAAGGACACAGAGATCTACACGTGCTAAACCTTTTTCAAAACAAACTATTCAGAAACCGAACAACACTCATGTCAGCTCTTTTCAACCTCGGACTAGTCACAAGCCCAACAACTCATCCTTTAGACCACTGACCAAACGTGGTGTCCGCACAAAAGACAAAATCTCAACTTGTAAATGTAAGTGTAGTTGCCAAAAAAGATTCATCCTATGTCAAATCCAGTTGGAATCAGAAACGTCGTAACTTTTCAAAAACACACAACACTCCAAAACTACACAAACACCCAAGACTAGGATTAAAAGTTGACACGAAACCAGTCCCTGCAACCTCGTTCCATGCATCATTCAGAAACTCATCTGTTGTTCCAGGCTCCAAACTAGTTTGGATGCCTAAACTAACTGTGTAATTCTTAGGCTTTGTGCAAGGAGGAACAAGAAGATGAATGGTTAATCGACAGTGCCTGCTCCTTACACATGAACGGAAGGTTAGAATACCTTCAGGATTTCAGGCCAATTTGCAACGGTGGAAATGTTACATTCGGCAACATTGTGAATCGAATCATCCGAGGTTATAGTGTACTCACTACGGGGAGCTTCTCTATTCGAAAGGTTGCTTATGTAGAAAGCCTTAAACACAATCTCATCAGTGTTGGCCAACTATGTAAGCCAAGCCATCGAGTTGAATTTGATGATCAATTTTGTTATATAATGAGAAGTGATAGGAGCACATGTTTGATCAAGTCTCGATCCGAGGGTACTATGTATCCTCTGGCTGTCTCTCTAATCATAGACAAACCGCAGTTATGTTTCCTTTCCAAAGCTGTATCCAAAGTCAGCTGGCTATGGCACCACAAGCTAACTCATCTCAACTTTGGATACATCAACACTTTAGTCACTGGAGAACTAGTTAGAGGACTCCCTATTCTCAAGTTCAGCAAATATACTCTCTGTTTTACATGTGAATGTGGTAAGTAATCCAAAGCAAGTCACCCCATGGTGATTGACTCTTCAGTTTCTGAACCACTTGAGCTCCTACACATTGATCTCTGCGGTCCATCAACCGTAGCTAGGCTCCATCACAAAAAGTACATACTACTTATAGTAGATGACTGCACACGCTTCACATGGGTTTTCTTCCTCATACTTCATTCAGAAACACCGCAAATTATCATCAACTTCATCAAGGAAATAGAACTTCAGATCAAGCTACAAGTAAGATGTTGTTGGATTAATGTCTAAGTCCATAACTATATTTGGTATGTATTTGACCCGACCCGGCATAGTATGTTTATGATTAATATTAATATATTATAATTTCTAATATATTAATATGGAATCATATTATTTAATTAGTATTGATCAAGAATTAATTTATAATTAATTAAGTGATCAAAAGGAACTAATTAAATATGGACTCTTATATATATGGAATGGGCCAAGTTCATTTAGGTTGGGTAAGCTTTCATGGATAGTCCATGGAGTGTTTAACCCATGGATCCTAGAAAATGAAAGGTCATGGGAATTAGGGTTTAACCCTAATCCTCCACACTATATAAAGATGTCCTTGGTTGATGAAATTGGTACTTAGTGTGGTACACTAAGAAGGGCTAGCCAATTTCACTAGAGAGAACCAAGTATCCATATTCTCTAAAGTCTTCCAAGGTGTTTTGGTGATTTGTGATTCCATTTGAGGCTTCCACACTATTGGGGCTATGCTCTTAAAGCTTGAAGACATCAAGCTACATCAAAAGGTATGTCATCTAACTAGTACTTTGTAGTATAAGAACTTCATAATATGCTAGTTAGGATTAAAGCCTTCGAAAGTTCTTATTTGCATGTATTATAGAGAAAACATAGATCCAAGGTTTATAGGGTTGCATGTACACCATAGGAGTGTTAGAATGCTCAAAACCCAACAGTGGTATCAGAGCCTAGGCTTGTTTTCTTGTTATACTTGCAAAAGAAGTTGGAAAATCGAGTTTTGATGCTCTCTGCCCAGCAGACTCGCCGAGTCCATGAATGGACTCGCCGAGTCCAAGGCAAAAAGCATCCAACTCGCCGAGTTGGTTCGTGCACTCGATGAGTTGGACCCCCAGACAGCATAAATTCGACGTTTTTGGCTGGAATTGGACTAGGAACATTACCCTAAGACGTTTTTGAACTTATAAACTTGTTTTTGATGTGGTAATGTTCATGCTAATCCAATTTAAAAGATAATTGTCAATAGATTCATGTTTTGTATTAGTTTAAGGTTTAGACTAATTACATGAAAAAGTTTGATTTGAATTATCTTGTTCTTATGAGCTGCTTAGATTAATAGAAAAGTTTAGTGAAATAGTTGTTTTCAATCCAAATTAATCTAAGAGTTGATTCTAAAATGTGTTTTTGTAACTTGTCCTCAAGTTATATGAAAAGTCACATTTAAGTTTCATAAAACTCATAAAAGTTGGCAAAGGTTACAAAATGAAGAGTCTAGTTCTAATTAAATGGTGTTATGACTCCATAATTTGTCCTCAAGTTATGGAGGACCAAGAGTCTCTTCATTAAATAATAAAGTTAAAAAAGTGTAACCTTAATTAATTCCATAAGTTATAAAATAAAGAAAAGTTAATTCTTTTATCAGTTTAAAGTCTTCCATAACTTGTCCTCAAGTTATGGAACTTGAAGAGTTTTTGGATTAAAACTACTTTAAATACATAAGTTATGGAATTAATTAGTTTTGAATAGTTTCAAAACTTGCCCTCAAGTTTTGGAATTTGTAAAGTTTTCTCTTATGAATACTTTAATTCCAAGTTAGCCCTTAGAATTTTAAAAGTTAAAATTCAACCCTTATACTTTATAATATTATAAGTTAATAATATATATATGTATAATAGTAAAGTCAGTCTTACCGCTAGTACGCCTCATTCACGAAGCCGGTCTATAAGGTGGGTATAAGGTTGTTGCCTATAAAATGGCAACTTAATGGGTGTCCACTCTCACGCACCGCTTGCTTGACTGGTGGAGGGTCGTTAGCCAAACGGGTTTGACAGGACTAGAATTCTCCCTTCATTAAAAGTATTAATGATAAACACTAAGTAACTAAACTCTTAATAATACCCAATCTTAGTTACTTAGGAAAATGTGAATAAGGTGCTAATCCATGAAATCACACTTTGCACTTTGTTTAAGTCGGTTAGTGGAGCGTGTGTGGTTAACCAACACACTAACTCGTATTTAACAAGGTAGATAAAGGGTAACTTAATGTTTATCATAGTATCGATGGAGCGTGTGTGGTTAACCGGCACATCGATTGAGGGGTAAACACTTAAGGGTACCAAGTAATTTGCATGGTTACTTCACACCTTGTTTTGTGATCCTCAGCATCCCAGTCACAAAACCTGAAGGGCACACTCGAGATTGAAACATGCCATTGAAAGTTCAATGAATATCAAAAGATCTAGGAGTTTCAAATCCAATTAAAACCTAATAATATATTTCGTTTATCTTGGTGGAAAATTGGTGAATCGTCATTCACCTACCTTCAAATATTTTATAGCTTGGATTACAGCATACCTCTTCTAAGTTATAAAATTGTTTGTTGGGTCCTAGCCTTAATATTTCATATTGGGTGTCATATTAAGGACTTAAGATCAACTATCTTGAATATCTCCCAAAAGGATGTCTGGTTTAGACATCTATGATCTTCCCAAATCTCTTGAAACAAGCTTTCCTAAATGAAGATGATATCCCAGGGAAATCATACTTCTTTCACCTCCTCCAATTATTCTCCCTAACCCACAAGTTCTTGAAAAAGTTTAAGGTCACTCAGGCCCTATTGGCAAGGCAAGGTTTAGGTGTGATCACATCTTAGAGATGTAGTCACATATTGACAAGCCGGGAGAGTTGGGTGTTAAAGTCTTGAGAAAGTTGGTAGCTCAATCACTTTCTAAGTTACATAGTGAGTTCCTTTGGGACACCTATGAAATAGACTATGACAAGACCCTTAATAATCTTATCTATTTGATTAGATCAACTTCCTAAAACTTTATGGACATTGACAATGATGACATTGGATATCTAGTAAAGCTCTCTCTTCCTAGTGGAAAGGGATCGGCCATAGTCAACTGGGTTGACCAAATGGTAAAGAGAAAAGCTAAGTCTGTGATAGTCCCGTGTACCAATACCAAAGGGTCCATATGTTTATATTTCCAAAGGAAGGGGCATTGGTTGCGAATCTGCAAATTTACTTAAGGATGTTAAAGTCAATAAGTTTGACTCTACTTCAGGTAAAGTCCACAATCTAACTCTGTTAAGTTCTATTCTGAGATTCCTGATACATGATGTGACTGGGTCACATGGTAATGTTTTAAGAATCAAGGAAAAAGTGAAGAAACTTAAAGAAAGAATATGCTAAATCTGATCGCATAGATGGATTTCTATTGCGTAGTTTGAAGATCGGATTCTTGAGCTACTTCTTAGGAGTTATGAGATATTGCTTAGGAATAGATAACAACAAGTTTTCATATGGATTGTAAGGATAAGTTTTCCGCAAAATGTTTTAAAATAAAAGGAAATTTTTTATTTTATTTATTTTAAAATATCCTTACAATGGCATTTCAGGAAGAATTGTTGCTTATATGATTCCATTAATAGCAAGAGTGGAAATATGAAATTGATTCTTTCATTTGTGATAATGTCTAAATTTACCAAATAAGGAAAGATTCTCATCACCCAAGTTGCAATTGGACCGGAACTTGGAATCATGCAAGTTGTATAGCATGATGAATGAGAACTTTCAAGTATTGGAAAAATTAAGACTAATTACTCGGTCACATGGATGTGTGAGTCAAGTAAAGGACTAAGGGATCGAGTACACATTCTTGTGCATTGATTAAGACCACCACAAAAGATCGATAAGACTATTCGTCATGGTTTACTAAAGCTCAGTAAATATGGTTATACTTACAAGTTTAAGTATAATTCTGAAACATTGAAAGATGTTCAATGTAAGGCAGAACGAATAAGAAGAATCAAATTAGCCAGAAGGATAAAAGTTTCTCAAATCTGAAAAGATGGGAGAGTACTTTAGTATCAGTTTTTGTGATCGTCTTAATGATTAAGAAACCATATCAAAGTTAGTTATCTAAGGAAATCTTAGTGTATTCTTATGACTAAGAAGAGGAACTTGAATTGTTGAAATGGTTAAATCAAGAAGATGAGTCATACTTCGTTCCAATACAAGTCTTAGAGTCATACTGCAAGATTGTAACTTGAGTGACATGTCTTAAAGAAGGTTTAAAACACTTGTCAAATGTAAGAGTAAAAGTTTTCTACTCTTATACATTTGAAATTGGTAAGTTGTGATGTTTTGGATAAAACAAAGACCAACTTAAGCCAATTGTGTGAAGTGTTTGTCTTGATTAGAATCCACACTATCTCTTGAATAACTGACAAGAAAGTCTTATATGTCAAGAGGATAGTGGGAGTCTTATAGGTCTTGAAAGTCTCAAGAACTAATCAAGAATAAAACCTGAAGTTCATTACTAGCACACGACTTGAGGTTTATAACCTATCGTGTTGACATATTTTGTGCCCATTCCAGTTAAAGTTGGCTTTGCATATGAGTTCTTAGAGTTCTCAATTAGTTGCACAACAACTTGGAAGCAATGGCAGGCCCTTGAGCTGCCAGGTGGCAAGAAATTATGATTGAGTTCAATCCATATGAGTGTGGATTTGTCATTATCCTTGTCTTGTGACTATGATTTTGATAATTCACATGGATAAGAACACATACACCATTAAATCTAAGTGTCATAAGGGTTCTCTCCGATTCATGAAAATGATGGTGAGGAAACACTTTCATTAAATAGATTTTAGCTAGATAGTAATTGTGATATTTGCATTCTCAAAGTCGTTAGTGGAGCGTGTGTGGTTTACCGGCACACTAACCTTGTCACACCCCCGAACCAGACGGCGGAAACGTCCGGGGGCTGTCGTGACTCAATCGAATACCATAACATTGAATATATATGAAACATAACAACATTCGTCACCATTCATCAATATAGTACAACCAGTAGCGTTTACATGAAATACATTGTTTAAACATTACATTCTCAAAAGTAATTGTTCGATGTTAATTAAGCAACAGCAAAACGTCATAGAGTACCATTCATCCTTCACTTTATCTGTTACCTGAGAATACAAGTATTTTGAAAAACGTCAACATATGAAATGTTGGTGAGTTCATAAGCGGTATTTGAAGAAAAACAATGTTCGTATCGTTTGAAAACCACCAGAAAATCTGATATTTTCTGAAAAGAGAAGCTTCCGAAAATGTTTGTGAAGATCCATAGGTATGCCTGTTTGTTTCTATACTTGTGAAAATTGTTTATAAAAAAAAATTATATGCGTTTCGAATCCGATATGTTTGAAAAGCCTAGGAAAACCCGATGTTTTCCTAATCCTTTGAAATCCATTAAGTTGCGTTGAAACCATTACTAAGATAAAAGTGTCATTCCCAGGCGACGTTGGATTATTTTTGAGCATGATTGTTTACTACAAACCCGCATTACACAAACGCCCAGTTTATAGCAATACTAACGATCCCGAAGGCGCTGTTCGTACAAATCACATTATCCAGCCGCCCTGACTATGTGTTGTCCCACATCCGAAGAGTAAGAGGACACCAAGGCCTCGATGACTCTATTAATCGGTTGGGGATAATATGCGTACGAGGGGTCCCCGACCCGCCTCGCAAAATATGCAGACTTTTCTAGCAATACCAAAGGACCCTTGGGGACCAGTGGTATACAAGCCATTGAAAGTCCCTCTACGTTGTGCCAAGTCGGTGAAACTCAACACTTCGTAGAAAAATATGCGTCTTCGGGCCTTAAGATCAGGTCATTGGGCTAGCTAGGCCCAACAAGCAAGATTTTACACTTTTGGGGCCCGAAGATGGTGCGTAGACGTCTGTGCACACTCGTATGTAAGCTAAGTTCCCAAACGTTATTTGTATGAACCGTAGTGTAGTAGTGTCGTAGTGTTAGTAGTTGTAGATTTCTATTGGTTCGAGACCGAGCCAATTCGTTTAACAACGACTTTTGGTATTATAATGTATTTTATTTCGTCGAAAGCCGCGGTGCCATTATTTGATCAAATTGTATATATTGAATTAGCCTTGAAATTTTTCTGTTTTCAGCCCCTCATTGTTTGTAAAATTTACATTTTCAACCCTTTTATTAAATACTTCCCGGTTTGGTCCTTAAACTAATTTTCTTGACATTTTAACACCAAAAATTATTGAAATTAATATTTTTCAGCATATTTTTCATAGAAAATAGTTTAAGTCTCTGAAAATGCAGTTTTCTCGGTTTTAACCCTTCTTTTTCACAGCTTTGGCAATTTTGGCCCAAATCGGAAAATTTTTGCAACTTTGGTCCTTTTTAAATTTAAAAGCATTTTAGACCTTTGAAAAGGATTTGGAACACCTATAGTCCACTGTTTTACAGAAAATCACAGTTTTGGCCCTCCAAAACAGAAAAATCCGCATAATGGGCCTCATTGGGCCAAAAATGTCATTTTTAGCCCATTAAGCTTGGAATTTATGTTTTTAATCCCCTAAATGAATATATTTCCAGAAATTGATTTATGGAAACTGTTTTGGCACACTTCATCCAGCAGAATTCGTGATATGCCAATTTAGACCCTTAATTTTGTATTTTTCACATTTTAGGCCCAAAATTTGTGTTTTTAACCCAAAGAAAATTATTACTAAACCACTTAGCCATTTTTCTTGAAACCCTTTGTATGTAGAAATATATTTGAAGCTAAAATCATTTCACACAAAATATATCTCGGTTTTGAGGGGTTTTATGGATAGATCCAACATTATAACACACAAAAGTATACATATAAGCATGGAAATCATACAAGGCATACAAAACACATATAGATCTACACTTTCACTTGTATTCCCCCCCCCCCCCACAAAACTCATAAAAACAGAAAATAGGGGGTATGAAGCTCACCTTGAGATTTGGATTTGATTTTGATGAAGATTTGAGAGAAGATTTCGGCCCTAGCAACTCCTTGTGGAGATTTTTGAACTTAGATGGTTCTAAGGAGTTAGATCATGAAATAAGGCTATGTAAGAGCGAATTCTTATCATTAAGATGAAAAGTAGGTGTTTGTACATGATAACCACTTACCAAGAGGTTGAAACCTTGAAGAACACTCTTGAAACAAACACTCACATCCACGATTTTTGATGAGGAAGGAAGAGAGGATTTTCTTGAGTATAAGAGGTAAAGATAAGAGATTATTGTGTTTGAAATGAGAGATGAGGGTGGGAAGGGCCTTATGGCCGTGAATTAGGGGGAGAGAGAAGGAAGAGATAAGGTTTTGCATGGATATATGTGAATGCATTGTTACATGGTGGGTAAATGACTTGGTTATCCTCCAAATAAAAATGATGTGTCATGCATTAAGCTAATTAGCTAATTTCTCTTTTTTTTTATATAGATAATGGGCCGAGAATTGGGCTAGGAGGAAGGAGGGTGAATTAGTTTGGCCCAATCCTTTCTTTGGTTCGAAATTATGAAGCCCCTAAGGAAAATTTTCGGCCCATTGGACTTTTAGGGTAGTTCTCGGCCCAAATACTAAAGTTTTATGAATGTGGTCTATTTAAAGCCCACTTAGGGCTTCTAGGCCCAATAGGAGAATTTTAGTTCATAAGGAACTTGGACCGGGATTGCTAATGTTTCCAACCCTTAGTTGAACATATGAGGTGTATCTTGAACGAGGATAGAGTATTGTATTCACATAGAGTACATTCTTTTACAATGGATGATGTTTATATGAGGATAGAATTTCCTAGCTAAAAATGCTAGTTGTGACATCATCCCCCCGTTAGAGGGAATTTCGTCCCGAAATTCTTTCTAAGGATAGGTTTGCGAATGAGAGAATAGGCACTTCATCTGATCTGCACGTTTCCCATGTGAATTGCGGTCCACGCTTAGCGTTCCATGGAACCTTCACAATCATAATGGGGCTTTGTTTTGTATGTTCTACTTCCCTACCCAATACCTTGACTGAATCTTTGACGAACATGAGATTCTCGCTTACTCCGATTTCTCGTAAAGGAATGATATGAGTGTCATCTGATATACATCTTTTCAGATTCAAGACACAGAACACAGGGTTCAGGTTGCTGAGCTCTACAGGCAGCTACAGCCTATATGTCTTTGGACCAATCCGAGCAAGAATCTCGAACAGTCCGATGTATCGTGGGTTTAGTTTTCTTGGTTCATAAAGCGAGTCATTCAATTCCCAGGTGATTCCTTTAATAATGCGCGATCCCTGACTTGCCATCCTAATGGATTACGCCGCTTGTCAGCAGAGCTCCTTTATCGGTCTCGCGATGCTTGAGGTCCAGCTTTGATTTGGATTATCTTCTCTGTTGTTTTGTTAGTGGTTTCTGGTCTCATGAGAGTACCACTAAGTGATATGCATTTATGACTATAAAGGGTTTTTGAAAGGAGCATTCCTGATGCTCGTGCGATAGTTGTTATTGTATGAGAACTTAGTCAAGGGAAACCGGGTATCCCCTGACTTGTTGAACTCAAACACCTAGACTTGTAGTATGCATTTGAGTGGTCAAATGGTTCGTTCACTTTGGCGATTGGTTTAAAGGTGGTAAGCAACGCTTATGTCTAGTTATGTTCCATAGCCCTCTGAAATGACTGCTATAGTCTTGAAGAAAATCTGTTATCTCGATCTAAGATAGTAGATACCGATATTTCATGGAGTCTCACGACCTCCTGGATATAGATCCAAGCTAATTCTTCCATCTTGTTTGATTTTTGTATTGGCAGGAAATGGGCAGATTGGGTTAACCTATCGACGATCACCCAGATAACACCCAACTCAACTCTTAAAAAAAAATTTCGTCTTTCGACTTCGAGAGTTTTATCCCTCCATGTAGTGCTTTCATCGCGACATTCCCAGCCTTGATGCTTTCTAGGCTGGTCGTAGATGATGGTAGTGTTTCGTTCTCGCTTTGTGAGCAGATGAGTATGTTATCGATGAAAATAGTGAAAGGGCTAACTAGGAATGGTTGGGAGACTTGGTTCGTAAGGTTCATGAAAACCATGGGAGCATTCGTTAGACCGAAGGGTTTCACAATGAATTTGAAATGGTCGTGACAAGTTCGGAGTGCAGATTTGGAATGTCGCCTTCTCGGACTCAGAGTTGATGATAACCGATTCTTAGATCTATTTTAAAGAAGTAACGAGCTTCTTGGAGCTGGCCAAATAGATCGTCAATCCGTGGAAGTAGGTATCGACTTTTAATAGGGAGATTGTTCAATTTCCTAAAATCAATGTACCCTCGGAAGGATCTGTCTTTTTGAAAAACAAGACCGGAGCTCTCTAGGATAAGAAGCTTGGTCTAATGAATCCCTTGCGCAACAATTCTACTCAGTTGACAGGATAACTCGTGAATTTTTGGCGGGAGTCAACCTATAGGGTGAATTGGCAATTGATGTGGTTACCGATATGAGGTTGATTCGAAATTCAACCCGTCTCCCTGGGGTATTCCCGAAAGTTCCTTAGGAAACACATTTGGGAAAAATCACAAGCTACTGGAATACTCTGTATGCCTACCTCTTCTTTGATTTTGTCCACAACATGAGTGAGGAGAACGTAGTTCTTCTGGTGCAGGCACTTCTGTGCCTTGATGCACGAGATAGGAAGAGGATTAGCGCCAGGTTTATCACCATGGATTATTAGAGTTTTCGTGATTACGAAGGTGAAGGCAAACGGCCTTCTCGCGGCACATAGTATCAGCACAGTGGGGGCTTACCCAGCCATGACGATTATCACATTAAAACTCCTAATATTTACTGGCATGAAATCTATTTGTAATGAATGGTCGTTTAGTGTTAAGGCGTACTCCACATGAGTACCCTAGATTAAATCATTTTTCCCCTTTGGCCATGTCCATTGAAAAGGCTTAACTTAGCTTTGGGGATGTTGTTTTAGTAAGTGTTTGAAGTTGTTACTAACCAAAACTTCACTCGGATTTACCATTGAATAAGAGGTAAGCGAAAGAGTTGTCAAGTGGGAACGTACCAGTAACAACCATTGGGTTTTGGATTGCTTCGCCTTGACCCAAGGTCAGGACCATTTCTGATCCTTTTGCTCCTTCATTGTTATCCCTAGGGAAATTGCGCCTGATGTAACCAGTTCCTCCACACCTATAGCAAGTGCGACTGGTTTCATCATTGGTGTTGTTGTTAGGGTTGTTGCGATTGTTGTCATTTTCATTTGGCTGATGATTCTGGCATGGATAAGTTCTACAGAATTTGACGATGTGATTCTTTCGGTTGCATTTGTTACAATGCATCTCCCTGCAGGCTCCATTATGATGGAATTTGCACTGGTTGCATTTTGGGAGGTTTCCAGCATATGGTCTCCTGATTGCTGGTGTAATAGGGGTCGTGGTCGCATGAACAGCAGCAACACGTTGCTCCCTTGAGAACCCTTGAGTGTGTTGTCCCTTTCTCTTACCTCCAGACCTCAGCTTCCTGCTCTTAAGCTTGGGGTTTGGAGTTCCTTGACAGGTTGTCACTTGTTGGTTTCCATGTTTGTTCCTTTGGCTGGAGTTGTCAATGCTATTCCTGCCTCCATTAGGGTTGTTGGCATTGATCTGTGCCATGGCAGCGGTTACTGCTGCCATTACAGCAGCTTGGAATGTAGCAGAGTCCATCTGTAGGAGTGGTGTCTTGCGGGTGCGCTTGTTATTCTTGCGGGATGGCATTTTCCTGATGCACATTGATAACCCAGATCGTAAGTGATGATCGTCATTCCTGGTTGTACTCTATAAATTTTCGCATCTTGTTGTATAATTCTTACTGCCTCCATCTACATCCCTATGATGTATTTTGTGGTAATAGGTGGTCACAGATCTGGAACGATTGTTACATCTATCCTTAGATTATATGGGTTGTTTTAGTTTCGAGATCCTTAAGTATCTAGTGGTTCTGAGGGTTCGCTTGTGCATATAATTGAGTCGTTGCAGCAATATGAAATAAATATAACACATAATCGTTTCAGGGGTATGTACCATCTTAGCACACGAAAGAGAGTCATGTCGGATAGTAGGGGAAATTAGAAAAGGCTGATCCTAGTCGTGGCGAGAAGTGTCTGGTGGTGATGCTGATGAAGTGGATGCACCTCGGAGACGAGCTACTTGCTGCTCGGTATATCGTAGGCGTGCCTCCCAAACTAACTGTCTCGCTCGAGAGTCTCCATTCACTTCCCGTGTTTTCCTTTCATCCCTCTTAATAACAAACCACATTGGTTTCGTTTGATTTGGGGTGTCCTGAGCTTGGTTATCGATACCTCGAGTGCGTCGCACCACGACTGGGAGGGCCTGGTCAGCTGGTCCTCTGTGGCTAAAATTAAAGAGACCTCAGCTCTTACCGTGGTGTGGTAGTATTCCTTACTGGTGACTTTATCCCCTAATATCGGGTGCCCGAGGGGGCATGGGGTCACCGGGGCCCACACTATAAGTCGGTGCCCTGGATTTACATGGAGGATTGATGTCATTGGATTCTACATCCGTGTCGTCATTGTCATTGCCCTCCGGCTCTTCCTCTTCGAGGTCCACTATTGACTCAGCGGGTTCACCTGCGAGTTCTACTTCGTGTCCCTCCTGGGGTTCTTCCTCTGGGTCGAGCCACCCGACTATTCCTTGACTAGGGTGATAGGGTTTCCTGGCTAATGATACTCGTCTATAGCGTATTGCACGATGGGCTATGAATACTAGAAACAAATAGCATACCAATTACTCCTATAGCTCTACGACTATTGGATAGATTCAGTTGAGGTTCCCTTCTTGGAGATTAAGGGGTATGATTTTAGGTTCCTAGTTATCACGATCTCTTCACGACATGTGATGGTTGTACCTTGGAGGGAATGTAGTTGATCAGGCTACATCCGCTCCTTGATACAACTAAGAGCAGTCCTGAATTAACCGAGATACTAGCATTATCTTGTTTGGTTCGGTGTTAGGTTCCTATTCCAAATGCAAGCAAGGGTGTTTTATTTATTTGTTTTGTTCAGAGTTATGTTAGTCCCTCTTTTGGTTTATAGTTGCATATCAATGTGTGGCTCGACATGCTAGTTCACTATAAACAAAGCTCTGATACCAACCTGTCACACCCCCGAACCAAACGGCGGAAACGTCCGGGGGCTATCGTGACTCAGTTGAATACCATAACATTGAATATATATGAAACATAACAACATTCGTCACCATTCATCAATATAGTACAACCAGTAGCGTTTACATGAAATACATTGTTTAAACATTACATTCTCAAAAGTAATTGTTCGATGTTAATTAAGCAACAACGAAACGTCATAGAGTACAATTCATCCTTCACTTTATCTGTTACCTGAGAATACAAGTATTTTGAAAAACGTCAACATATGAAATGTTGGTGAGTTCATAAGCGGTATTTGAAGAAAAACAATGTTCGTATCGTTTGAAAACCACCAGAAAATCCAATATTTTCTGAAAAGAGAAGCTTCCGAAAATGTTTGTGAAGATCCATAGGTATGCCTGTTTGTTTCTATACTTGTGAAAATTGTTTATAAAAAAAAATTATATGCGTTTCGAATCCGATATGTTTGAAAAGCCTAGGAAAACCCGATGTTTTCCTAATCCTTTGAAATCCATTAAGTTGCGTTGAAACCATTACTAAGATAGAAGTGTCATTCCCAGGCGACGTTGGATTATTTTTGAGCATGATTGTTTACTACAAACCCGCATTACACAAACGCCCAGTTTATAGCAATACTAACGATCCCGAAGGCGTCGTTCGTACAAATCACGTTATCCAGCCGCCCTGACTATGTGTCGTCCCACATCCGAAGAGTAAGAGGACACGAAGGCCTCGATGACTCTATTAATCGGTTGGGGATAATATGCGTACGAGGGTCCCCGACCCGCCTCGCAAAATATGCAGACTTTTCTAGCAATACCAAAGGACCCTTGGGGACCAGTGGTATACAAGCCATTGAAAGTCCCTCTACGTTGTGCCAAGTCGGTGAAACTCAACACTTCGTAGAAAAATATGCGTCTTCGGGCCTTAAGATCAGGTCATTGGGCTAGCTAGGCCCAACAAGCAAGATTTTACACTTTTGGGGCCCGAAGATGGTGCGTAGACGTCTGTGCACACTCGTATGTAAGCTTAGTTCCCAAACGTTATTTGTATGAACCGTAGTGTAGTAGTGTCGTAGTGTTAGTAGTTGTAGATTTCTATTGGTTCGAGACCGAGCCAATTCGTTTAACAACGACTTTTGGTATTATAATGTATTGTATTTCGTCGAAAGCCGCGGTGCCATTATTTGATCAAATTGTATATATTGAATTAGCCTTGAGATTTTTCTGTTTTCGGCCCCTCATTGTTTGTAAAATTTACATTTTCAACCCTTTTATTAAATACTTCCCGGTTTGGTCCTTAAAATAATTTTCTTGACATTTTAACACCAAAAATTATTGAAATTAATATTTTTCAGCATATTTTTCATAGAAAACAGTTTAAGTCCTTGAAAATGCAGTTTTCTCGGTTTTAACCCTTCTTTTTCACAGCTTTGGCAATTTTGGCCCAAATCGGAAAATTTTTGCAACTTTGGTCCTTTTTAAATTTAAAAGCATTTTAGACCTTTGAAAAGGATTTGGAACACTTATAGTCCACTGTTTTACAGAAAATCACAGTTTTGGCCCTCCAAAACAGAAAAATCCGCATAATGGGCCTCATTGGGCCAAAAATGTCATTTTTAGCCCATTAAGCTTGGAATTTATGTTTTTAATCCCCTAAATGAGTATATTTCCAGAAATTGATTTATGGAAACTGTTTTGGCACACTTCATCCAGCAGAATTCGTGATATGCCAATTTAGACCCTTAATTTTGTATTTTTCACATTTTAGGCCCAAAATTTGTGTTTTTAACCCAAAGAAAATTATTACTAAACCACTTAGCCATTTTTCTTGAAACCCTTTGTATGTAGAAATATATTTGAAGCTAAAATCATTTCACACAAAATATATCTCGGTTTTGAGGGGTTTTATGGATAGATCCAACATTATAACACACAAAAGTATACATATAAGCATGGAAATCATACAAGGCATACAAAACACATATAGATCTACACTTTCACTTGTATTCCCCCCCCCAAAAAACTCATAAAAACAGAAAATAGGGGGTAAGAAGCTCACCTTGAGATTTGGATTTGATTTTGATGAAGATTTGAGAGAAGATTTCGGCCCTAGCAACTCCTTGTGGAGATTTTTGAACTTAGATGGTTCTAAGGAGTTAGATCATGAAATAAGGCTATGTAAGAGCGAATTCTTATCATTAAGATGAAAAGTAGGTGTTTGTACATGATAACCACTTACCAAGAGGTTGAAACCTTGAAGAACACTCTTGAAACAAACACTCACATCCACGATTTTTGATGAGGAAGGAAGAGAGGATTTTCTTGAGTATAAGAGGTAAAGATAAGAGATTATTGTGTTTGAAATGAGAGATGAGGGTGGGAAGGGCCTTATGGCCGTGAATTAGGGGGAGAGAGAAGGAAGAGATAAGGTTTTGCATGGATATATGTGAATGCATTGTTACATGGTGGGTAAATGACTTGGTTATCCTCCAAATAAAAATGATGTGTCATGCATTAAGCTAATTAGCTAATTTCTCTCTTTTTTTTTTTTTATATAGATAATGGGCCGAGAATTGGGCTAGGAGGAAGGAGGGTGAATTAGTTTGGCCCAATCCTTTCTTTGGTTCGAAATTATGAAGCCCCTAAGGAAAATTTTCGGCCCATTGGACTTTTAGGGTAGTTCTCGGCCCAAATACTAAAGTTTTATGAATGTGGTCTATTTAAAGCCCACTTAGGGCTTCTAGGCCCAATAGGAGAATTTTAGTGCATAAGGAACTTGGACCGGGATTGCTAATGTTTCCAACCCTTAGTTGAACATATGAGGTGTATCTTGAACGAGGATAGAGTATTGTATTCACTTAGAGTACATGCTTTTACAATGGATGATGTTTATATGAGGATAGAATTTCCTAGCTAAAAATGCTAGTTGTGACAAACCTGGACTTGTGAAAAGTGGCAAAAAGGTCTAACCATTATGATTACGACATCCCTCTTCATAATTGTATAGACACACAAGTGTGCTATCTATGGGAAGGTGTATGATTTTGATAAAGTTTTATCAAAATAATCTAGTATCAGAAATCTGAACTTTGGTAAGAAAGTCAGCTGATTTCTGAGTACATGTCAAAGCTAGTGGGAGCATAAGTGTTATGCTAATAATCATCATGTTAGTGGGAGCATGATAATTATGATAAGTATTGCAAGTTAGCAATGTTAATTATAGAAAACAAAAGGTTTCAATTGGGAGAAGTTGTTTTGCTATAATTAAGGGAGAGGAAATTATACTTCATCTCAAATCTATAAGCTTAGATCGTGAGGTTTTAATCATTTAGTCAAAGATATATATATATATGAATTTCATGTTGGAATGGATCAACATAAGGAAATTCTGTATATGGGTCCATTATTTGCGTTCTAAAATTCGATTATGATTACGACATCCCTTTTCATAATCTGAATTATGAGAACTTGGCAAATAGAAGTGGAAATGTTATAGCAAAAGACTGGTTTAGTCTTTATGTGAGTCATCATGAATCGATTCCCATATGGTTCGGATACAGGATCTACTACATGTGCTATATTCATCCTTTCTAAAATTTTCCAAATGCCTGGGACATTGAGAAGGGAAAAGGTTTAGAACTGGATATGACTAAAAGGATTAAACAATTGTCGAGGAAAATCTAAGGTTTACCAAAGATTAGGTGCTCAAGGACAGTTGGAAGTATAGTGATAATTCTGGAAGGACCATATTGACATAGTCTGTAAGGAGGCAACTCTTGTTCAGAAGTGATAGTCAAAATGGAATCTGGAAATGTTTCAAAGTTAGAATTTTCAATCTGTTTAAGATTAAGAAACTTAATGCAAGAAGGATGTTTCCAAGGAACTGATATCCTTTGGAATACTCTGTAATGATTGTAGTCAAGTCTTTCTGACTTTGTGCATAATCATTACAAGAGGATCAATGCATATAAGTTTAGAATCTAACAGATTTCAGTAAATGGCATGAATTTGGAATTCTTGCATTTGCAGTAAGGATTTGGGAGTGTGAAAGGAGAATCATTGAAGTTATGTTCGATGGATCTAGTTCACAAAGTAAAGATCATAGACAAACATAGTATGCATACTTGGTGTATGGCATGACTAGTGTTTAGAAAACATAGTGTACATGCTTGGAGCATGGGACAACTATTGTTTTAAATTCAAGAATAAAGTTGATAGCTGAAACAGTATACAATGAACAATGTGTAATCATATGGTGATAAATAAAAGGTGTTTTATTTATGTTCATAGGTTTTGATACCATATTGGATTCAATTATTATTGTGTTTCACTTTGCATGTTTTGACTACCCGAATAAACTAGGTTATTCTTCCTGAATGACTAAGTTATTCAAACCATCCACAGTCGGTCATATGTTGGAAGTAGATATGAATCAAGACTGTCATGGGTTGGCTTATAGAGGTCTAAGGTGTTGGACTAAGGGCTACAACACTCATGAGTGCTCATAAGTTCTGAGTATTGGATTCAACCCGCTCTCATTGGAATCACTTCATGGATTTTATCACGAGTGATCATGAGACGATAATATCTTATATTCTTCAAACCTAGAGATATGAGTTGTTACTATGAGTTGATAGTACATTTATTCCACGAAAACGCATTTGGTAACTCGGTGCTATAAAACGTGTCTTTGTGTACGATTCAACAAATAGTAGAACAAGCCATATGAGTCGAAGTTTATTCATTCCTTTTACCTTCGGGATAAAAGCAATATCTGTGGGCCCCTCAATGATTTGATGATGACAAATGGAAGTGCTCGGCCGGGCCAGGACTGATTTGATTTGTTCAATTAGTCAGTCGTCATAAATCGGAAATCGGGAAACAACAAATGGACAGAGAGAATGATTATAATCCATGTCTTAGTCCATATGATATCTAGAATGGAGGAATATATGATCCCTTATCTAATGGACAAGTTCGTTGACAAGATCAGAGTTCGACAACAACTTTAAGAGCTACGATTGCCAGTTAGGTTTGAAGTCATACGCAATAATAGTTTTAGACTAATCCAAGTGGGAGACTGTTGGATTAATGTCTAAGTCCATAACTATATTTGGTATGTACTTGACTCGACCCAGCATGGTCCATTTGGGTTGCACTTCACCGACACAATTTATATGGATAATCTTTTGAGAATAGTATGTTTATGATTAATATTAATATATTATAAGTTCTAATATATTAATATGGAATCATATTATTTAATTAGTATTGATCAAGAATTAATTTATAATTAATTAAGTGATCAAAAGGAACTAATTAAATATGGACTCTTATATATATGGAATGGGCCAAGTTCATTTAGGTTGGGCTAAGCTTTCATGGATAGTCCATGGAGTGTTTAACCCATGGATCCTAGGAAATGAAAGGTCATGGTTATTAGGGTTTAACCCTAATCCTCCACACTATATAAAGATGTCCTTGGTTGATGAAATTGGTACTTAGTGTGGTACACTAAGAAGGGCTAGCCAATTTCACTAGAGAGAACCAAGTATCCATATTCTCTAAAGTCTTCCAAGGTGTTTTGGTGATTTGTGATTCCATTTGAGGCTTCCACACTATTGAAGCTAAGCTCTTAAAGCTTGAAGACATCAAGCTACATCAAAAGGTATGTCATCTAACTAGTACTTTGTAGTATAAGATCTTCATAATATGCTAGTTAGGATTAAAGCCTTGGAAATTTCTTATTTGCATGTATTATAGAGAAAACATAGATCCAAGGTTTATAGGGTTGCATGTACACCATAGGAGTGTTAGAATGCTCAAAACCCAACAGATGTATCCACAATGATAATGGAACCGAATTTACTAATTGTCCTCTCAACAGGTTCTTGGTCTCCAGAGGCATCACTCACGACTTTTCAGCTCCTTATACAGCACAACAAAATGGAGTAGTAGAGAGAAGGAACCGCACACTAGTAGAAGCAGCCAGATCCATGCTTAACTTCGCACACCTTCGTCTCTACTTCTGGGCTGAAGCAGTAGCAACCGCATGCTTTGTACAAAACCGAAGCATTGTGTGAAAACGCCTCAATAAAACACCATATGAGGGCCTTAACAACCGCAAACCAGATGTTCGCTTCTTTCATGTGTTTGGGTGTAGATTTTTTGTGATTAACAACAGAGACCAGCTTAACAAATTTGCACTGAAGTCTGATGAAGGCATCTTTCTTGGCTATTCCACTAACAAAGTTGCTTACAGGGTCCTCATCAGATGTACAAGGCTATTCATTGAAAGATTCGACGTGAAATTTGATGATTCTCACATCTGCAACGCCCCTCCATCCACTTAAACCACCGCAATCATGGAAAGCGATATTCCTGCCACTTCTGGTCCTTTAAATCTAGTTGAAGTCAATTATGATGATCTTTTCGACCCTGTTGAAATGGCAAAACTATCCAAAGTTCTTGTGTTACCGGCCACTCAACAACAACACGCTGATGTTTCTCGTCCATCTCTATCCGAAGTAGCATCTGTCAATACTTTCACCTCTCCTATTGAGGGGGAAAGCTCTACTCCGGATCAAGCAACAACCATTGAGGTTCCAGTACTTGATGCTGCTCAAGTTCCTATCCGCAGAGAATCATTACCATCAAACGTATCCTCGGATTCGGATTATGAATTCATAGAGAATATTGACATAAGAACTGATTCAAGGATTATCACTCTCCCATCCGCAGTCCAGGGGGAACCTTCTCAGGTTCCAGAGGAACTCCCATCAGCAATCCAGGGGGAACCTCTCCAAACTGCTTAAGAAAATTCCATTCTCGTTCCAACAAACCAAGATGATTCTGCAGGATGTTCTCAAGTCCTGGGGGAACTATCATCTCCAACCTCAGATTCTTCTGATATTGAAGACATACCCTCTACCGCAGCTGCTGATCATCTACAACCCCGTCTTCACGTATGGACAAAGGACCACCCACCATGTCAAATCATTGGCAACCCATCTGTAGCTATCCATACTAAATCTTCCAAGGACTTATCTAATCACTGTCACTATGCAACATTTACATCCTCAGTTGAGCCCCGAACGATCGAAGAAGCATTACTAGAACCTAATTGGATATCCGCAATGCAAGAGGAGCTAGAAGAATTCAGAAGAAACAAAGTGTGGAAGCTCATCCCGAAGCTACACGGTCACACCATTGTTGGTACTAGATGGGTATTCAAAAACAAGTTGGATGAATCTGGTGCGGTAGTCAGAAACAAGGCAAGACTAGTCACAAAGGGCTACAGTAAACTTGAAGGTGTTGACTATGATGAAACGTATGCTCCGGTGGCACGAATGGAAGCCATCCGAATCTTCTTAGCATACGCAGCCCACAAAAACATCAAGGTACACCAAATGGACGTTAAGAGTGCATTTCTCAACGGGGAATTAAAAGAAGAGGTTTATCTTCAGCAACCGCAAGCTTTGAAAGTATTGAATTCCCTGACCACTGCTACAAACTTGAAAAAGCAGTCTACGGTCTGAAGCAAGCCCTAAAAGCGTGGTACGAGACTCTCTCTGAATATTTTGTCTCGTCCGGATACAAAGGAGGAGTAATTGATCCCTCTTTACTTAGAAAAGCAAATGGTGACCACCTTATGCTTGTACAAATATATGTGGATGATATCATCTTCGGATCGACTGATCAAGGAATGGTGGATGAATTTGCTAAGCTCATGACCAACAAGTTCAAAATGAGCATGAATAGAGAGATTAACTTCTTTCTAGGACTTCAAGTGAAATAAGTTCTGCAAGGTATATTCATTCATCAAGAGAAATACACCATTGAATTATTGAAGAAATATTCTACGGGCAATTGTTCTTCGGCTAAGGTCCCCATGGCCTTCGGATATAAGATCTCTGCTGATCCCTCAGACGAATCTTTGGATCACAAGCCTTATAGAGGTATCATAGGCTCTTTAATGCACCTCAACGCAAGCCGACCATACATTATCTTTGCAATTGGTGTATGTGAAAGGTATCAGGCTGACCAAAAGTGTCACATATGACCGTTGCCAAATAAATACTACGGTACTTGAAAGGAAGCAAGTCTCTTGGTCTATGGTACCCCACAGGCAATGACTTTAGCCTTCAAGCATTCACAGATGCGGATCATGCCGGATGCATACTAGATCGAAAAAGCACCTCAGGTGGATGTCAATTTCTGGGTGGAAGACTCATCAGTTGGTCATCAAGGAAACAAAGTTGTGTATCCTTGCCTACCGCATAAGCTGAATATGTGGCCACATCCAACTGTTGTTCACGTGTTCTATGGATGAAGACACAACTTATGGACTATAAATACATAATGTTGCAGATACCAATTTATTGTGACTCTGAAAGTGCTATAGCGATTTCTCACAATCATATTCAACACTCCAAGACCAAGCATATTGAACTACGTTATCACTTCATTAAAGACCACATCCTGAAAGATAACATTGAACTCATCTTTGTCCATACTCATGAAGAGATTGCTGATGTCTTCACAAAGGCACTTGACTCTACAAAGCTCAACACTTTCTTACAAATGTTAGGAACGATGAATTCAGACCCTCAATTCTTCTTGAATTGATAGGTACAGCATACCATCCTCGGTCTCTATTGTGGCCCTAAGTGAAAGTTACTTATAATAAATGGTTTTGGTATATTCTGTGTACCGCAGTCTATGTACCTCAACCATATATTATATTTACCCTTCACTAGTCCCTCTTGTTTTTTTATTACTAACTTATTGTACAACTGCTCTCCTCAGTTTCTTCTACTACAATCATATATCTACCCATCCACAATGGCAAAGGATCCATCCGCAATGAAGTTCCCATCCACAATCACATTGATAATTTGTCAACTGATTCATTAATTCTTGAATCATGGTGTGCTATTTAATGATCCTTCATTAAATAAAACAATAAATAAAAACATTCCTTGAGAAACTGTCTCACTCTTTTTTTTTATAAACCTTGTGTAAGACCTATTTTAGGTATGATGAAAAAAAGAACGTTTTTCCATAAACACATCCTTAATCTGTCTTTTCCTCATACCCAGCATGTCCCACCCATTACAACTTCTTTTCCCCTCACCAAACGATCACCTGACGTGATGATGTACGTCTGATTTTTCATTAAATGCAAACCCCTTTTTTTGGTAAATCTTAAAATCTTTTTAAACCGTTTCATATTATGTGGTTGAGATTTAATTTCCAATTCAAAAGATTTCCCACAAACGACCTTTTACCTTATCCTTTCTTTTTTACCTAGAGTAAAAACAGTTACTGTTCAAATTCTTCCCTATATAAACCCTTCTACTTCCCTAAAACCACTTTACGCTCTCTGAACATTGAATCTTCTCTCTCAAATTCCTTCAAGCACTCAGTTTTCTACTATTTCTCTCAAGCTCCTACAATGGTGAAATCCGGTATATCCAAGAAACAATCAAACACATTTGGATCAGTGAACCCTACTGGTTCAAACTCTCCTACGATTGCTTCAAGCAACTCCAGAGCAGTGTTTGAAGATCATTCATCCTATAATGCTTCGTTTAGTCTGATGATCAAGTTTCTGTAGAATCACCCCCTGTTTGTCCCCATTGATGCTTTCACAAATGTTTTCCCAATCACAACCCTTTTCAAATGTGCCTTCTCAGCCTATCGCCCACTCGAAAACCCACAAGAAGTTCATCTTAACCTAGTTAACGATTATTTTGTCATTCTGTCTAAAGAAAAGTTTCTTTCTGCCATTAACCTTCTTGTTCATCCCTCCATCAAGATTTTCACCCCATCCATGGCGGACGTTACTTCTGCACTTTACCAAATGGGATATCAGAAGAAGATTAAAGGAATTAGGGAATTCAAGAAAAACCAACTGCCTGTGGGCTAGCAATTCGTTTTCCATTTCGTCATCTGCAGTCTGTTCGGCAGAACCGGAGGCACGAATAATATGGGACTCAAACTTCTAGAGCTGGTGTGGAGTATCTTCACAGGTCAGGACGTGAAGTACTGGCAGATCCTATGGGACGACTTTCTTCAATACATTCCCAAGGAGAGCCCAAGGGAGAACCCAACCGAACTCCTTTTGCAAGGTTCTGGTCCTTCTGCATTTCAAACCTTCATGCGGATGCAAGGATCAACATGGGCAGTGATATCAATTTCTTTGTCACCAAGGATATCAAAAGGTACAATCCCTCATCTGATCAATCTATTTTTGGACCAATTCGAAGACTTCCTACCCACATTCTTTCCACTCTTGGTCTTAAGAATGCTAATGTCTCGGATCATATTGAGGCTACAGAAGGTATTGCCCCATACCTTCCTACCCCGCCTTTTCAAAATCCATCCGCAATCATTAACCCTGAAGGTACCACAGTCCCTTCTTCCATTACTCTCTGCAATCTATCTCAAAAAAGAAAGAAATTGTCCTCCAAGAAGAAACAAAGAACTCCCAAGAAGGATGCTCCCAAAACAACCACACCCTCCAAGAAACATAAAACCAAACCAACCGCCACCATACATGACAGTGACTGTGACGAGTATACGCAACCAATTGCATCCTTAAGAAAAGAAAAACCAATCCCACTAGCCATATGCGCGACCGGATTGATACCTCAGCCTCTTAAAAGGCTTCAGTAGTCCTTGGGTTGGCCGCAGACCAATTCAACACCACCATCGAACACCACTCAAGCTCAGAAAGTGAGTCTGATTCACCACATCGTGGAGACTCCCAGCCAGTTCACTCCCAAGAGGATAATACTGGTTCTCGCCCTAAGGTCTCAAGGGCTTCCCGACTGCATTTCTTTTCACCTGAGGAGTTGAACTCCATCCTCTTGAACGTAACCCATGCACTTCAAACACTTTCCCAATCGCAGGGCACTTCTTCCGCCCATGCCAGAACTGAGTCGAGGCCAAACTTGACTACCGGTCAAGGAGACTGAAGAAGCTTAGGAAATCCTACTTTGCTTACATCTGTAATAGGTGGTTTAGGCACGGTGAGCACAAATGTGCAAGGATGTGTGGCCCGAAGGACACTTCGGTTTGATACAAAGGATTTGACGGTGAAGACTCGAATTACTCTTGGTTGAAATACAATCCGGTATCTGAAGCCGACATTTAGAAATATGTCGCTTTCTGTAGGGAATTCCAAGCACGCAAAGATCAACAAATCAAGCAACAACAACAGAAGTAAAAAAGAAATCCAAGTTGTGGCTAAGTATTGGGCAGGTGCATTTAACAATGCCAATACCGTAGCCACCATATTGAAAGTTCAAGACTGGATGTCTGAGATGGTCAAAACTCTCCACAAGGCTCAGGAAGCAACTGCTGATCAAAATGCTTCCAAAGTTCCTCCCACTCCTACTGTCCAAGAATCACAAGACGAAGGAACTGCAATAGAAATGAGTTGTGCTCCCACCTTCGGTCTTGATGATGCTGATCTACAAGAGGTGAACAAACCCTCTTCATCTAATGATGATCTTATGATGTTTAAAGATGAAGAAGAATCAAGTGGCTCTCACCATTCAACTTCAAAGCCCAAAGAGAAGAAGAAAAAGAAGAAGAATGCTGTCACTCGGAAAGAATTTTTGAGCCTACAAGCAAAGATTGATCAAATCCTTGCTGCGGTCAAGCGAACTCAAACGCAACCAGAAGACACCCCCGGATCGTAGTCATTGATTGAACGGATAGAGCGCTTGGAAACTCATGATAGATTGGCAGCTGAGCGTATCTCCCTCAAAGTAGAAATAGGAATTTGGTCCCTTGACAACAATTGACAAGCAAATCACAAGGACTTAATGGCTTCTGCGGAACGCCTCATCTCTGAGGTAACTGTAATCAAGAAAGACCTTCAAGCAGCCATTGCGGATCAAGCCTCCCAATCTCAAAAGCTAATTGTTGAGACTCACACTGCCTATGAGTCCACTATCTCAGTCCTTCAAGCTACAATCAACGGCCTGCAGCGATCTTTGTCCACAAATTTCCATGGCCCCAAAATCCTTCAACTCACCAAGGAAATTCACCGGCTGCTCTTCAACCCCACCATCCCCAACAATCAACAACTGGCAGATGCCCTCAAAGCTCAATTTGAAGAATATTTTGCCAAAGTTGACGGCCTTCGAAAATGGCTTAAGGAAGCTCCTGGGTTGCATTCCTCAAGAGGGGGAAGTGAAGAAGAGTCCCTCACTCCAATCACTTCATCTCACAACATCAAAGTCCCCCCACCATTACAGAAAAAATTCCTACACCGTAACCTTCACCGAAACCATCTCATCATACTCCACCTCATAACACTCCACCGCATGAGGAGATCACTCCTGAGAAACCAGAGACTCCCCCTCACTTCAAAAATCTTGCAGAGCACATGTCCTCTCCAAGCTCAAATGACTCTCTTGCCACCACCCAAAGGAAAAATGATTGGAAGGCAGCTAAACTTGTGGAGCTCATATGGAGAAAATGCGGTTTTGATACTATCATGGATGAATCCTTGATAAAATCTTGGATCAATCCTCATCACTAACTGCTAGATGACAATTACAAGCCTCACCTCACCTATGTTGAACCCACGTTGGATGGCTACTGGGATGTCCCAATCTCTCCAAATGCCAAATACTTCACAGTATTTGAGCAATTTGACTGCAGCCTTCAAAAGCTCAAAAGACTGCCAATGGAATTTGAGAGACTTAGTCTTTTTTATGCTAAGGATGCCTCTCTCGTTGAGAAAATATGGTCTAACGATAGACCATCTGCAGTCAAGAACTACAACATTCAGAAGTCCAAAAAGGATGACTTCATCCAGTATACCCTCACTAGAAGGGACCATGACTATATCCGCAACCAACTTGACTTCCCCTGTATAAATCTGGAAGAAGTCTTTCTCATTGCAAAGGTGTTCCAGAACAAGTCGGAGAAGCACCCGCAGATGAAGATTGCCCTTGAAAGGGCTAATAGTTTTTTGAATGAAACGGTATGTGATTTTGCTAAAATCGACACAGACATCTACCCCACCATTGCCAAGAAATTTGATCTGCCACCACTCGACCCTGCACCAATGCCTTCCGAAGGCTATGAAGAAAGACCTTAGGTGCAACCAACTTCCCTAAACTCGGATTCATTTTGAAAAGGAAGATCGATAATGTCAAATACTTCATTCCTATGACTTCCATGCATCGCCTCACCAGGAAGCAACTGGATATCTGCCAAACCGCAGTTGAAAAATCGAAGCACACTACTGCAGAAGTCAAGTTCTTGATTTTAAGGAAAATCTTCTGGTTGGAAAACATCAGGAAGTTTTGGTGGATCCTGATCAAGTTTCGTAAACTTGATAGCTGAACAAAAGTTAAAGAGGTCACTTAGGGGAAATTGTTGAATCAAAAAAAGTGACCCTCTTGTACTTCAGCTACCGCAGCCGACAAACACCCACAGTCAATCTCCTTCATCAGCAACCGCATCCAGAGTTTCTACCTACCGCAGTCACTCTTTGTTACTTAGTTCATTTTGTCTTACTGTAATCCTCTCTATTGCCCAGTATGCCTTGCATGGCTACTCTTAGAGAGTGAATCTAATGTAACTCCTTGAGTCTCTATAAATAGAGCTCATTCTCTTTTATTCATAACGCATCTATTATTCTGAATACACATCTCTGCAGTTATCTTTTCTATCTCTCTTACTTACAGTTCTTACACTCACATAACCGATTACAATCTCTCTTTGGAGCAAGTCTTTTGTGACTAAATTACTAAGTTTGATCTCACTTATTAAGTTGGCTTGAATGCATTACTCATTATGAATCAACTTATGTGTATACTTGATATAACAATTGTTGTCATTTCCATTTCTTTACTTTTCCACAACTAACTCTCTAACCATCTAACACTAAATATTATTGTTGAGCTTTTAGATTCTTCGAGATTAACTATTCCGCAATATACTTGTTCTGACGTTTGTTCAAGTGTGTCTCAAAGTTTTTCTCTCAACATTCTCCCTGTCAAGTATGGATTATGTTCTCTTTGTTTTTCATATAGTATGTTCATTATGTTTCTCATATAGTAAGTTTGTAATGTTTCTCATATAATGAGTTTGTTATGATTCTCATATAGTGAGTTTGTTATGTTTCTCATATAGTATATTCGTTCTGTTTCTCATATAGTAAGTATTGAATCATGTATGAACTAACTCTTTGTATGTTTCATTGTACTAGAAGTAATGAGTAGTATCTTCCTAAACTATACATATTATAGTTTACTAGTAGAGTTGTTTATATAACTGAGTGTATTGAACTGAGATAAAAGCTTTTTATGTCTTATACATATATACATAATATATAACTTAGCATCAAACGACACTCGGACAAATAACAGGGTACTCTAAGTCTACAACCAAACGAGGAACATGAAAATAAAGTAAGTTATCAGTCCTTAGTCCTTCCAACCTTACTTATATAACTATATATGCATTAGACATGGTTTTGACGATATATAAGTTTAAAAATGTTAAAAGAAAGGTTTGATATGTGATAACAAGTTTGATAAAGAGTTTAAAATGTAAAAGAGTTTGATAAACATTTTGAAGTAGTTTGTTTGTTAAAACAGTTAAAAGTATAGTAAATCCATTTGTTTGATAGTTATTAATCACATGTGATTGATATAATAACTAAAATGTTTCAACTTGTATTCCGCGCCCCCCATAAAAGCATTTAAACTTATTTAAAAGGTAGATTAAGGGGTATGAACTCACCTGTAGTGAGTGATACAGAAGTATGTTTGGAAAAAGGATGTAGAGTGTCAGGTGAAACCTTGACCAGAAAAAGATCCTAACAAACATATAATGACATGTATGTGTATTTGATTAGTGTATAGATGACTAAATAAGAAGGGTAACACCCTTATTGACTAGGAAACTCTAAGATTTATGGGACACAATGACAGATGATTCCATAACTAGGGTATATGGCTACCCTATAGAGTTTACGGTCAAAGAGTTATGACCGTTGGAGTTCACAATCCGAGTGTTCACGGTCTTAGGTGTTTACAGTCCAATGACCTTACGGTCATGGAGTTCACGGTCTAAGGAGATTCAACCGAAAACTCATCAAATCTTGGACAAATGATAGTTTTCAAGGGCTTCATTCAAAGGCATCGGATTTTAGGGACAATGCTTAGCCTTAGGGAGGGTAAAGGCCATAAGAACACCCTTTATAAGGGTTTACGGTCTATGAAGATTCATTGAACCGTAAACTCCTTTGTTCATGCAAAGAGTGATGATCTTAAGTAAAAAAATGAAGGATTGTAAGTAGATAGATGTAAAGGAGGATGATACCTACGATTTTGAAGGAAAGGAAGGTGTTTTCGGTCCAAAACACTAAGATGTTCTTAATGTTCTTGAGGATCTTGAAGATCTAGACTTAAAAGATGAAATCCTTGTATGAATTCAATGGTGAATCATGGATAAAAGAAGGATTAACTAACAAAGGGAAGGAATCACTTACATTTTCGAGAATTGGAAGCAAAATTCTTCGATACTTGAGAGAGTTTTCGTGATTTTTCGCTTGTAAAGGAAAGAAATGATCAAAATGATCATGAAGTCTATATATAGAGGGAGTTTACGGTCACCATGACCGTAAGCTCTAAATTTCCTGACCGTAAACTCCTCTTGAGGAGGTTTACAGTTTGCTAGATGGTTTTGAACTTTAACTGACAAATCCAAACACTAAATCCTATGATGCACTAGTGTCAGAATACTCAGAATAGACCCGAAACAGTGCTAAAATATAGCAACACGAGTCTAACTTTGATAGATTTCAACGTTTCTACAAGCTAGAAACTTCGGGTTGTCACACCAAACAAGGAACAGGAGATGAGGCGGAAGTCGCACATCCCATTATTTGTTAGAACTTCATTATATAACCTTGTCGTATTCAATAGGTGCTTACGGAGTTAACTGTAATAGTTCTTTTATATTTGATGAAAACATTCCTTAATAAAATCATATATTTTCTTTAGTAAAATGGTAACCACAATAGTTCCTTCTATAATTACTTAGTTTATATTGGCTATGTATAATCGCATATCGAACGTACAGTTAAATGTGTAAATCTGCCCTCTACCCACAACCAAACAAGGAATAGGAAATAAGGTGGAAGTCACACATTCCACTGCCTATCAGATATTAAACATATATAACTTTGATGTATAAACTAAGGAATTATAGATTTAACCATTTAAGGTCCTTTATGTTATACTAGTTTAGCAATTTGTATTAAACCTTTCATAACAAGGTTCCAATTTCACCTACTTAATGATCCATCTGAAAAGTATGGTTTTGTACTAAAAATGGTATGTTGTATTTGTATGTTATGACCTCACCCTTACCTGTTACCCCCTATAATTACTTGGTGTATACGGGTTATATATAGACTGTGTGAATCTGCTCTATTTCCACAACCAAACAAGGAATAGGAAATGAAGTGGAAAGCACACATCCTACTGCCTGGCAGATCTGATTAATAGATAACCCTGATGTATCTACCGAGAAATCATAAAGTTAGCATTATAGGCCCCTTTCAAGTTGTATTTTCATGTTACTAGGAAAGTTATGTGGCGTAGTTCTATTGTTAGGAAAACCACTAGAACTTTTGAAATCTCGTACTCTAAACGCCTTAGTCGATACTGTTATGAGTTCTATATATTGTTATGTTTTATTTATTATTACCCGGTACTTTGTATATATATGTATATGTATATATATATATATATATATGTATATATATATATATATATATATATATATATATATATATATATATATATATATATATATATAACCATATACTAAAAGTATTATCTTATATTTTTTTAAACAAATGAATTGATGATAAGTTTCTTTCCAAGTTTACTTGGAATGTAAAGTATATGTACGTGAATCATGTATTGATCCTCTATTCTATAATATAATATGCATTGATCCCCTGAATTTTACCTATTTTAGTTTGCTAGTATATTTGTTTGAACTGCTACTGGTTTGTAGAAAAGACTCAATTAGCAACTGAGCTAAGCATGTACTTGAAAAATGGGGTTGTATAAACAATAATCTAACATCTTTTAAAAGAGTTTTTGAATTTAATTAATAACTTATAAAAGCCTAAGAATTTCTTTTGTGTTATGGTTGTCATAGGTAAATATTAACAAAAATTTATTGTGTTCAAATTGTATTCCCCGCTTAAAAGCATTTAAAAACATTTAAAAGGTAGGTTATAAGGGTATGAACTCACCTTATGTGAGTGATTCGATTGAAGAATGAAGTAAAGGTGTTTGATTCACTAGTGAAGTTCCGAGACACTAATAAGTCCTCTTTAGCATATTATTACACATATATGTACATAGTTAGTGAATATAACTACAAAGGTGGTTAGGAAACATCTATGGATGCAAGAATTGTTGGCTAAGGTGTCTAAGTCCATAACTATTTCTGGTATGTACTTGACCCGGTTTGGCATCGTCCATTTCGGTTGCATAGTGTAACAACCCGTTATTTCCAAGCATTATAAACCGAGTCTTGTAACCCCTTTTGAATGTAATGGGAATATCATCGATAAATGAATTATTCAAAAGCTCTGATTTGGAGTACGCTATGTGGTAGATATCATCTTAAAGGTTCCAAATATATAAAGAACACTAAAATCTGAGTTATGGCGAAGAAGCTATGACCATTCTAAGATTTCTGTCAAAACCGACAACACCGATCAAACGAAAAATGCAAAGTTTCAATACGATAACATTTAGCCTTAGGTATCTAAATGAAAGTCATGGATAACATTAAACCGTGAGCGTACACAAAAAGAACGTCCAAATCTGACTTCGCATGAGGAAGTTATGATTTTTCAAAGAAATTCCTTAAAAACGATTAGTTATAAAATAAATAATAAAAATAATTTTGGAAATTGCCAACGGAGTCTAAACGAAAGTTGTAGATCGTAGTCTCACCTACGCGTGGATATAAAGACCATCGAAAACGGAGTTCGTATGAAGAAGATATGGATTTTTGAAGTTTATTAAATAAATTAATTATTTATTTAATTCAAAATTCGGATATTATCCGAAGAGGAGTCAGCGTCCTTCTCCGAAGTACGCGCTGCGTACTCCTGTACGCCCCGCGTAACCGAGAGGATTGGCCTCGGATCGTCCACGTCGCCATATCCGAGGAAGCCGACCCGTCCGACCCGTCCGACCCGTCCGACCCGACGTCCCATCCGACCCGGCGTCCCATCCGACCCACCTCCCCAGCAACCCGTCCCATCCGACCCGAGAACCCAAGAACCCGTCCCATCCGAACCGAGGCAGTCGAGGCTTCGGTCATGCATGACGTACGCGTACGCAGCGCGTATGAGCGTACGCCCCGCGTACCGAGGCAGACCAGCCTTGCTATAAATAGGATGCGAGGGTTTCCAAGAAAAGGGCTCATTTCTTCTCTCTCTCTCACAGCCTTGCCTCGTTTTACGTGTCCGCTCAAACCCGAAGCTCTGGTCTTTTTGCTCAAATCCCGAGGCTCGATTCTACTCCCGAGATTCCCGAGAATCCCGAGAAAAATCAGTTTCCCTAGTCGAAACTCTGCCCGGTTTTCCACCTTGCAATCTTCAAACTATCAAGTGAGTTCATATCCCCTTCGAACACTCTTTAAATACATTTTAAATGTTTTATACTCTTTTTGGGGAGGAATACAAGTAAACACATGACTAAAATCGTGTGAAACATTAACCTTTTGATATACTTTTCATACTGTTGTTTTAACTATCTTGTGAAGTTATTATGATACAAAACCCCTCACAACACAGCTTTACCCTCTTGGGATATAATATGTTTATAAATAGAAATATGTTTTATTTATACGTTACATACAAAAACATCATATCAAGGGTAACATTCTTTACTAAGTCATTTTATGCATTTAAAAGAACTTACGATTTATGCTTTGTCAAACATTGTAAAAGAGGTTAAACTTTGCATACAAACTACTACTTTATTACAGACTTAGTTGAGAATCCATGAGTCGTGTATATCTTCAAACGTTACTTTCTTTATTAGAAAATAATGCTGCAAGTCCTGTCTATAACCAGAGTCTCCCGTTCGGAGAACGTGTCAAATGTGTATAGATCTATACGGGAAGTCATGATCCCGCGCCCTGACTGTTAGCTACAGTCCGTCTTTTGGGGTGACAGTTGTCATAACGCTACGACGCCTGAAGAACGTCGCTACAGGCATATTATGTTTAGTATGGTTATAAAACTCATCGGATATACAATTATTATGGTATTATGCTTTTATGAACAAGTAGTCATTAAAACTATTCTTCATTTAATAAGGGCGATTTTCGTATAGCTTTACTATGTAAAACTATGACACGACTTACAAGCACGTCGCTTGCTTGCGATTTTCGGTCTTAAAGACTGCCAATTATGTCAGGAAAATAAGGGTTTTTCCTGTATACAAACCAAACAACTAATAGGAAAATAAGGGATTTTCTCGGTACAATTAGTTGCAATTTACATCGCGAACATTCATATGCATTTCATACTTTTATAGGAAAATAAGGGTTTTTCTGGAAAACATGCAAACACTTTCGAATGGCATACATCTTCTCAAAACACCACTTATGAATTCACCAACTTAAATGTTGACACTTTTTCTTTGAAATAACTTGTATTCACAGGAAACCGCTAGCCAGGTAGCAACTACTTCTGAAGACTAACGCACTGGCGTTAGTAACATATTTTGGATCACCATTTTATATTTGATTTCTTTTGCAAATATGTAACATCTACAATCATGTAAACTTTTCAAACATATTTATATTATGGTGGTGTGTACTTTCCTTTCTATGAACTGTTATGATACTAAATATGACGTCCTCCGCCCCCGAACGATTCCGCCGTTCTGGTTTGGGGGTGTGACAGATTGGTATCAGAGCATCGTTTATAGTGAATTAAGTATATCAAAACCATTTTTATATACAACTATAAACTCAACTGGGCAAAAACACTCTGAGAAGAGTCATACTTTTGAAATTAAATCTATTTAGTTTTTGTAAAGTAAGCATGCATTCATTTAGTAATAAATAACAGTTCCACATCGTACCATATTAGAAGTATTATTAATAAGTTGTGCAGTACAGGTACGCCTTGGGACACGTAATCGGAACTGGGAAGGATATAGCCTGATCAACTATATTTGTCCGAGAGCCGACTAACGTGTGCCGAGGGGTGTCTACAGTGGACAACAAATTTTAAAAACTTACCAAACCGTTATTAGAATCAAACACAGTAATTTAAAATGCTATAGGAGTAATTGCTATTTAAACTAATTTACATGTTTTGCATGTTCCGACTTTATTCAATTCTTATGACCCTATTTCTCGTACAGTCAAATGGCTGGATTTCACCACCCCAATGACCCCTACTTTCCCAACCAAGGCAACGGAGGATGGATCGAAGATGATCCCGAAGAGGATGAGGAACCCATAGAATTGGGTGATGACTCCGGTACTGACTCAGAGCCGGAAGTGATCAATCCACCACCCATTCAACCTCCTGTCCATGTGAGGAACTTCCAAGGACCCACTCCCGTCTGGGGAAGTCACCTACATCATTGGAGCCAACAACAAGGCATACGCCCTCCCTACGGCATGTGTCGGGACTTCTATGATGTCCGCGGTGGAAGTTCGGCTGATCGAGCACTCCCGGTAATGGTGGGTAAGTTAGCCAATCAGTCCTATTAGTCCGGAGTACAAGCAAGCCGACTCCGGGATATCAACGTGGAAGTGCAGGTTCACACTTCTGATATCCGTAGGCTGGACAAGATACAAGATAATGTTCAACTCCAGTCTGAGGCATTTCAGGCACAGATAATTGCAGCCCTAGCCGAGTTAAGGGAGCGACAAGCCGCTTTTGATCGGCGCCTAATGGAATCGAAGCAGTCAGATGCGGAGTCAAGCTCCAAGCGCAACCTACGTCGGAAATAGTGTCTGCCAGGATTTCAAATTTTGTTATAAATTAGGACTTCGGATAAGAATGTTCTTTTCGTTAAAACTTTCTGTAATCGGAGACCTTTAGATAGGTCAAAAAGTTTTGTCTAAACCCGGATGTAACACAACTATATGTTTTATATATATAGGGCATACCCCCCTTTTTCTGGTTTTAAATATGTGTATTCCGTTCAACTCATAAGTGCATCCATTCAAACGTTATTAATAAATCAAGCTCAAAACCCATTGTTGATCAAACCAAATTCTTAATCTATTTTAAGGCAGTTAACTCAATATCATTCAACTCACAACCACCAAAACTCATAATATCTCATTTTTTTTTTCATTTTGACAGAGCAATGCCTCCTCGTAGATCAGCACGTACCAACGCAACCCCACCACCACCTCCACCACTAACTTATGATCCGGCAATGGTCCAGGCTGCTATCACAGCAGCAGTAGCAGCAGCCCTCTCTCAAATAAAGTCCAATGCCAATGGAGGTACAGGAAGCAGCACGAATCATCCCAATCGTGGCACCGGCCAGGGCCATGTTAGAGAGTGTACTTACAAGGAGTTCTCCAACTCGAAGCCAAAGACTTTTAATGGCAGTGGCGGAGTCATTGCACTAATGCAATGGTTCGAAAAGACCGAGACTGTCTTCGAGATCTGCTCGTGCCAAGAAACAAGCAAGGTTAAGTTCGCTGCTTGCACCTTCATAGATCGAGCCCTCACTTGGTGGAAAAGCCATGTGAACTCAGTAACGCTCACTGTCGCTAACGCCATGAGTTGGGAAGAACTGAAGGTACTACTACTGGAAGAATACTGCCCAAGGGGTGAAGTGCAAAAGCTTGAGCAGGAGCTCTGGAATTTGAAAATGGTCGGATCTGACCTAGTCGCTTACACAGCTAGGTTCAACGATCTCGCTGCTTTGTGCCCTACCATGGTCAACCCAGAATCAAAGAAGGTCGAAAGGTACATTTGGGGGTTGTCACCCCAGATTCAAGGGCATGTCCTAGCCTCCAACCCTATCACCTACAACAGCGCTAAACGCCTGGCGCAACGACTCATCGATCACGGAGCAAAACAGGGTACCATCACAACAGCCGCAAATCCACCTAGGGAGGCTCAGGGACAGAGTAGGCCTTGGAACAAGAGGAGGGGACAAACCCTCCAGGAGAACCCCAAGAAACAACAAGTGATAGCGACCCACGCTATTACTGTACCTACCAACTCTGCCCCCACAAGTTCATACAATGGAAAGCTACCGAAATGTAACCAGTGCAACTTCCACCATCACGGTCTCTGTCATGGCCTTCAATGCACCAGATGCAATAAGAAGGGTCATACAGCCCGCTATTGCAAGGAGCCAGCCCAACAATCCGCCCCCACTGCTAATACCGGAGTAAGCCGCGCTTGCTTTGAGTGCGGGAGCACAGGGCACTACCGCAAGGACTGCCCGAAGGCAAACAACAGGAATACCGGCGGAAGAGGCCGAGTTTTCGCAATGGGACAAGATGAAGCCATTGCGGACCCTACTGTTGTTACGGGTACGTTCCTTCTCGATAACTCGTATGCATGCATTTTGTTTGATAGTGGAGCGGAAAGGAGTTTTGTGAGTCACGACTTTAAAAGCATGCTAAAACCAATACCACAATCATTAAGTGAACCGTTCATAGTAGAAATGGCCAACGGGAAAACTGAAGGCACTAAAGAGATATACTTAAACTGCACCCTAACTCTAAACGATAATCCTTTTCAAATCAACCTCATGCCAGTCTCGATTAAGAGTTTCGATGTCATCATTGGCATGGATTGGCTAAGTTCACATCGTGCGGACATTCTATGTTACGATAAGGCCGTTCGCCTTAATCTGCCAACCGGCGAAACCTTCCTTGTCTTGGGCGACAAACCTAATACCACCCTTAGAATCATCTCAAGTATCCAAGCTCAGAAGCACTTACGAAAGGAGTGTCACGCATTTCTTGCACATGTTTTAGACGTGAAACGCGAAGTCCGGGACATCAAGGATGTGCCCGACGTATGCGATTTTCCTGATGTGTTTCCCGAGGACCTTCCAGGGATACCACCCGTAAGACAAGTCGAATTCAGAATCGATCTGATTCCCGGAGCTACCCCAGTAGCCAAAGCACCCTATCGATTAGCCCCGACAGAGATGCAGGAACTATCCAGTCAACTGAATGAACTACTGGGAAAAGGATTCATCAGACCGAGCTTCTCACCTTGGGGAGCACCCGTGTTGTTCGTGAAAAAGAAAGATGGATCGTTCAGGATGTGCATCGACTACAGAGAACTCAACAAACTGACGGTCAAGAATCGTTATCCTCTACCACGCATAGATGATCTATTCGACCAACTGCAAGGGGCGAACTATTTTTCTAAGATTGATCTGAGATCCGGGTATCACCAGTTACGAGTGCTAGAGGAGGATGTGCCGAAGACCGCCTTCCGAACTCGTTACGGACATTACGAGTTCGTGGTGATGCCATTCGGATTGACCAATGCGCCCGCAGTCTTCATGGATCTGATGAATAGAGTATGCCGACCTTACTTGGATCAGTTCGTCATCGTTTTCATTGACGACATCCTGATCTACTCCCGAAGTAAGAAAGAACATGGCGATCATCTGCGACAAGTTCTAGGGACATTACGAAAAGAGAAACTTTATGCGAAGTTCTCGAAATGTGAATTTTGGATCCGAAGAGTCGAATTCTTAGGACACGTGGTAAGCGAAGAGGGAATCCACGTGGACCCAGCCAAAATTAAGGCCATTGAGAACTGGTCAGCACCGAAGACTCCTACAGAAATTCGTCAATTTCTAGGTCTCGCTGGCTACTACCGCAGGTTCATTCAGAACTTCTCACGAATAGCGAAGCCTCTTACAACCCTAACCCAGAAAGGTGTGGCCTTTGACTGGGAAGAGAAACAAGAAAGAGCGTTCCAAACGCTCAAACGAGCCTTGTGCACCGCACCAATACTATCCCTTCCCGAAGGAATAGAAGACTTCGTAGTTTATTGCGATGCATCAAACCAAGGACTCGGATGTGTTCTGATGCAGCGAGGTAAGGTCATCGCCTACGCCTCGAGACAGTTGAAAACACATGAGGTTAACTACACGACCCACGATCTTGAGCTAGGAGCAGTAGTGTTTGCTCTGAAGATCTGGAGACATTACTTGTATGGAACGAAGAGCACTATCTTTACCGACCACAAGAGCTTACAACACATTTTCGATCAGAAGGAGCTCAACATGAGACAACGGCGATGGGTCGAGCTACTCAATGATTACGAATGCGATATTCGTTATCATCCGGGTAAAGCCAACGTCGTAGCCGATGCCCTTAGTCGAAAGGAGTACTCAGGCCGAAGAGTGAAGTCCTTAGCTATGTCGATCCATTCACACCTATCAACGCAAGTCAAGGAAGCTCAATTAGAGGCCTTGAAACCCGAAAACGTGGCAGGTGAGGCCCTTAGGGGGATGTGCAAGAACTTAGAAATCAAGAGTGACGGAGCACGCTACCTCATGAACCGGATCTGGACACCAAAGTTTGGGGGATTCAGAGAGGTAGTTATGAGCGAGGCACACAGGACCCCATACTCCGTACACCCAGGGTCAGACAAGATGTATCTAGATCTCAAGCAACTCTACTGGTGGCCAAACATGAAAGCAGAGATCGCTACGTATGTGAGCAAGTGTTTAACTTGCGCCAAAATAAAGGTAGAACACCAAAAACCCTCAGGCCTACTCCAACAACCTGAAATACCTGAGTGGAAATGGGAGCAGATTTCCATGGACTTCATAACCAAACTGCCCAAAACTCAGAGTGGCCAAGATACTATTTGGGTAATCGTCGACAGATTAACCAAATCAGCCCATTTCTTACCTATCAAGGAAACCGATAGGATGGAAAAACTATCAAGAACCTACATCCGGGAGATCGTACGACTTCATGGGGTGCCAATGTCCATCATCTCAGATAGAGACAGCAGGTTCACTTCCAGATTTTGGCAATCATTGCAAAAATCCATGGGAACAAGGTTGGACATGAGTACAGCATACCACCCTCAAACTGACGGACAGAGTGAGAGGACGATCCAAACCTTGGAAGACATGTTGCGAGCATGTGTAATCGACTTTGGCAAGGCATGGGATATTCACTTGCCTTTGGTCGAGTTCTCCTATAACAATAGTTATCATACTAGTATCAAGACCGCCCCATTCGAAGCCCTTTACGGCCGTAAGTGCAGATCACCCCTGTGTTGGACGGAAGTGGGCGACACCCAATTGGCAAAAGGTCTAGTCACTAAAAGCACCCTTACTGGTCCAGAGATCATCAGAGAAACTACCGAAAAGATCGTGCAAATACGAGAACGACTGAAGTCCTCAAGGGATAGGCAAAAGAGCTATGCCGACAGGAGACGTAAACCCTTGGAATTCCAGATTGGCGACCGTGTGCTACTGAAGGTCTCACCCTGGAAAGGCATGATACGCTTTGGGAAGCGTGGAAAGCTAAATCCCAGGAACATTGGACCCTTCGAAATCATTTCGAGAGTTGGTCCAGTGGCCTACAAACTCCAACTTCCAATCGAGCTTAACAAAGTGCATCCAGTATTCCACGTGTCGAACCTGAAAAAGTGTTTGTCCGACGAAACACTTGTAATTCCACTCGATGAAATCGCGTTAAACGAAAATCTTAACTTTGTGGAAGAACCCGTCGAGATCATGGATAGGGAAGTTAAAAGGACCAAGCAGAGTCGCATTCCAATTGTAAAAGTTCGATGGAATGCTAAGAGAGGACCCGAATTCACATGGGAACGGGAAGACCAAATGCTACAGAAGTATCCGCATCTCTTCCTCAGCCCCTAAAACTCTTACCTTGTATTAAATTTCGGGACGAAATTCCGTTTAACGGGGGGATGATGTAACAACCCGTTATTTCCAAGCATTATAAACCGAGTCTTGTAACCCCTTTTGAATGTAATGGGAATATCATCGATAAATGAATTATTCAAAAGCTCTGATTTGGAGTACGCTATGTGGTAGATATCATCTTAAAGGTTCCAAATATATAAAGAACACTAAAATCTGAGTTATGGCGAAGAAGCTATGACCATTCTAAGATTTCTGTCAAAACCGACAACACCGATCAAACGAAAAATGCAAAGTTTCAATACGATAACATTTAGCCTTAGGTATCTGAATGAAAGTCATGGATAACATTAAACCGTGAGCGTACACAAAAAGAACGTCCAAATCTGACTTCGCATGAGGAAGTTATGATTTTTCAAAGAAATTCCTTAAAAACGATTAGTTATAAAATAAATAATAAAAATAATTTTGGAAATTGCCAACGGAGTCTAAACGAAAGTTGTAGATCGTAGTCTCACCTACGCGTGGATATAAAGACCATCGAAAACGGAGTTCGTATGAAGAAGATATGGATTTTTGAAGTTTATTAAATAAATTAATTATTTATTTAATTCAAAATTCGGATATTATCCGAAGAGGAGTCAGCGTCCTTCTCCGAAGTACGCGCTGCGTACTCCTGTACGCCCCGCGTAACCGAGAGGATTGGCCTCGGATCGTCCACGTCGCCATATCCGAGGAAGCCGACCCGTCCGACCCGTCCGACCCGACGTCCCATCCGACCCGGCGTCCCATCCGACCCACCTCCCCAGCAACCCGTCCCATCCGACCCGAGAACCCAAGAACCCGTCCCATCCGAACCGAGGCAGTCGAGGCTTCGGTCATGCATGACGTACGCGTACGCAGCGCGTACGAGCGTACGCCCCGCGTACCGAGGCAGACCAGCCTTGCTATAAATAGGATGCGAGGGTTTCCAAGAAAAGGGCTCATTTCTTCTCTCTCTCTCACAGCCTTGCCTCGTTTTACGTGTCCGCTCAAACCCGAAGCTCTGGTCTTTTTGCTCAAATCCCGAGGCTCGATTCTACTCCCGAGATTCCCGAGAATCCCGAGAAAAATCAGTTTCCCTAGTCGAAACTCTGCCCGGTTTTCCACCTTGCAATCTTCAAACTATCAAGTGAGTTCATATCCCCTTCGAACACTCTTTAAATACATTTTAAATGTTTTATACTCTTTTTGGGGAGGAATACAAGTAAACACATGACTAAAATCGTGTGAAACATTAACCTTTTGATATACTTTTCATACTGTTGTTTTAACTATCTTGTGAAGTTATTATGATACAAAACCCCTCACAACACAGCTTTACCCTCTTGGGATATAATATGTTTATAAATAGAAATATGTTTTATTTATACGTTACATACAAAAACATCATATCAAGGGTAACATTCTTTACTAAGTCATTTTATGCATTTAAAAGAACTTACGATTCATGCTTTGTCAAACATTGTAAAAGAGGTTAAACTTTGCATACAAACTACTACTTTATTACAGACTTAGTTGAGAATCCATGAGTCGTGTATATCTTCAAACGTTACTTTCTTTATTAGAAAATAATGCTGCAAGTCCTGTCTATAACCAGAGTCTCCCGTTCGGAGAACGTGTCAAATGTGTATAGATCTATACGGGAAGTCATGATCCCGCGCCCTGACTGTTAGCTACAGTCCGTCTTTTGGGGTGACAGTTGTCATAACGCTACGACGCCTGAAGAACGTCGCTACAGGCATATTATGTTTAGTATGGTTATAAAACTCATCGGATATACAATTATTATGGTATTATGCTTTTATGAACAAGTAGTCATTAAAACTATTCTTCATTTAATAAGGGCGATTTTCGTATAGCTTTACTATGTAAAACTATGACACGACTTACAAGCACGTCGCTTGCTTGCGATTTTCGGTCTTAAAGACTGCCAATTATGTCAGGAAAATAAGGGTTTTTCCTGTATACAAACCAAACAACTAATAGGAAAATAAGGGATTTTCTCGGTACAATTAGTTGCAATTTACATCACGAACATTCATATGCATTTCATACTTTTATAGGAAAATAAGGGTTTTTCTGGAAAACATGCAAACACTTTCGAATGGCATACATCTTCTCAAAACACCACTTATGAATTCACCAACTTAAATGTTGACACTTTTTCTTTGAAATAACTTGTATTCACAGGAAACCGCTAGCCAGGTAGCAACTACTTCTGAAGACTAACGCACTGGCGTTAGTAACATATTTTGGATCACCATTTTATATTTGATTTCTTTTGCAAATATGTAACATCTACAATCATGTAAACTTTTCAAACATATTTATATTATGGTGGTGTGTACTTTCCTTTCTATGAACTGTTATGATACTAAATATGACGTCCTCCGCCCCCGAACGATTCCGCCGTTCTGGTTTGGGGGTGTGACACATAGCATCATGCATTTGAATAGACTAAATAAGAGAAATAACACTTGTGGTTTATTAATATATTATATGTTCTAATATATTAATTGAATTATTTAATTAGTATATAACAAGAATTTATTTAGAATTAATTAAGTGATCGAAAAATTACTAATTAAATGTATGGGTTGATTATGTAAAATAATAGGCTAAAGGCTTCATGGATTATCAAGATGGGCTAAGACCCATAGGATGCTCCATGGAGGTTTAAACTCATGGGTCATGGAAATGAAGATCCATGTTACATTAGGGTTTACATGGTGTAACCCAAAGTGTAACACACTATATAAAGAACATGACATCCGCTAAAATCGGCTAGATGAAGTTGCAAGAGGGCTAGGCCGATTTTTCAAGTGTTCTACATTCTTTCAAAGTCATTCCAAAGCACTTGGTGTTGTGTGAAACATTTGAGGCTTCACACTTGTGGTGCTAGGTTCTCAAGGTTTTTCAAGGAATTAAATAGCCTACAAGGTATGTAGTTCTAGCCATCTTTTATGTTAAAAGTTCCCCATGTATGCTAGATACAATTATGAACCTTGGAAATCAAATTTTGCATGTATTTTAGACAAACAAAGATTCAAGGTTTTATAGGGTTTCATTTACACTTAGGAGTGTTAGAATGCTCATAACCCATCAGTGGTATTAGAACCTAGGCTTGTTTGTTGATACTTGATGCAAAATAGTGTAAAAATTGAATTTTTAAGCTGTCTGCACAGGGGACTCACCGAGTCCATGGGGGGACTCGACGAGTCCAAGGAAAACTTCAACCAACTCGGCGAGTCAGTTCTTGCACTCTACGACTTGGTCATGCATAGTGAAGTTTTTCGATTTTGCTGCTGGAAATAGACTAGAAAAATTATCCTAAACTATTTTGGTGTTTTAAAACTTGTTTTAGATGGTGTAATGGTTTTTCTAATCCATTTACAATGGATAATATCAAAATTACATGATTATATGTGTTCATATGCTCTTCAAATTTTGATATGAATATTCATGTTCTTATAAGTTCTTGATAGATCATAGGAATTATTTGTTTAATGCTTAATTCATGATCTTTATGTGTTTTAATGGAGTCCATAACTTGTCCTCAAGTTATGGATAACCAAAGGTCACTTTGTATTAAATCCATTAAAAGCACACATAAGTTACAAAAATGGAGAGTCTTCATTTTAATAACTCATAAGTTATGAATTGAAGAGTTTTGTAAAGTTACAAAACTTGCCCTCAAGTTTTGGAACATGTAAAGTTATCTTAATAAACTTTAGTTCCAAACCTTAGTATTTTAAAAGTTAAAAATCAACCATTATACTTTATAATATTATAAGTTAATATATATATATATATATATATATATATATATATATATATATATATATATATATAATATCAAGTCGTCTTACCGTTAGTAGGCCTCATTCACAAAGCCGGTATATATAAGGGGGTATAAGGTTGTTGCCTATAAAATGGAAGCTTAATGGGTGTCCACTCTCACCCACCGCTTCCTTGATAGGTGGAGGGTCGCTAGCCGAACGGGTAGGACAAGCGCTTATAAAAGTCTCATTAAAAGTATAATGATGATTATAAAGTAACAAAATGTTTTATTAAAATCCCAATCTTAATTACTTTAAGAAAATGTGAATAAGGTGCCAATCCATGAAATTACACCTTACACTTTGTTTAAGTCATTAGTGGAGCATATGTGGTTAACCGGTACATTAACTTGGACTTAACAAGGGAGGTAAAGGGTAACTTAAGGTTTATTATAGGTCGGTGGAGTGGCTGTGGTTAACCGACACATCGATTGAGTGATACATTAAGGTTACCAAGTAATTTGCATGGTTACTTCACACCTCGTTTTGTGACCCTCGTCATCCTAGTCACAAAACATGGAGGGCACACTCGAGATTGAAACATCCCTTTGAAAAGTTCATTGAATCTCAAAAGAATCTAGGAATTTCTAAGAACCAATTAAAAACTAATTTCTATATATCGTTTTTCCATGGTGGAAATTGGTGAATCGTCATTCACCTACCTTTCAAATATGTTATATCTTAGATTACGACATCCCTCTTATAAGTTATGATATATTGTGATTGGATCCCAGCCTTAATATTACATTTGGGTGTTTTATTAAGGACTATCTTTATATCTAGACTAAACTTGTTCTCTTTTTTTCAGATGTCTTCCAACAATACTGCTTCTGACTCAAACCCTACTGGCTCCTTTTCCCTCATGAACCTACGTGGGAGGGTCATCTTTGATGGTTCCAACTTTATGGATTAGATCCAGAACATCATGATGTTGACTCGCTACGAGGACAAGGAATATGTCCTTGATAAGGAGCTAAAGGAGATCGATGAGTCCACTTCTACTCCCCATGAGATCGTTGACTTTCAGACTCACGAAAGAGATGCCACCAAAGTGGCATGCATCATGATGGCCACCATGACAGCTAAACTCTAGAAGTCCTATGAGGACTACTACCCTTTTGATATGCACCAAGATATGATGGAAAGATACCATCAGAGTGTGCTTCAAAAACGGTATGAAATAATCTCCTCCATGATAACAACCAGGATGAATGATGGAGAATCTGTCACGGGCCACATGCAGAAAATGCAAAGGTATGTGGACCATTTGCTGAAGCTGAATGTGAACTTCCCCGAGGATCTTGCAATAGATATCATTTTGCACTCCATACCCTCGTGTTATGATCAATTCCGCACGACATACCACGTGAATAAGGAAAAAGTCACACTCAGCAAACTTTAAGGACTCTTAAAGACCGCAGAATCAGGGCTTAAGGGTAAGTTGGTTGTTACCACTTCTGCTCCTACTAACATCTACGCCCCTGTCTTGACAATCAGGAAAGGGAAAGGTAAGAAGAGGAAGACCCCTTCGAAGGGTACCAAGTGTAAGTCCTTGAAGGCTCCTCTTCAAGTGGAACCAAGAAAGGTTTCACCACTCCTTCTTCTGACCAAAAGGAGGCTGAATGCTTCTATTTCCATGAAAATTCACACTAGAAGCGGAACTACCCAAAGTACCAACAAGATGTGAAGGATGGGAAAGTCAAACCCAACCATGAAGGTATTTACACTATCTTATCTGATAACTCACCCTATTCGAACTCTTTGGTCCTTGATATCGGTTGTGGTATTCATATATGTTCTAATTTGCAGGGACTAACAAGAAGTGAGAATGTGAAGCATGGAAAGATAAACTTGATAATGAGGAATAGGAAAGCTTCACCTGTCACGAAGATTGGAGTTTATTCTTTGTTGCTAAGTAGTGGGTTTACATTATATTTGAATAAATGTTATTATTCGCCTGAAATGGCAAGAAATATTATTTGCTTTCGTGTTTGTACAAACAAAGGTTTACCTTTTCTTTTGATAATGAAATTGGTGTAATAAATACTTTCTTTAATAATGTTCTTTATTTTATATTATTAACTTGTGACGGTGTGTATGAAGTTGTGTCTGTTGTAGATAACCTAGGAAATAATGAGTTGTGTATTGATTCTTCTAATAATAATAATAACTTGGATAAATCATCATTATGGCATTGTCGTCTTGGACATGTGAGCAAGAAACGCATAGGCAGCTCCAAAAGGATGGAGTCCTGGAGTCATTTGACCTAATGTTCGATGATAGTTGTGAATCATGCTTACCTGGAAAAATAACAAAGTCACCCTTCACTGGTTCTTGTGCTAGAGGTGAAGGTTTGTTGGATCAGGTACACACAGATGTGTGTGGACCCTTCAAATATGCCACAAGGGATGCTAATCGTTATTATTTGACTTTCACTGATGATTATAGTAGATATGGATATGTCTATTTAATCAAGCATAAGTCAGAGACATTTGAAAGGTTTAAAGATTTTAAACAGGAGGTGGAGAATCAATTGGGTAGGAACATTATGATGCTTCGATCCGATCGTAGTGGTGAGTATCTTAGTACAGACTTCCTTGACTATCTTAAGGAATGTGGGATTATCTCACAATTGACACCTCCCAGGACACCACAGCTTAATCGTGTGGTTGAGTGACACAATCGAACATTGTTGGATATGGTTTGTTCCATGATGAGTCGAGCATCGCTACCGATCTCATTTTGGGGGTATGCCTTAGAGACTACCGCTCATATCCTTAATCTGGTCCCTACAAAGAAAGTTGCCAAAACTCCTCATGAGATGTGGACTGGTAAAGTTCCAAAACTAGACCACATCAAGATTTGGGGTTGCAAGGCTTTCAAGAGACGCGGGACTCATGATAAGCTCGAACCTCGAAGTGAGAGGTGTATTATCATCGGCTACCCACATAAATCGTTTGGTTACCTCTTCTACAAACATAGTGAGAATGTGGTCTTTGTAGCAAGGAGGGGTGTCTTTGGAGGGAGAGAGATCGTAAGCCAAGGAAACAGTGGGAGGCAAATTAACCTTGAAGAAATTCAAGAGCCAAGTGGTGAAGGAACTTCAAACCCTAGCACTCAACTTGAGGAGGAAACTCCTGCTGAGCCAATTGACAAGTTTGTACCACCGAGGCGTTCCACAAGATTGAGGAATCCACCTGATCATTATTACGGCTTCCATATTACTGTAGAAGGTGATACACTTATCAATGATGAGACATTGGTAAGTCTGGATGAACCTAACAGCTACGCGGAAGCTATGCCAGGCCCCGAGTCTACTAAATGGAAAGAGCCAATGGATAGTGAGATAAAGTCCATGTATAACAATCAAGTTTGGAACTTGGTTGACAATGACTAGGTCGTAAGACAGTTGGGCGCAAATGGATCTTCAAGAAGAAGACCGACATGGATGGTAATGTACACACTTATAAAGTGAGACTGGTTGCAAAGGGCTTTTCTCAAACTCCAGGAGTTGATGTCACACCCCAAACCACGAACGGCGGAAACGTTCCGGGGTGGAGGACATCATGTACAGTATCACAACAATGTAAAATAGTAAACAAGCAACAACATCATCCATTGCATTATAAGTAAAGTTTTAATACATGTGTGTTCTTTCATTGAAATAAGACACCAAAAATATACAATCAAAATAAAAGACGAGACTTGTCTGCTCCGTCTTCTCAAAACCTGGCCACCGTACCTGTCTACTGATGACCTGAGAATACAAGTTATTTTGAAAGAGAGTATCAACTTTAAAGCTGGTGAATTCATAAGTATTTAAGTGTCATTTTCTTGCTTACTAAAAGCTGTCTTAAAAGTCATGTAAACCTTTAAATGAAAATGTTGATGTAAGTATGAAAAGCCCTAGAAAATCCATTATTTTCTATCAGTTTGAGATGTAGTCTTCTACCAAGACCCGAATGTTTTGTTATGACAATGTAGTCTTCTACCAAGACCCGAATGTTTTGTTATGACAATGTAGTCTTCTACCAAGACCCGAATGTTTTGTTATGACAATGTAGTCTTCTACCAAGACCCGAATGTTTTGTTATGGCAATGTAGTCTTCTACAAAGACACGAATGTTTTGCTATGACAATGTAGTCTTCTACCAAGACTCGAATGTTTTGTTATGACAATGTAGTCTTCTACCAAGAATCGAATGTTTTGTTAGTAAAATGATAGTTTTTCCTTTGTTTTGACTACTACAAAAAGTAATTAGTCTAACTCATCGTTTATGTGAATATATCACAAAATAAAGTAAATAGGAAAAATATAACCATGTAAGTGTTATCCCTGGATACCAGGATTAACACGCCATCCCAATAAGCGATATGAATAACCTAATGAACCTCCAAAGATGATCCAATTGTCCTCTGTAGCAGCAGCAGGTTGGAGGAAGAGTTAGTCCCGTAGCCGACTCCTAATACAAGTGGTAACCTAATGATCATCCGAGGATTTTCATCTCATCCTCTGTTGCAACAACAGGATGGAGGAATGGTTAGTTCCGATATCAATCTATCTATTATAAGAGATAACCTTAGACATCCGTATATGTTCATCACCCAGTGTTGCTAACAGCTGGGTTCCGGAATGGTTAGCCCCGTCTAGACATCCCATCGAACAGGGATAGGCAGGAAAATTTACACTGAAGGTACGAATAAATCTTCCTCATAGTTCTTAGTACAAGTATCTAGGTAAGTGAATACAGGATAATGCACCTATGTAACAGTGTTCATGTATGGTATTCACATAAGTGTGTTCATGTATCAGGTAAATATATGTAAACATATTCATGTATCAGGTAAGCATATGTATATGTACTGATGTATCAGGTAATGTACTGGTGTAGACTCATGAATGAACTGACTCTTGTGTGATTCCTTGTAATAGGAATAATGTTTGATATCTCCAAATTATCCCTATGATAATTTACTGAAAGGTAATTGGTAGTTCAAGTAGGTTTATACACTCTTACTACTCAAGGGTGTGAGAAACTAAATGAAAGCTGTAAACTATAACATCAATACATATATAAGAATATAAGTGTATATGCATAGTTTAGTTCAAGAATGTAAAATGGTTTTCTAATACATCTAAGTGTTTTGAACAAATATAAAAGTGACTTGATGTCATATTGATAAACATTTCAAAAGTAATACATTTGATAACAAAGTATTTTAAAGCTTGAAAAACATTTCATGCATCAGATTTTGTGGTATGTGAAATCTGTTGAATGAAAACACAGTTATAAAATACATATAGATGATTTAATAACATGTTGTTTTCTACTTGTATCCCCCTCGATTAAAGCATTTAAAATCATTTAAACATTGATTAGGGGTATGAACTCAGCTGTAGATGGTGGTTCGGATGAACTGGACGGTGTAGGATTGCTAGGTGTCAAGTGAGGACTTGTACACACACTACGATCCTAAACATATAATCACACATATATGCACTCAATTAGTCTTAAATTACTAATTTATAAACTTAAGACATCCTAGAACAAAATAAACACTTTATGTAAGTGTTTTAAGCCCTAAGGATTTCATCTAAGCTATTGTAGGACAAGGTACTTAGGTTTAGGGTTCCAAAGGACCCCATATATGAGTTTACTCTCTATATACCATCACACATGGAGTTTATGGTTGTAAACTCTTGAGTTTACGGCCGTAAACTCCAAGACTCAATGTCTTTGGTTGTTTTAAGGTGTTAAATAATCCCTAGAATTATTTCAACTTGGTGGTTAAGCCCTTGGAAGGGTTTAAGGCATAGAAACACTTCTTTGAGGAGTTTACGGCCCTAAGGCCATTTCCCTTAGAGTTTGTGGCCGTAAACTCTTAAGGATGGGTATTTTTGATGCTTTCAAGTCTCTTACACAAGTGGTATAGGTTCTAGACTTTTATTCCAAGCATATGAAGGCCTTAGGCACACTTTGGTGCCATTGTTTGACGTTTACGGCCCAAGAACCTTATTAGGGCCGTGAACTCACTTAAAGGGGTGATTTTGATGTGTTTTAGTCCTTCAATTAAGTGGGAACAATTCTATGTAAATGTCTAGGGATTTAGGTGCCTTAAAAGCACCCTTTGATCCAATTTATTGGAGTTACGGTCCAAGATCATCTTGGGCCGTGAACTCCCATGTGTTTGAGTTTCTTGGTTGTTTCGGGAGTTTACCACCTAAGAACACCTTGGGGACTAAACTCCTAAATCTAGGGATTTGGCCTTCTAAATCATGTTATAAACACATATTAAGCTTTCTAACACTACTAGAAAGAGGTACTCACGATTTGGGATAAAAACCCGAAGATCCGTGAGAGAGAAAATGGCTTTTCTCTAGTTGGAAATGCGAATAATGAATGAATTTGGTTCAGAATTCTATTTATAGTCCTTAGGTATTTTTGGCAGAAAATATTTTTATTCCTGAAATGATCTCTAATATAATAGAGTGTTGGAATAACAGTGTTGCACAAAACCCTAGTCCACCCACTCTCCTGATATTTCCTGAAGTGTAAACCCTGAATTACTCAAACTTACACGAAAAGTCTGAAAATTAATTGTGACTGCTATAACTTCTATTGAAATGATATAGTTTGTACAGAATGGAAATTTCAGGTTGTCACATCATCCCCCCGTTAGAAGGAATTTCGTCCCAAAATTAGAATTTAAGCAATTAAGAAGTTACAAATAACTAAGCGAAAAGGTGAGGGTATTTCAGTTTCATTTGATCCTCACGTTCCCAAGTGAATTCAGGTCTACGCTTTGCGTTCCAGTGCACCTTCACTAACGGGATACGACTCTGCTTTGTTTGCTTTACCTCTCGGTCCATGATCTGTACTGGTTCCTCCACGATGTTGAGGCTCTCATTGATCTCGATCTCGTCAATTGGAATAACAAGAGTCTCGTCGGACAGACACTTTTTCAAGTTCGAGACGTGAAAGGTAGGATGTACGTTACTGAGTTCTTGCGGTAGATTGAGTTTGTAAGCTACAGGGCCGATTCTCGTGAGAATTTCGAAAGGCCCTATGTATCTTGGATTGAGCTTCCCACGCTTTCCAAAGCATATCAAGCCCTTCCAGGGTGAGACCTTCAGTAGAACTCGGTCGCCCACTGTGACAACCCAAATTTCCATTTTGTACGAACATTAACTATTCAATAGATGCTTGTCCAGTTTCAATGAATTTTAGGCTTTTCCGAATAAGTTTGTGTACATTAGGGTTTACATTTAAGGAGATATCAGGAGAGTGGATGCTCATGGGTTTGTGAAACTTGAGCATTTTAAAACTTCATAATGTTAGAGTCTAATTCCAGAATAAAAGTATTTTCTGCCAAAAATATTTCAGGACTATAAATAGATTTCTGAACTAAATTCATTCATTATTCACATTTCCAACTAGAGAAAAGCCATATTCTCTCTCACAGATCTTCGGGTTTTCATCCCAAATCGTGAGTAGACTTCTCTAGTTGTGTTATAATGTTTTTTTTATGCTTATTAACATAGATTGCATGTCAAATATGTGAGATCCGGGAGTTTACCGCCCAAGAACGTTCTTGGGGAGTAAACTCCAAAATGAAGCTTTAAGGCTATCTAGTCCCATTTCCATGTTAGGTAGCTAGCTTAGGATAATATGTATGATAATTTGAGACTAGAAAACAATCAAGAACACATAGTTTTAGGAGTTTACGGCCCAAGAGTTTCTTGGACCGTAAACACCATTTTCAAGGGCTTAATGTGCCCTAATCACCCCCTAAGGCTTTAGACCTTAACCCTCAATTACTTGTAGCTAAAATGGGGACTTTAACACATCAAAATCACCCCTAAAAGGGAGTTTATGGCCAATAAATGCTCTTGGGTCGTAAACTCCAAGTAAGGGCACCAAAGTGTGCCTAGGGTTCCCCTTAGCCTAAATCAAAAGCCTAGAAATTATCCTACTTGTGCAAGAGACTTGAAATAATTAAAACATCCATCCCATGAGAGTTTACGGCCATAAACTCTAAGGGATATGGTCTTTTGGCCGTAAACTCCTCAAAGGAGTATAATCTATGCCCTAAACTACCCAAAGGATAAAACCACCAAGCTAGGTTTATTCTAGAAATCATTTAGCACCTTAAAACACCCAAAATCACCAAGATTGGAGTTCACGGCCGTAAAATCAAGGGTTACGACCGTAAACTCCTTGTGTGGGGTTTATTGGGTAGTAAACTCTTATACAAGGTCCTTTGGTGCATTAAACCCCTTTAACCTTGTCCCATAGCAACTTAGAGGCAACCTTTAGGACCTATAACACTTATACAAAGTGTTTACATGTTCCTAAGTCTCCCAACTTATTTCATTAAGTAATTATTTGGCTAATTAGTTATATATATGCTCATTATATGATAACCAGGCTCGTGCGTCTGAACAAGTCTCCGTTTGCCACCTAGCACGGTATCCGACACTACAATCCAAACCACTCACCACAAGTGAGTTCATACCCCTTTAATTAACCTTTGAAATACTTTAAATGTTTTAAATACTTTATGGGGGGGAATACAAGTTAAATGCTTATAGTTATTGTATCAATCACATGTGATTACATTAATCATATGTGATTAATAACTAGAAAACCAATGATTTTATCACTGTTCAAATTGTTTATCAAACTGCTTTACTTCAAAATGTTTAACAAACTCTTTTACTTATCAAATGCTTTTATTAAAATTTGTTTTACTTCTTATAAATTGCATGCCCATATATGTATAGATATATAAGTAATGTTTAAAGGGCTTAGGAAGGCTATTCGCCCGTTTTCATTTTTCTCGATTTGGATGTGGTCTGGTGGGATTTCGGGTAACCGTCCGAAGGTCGTTTCAATATTAGTTATATATCAAATATACATATATTGACATAAAATTACTTCCATATTCATGCGTACTATACACGTCATTAGTAAGTTATCATCGGGGTAACACAAGATCATACTACTACAACTTCTAGATCAATGAGTCAGTTCATTCATGAGTCTATACATTACATTACGATGAGAACATATACATTACATTACTACGAGAACATATACAACTATACTAGAAAGAGAACATATACAACTATACTAGGAGGAGAACATATACAACTATACTAGAACAAGAAACATTACACTACATATACAAGAATACGTTAACAATTGTGATCCACTGTATCGGAGCATGGCTTAAATGTCATGGCCCGAGTTGTAGCCAGAATTCTCTTGGAGGGAGAGCATGAGTTTGCGTATAGATCTATACTGGATTGACTATCCTACACCTTGCTGCTAGCTACAGGCGGACCTGCAAGTCTGCGGGTGCCAAACGTCATTCCATTATTACGACCATTTGTATGTCGTTGTTACCAGTCGATAGTATGGTGCAATTTAGCACATTATACCTTAATATAAATTCGGTTTAAAGTAGTTAGCACAGCAGTAGTTCCTATAATACAAAACTACAGTACTACAATGATTTAACCATTACATATTTTTAGTGATTATTTCACTTAAACATTAATGTACAGACTATATTTGTTAAATGATAGTTACACTTGGGAAATTACATACTTTTACAACAAACGAGCATACAAAACAGTTAAGCCTTGGTAGAAGGGTACTTTAATAGAAAATATAGGTTTTTCTGAGAGATTCAAACTTTTACAATACATTTTACAAACTTACACTTGAGACACGTTCAAACGTTTTGCTAACAAACATCGACACTAAAATACTTATGAACTCACCAGCTTAATGCTGATAAACTCTTTCAAAATAACTTGTATTCTCAGGTCATCAGTAGATAGGTACCGATGCCAGCTTTTGAGAAGATGGAGCGCATTCAAGACTCATCTTATTATTTTGATGTACATTATATTTTTGGTGTCTAAAACTGTACAGAACATGCTTGTATTAAAATTATATATTTAATGCAATGGATGATGTTGTTTGCTTATTTACATTTACTGTATTGTGATACTGTACATGACGTCCTCCGCCCCAAAACGTTTCCGCCGTTCTTGGTTTTGGGGTGTGACAGATTGGTATCAGAGCATTGTTTATAGTGAATCAAGTATATCAACCCATAAAAGATATACTAAACTATAAACCCATTAGGGATTAAAGCACTCTGACCCAGAGTCTATACTTTAAATATTAAAATATTTAATTAAGTATACTAGTCTGCGTTCATACTAAAATCAGTGTCACAATGACAAGAACAAAAGTATTACGATTGTTAAATATCACAAGTGAGCTCGGGGATGTATGGTCAGTCCTGGGAATGGCATAGCCTGATCAACTATGCTGGTCCGAGGAGTGATTAACATATGCCCTAGAATGGTTGTGATGTGTTAACAAGTCTAAAAACTTACCAACAATACCACAAGAAGATCAGTAGAACTTAAACTTGAAATACTATAGGTGTATTTTGTACTACTAGTTACATGTATACTATATTCTTATACCTCTCTTCTCGCATAGATTTAAATGGTTGGATTCCATCACGGCGACCCGTACTTTCCAAATGAAGGCAATGCCGGGTGGATCGAAGAAGAGCCCGAAGATGAGCATCCAATCCCTTTGGATGATCACCTCGCAGAAGGCTTTTCTGATGGATCCGACTCTGAGCCTGAAGTCAACAACCTACCGCTAGTAGGTCAAGCCCCGAATAACAACCCCCGACCAGTTTTTCCAGGTCCTACACCCTTGTGGGCAACCAACTTGAATCGCTGGAGTGATGAACAGGGTCAACCCTTACCTTACTTTGGGGACCGAACCTTTAACAACGTCAGTGAAGGTGGTTCTGCTGACCGAGCTCTGCCCGTCATTATCCACAGAATAGCTCGTAAAGGTCAAGCAGCCATCGACCGGGGCATGGTGATTGATGCCAACTCAGGTGTCAACACAGTCCGCATCCGCCGTCTTGAAGAAGACATGGAACGGACCCGGAGAACCAATGAAACCCTGCAGCAACAGCTGGCTGCCTCCCGAGCTGAAGTCTTGGAACTTCGAGCCCGTCAGAGGGCTTAGGAGCGACACCTTCAAGAGGTGTTTCGTCAAGTGTCAGACCTCAGGGCTCGCCGTTAGATGATGTCTAATACATCCCTGTCTTTTGGTTAAGGAATAGCCTTTAACATTTGTGCTCTAAGTAGCACCTGTCGGTAAAAAATATTCCTAACTTTCAGTACTCTATTTAGGAATCTAAGAACTGTCAAACTTTTCTGTATGGTATGATGTAAGACCTAATATTAGGTCGATTTTCCTTGAACTTATTACATCAGTAATACCAGTATTATTGACATCTATCGAATATGTGGGAAAAATCTGTACATTTGTGTTTCCTACTAATATTCTTTGTTGTGATCTCAAACACTCATTCAACTGTTGGGCTATGGTTAGTTAGTCCATGTGTCACTCTCACATTGCTTACAAATTGATTCTTACCATTTTTCTTATCTTTATAAACTTATAGTTGAAAGATGCCTCCTTGCAAATCTCCTAGGAATAACCATGCACCTCCACCACCTCCTCCGCCTCCGGTCATCGATACTGCAGCCCTGAATGCTGCCGTGGCTGCAGCAGTGGTAACTGCCATGGCTCAATATCACTCATCTGATGCCAGCAGAGGTGGAACCCCTGTGGAATCAATTCCGGTTGAAACCCCTGTGCGCTCGAGAGAGTGCTCCTACAAGGATTTCACCAATTGCAAGCCGAAGCCTTTCCATGGCACCGGCGGAGTCATTGCTCTCTCGCAATGGTTCGAAAAGACTGAATCAGTCTTCGAAATTTGTTCATGCCCTGTTGCGAGCAAAGTCAAATATGCCGCATGCACCTTTGAAGGAAAGGCCCTGACATGGTGGAACGACCATGTTAAGGAACTAACCCTCGTCATAGCCAACGACATGGGCTGGGAAATGATAAAAGACCTCATGATTGAGGAATACTGCCCGAGGGGCGAAGTACAGAAATTGGAGCAGAACTTTGGAACCTGACTATGAAGGGCACCAACGTGGTCGCTTATACTGCCCGATTCAGCGAACTGGTGGCCCTCTGCCCCAATATGGTTCCCACTGAGGGGAAAAAGATCGAAAGGTACATATGGGGGCTAGTGGCTCCGTATCAGGGGAATGTCCTAGCATCAAACCCTGCTACCTTCGACAGTGCCAAGCGACTGGCACAACGACTCATTGACCATGGAGTCAAAACCCCTGCAACAACAACCACCCTGACCATCCCGGAACCCTCCAAACCCATGGACACTAAGCAGAAATTCTGGGATGAAAGGAAGAAGCAGCAAGCTACCAAAAAGCAGCAAATTGTGGCGGTGCATGCCACGGTAACCCCTGCTGCTGCTACTGCTCCGATGAAGCAGTATGCTAGGAGTTTGCCTAAGTGCAACAAATGCAACTTCCACCACAACGGCCCCTGCCGTGAAATGCAGTGCTCTAACTGCAACAGGAAAGGACACACCGTCCGTTTTCATGTGTTCCCGGCACAACCGATCACCCAGGTCCCTGGCTCTGGCGCGAGCCTGACCTGCTATGGGTGTGGCGAAGCAGGCCACTTTAGGAGGGACTACGCCAAAGCGAAGAATGCTGGAGGAGCAGAGAGGGTACTAGCTATAGGCCACGGGGAAGCAGTTGCTGACCCGACAGTGGTGACTGGTATGTTCCTCCTCGATAACTCCTATGCATGCATTCTGTTCGATAGTGGAGCGGAGCAAAGCTTCGTAAACCATAAATTTGCTCGCATGCTTACGCAACAACCACACGCACTCAAAGAACAATTCACAATAGAAATGGCTAATGGAAAAACTGAAAGTACGAATAAGATATACTTAGGATGTACCCTAACTCTAGATAAACATTCATTCCCCATCGACCTCATGCCGGTCTCAATAAAAAGCTTCGACGTTATCATTGGCATGGATTGGTTAAGTCTTCATCGCGCCGACATCATGTGCTACGAGAAAGCAGTCCGTCTAACGAAACTCTTATAGTCTACGGCGACCAACCTGGTGCGAGTCTTCGTATTATATCAAGTATTCAAGCATAGAAGTATCTCCGTAAAGAATACCATGCATTCCTTGGTCACGTCGTCGACACGAGCCTCGAAACCAAAGAACTAAAGAACATTCCAGTAGTGAGCGACTTCCCCGACATTTTCCCAGAAGCGCTACCTGGATTACCTCTGCAACGACAGGTCGAGTTCAGAATCAACTTAGTCCCAGGAGCTACCCCAGTAGCCAAGTCGCCCTACCGCTTAGCACCGGCTGAGATGCAGGAACTCTCTGGTCAACTTAACGAACTGCTATGTAAGGGCTTTATAAGGACAAGTTTCTCACCTTGGGGAGCACCGGTCTTGTTCGTTAAGAAGAAAGACAGATCATTTCGTATGTGTATCTACTACAGAGAACGCAACAACCTGACGATCAAGAATCCTTATCCTCTGCCTCACATAGACGATCTATTTGATCAACTACAAGGGGCGAACTATTTTTCCAAAATTGATCTGAGATCCGGATATCACCAGTTACGAGTACTAGAGGAGGATGTGCTGAAGACAGCCTTCCGAACTCGTTACGGACATTACGAGTTCGTGGTGATGCCATTCGGATTGACCAATGCGCCTGCAGTCTTCATGGATATGATGAATAGAGTATGCCGACCTTACTTGGATCAGTTCGTCATCGTTTTCATTGACGACATCCTGATCTACTCCCGAAGTAAGGAAGAACATGGCGATCACTTGCGACAAGTTCTATGGACATTACGAAAGGAGAAAATTTATGCGAAGTTCTCGAAATGTGAATTTTGGATCCGAAGAGTCGAATTCTTAGGACACATGGTAAGCAAAGAGGGAATCCACGTGGACCCATCCAAAATTAAAGCCATTGAGAACTGGTCAGCACCGAAGACGCCTACTGAAATTCGTCAATTTCTAGGCCTCGCTGGCTACTACCGCAGATTCATTCAGAACTTCTCCCAAATAGCGAAACCTCTTACAACCCTGACCCAGAAAGGCGTGGCCTTTGACTGGGAAGAGAAACAAGAGAGAGCGTTCCAAACGCTCAAGCGAGCCTTGTGCACCGCGCCAATACTATCCCTCCCCGAAGGGATAGAAGACTTCGTAGTCTATTACGATGCATCCAATCAAGGGCTCGGGTGTGTTCTGATGCAGAAAGGTAAGGTCATCACCTACGCCTCGAGACAGTTGAAGACACACGAGGTTAACTACACGACCCACGATCTCGAACTAGGAGCAGTGGTGTTTGCTCTGAAGATCTGGAGACATTACTTGTACGGAACGAAAAGCACTATCTTTACCGACCACAAGAGTTTACAGCACATTTTTGATCAGAAGGAGCTCAACATGAGACAACGACGGTGGATCGAGCTACTCAGTGACTACGAGTGCGATATTCGTTATCATCCGGGTAAAGCCAACGTAGTAGTAGAAGCCCTAAGTCGAAAGGAATATTCTGGTCGCAAAGTCAAGTCATTGTCAATAACCATCCATTCACACTTGTCTAAGCAAATTCAGGCGGCCCAACTTGAAGCCATGAAACCTGAAAATGTGACGAGTGAATCCCTTAGAGGAATGGACAAGAATTTAGAAGCCAAGGGTGACGGAGCCTTATATTTCATGAACTGGATCTGGACACCGAAACACGGTGGTTTCCGAGACTTGGTCATGACCGAGGCGCACAACACTCGGTATTCCGTCCACCCAGGTTCAGATAAGATGTATCTGGATCTTAAAAAGCTATACTGGTGGCCTAATATGAAAGCAGAGATTGCTATCTTCGTAAGTAAATGCCTTACTTGCACAAAGGTTAAGGTCGAGTACCAGAAGCCCTCTGGTTTACTGCAACAACTAGAGATTCCAGAATGGCAGTGGGAGCAGATCACTATGGATTTCATAACCAAGTTGCCCAAGACAACGGGTGGACTTGATACCATATGGGTCATCGTCGATAGATTGACCAAGTCTGCACACTTCCTGCCTATCAAAGAAACCGACAAAATGGAGAAACTTACGAGAACATACATTAAGGAAATCGTACGGCTACATGGTGTACCTATGTCCATTATCTCCGATAGAGATAGTAGGTTCACCTCAAGATTCTGGCAATCACTACAACATTCCCTAGGAACAAGGCTGGACATGAGCATAGCCTACCATCCACAGACCGATGGACAGAGTGAGAGGACCATCCAAACACTGGAAGACATGTTGCGAGCCTGCATGATTGACTTTGGGAAGGCATGTGATACTCATTTACCCCTTGTCGAGTTTTCCTATAATAACAGTTATCACACGAGCATCAAGGCTGCTCCATTTGAAGCCCTCTACGGCCGAAAGTGCAGATCCCCTCTGTGCTGGGCTGAGGTGGGTGATACCCAATTAGTCAGGGGGCAAGCTTCCGACAGTACTCTCATCGGTCCGGAGATCATTCGGGAAACGACAGAGAAAATCGTTCAGATTCGTGAACAATTAAAAGCCTCTAGAGACCCACAGAAGAGCTACGCTGATAAAAGAAGAAAACCTTCGGAATTTCAGGTGGGAGACAGAGTCCTTCTCAAAGTCTCACCCTGGAAGGGCTTGATACGCTTCGTAAAGTGTGGGAAGCTTAATCCGATATACATAGGGCCTTTCGAGATTCTTGCAAGAGTCGGCCCCATAGCTTACAAACTCGACCTACCCAACGCACTTCGTAACGTACATTCTACATTCCACGCATCTAACTTGAAAAGTGTCTGTCCGACGAGACTCTTGTAATCCCACTCGACGAGATCGAGATAAACGAGAGCCTCAAATTTGTGGAAGACCCAGTAGAGATCATGGACCGTGAGGTCAAGCAGACGAAGCAAAGCCGTATCCCTATCGTGAAGGTTCGCTGGAACACCAAGCGAGGACCGGAATTCACTTGGGAACGCGAGGATCAGATGAAACTGAAATACCCTCATCTTTTCGCTTAATTGTTTGTAACTTCTTGTTTGCTGAAATTCTAATTTCGGGACGAAATTCCTTCTAACGGGGGGATGATGTGACAACCCGGAATTTCCATTTTGTACAAACATTAACTATTCAATAGAAGCTTGTCTAGTTTCTATGAATTTCAGGCTTTTCCGAATAAGTTTGTGTACATTAGGATTTACATTTAAGGAGATATCAGGAGAGTGGATGCTCATGGGTTTGTGAAACTTGAGCATTTTAAAACTTCATAATGTTAGAGTCCAATTCTAGAATAAAAATATTTTCTGCCAAACATATTTCAGGAATATAAATAGATTTTTGAACAAAATTCATTCATTATTCACATTTCCAACTAGAGAAAAGCTATATTCTCTCTCACGGATCTTCGGGTTTTCATCCCAAATTGTGAGTACACTTCTCTAGTTGTGTTATAATGTTTGTTTTATGCTTATTAACATAGATTGCATGTCAAATATGTGAGATCTGGGAGTTTACTGCCCAAGAACGTTCTTGGGGAGTAAACTCCAAAATGAAGCTTTAAGGCTATCTAGTCCCATTTCCTTGTTAGGTAGCTAGCTTAGGATATTATGTATGATCATTTGAGACTAGAAAACAATCAAGAACACATAGTTTTAGGACTTTACGTAAACACCATTTTCAAGGGCTTAATGTGCCCTAATCACCCCTAAGGCTTTAGACCTTAACCCTCAATTACTTGTAGCTAAAATGGGGACTTTAACACATCAAAATCACCCCTAAAAGGGAGTTTACGGCCAAGAAATGGATCTTGGGCCGTAAACTCCAAGTAAGGGCACCAAAGTGTGCCTAGGGTTCCCCTTAGCCTAAATCAAAAGCCTAGAAATTATCCTACTTGTGCAAGGGACTTGAAATAATTAAAACATGCATCCCATGAGATTTTACGGCCATAAACTCTAAGGGATATGGTCTTTTGGCCGTAAACTCCTCAAAGGAGTATAATCTATGCCCTAAACTACCCAAAGGATTAAACCACCAAGCTAGGCTTATTCTAGAAATCATTTAGCACCTTAAAACACCCAAAACCACCAAGATTGGAGTTCACGGCTGTAAACTGAAGGGTTTACGACCGTAAACTCCTTGTGTGGGGTTTATTGGGTAGTAAACTCTTATACAAGGTCCTTTGGTGCATTAAACCCCTTTAGCCTTGTCCCATAGCAACTTAGAGGCAACCTTTAGGACCTATAACACTTATACAAAGTGTTTACATGTTCCTAAGTGTCCCAACTTATTTCATTAAGTTATTATTTGGCTAATTAGTTATATATATGCTCATTATATGATAACCAGGCTCGTGCGTGTGAGCAAGTCTCCGTTTGCCACCTAGCACGGTATCCGACACTACAATCCAAACCACTCACCACAAGTGAGTTCATACCCCTTTAATTAACCTTTGAAATACTTTAAATGTTTTAAATACTTTATGGGGGGAATACAAGTTAAATGCTTATAGTTATTGTATCCATCACATGTGATTACATTAATCATATGTGATTAATAACTAGAAAACCAATGATTTTATCACTGTTCAAATTGTTTATCAAACTGCTTTACTTCAAAATGTTTTACAAACTCTTTTACTTATCAAATGCTTTTATTAAACTTTGTTTTACTTCTTATAAATTGCAGGCCCATATATGTATAGATATATAAGTAATGTTTAAAGGGCTTAGGAAGGCCATCCGCCCTATTTCCTTTTTCTCGATTTGGATGTGGTCTGGTGGGATTTCGGGTAATCCGTCCGAAGGTCGTTTCAATATTAGTTATATATCAAATATACATATATTGACATAAAATTACTTCCATATTCATGCGTACTATACACGTCATTAGTAAGTTACCATAGGGGTAACACAGGATCATACTACTACAACTTCTAGATCAATGAGTCAGTTCATTCATGAGTCTATACATTACATTACTATGAGAACATATACATTACATTACTACGAGAACATACACAACTATACTAGAAAGAGAACATATACAACTATACTAGGAGGAGAACATATACAACTATAGTAGAACAAGAAACATTACACTATATATACAAGAATACGTTAACAATTGTGATCCACTGTATTGCTGCGTGCCTTAAATGTCATGGCCCGAGTTGTAGCCAGAATTCTCTTGGAGGGAGAGCGTGAGTTTGCGTATAGATCTATACTGGATTGACTATCCTACACCTTGCTGCTAGCTACAGCCGGACCTGCAAGTCTGCGGGTGCCAAACATCATTCCGTTATTACGACCATTCGTATGTCGTTGTTACCAGTCGATAGTATGGTGCAATTTATCACATTATACCTTAATATAAATCCGGTTTAAGGTAGTTAGTACAACAGTAGTTCCTATAATACAAAACTACAGTACTACAATGATTTAACCATTACGTATTTTTAGTGATTATTTCACTTAAACATTAATGTACAAACTATATTTGTTAAATGATAGTTACACTTGGGAAATTACACACTTTTACAACAAACGAGCATACAAAACAGTTAAGCCTTGGTAGAAGGGTACTTTAATAGAAAATATAGGTTTTTCTGAGAGATTCAAACTTTTACAAACACTTACATACATTTTACAAACTTACACTTGAGACACGTTCAAACGTTTTGATTGTTGGGTTATGAGCATTCTAACACTTCCTAAGTGTACATGCAACCCTAAATACCTTGGATCTATGTTTTCTCTATTATACATGCAAATAAGAACTTCCAAGGTATTATCCTAATCTAGCATATAAAACAATAACTATAGCAAGATAGAATACATACCTCTTTGATGTAGAAAGTCTTCATGAAGCTTGAGTGCCAAGTGCCCCAAGTGTGACACCTCAAATGGAATCACAATCATCAAAACACATGGAATGACTTGAGAGAAAACCCACACTTCATGAAATCGGCTAGCCCTTCTAGTACACCCACTAGTGCCGATTTTGTCAAGAATAATATCTTTATATAGTGTTACAATTAGGGCAAACCCTAATTGTCATGACTTTCCATTTCCTTGGATCCATGGGTTCAAATACACCATGGAGCATCCATGAACCATCCTATGGGTTTTAGCCCAACTTGATTATCCATGGAGCATTAGCCCACTATACAAGTATGGATGATTTACACAATCAACCCATATATTTAATTAGTCTTCTTTTGATCACTTAATTAATCCTAGATTAATTCTTGATCAATACTAATTAAATAATCTTATTATTCTTATTATTAATATACTAGAACTTATAATATATTAATAACCATAAGTGTCTTATTTCTCTCATCCAAGTGCATGATGGTATGCAACCCAAATGGACCATGCCAGGTCGGGTCAAGTCTTACCAAATATAGTTATGGACTTAGACATTAATCCAACAGTCTCCCACTTGGATAAGTCTAAAACTATTATTGCGTATGACTTCAGGAACCAACTGGCAATCGTAGCTCTCAAAAGCTTCTGTCGAACTCTGACCTTGTAGATGAACTCTGACCTTTGTCAGTGACTTGTCCATTAGATAAGGGATCATATATTCCTCCATTCTAGATATCATATGGACTGAGACATGGATTATAATCATTCTCTCTGTCCATTTGTTGTTTCCCGATTTCCGATTTACGACGACTGACTAATTGAACAAATCAAATCAGTCCTGGCCCGGCCGAGCACTTCCATTTGTCATCATCAAATCATCGAGGGGCCCACAGATATCACTTTTATCCCGAAGGTAAAAGGAACGGATAAACTTCGACTCATATGGCTTGTTCTACTACTTGTTGAATCATACACAAAGGCACGTTTTATAGCACAGAGTTACCAAATGCGTTTTCGTGCTATCAATGTACTATCAACTCATAGTAACAGCTCATATCTCTAGGTTTGAAGAATATAAGATATTATCGTCTCATGATCACTCGTGATAAAATCCATGAAGTGATTCCAATGAGCGCGGGTTGAATCCAATACTCAGAACTTATGAGCACTCATGATTGTTGTAGCCTTGTCCAACACCTTAGACCTCTACAACCCATCATGACAGTCTTAATTCATATCTACTTCCAACATATGACCGACTGTGGATGGTTTGAATAACTTAGTCATTCCGGAAGAATAACCCAGTTTATTCGGGAAGTCAAAACATGCAAAGTGAAACACAATACTAATAGAATCCAATATGGTATCAACCCTTTGAACATAAATAAAACACCTTTTATTTATCACCATATGATTACACATTATTCATTGTACACTGTCTCAGCTATCAACTTTATTCTTGAATTTAAAACAATAGTTGTCCCATGCTCCAAGCATGTACACTATGTTTTCTTTCAAAACACTAGTCATGCCACACACTAAGTATGCATACTATGTTTGTCTATGATCTTTACTTTGTGAACTAGATCCATTGAACATAACTTCAATGATTCTCTTTTCACACGCCCAAATCCTTACTGCAAATGCAAGAATTCCAAATTTATCCTCTTGTAACGATTATGCACAAAGTCAGAAAGACTTGACAACAATCATTACAGAGTATTCCAAAGGAGATCAGCTCCTTGGAAACATCCTTCTTGTATTAAGTTTCCTAATCTTAAACAGATTGAAAATTCTAACTTTGAAACATTTCCAGATTCCATTTTGACTATCACTTCTGAACAAGAGTTGCCTCCTTACGGATTATGTCAATATGGTCCTTCCAGAATTATCACTATACTTCCAATTGTCCTTGAGTAACCAATCTTAGGTAAACCTTAGATTGTCCTCGACAATTGTTTAATCCTTTTAGTCATATCCAGTTCTAAACCTTTTCCCTTCTTAATGCCCCAGGCATTTGGAAAATTTTAGAACGGATGATTATAGCACATGTAATCGATCCTATACCCGAAGCATATGGGACACGATTCATGATGTCTCACATAAAGACTAAACCAGTCTTTTGCTATAATATGTCCATTTCAATTTGCCAAGTTCTCATAATTCAGATTATGAAAAGGGATGCCGTAATCATAATCGAATTTTAGAACGCAAATAATGGACCCATATACAGAATTTCCTTATGTTGAGCCATTCCAACATGAAATTCATATATATTTCCTTGACTAAATGATTAAAACCTCACGATCTAAGCTTATAGATTTGAGACGAAGCATAATTTCCTCTCCCTTAATTATAGCAAAACAACTTTTTCCCAATTGAAACCTTTGTTTTCTATAATTAACATTGCTAGCTTGCAATACTTAACATAATTATCATGCTCCCACTATCATGATGATTATTAGCATAACACTTATGCTCCCACTAGCTTTGACATGTACTCAGAAATCAGCTGACTTTCTTACCAAAGTTCAGATTTCTGATACTAGATTGTTTTGATAAGACTTTATCAAAATCATACACCTTCCCTTAGATAGCACACTTGTGTATCTAAACAATTATGAAGAGGGATGCCGTAATCATAATGTTTAGACCTTTTTGCCACTTCTCACAAGTCCATATTAGTGTGCCGGTTAACCACACGCGCTCCACTAACGACTTTGAGAATGCAAATATCACAATTGCTATCTAGATAAAATCTACTTAGTGAAAGTGTTTCCTCACCATCATTTTCATGAATCGGAGAGAAACCTTATGACACTTAGATTTAATGGTGTATGTGTTCTTATCCATGTGAATTGTCAAAATCATAGTCACTAGACAAAGATAATGACAAATCCAAAACCATATGGATTGAACTCAATCTTAACTTCTTGCCACTAGGCAGCTCAAGGGCCTGCCATTGCTTCCAAGTTGTTATGCAACACATTGAGAACTCTAAGAACTCATATGCAAAGCCAACTTCAACTGGAATGGGCACAGAATATGTCAACACGATAGGTTATAAACCTCAAGTCGTGTGCTAGTGAAGAACTTCAGGTTCTATTCTTGATTAGTTCTTGAGACTTTCAAGACCTTTAAGACTCCCACTGTCCTCTTGACATATAAGACTCCCTTGTCAAATATCCAAGAGATAGTGTGGATTCTAATCAAGACAAACACTTCACACAATTGGCCTTAGTTGGTCTTTGTTTTATCCAAAACATCACAACTTACCAATTTCAAATGTGCAAGAGTAGAAAACTTTTACTCTTACATTTGACAAGTGTTTTAAACCTTCTTTTGAGACATGTCACTCAAGTTACAATCTTGGAGTATGACTCTAAGACTTGTATTGGAACGAAGTATGACTCATCTTCTTGATTTAACCATTTCAACAATTCAAGATCCTCTTCTTAGTCATAAGAATGCACTAAGATTTTCTTAGAGAACTAATTGTGCTATGGTTTCTTAATCATTAAGATGATCACAAAACGGATACTAAAGGACTCTCCCATCTTTTCAGATTTGAGAAACTTTTATCCTTCTGCCTAAATTGATTCTTCTTATTCGCTCTGCCATACATTGGAACCTTTTTCCAATGTCTCAGAGTTACACTTAAGCTTGTAAATATAATCATATTTACTGAGCTTTAGTAAACTATGACGAATAGTCTTACCAATCTTTTGTGGTGGACTAAATCAGTGCACAAAACTATGTACTTGATCCTTTAGTCCATTACTTGACTCACACATCCATGTGAATAAGTAATTAGTCTTAATTTTTTCAAAACTTGAAAGTTCTCATTCATCATGCTATAAACTTGCATGATTCCAAGTTACGGTCCACTTGAAACTTGGGTGATGAGAATCTTTCCTTATTTGGTAACCTAGACATTACCACAGATGAAAGAATCAATTTCATATTTCCACTTTTGCTCTTAATGGAATCACATAAGCAACAATTTTTCCTCAAATGCCATTGTAAGGATATTTTTAAAATAAATAAAATCAAAAATTTTTCTTTTATTTTAAAACTTTGCGGAAAAAACTTATCCTTACAATCCATATGAAAACTTGTTGTTATCTATTCCTTAAGCAATATCTCATAACTCCTAAGAAGTAGCTCAAGAATCCGATTTTTCAAACTATGCGATAGAAATCCATCTACGCCATCAGATTCAGCATATTCTTTCTTTAAGTTTCTTCACCTTTTTCTTTCATTCTTAAAACATCACTATGTGACCTAGTCACATCATGTATCAAGAATCTCAGAATAGAAACTTAACAGAGTTAGATAGTGGAATTTACCTGAAGTAGAGTCAAACTTATTGACTTTAACATCCTTAGGTAAATTTTATGGCAGCTTCGCAACCAATGCCCCTTTCTTTGGCAATATAAACATATGGACCCTTTGATAATGGTACACGAGACTATCACAGACTTAGCTTTTTCTCTTTACCATTTGGTCAACCGAGTTGACTATGGCCGATCCTTTTCCATTGGGAAGAGAATGCTTTACTAGATATCCAATGTCACTATTGTCAATGTCCATAAAGTTTTTAGGAAGTTGATCTTAGCAAATAGATAAGATCATTAAGGGTCTTGTCATAGTCTGTTTCATAGGTGTTCCAAAAGAACTCACTATGTGACTTAGAAAGTGATTGAACCACCAACTTTCTCAAGACTTTGACACCCAACTCTCCCGGCTTGTCAATATGTGACTACATCTCCAAGATGTGTTCACACCTAGACCTTGCCTTGCCAATAGGGCTTGAGTGACCTTAAACTTTTCAAGAACTTGTGGGTTGGGGAGAATAATTGGAGGAGGTGAAAGAAGTATGATTTCCAAAGGACATCATCTTCATTTAGAAAACCTTGTTTCACTAGATTTGGGAAGATCATAGGTGTCTATTACAGACATCTTTTGGGAGATATTCAAGATAGTTGATTTAAAGTCCTTAATATGACACCCAATATGAAATATTAAGGCTAGGACCCAACAAACTATTTTATAACTTAGAAGAGGTATGCCGTAATCCAAGCTATAAAATATTTGAAGGTAGGTGAATGACGATTCACCAATTTCCACCAAGATAAACGAAATGTATCATTAGGTTTTTAATTGGTTTTGAAACTCCTAGATCTTTGAGATTCATTGAACTTTTCAAAGGCATGTTTCAATCTCGAGTGTGCCCTTCAGGTTTTGTGACTGGGATGCCGAGGATCACAAAACAAGGTGTGAAGTAACCATGCAAATCACTTGGTACCCTTAATAAATTACCCCTCAATCGATGTGCCGGTTAACCACACACGCTCCATCGATACTATGATAAATATTAAGTCACCCTTTACCTACCTTGTTAAGTCCAAGTTAGTGTGCCGGTTAACCACACACGCTCCACTAACGACTTAGACAAAGTGTAAAGTGTAATTTCATGGATTAGCACCTTATTCACATTTTTCCTAAGTAACTAAGATTGGGTATTATTAAGAGTTTAGTTACTTAGTATTTTTCATTAATACTTTTAATGAAGGGAGAATTCTAGTCCAGTCAAACCCGTTCGGCTAACGACCCTCCACCAGTCAAGCAAGCGGTGGGTGAGAGTGGACACCCATTAAGTTGCCATTTTATAGGCAACAACCTTATACCCACCTTATAGACCGGCTTCGTGAATGAGGCGTACTAGCGGTAAGACTGACTTTACTCTTATACATATATATATTATTAACTTATAATATTATAAAGTATAAGGGTTGAATTTTAACTTTTAAAATTCTAAGGGCTAACTTGGAATTAAAGTATTCATACTTGAAAACTTTTCAAATTCCAAAACTTGAGGGCAAGTTTTGAAACTATTCAAAACTAATTAATTCCATAACTTATGTGTTTAAAGTAGTTTTAATCCAAAAACTCTTCAAGTTCCATAACTTGAGGACAAGTTATGGAAGACTTTAAACTAATAAAAGAAGTAACTTTTCCTTTATTTTATAACTTATGGATTTAATTATGGTTACATATTTTTCTTTAATGAAGTGACTCTTGAACTTTCATAACTTGAGGACAAGTTATGGGGTCATAAAAATTATTCAATGACACAAGACTCTTCATTTTGTAACCATTGCCAACTCTTATGAATTTTATGAGTCTTTAATGTGACTCTTCATGTAACTTGAGGACAAGTTACACAAACACATTTTATACTCAACTCTTAGATTAAAATGGATTGAAAACAACTATTTCACTCAACATTTCTATTAATCTAAGCAACTCATAAGAACAAGATAATTCAAATCAAACTTTTTCATGTAATTAGTCTAAACCTTAAACTAATACAAAACATGAATCTATTGACAATTATCTTTGAAAATGGATTAGCATGAACATTACCACATCAAAAACAAGTTTATAAGTTCAAAACAACTTAGGGTAATGTTCCTAGTCCATTTCTAGCCAAAAAACTCGAAAATATGCTGTCTGGGGGTCCAACTCGTCGAGTGCATGAACAAACTCGGCGAGTTGGATCGAATTCATCACTTTTTAGGCATGGACTCGTCGAGTCTCCTGATGGACTCGTCGAGTCTGATGGCCAGACAGCACCAGATTCGTTTTTTCAGCTTCTATTGCAGGTATAACAAGAAAACAAACCTGGCTCTGATACCACTGTTGGGTTATGAGCATTCTAACACTTCCTAAGTGTACATGCAACCCTAAATACCTTGGATCTATGTTTTCTCTATTATACATGCAAATAAGAACTTCCAAGGTATTATCCTAATCTAGCATATAAAACAATAACTATAGCAAGATAGAATACATACCTCTTTGATGTAGAAAGTCTTCATGAAGCTTGAGTGCCAAGTGCCCCAAGTGTGACACCTCAAATGGAATCACAATCATCAAAACACATGGAATGACTTGAGAGAAAACCCACACTTCATGAAATCGGCTAGCCCTTCTAGTACACCCACTAGTGCCGATTTTGTCAAGAATAATATCTTTATATAGTGTTACAATTAGGGCAAACCCTAATTGTCATGACTTTCCATTTCCTTGGATCCATGGGTTCAAATACACCATGGAGCATCCATGAACCATCCTATGGGTTTTAGCCCAACTTGATTATCCATGGAGCATTAGCCCACTATACAAGTATGGATGATTTACACAATCAACCCATATATTTAATTAGTCTTCTTTTGATCACTTAATTAATCCTAGATTAATTCTTGATCAATACTAATTAAATAATCTTATTATTCTTATTATTAATATACTAGAACTTATAATATATTAATAACCATAAGTGTCTTATTTCTCTCATCCAAGTGCATGATGGTATGCAACCCAAATGGACCATGCCAGGTCGGGTCAAGTCTTACCAAATATAGTTATGGACTTAGACATTAATCCAACATTGATAACAAACATCGACACTAAAATACTGATGAACTCACCAGCTTAATGCTGATAAACTCTTTCAAAATAACTTGTATTCTCAGGTCATCAGTAGACAGGTACCGATGCTAGCTTTTGAGAAGATGGAGCGCATTCAAGACTCATCTTATTATTTTGATGTACATTATATTTTTGGTGTCTAAAACTATACAGAACACGCTTGTATTAAAATTATATATTTAATGGAATGGATGATGTTGTTTGCTTATTTACATTTACTGTGTTGTGACACTATACATGACGTCCTCCGCCCCAGAACGTTTTCGCCATTCTTGGTTTTGGGGTGTGACACCCACCTGGAATTCCAATGGTTTCCTTCGCTTGTCAGCGTAGCTTTTCTGTCGGTCTCAAGAGGCTTTCAATCGTTCACGAATTTGAACGATCTTCTCTGTCGTTTCCCGAATGATCTCCGGACCCGTGAGAGTGCTTTCAGGAACTCGTCCCTTAGCTAACTAGGTATCACCCACCTCAGCCCAGCACAGAGGGGATCTGCACTTTCGGCCATAGAGGGCCTCGAATGGAGCTGCCTTTATGCTCGTGTGATAACTGTTTGTGACAACCCGATATTTCAAATCTTTGTAATTACCTAAAATGTCAAGTAATGTAACCACTTTTGAATTAATAAAATTAACTTTGATAATAAAATGTCCAAAAAGTTCTATTTAAATTCCCTCTATGTTTAAATGTCATTAAACCGAGGTCGTACGTAAAAAGAACGCCCAAATCCGACTTCGTATATTGAAGTTAAGATTTTTCCAAGTTCGGCTTAGCAACAGACAACTAAAAACTCGAATCGGAGATCGAGCGACTTTTGGCCGGAATGACCTAAACGAGAATCGAAGGTCTCGACAATGGTATTTCAGCGGTGAAAAGTCTGGCAAAAACCGACGTCAGATAAAGAAGTTATGAATTTTTTAAAGAAATTCCTTAATCACGTCATTTTATGATTAAATAATAAAAATAATTTTGGAATTTGCCAATGGAGTCTAAACGAAAGTTGTAGAGCGTAGTCTCACCTTCGCGTGGATATAAAGGCCATCGAAAACGGAGTTCGTATGCAGGAGATATGATTTTTTGAAGTTTATTAAATAATTTATATATATATTTAAATCAAAAATCCGGTAATATCCGAAGGAAGAGTCAGCGTCCTCATCCGAGTTACGCGTTGCGTAACCTCGTACGCCCCGCGTACCCGAGGGCCTTGGTCTCGGTCCGTCTACGTCGCCCCTATGCGAAGCTACCGACCCGCCCCATCCGACCCGTCCCATCTGATCCGTCCCATCCGAAGCCGAGGCAATCGTGGACTCGCTCATGCATGACGTACACGTACGCGCTGCGTACGAGCGTACGCCCCGCGTACGGAGGCTTCTCAGACCCCCTATAAATAGAATGCGAGGGTTTCCGGAAAAATTGCTCATTTCTCTCCTTTCTCTCACGATCTTGCCTCGATTTCCATGCCCGTTCAAACCCGAAGCTCTGGTCTTTTTGCTCAAGTCCCGAGGGTTGATTTTACTCCCGAGATTCCCGAGAATCCCGAGAAAAATCCGTTTCTCAAGACGAAACTCTGCCCGGTTTCCCATCTCGCTATCTTCAAACTTTCAAGTGAGTTCATACCCCTAATCAATATTTTAAATGATTTTAAATGCTTTAATGGGGGGGGGGGGGGAATACAAGTAGAAACAAACATGTTATTAATTCATTGATATGTATTTTATAACTGTGTTTTTCATTTAACATATTTCACATGCTACAAAATGTGATGCATGAAATGGTTTTACATCCTAAAAGCACATTGTTACGAAATGTTTTACCTTTGAAATGTTTATTAAAATGACATCAAGTCATTGTTAATTATTGTTCAAAACCCATAAGATGTCTTACAAAACCATTTTACATTCTTGAACTAAACTATGCATATACACTTATATTCTTATATATGTATTGATGTTATAGTTTACATCTTTCATTTAGTTTCCCACCCCCTTGAGTAGTAAGAGTGTATAAACCTACATGATCAACCAATTATATTACAGTAAATTATCATAGGGAAAATTTTAAGATATCAAACATTACTTCCATTACAAGGAATCACACAAGAGTCAGTTCATTCATGAGTCTTTACTAGTACATTACCTGATACATGAGTACCTTTACATATGCTTACATGATACATGAACACGCTTACATGAACACATTACATGAATACCTTTACGTAGATACACCGACCTGTGTATACTTACATGAATATCTGAACCTCGGTTCATTAGGATGAATTATTAGTACCTTCAGTAAATCATCCTGCCCATCCCAGTTCAACGGGAGTCAGTTACGGGACTAACCATTCCTGGAACCTATTGTTCGCTACAGAGGTTAATTGGACAATCTTCGGATGTTCATTAGGTTATCTATTTCACTTATAGCAAGGTAGAGTCAGTTACGGGACTAACCATTCCTGGAACCTACTGTTCGCCATAGAGGTTAATTGGACAAATCTTAGGATGTTCATTGGGATGTTCATTACGTTGTTTACTTCGACTACATCGATGTAAAGTCAGTTACGGGACTAACCATTCCTAGAATCTACTGTTCGCCACGGAGGTTAAATTGAACAATCTTCGGATGTTCATTAGGTTATGTCTTTCGCGTCAGCGATGTTGTGTTATCTCCGGGTAACCCAAGAGTAATACTTTCATGGTTATATTTTCCTATTCACTTTATGTTGTGATACATTCACATAAACGATGACTTAGACTAAGCACTTTTAGTACTAGTCAATACAAAGGAAAAACTATCATTTTACAAATAAAACATTCGGGTCTTGGTAGAAGACTACATTTCATACTTATAGAAAATAAGGGTTTTTCTAGGGATTTAATACTTACCTCAACATTTTCATTTAAAGGTTTACATGGCTTTCATAACAGCTTTTCACAAACAAGGCAATGACACTTATATACTTATGAATTCACCAGCTTTAAAGCTGATACTCACTTTGAAGATAACTTGTATTCTCAGGTCATCAGCAGACAGGTACGGAGGCCAGGTTTTGAGAAGACGGAGCAGACAAGTCTCGTCTTTTATTTTGATTGTATATTTTTGGTGTCTTATTACAATGAAAGAACACACATGTATTAAACTTTAGTTATAATACAATGGATGATGTTGTTGCTTGTTTATTATATTACACTGTTATGATACGGTACATGATGTCCTCCACCCCTGAACGTTTCCGCCGTTCGTGGTTTTGGGGTGTGAGACTATTGTTGTAGGAAAATTCGACGAGGCGTAAATGGGTATCCCAAGCTTTTCCAAAGTCAATCACACAGGTACGCAACCTATCTTCTAAGGTTTGGATAGTTCTCTCACTTTGCCCGTCGGTCTGTGGGTGGTAGGCTGTACTCATTTCCAGCCTAGTTCCTAGGAACTTTGTAATGACTGCCAGAACCTCGAAGTGAATCTAGTATCTCGGTCCGAGATGATAGATAAAGGAACACCGTGCAGCCTTACAATCTCCTTAATGTAAGTTCTCGTAAGTTTCTCCATCTTGTCTGTTTCTTTGACCGGCAGGAAGTGTGCAGACTTGGTCACTCTATCGACGATGACCCATATGGAATCAAGTCCACCCGTCGTCTTGGGCAACTTGGTTATGAAGTCCATAGTGATCCGCTCCCACTTCCATTTTGGTATCTCCGGTTGTTGTAGAAGATCGGAGGGTTTCTGGTATTCGACCTTCACCTTCGCGCAAGTAAGGCACTTACTTACGAAGGTAGCAATATCTGCTTTCATGTTAGGCCACCAGTATAACTTTTTAAGATCCATATACATCTTATCTGAGCCCGGGTGGACTAAATAACGAGTGTTGTGAGCTTCCTTCATGACCAAGTCTCTGAAGCCACCGTCTTTCGGTGTCCAGATCCGATCCATGAGGTACAAGGCTCTGCCACCCTTGACTTCTAAGTTCTTATCCATCCCCTTAAGGGATTCACCAGCCACGTTTTCAGGTTTCAAAGCGTCGAGCTGAGCCTCCTTTATTTGCGTGGACAAGTGTGAATGGATATTTAGAGTCAAAGATTTGACTCTACGACCAGTATATTCTTTCCGACTTAGGGCGTCGGCTACTACATTGGCTTTACTCGGATGATAGCGAATTCCGCACTCGTAATCACTGAGTAGCTCGACCGACCGTCGTTGTCTCATGTTGAGCTCTTTCTGGTCGAAAATGTGTTCTAGACTCTTATGGTATGTAAAGATCGTGCTTTTCATACCATATAGGTAATATCGCCAGATCTTCAGAGCAAACACAACTGCTCCTAGCTCAAGATCGTGGGTGGTGTAGTTAACCTCATGTGTCTTCAGCTGTCTCGAGGCATAGGCTATGACCTTACCTCGCTGCATCAGAACACATCCGAGTCCTTGATTGGATGCATCGCAATAGACAATGAAGTCTTCTATCCCTTCGGGGAGGGATAGTATCGGGTCGGTGCACAAGGCTCGTTGAGCGTTTGGAACGCACTTTCCTGCTTCTCTTCCCAGTCAAAGGCCACGCCTTTCTGGGTCAGGGTTGTCGGAGGTTGCGCTATGCTGGAGAAGTTCTGAATGAACCTGCGATAGTAGCCAGCGAGACCTAGAAATTGACGAATTTCTGTAGGTGTCTTCGGTGCTGACCAGTTCTCAATGGCCTTGATTTTGGAGGGGTCCATGTGTATTCCCTATTCGCTAACAACATGGCCCAAAAATTCAACTCGTCGAATCCAAAATTCACATTTGGAGAACTTCGCGTAGAGCTTCTCCGCTCGCAATGTTTGTAAGACTCTACGGAGATGTTGACTATGCTCCTCCTTACTTCGGGAGTAGATGAGTATGTCATCAATGAAGACGATGACGAACTGATCCAAGTAAGGACGACACACCCTATTCATCGGATCCATGAATACTGTGGGCGCGTTAGTTAATCCGAACGGCATCACTACAAACACGTAGTGCCCATAACGAGTTTGGAAGGCTGTCTTGGGAACATCCTCCTCTAACACTCGTCATTGGTGATATTTGGATCCTATATCTATCTTCGAGAAATAGTTGGCTCCTTGAAGTTGATCAAATAAATCGTCAATGCGTGGCAAGGGATAACAATTTTTAATGGTAAGTTTGTTGAGTTCTCTATACTCGATGCACATGCGAAATGATCCATCTTTCTTCTTGACGAACAAGACCGGTGCTCCCCATGGCGAGAAGCTTGGTCGAATGAATACCTTCTAGAGAAGTTCATTAAGTTGACTGGAAAGTTCCTGCATCTCGTCCGGTGCCAGACGATAAGGAGATTTGGCTACTGGGGTAGCTCCTGGCACTAAGTCGATTATGAACTTGACTTGGCGTTGCGGTGGTGAACCGGGAAGTTCTTATGGGAAGATTTCGGGAAAGTCGCGTACTTCTGGGATGTTCTGGATATCTTTCAGTTCTTGACTGGTATCGACGACGTGTGCGAGGAATGCATGATTTTCCTTTCGCAAGCACTTCTGTGCTTGAATGCACGAAATGATGCGAAGACTCGTACTAGGTTTGTCGCCGTAGATAATTAAGGTTTCGTTGTTAGGAAGGTTAAGACGAACTGCTTTTCAAAGCACATTATGTCGGCGCGAAGAAGACTCAACCAATCCATGCCAATGATAACGTCGAAAATTTTTAATTGGGACTGGCATGGGATCTATCTTGAAAGTATGGCCATCTAAAGTTAAGGTACAACCTACGTATATGCAGTTAGTACTCTCCGTTTTCCCGTTAGCCATTTCTACCGTGAATGAATTTTCTAAAGCACAGGGTTTTTGTTTAAGCAGGTGTGCAAATTTGTGGCTTACGAAACTTTTCTCAGCTCCACTATCGAAAAGTATACAAGCATATGAGTTATCAAGGAGAAACGTACCAGTAACTATCGTAGGATCAGTTATCGCTTCCCCGTGGCCTAGGGCCATAACTCTTCCTACTCCTCCAGCCATCCCCACTTTAGGGCAGTTCCTCTTGTAGTCGCCTACCTCGCCACACCCGTAGCAAGTTTGGCCCATATCGGCGTTAGGAACTTGGGCGGCCTGAGCTATTGGAATCTTGCAGAAACGGACTGTGTGTCCCTTCCTGTTGCAGTTAGAGAACTGCATCTCCTTGCAAGGTCCTTGGTGGTGGAAGTTGCACTTGGTGCACTTCGGAAGGGTTCCAGCATAAGTTTTTGCTGGTAAGGGGTTCGTAGGGACAATGGGAGTCACTGTGGCAGCATTGATCGCCACAAGTTGTTGTTTCTTGGAGGATCCTTGCGAAGTCCCTCTTTTCCTCTTATTCCACCCCTTCCTGTTGTGGTTGGGGTTGGACTTTTGTGGTACGGGTGTAGGGATTGTTGGGTTCTGAGGTTTTCGGTGATCGATGAGAGATTGTGCCAGTTCCTTGGTGCTATAGAAGGTAATAGACTTGGAAGCGATCACACTTGACTGGATCTGGGGCGACAGTCCCCAGATATATCTCTCTATTTTTGCTCTCAAGAGCAACCATATCAGGGCATAGGTTTGCTAGATCACAGAACCTGTTTGTGTAGGTCGTGATGTCGGATCCAACCGTTTGAAGACCCCAGAATTCTTGCTCGAGTTTCTGTACCTCACCTCGAGGACAATACTCTTTCATCAGCATGTCCTTTAACTTTTCCCAGCTGATGGAATATGCCACCACCAAAGTCAGATAGTTAACATGGCTGTTACACCATGTTAGTGCTGTGTCAGAGAAGGTACAAGCTGCAAACTTGACCTTGTTGCCCTCCTGGGAAGCACAAATTTCAAAGACGGATTCCATCTTTTCAACCCATTGTCTCAACACCATAACACCCCCAGTTCCATTTAAGCTGCGGGGTTTGGCGATCGTGAAGTCCTTGTAGGTGCATTCCCGAGGGTGTCCATGGCTTTCGCCGTGGTTCGAGGGAGGTGCACCTGTTCCTGATCCACTAGGGGCAGGAGCGTTGATTGCTGACACAGCAGCTACAACTGCCGCTGTGAAAGCTGCCTGGAACATGTTGGCATCGAAAGGGTTAGGTGGTTGAAGAGGTTCTGGTGGTGGTGGAGGTGGTGGTATCAGTGTTTCGTTGTTTGGGTTACGCCTTGTATTTCTGCGTGGCAGTATCTTTAACTATACATTTAAAAGATGACGACATGGATAAGAATAAATGATTAATGAATGTGTCTCATGGACTAACTACCCATAGCCCAACAACAGAAGGAATAGTATCACTAAATGAAGATAACAGTATTTGGATAATAATTTCCATATGATTAGATATCTGTCAATAATACTGGAATTACAGATGTAACAAGTTCGGGAAAATTGGCCTAGGAGTAGGCCTTACATCAACCAAGATGGAAAATTTTGACAGAATTAAGACTAGATCAAGACCTAACAGGTCTAAGATTTATAAAGATAGGAAATTAGACCAAAGTTTTTACATAAAATAGGTTATATCCAAAAGATGAGTCGACGAGATTCTATCGGCGACGAGAACTGCTAGCATGAGTTCTTGATCCCGACAGTAGACGTTCCATGTCCCTCATACGCCTGTCAGCTCTCACTTGTTGAGCCTGAAGTTCCCTAACTTCAGCTTGAGTTTCAGCAAGTTCCCTCTACAGATTTGCATTGCGGACCAAAGTCCTTTCATGAGCAGACTCTAGTTGGCGAATGTGGACAGTGTTAACGCTAGAGTTGGCTTCAATCTCCACGACCCGGTCAATAGTTTCCTGACCTAGTATCGTGTTTCTGGAAATTCTACGAACCATGATGGGTAGGACCCTGTCAGTAGAACCTCTTTCAGTGAGGTTGTAGAAACTTTGGTCTCCATTGTAGGGAATGGGCTGACCTTGTTCCTGACTCCATCTAGTCAAGTTAGTGGGCCACAGATGTGTGGGTCCGTGAAACGCGGGACGGGGGTTCAGGTTTGGGTTTTGAGCAGCTGGGGGTAGGTTGTTGACTTCAGGCTCTGATTCAGAACTATCGGAAAAACCCTCAGCATGGTGATCATCCAAAGGGATTGGGTGATCATCTTCTGGTTCTGCCTCTAGCCAACCAGCATTGCCTTGGTTCGGGAAGTACGGATCGCCATGGTGAAATGCAGCCATTTTAATCAATGCGAGAAAAGGGATATAAGAAATAGCTAAAATAGACAAACTAACTAAGATAATTACAGTAAGACCAAATACTCCTATGGTATTTCTTTACGGTTGTGTTGGTAAGTTTTTAGACTTGTTGCCATATCACAACCATTCTTGGGCATATGCTAATCACTCCTCGGACCAGCATAGTTGATCAGGCTATGCCATTCTGAAGACTGACCATATATCCCCAGGCTTACTTGTGATATTCAACAATCGTAATACTTTTGTTCTTGTCATTGTGACACTGATTTTTGTATGAATGCAGGCACATATACTTACTTAAATATTTTAATATTTAAAAGTATAACTCTTAAACAGAGTGTTTTAATCCCCATGTATTTATAGTTAGTATATCTTTTATGGGTTGATATACTATATTCACTATAAACAATGCTCTGATTCCAATCTGTCACACCCCAAAACCACGAACGGCGGAAACGTTCCGGGGTGGAGGACGTCATGTATAGTATCACAATAGTGTAAAATAGTAAACAAGCAACAACATCATCCATTACATTATAAGTAAAGTTTTAGTACATGTGTGTTCTTTCATTGCAATAAGACACCAAAAATATACAATCAAAATAAAAGATGAGACTTGTCTGCTCCGTCTTCTCAAAACCTGGCCACCGTACTTGTCTACTGATGACCTGAGAATACAAGTTATTTTGAAAGAGAGTATCAGCTTTAAAGCTGGTGAATTCATAAGTATTTAAGTGTCATTGTCTTGCTTACTAAAAGCTGTCTTAAATGTCATGTAAACCTTTAAATGAAAATGTTGATGTAAGTAAGAAAAGCCCTAGAAAATCCCTTATTTTCTATCAGTTTGAGATGTAGTCTTCTACCAAGACCCGAATGTTTTGTTTTGACAATGTAGTCTTCTACCAAGACCCAAATATTTTGTTATGACAATGTAGTCTTCTACCAAGACCCGAATGTTTTGTTATGACAATGTAGTCCTCTACGAAGACCCGAATCTTTTGTTATGACAATGTAGTCTTCTACGAAGACTCGAATGTTTTGTTATGACAATATATTCTTCTACCAAGACCCGAATGTTTTGTTATGACAATGTAGTCTTCTACCAAGACTCGAATGTTTTGTTAGTAAAATGATAGTTTTTCCTTTGTTTTGACTACTACAAATAGTAATTAGTCTAACTCATCGTTTATGTGAATATATCACAAAATAAAGTAAATAGGAAAAATATAACCATGTAAGTGTTATCCCTGGATACCCGGATTAACACGCCATCGCAATAAGCGATATGAATAAGCTAATGAACCTCCGGAGATGATCCAATTGTCCTCTGTAGCAGCAGTAGGTTGGAGGAAGGGTTAGTCCCGTAGCCGACTCCTAATACAAGTGGTAACCTAATGATCATCCGAGGATTTTCATCTCATCGTCTGTTGCAACAGCAGGATGGAGGAATGGTTAGTTCCGATATTAATCTATCTATTATAAGAGATAACCTTAGACATCCATAGATGTTCATCACCTAGTGTTGCTAACAGCTGGGTTCCGGAATGGTTAATCCCGTCTAGACATCCCATCGAACAGGGATAGGTAGGAAAATTTACACTGAAGGTACGAATAAATCTTCCTCATAGTTCTAAGTACAAGTATCCAGGTAAGTGAATACAGGATAATGCACCTATGTAACAGTGTTCATGTATGGTATTCATGTAAGTGTGTTCATGTATCGGGTAAATATATGTAAACATATTCATGTATCAGGTAAGCATATGTATATGTACTCATGTATCAGGTAATGTACTGGTGTAGACTCATGAATGAACTGACTCTTGTGTGATTCCTTGTAATAGGAATAATGTTTGATATCTCCAAATTATCCCTATGATAATTTACTGAAAGGTAATTGGTAGTTCAAGTAGGTTTATACACTCATACTACTCAAGGGTGTGAGAAACTAAATGAAAGCTGTAAACTATAACATCAATACATATATAAGAATATAAGTGTATATGCATAGTTTAGTTCAAGAATGTAAAATGGTTTTGTAAGACATCTAAGTGTTTTGAACAAATATAAAAGTGACTTGATGTCATATTGATAAACATTTCAAAAGTAATACATTTGATAACAAAGTATTTTAAAGCTTGAAAAACATTTCATGCATCAGATTTTGTAGTATGTGAAATCTGTTGAATGAAAACACAGTTATAAAATACATATAGATGATTTAATAACATGTTGTTTTCTACTTGTATCCCCCTCGATTAAAGCATTTAAAATCATTTAAACATTGATTAGGGGTATGAACTCACCTGTAGATGGTGGTTCGGATGAACTGGACGGTGTAGGATTGCTAGGTGTCAAGTGAGGACTTGTACACACACTACGATCCTAATGAACATATAATCACACATATATGCACTCAATTAGTCTTAAATTACTAATTGATAAAGTTAAGACATCCTAGAACAAAATAAACACTTTATGTAAGTGTTTTATGCCCTAAGGATTGCATCTAAGCTATTGTGGGACAAGGTACTTAGGTTTAGGGTTCCAAAAGACCCCATATATGAGTTTACTCTCCATATACCATCACACATGGAGTTTATGGCCGTAAACTCCAGGACTCAATGTCTTTGGTTGTTTTAAGGTGTTAAATAATCCCTACAATTATTCCAACTTGGTGGTTAAGTCCTTGGAAGGGTTTGAGGCATAGAAACACTCCTTTGAGGAGTTTACGGCCCTAAGGCCATTCCCCTTAGAGTTTGCGGCCGTAAACTCTTAAGGATGGGTGTTTTTGATGCTTTCTCTTGCACAAGTGGGAACAATTCTATGTAAATGTCTAGGGATTTAGGTGCCTTAAAAGCACCCTTTGATCCAATTTATTGGAGTTCACGGTCCAAGATCATCTTGGGCTGTGAACTCCCATGTGTTTGAGTTTCTTGGTTGTTTTCTTGTCCCTAATACACTCCAATATGTGTCCAGAGTAGTAGGATATCAAAAGGGAAGGTCTAGTCTTTGTTTCGGGAGTTTACCGCCCAAGAACACCTTGGGGAGTAAACTCCTAAATCTAGTGATTTAGCCTTCTAAATCATGTTATAAACACATATTAAGCTTTCTAACACTACTAGAAAGAGGTACTCACGATTTGGGATAAAAACTCGAAGATCCGTGATAGAGAAAATGGCTTTTGTTTTAAGGTGTTAAACTCAGAATTCTATTTATAGTCCTGAGGTATTTTTGGCAAAAAATATTTTTATTCTTGAAATGTTCTCTAATATAATAGAGTGTTGGAATAACAGTGTTGCACAAAACCCTAGTGCACCCAGTATCCTGATAATTCTTGAAGTGTAAACCCTGAATTACTCAAACTTACACGAAAAGTCTGAAAATTAACTGTGACTGCTATAACTTCTATTGAAGTGATATAGTTTGTACATAATGGAAATTTCAGGTTCTCACAGTTGATTATGATGAGAGCTTTTCACCATTTGCAAAGATTAAGTCCATTAGGGTCCTGTTAGCCATCGCTGCATTTCATGATTATGAAATATAGAAAATGGATGTCAAAACCGCCTTCCTTAATGGAATTTTGGCTCAGGATGTATTGAAACAAGTACCTCATAGATGGAATGTTTGTTTCGATGAGAAAGTCAAAGAGTTTGGCTTTTCTAGGAGTGAAGATGAATCTTGTGTATATGTCAAGACTAGTGGGAGTATAGTTAGCTTTTTAGTACTGTATGTGGATGACATACTACTCATAGGAAATGACATCCCAACCTTGCACGAAGTGAAGTCCTAGCTTGGGAAGTTTTTGTCTATGAAAGACCTAGGGGAAGCTGCCTATATTCTAGGGATAAGGATTCTGAGAGACCAGAGTAAAAGACTACTTGGACTTAGTCAGAGTACCTACTTGGATAAGGTGCTGAAGAGGTTCAGCATGCAAGATTCCAAGAAAGGAGAGTTACCCATCCAAAGCAACGCCATACTGAGTAAGACTCAAAGCCCGAGTACCGAGGATGAGATAGCAGAAATGAGTCGAGTACCTTATGCTTCCGCTGTAGACTCGATCATGTATGTTATGGCTTGTACTCGTCCTGATGTAGCCTTTGCCTTGAGCATGGTTACCAGATATCAGGGTAACCCTGGCAACGCTCACTGGACTGCGGTAAAGAATATCCTCAAGTACATGCGGAGGACTATGGATTGGGTCCTTACCCTCGGTGGGAGTGATGACTTGAGAGTTGTAGGGTATAGTGATCCTAGCTTGCAGACGGATAGGGATAATTTCTACTCTCAGTCAGGCTGGGTCTTTACCTTAAACGGAGGAGCAATTACTTGGAAGAGTTCCAAGAAGGAAAAAGTGGCTGATTCATCTTGCGAATCAGAGTATATAGGAGCAAGCAAGGCAGCAAAGGAGGCGATATGGCTGAAGAACTTCATTGGATACCTTGGAGCGTATGGAAATTTTCTGTAATAGTGAAAGTGCAATTGCCTTAGCCAAGGAACCAAGGGTTCACGGGAGATCCAGACATATCAACAAAAATATCATCTCATCAGACATCGCATAAAAGAATGACTCCTCGTGGAAAACAGGGTATCATCGGATGGGAACCCAACAGATCCCCTCATAAAGGGACTGAGTCGGGTTAAGCATCTCTAGCATGCTCAGAACATAGGGCTGAAGGATGATATTAGTTTTAGTAGTTAGATAATTTTTGAAATTTGTATAGTCTAATTGACATTTGATGATGAATAAAAGTTGTGTTTATTTATCAGCAAAGTGTTGTTATCTTTTGTCAATCGTTTATTGTATTTCTTTTGCATGTTTTGAATTCCAGAATAATTATGTTTGGTATATCATATTATTATAATTCTCCATAGTCAGTCATATGTTAGAAGTAGGTATGAATCAAGACTGTCATGAGTTGGTTGTAGAGGCCTAAGTTGTTGGACATGGCTACAACACTCATGAGTTCTCATAAGTTCTGAGTATTGGATTCAACCGACACTCACTGGTATCACTTCATGGAATTTATCTCGAGTGATCATGAGACAGTAATATCGTATATGTCTTCAAACCTAGAGATATGACTTGTTGCCTATGAGTTGGTTATACATTCATTGTACGAAATCACATTGGTTACTCGATGTTATAAAACGTGCTTTTGTGTGTGATTCAACAAGTAGTAGAACAAGCATATGAGTCGAAGTTTATCTATTCTTTCTTTGATTAGAAGCGATATCTAGTCCCCTCAATGATTTTGTTTAGACCTATGTATTGGGCCGGACAGAACTAAGTTTATGTGTTCAATTAAGTTCGATGCCAAACAAATCGAAAATCGAGAAACAAACTGCGGGACAATAACTAAGACATTGTTCACTGTATTTGTTCAGCTGATATCTTGAACAGAGGATTATATGATGACTTATCTTAAATGGTGTATCATCATCTTCTGAGTTTTGAGAGACCTTGAAAGAGCTACGAGTGTTGATCGGTTCCTGAAGACATACTTGCAGTTATAGTTGTTAGACTTATCCAAGTGGGAGATTGTTGGATATGGTGTCTAAGTCTATTTGGGTGGCATGACATCATACTTTTAGATAGACTAAATGAGAGAAATAACACTTGTGGATTATTAATATATTATAAGTTCTAATATATTAATAGAATTATTTAATTAGTATTGATCAAGAATTAATTTATAATTAATTAAGTGGTCAAAAGATGGATAATTAAATATATGGGTTGATTATGTAAATCATCCATGACTTTTATAGTAGGCTAAAGGCTTCATGGATTATCAAGATGGGCTAAGACCCATAGGATGCTCCATGAAGGTTTAAACCCATGGGTCATGGACATGAAGAGTCATGTTACATTAGAGTTTACATGGTGTAACCCTAAGTGTAACATACTATATAAATAACATGACATCCACCAAAGCCGGCTAGATGATTTTGCAAGAGGGCTAGGCCAATTTTTCAAGTGTGCTACATTCTCTCCAAGTCATTCCAAAGCACTTGCTGTTGTGTGAAACATTTGAGGCATCACACTTGGGGTTCTACGCTCTCAAGGTTTTTCAAGGAAGCAAATCAACTACAAGGTAAGTAATTCTAGCCATCATTAATGTTAAAAGTTCCCCATGTATGCTAGATAGGATTATCAAACATGGAATTAAAATTTTGCATGTATTTTAGACAAGCATAGATCCATGGTTTTCTAGGGTTGCATGTACACATAGGAATGTTAAATTGCTCATAACCCATCAAGAATAACTCACCAAAGGAGTGCTAGAAGCAAGTTAGGAGGCTGAAATAGTGTTCACAACCCTAAGGAGGGTTCACGCTCCAAGAACACATAAGTGTTTACGGCCCACGTTGAAGGCTTCCCGGCCCAAGAACACGAAGAACACTTGATGATCTTGTAGATTGGTGAGTGTTTGAAGGCCTTTTGTGGTAGACCAAATATATGTAAAAGAAAAGGAGTTTTTAAGGGATGAAAAGGATGTTCTTGAATATGGTATTTGAGAGAGAATATGATAAATCACGACCATAAGTAGAATAATGAATTAAAAATGAGGAAAACTTATATATATATATATATATATATATATATATATATATATATATATATATATGTATATATATATATACATATATATATATATATATATATATATATATATATATATATATATATATATTTATATATATATATATATAAAGTATATATATATATATATATATATATATATATATCTATATATATGTATATATATATATATATCTATATATATATATATATATATATATGTATATATATATATATATATATATATATATATATATATATCGGGAGGTGTTTGCGGCCGAGGAGTTCACGACCGTGAATCGAGGGTTCATGGTCCGAAGCCTGATCGTGGTCCAAAGAGGTTCATGGCTCCAAAGGCTCACGGTTCCGATGTTTGCGGCTTACTGGTTCATAACTACGAGGGTTTTGGATTCCTAAGGCTTTTCCCTTCCAAACTATAACGCACTTACTTACAGGGCTTCAAAACTTATTAACCAATAATCCATCTAATTTAAGATAATGGAAGGAATAAGCTTGACCAAAGTTTACTTTATAAGAATAAAATTTTTGGGTTGTGACTTGTATAAATTATATTATTAATGCAATAGATGTTGTTGCTTGATTTACTATTATACATTGTTATGATATTGTACATCACGTCCTCTACCCCTGAAATTTCCGCCATCTCGGTTTGGGGGTGTGACACGTAGGATAGTGAAGGCTGAGAAGAAAGATCAACTTTTGATAATGTTTCAATGAAATCAGGAAAAAAATCTACGTTTCAAACACTTTATCATCTTTTGCAACTTTAACTTTCATGTCTTTGGAATAATCCATGTTGAACACAGTGATATCTTCTATCAAACGAGTGGTGATATTGGCAAGAACATCAATCTTCTCTTGCAGCAAGTTGTAACCTGCCGAGACATCAAGGTTTGAAGCTCATGAACCATAAGTCCAATAGAAACTTTTGTTTCAAACACCTTCTTCCCAAAAAGATCATGACGCTCTTTCGCTACTTCATGTAGTTTAGCAATATCCAAAATAACAATTCTCAGTCAAGACTCTTGAGCTTTCAAAAGATACTCAACTTCAACCCCACTAACATAACTTTTGCCTCTAGTATAAACCAAAAATTAAAGAAGAGAATTCATTTAAAATTAAGGATCTTGAATTATTTACCCGACATGATCAACTCATCAAAAATATCTTCTTCTTCAGGGTTGAATTGTAAGTCAGAAAACGACACCATATCATCATCATCATCATCATCTGCATCAATTTTCGTAATGTTCTTCTCAGGTTCTGTTAATTGTGAAGAGAATAAAGTAGAAATCGGTGCTTGCATGATACAGAAAAATGTTGGAGAAGGAATTGTACAAGAAATTGGTGTAACAGATGTAGGTGGTGAAGAAGATGGTTGCTATGGAGGAAAGTAATTTGTTTCGAGTTAGTAGTAGTAGTAATTTTGACAGTTTTCACCCATGTTGACATTAGTGTACATACTAGATAAGTTCACAATGGTGTCTGGAGTTTCGACCTCCTCCAAATTAGACTCAGTATTTGATCCTCCGGGTGGCATGACTTTCATTTTCTCATGGATTGTGGTAGTTTGTTATATACTTGAATTGATGTTTGCATTTGTATCATATACGTTTTCATTGACATTATAAGTACGTGTCTCCTTGAAAATTGACTTGACATAGGTATCCCTTCATGGTGACACATGAAATTCACCTCCCATATTTGTATCTTTTCCATCACTATCATTATCATATTAAAAAATAACATCATCTATCATATCCTCCACGAGAGTTTGTTTTCGCTTAATAAAATTTTGAACCACATCAAAACCACGTCTCTTTTGTGAGGCAGTAGAATTAGGAGACAAAATCTCCCTTACCACAATTCCTTTTATTGTAAATTGAAGTTTGTTTACTCTCTTGGACCCCCCCCCCCCCTTTCACAAAATTTTCTTCGTGATTAGGATATGTTGTAGCAATTGTCTTACATCGACTCACAACTATGTCGACTATAGGCTCAGTAGTGAATTTCATGGGTTCAGATTATGATGGTTTTGTTGCAGTTGTCTTTGTTTGTATAATTACCCCTTTGCCAGTCTTAGTGGGTACAGTCTCCTTATCAAACTCAGTTGGTACTTCCTTTGTCGTTTCATCTTGTTTCTTTTTCTTATGGCCCTTGGATGTTTTCGAAAAACCTTCAGTAGCATTAGATGGAATCTTTGGTGGTAGAATACCAGATGGAGTGGGGTCCATTGAAGCTTGATATTGAACAAACAATTGATGAGTATAATTCGCCAAATTGACCATCGAATCGTAAATTCATGCAACCATAGGAAAAATTGTAGCATCATCAACATAAATCTTAGGAACAGTCATGGATGGAAACACAACTATATCATCACCAGTTGGAAAAAGAATATCTGCCTAATTATAAACTTCTCTTAGAATCAGTCCATAAAACCTAGCACTCGAAACAATAGATGTTATTTTTGAATTAAAAATTGAGTTCCCAAATTCTTCCCACAACAAGGATGCATAAATCTTATTTTCCCCATAATATACCTCATCAATAAGTGAATAAACTTCCAGTTTTGCCTTATCCAACTTAAAACATCATCCTATTAAATAAATGAGATTAATACCAAAGAGAAAACTCCAAACACTAGGTAAGCTCGACTTCTTGAAATGACTTATAAATGAAAAAGTGGGTTGATGACCCATCTCGTTGAACATATGAATAACTTGTTATTGTGACAACCTGAAATTTCCATTCGGTCAAACCCTAAAAGTCAACCACTTCATATTATAAGACAAGTTCACTTATACTTTTTTTTGGGAAAAATAAGTTCATTTGATTATTTTAATATTATTTTTAAACGAGCAGGTGAAAGAAAGTGCCATCTCGGGTTTTGATTTTTAGAAACCGCAAACACCTCGCGTCTTCCCGACCAAACTTTTATGTTTGGGTTGAAAGATCACCCAAAAACCATGAACTTATACCTATGTATGAGTTTACTCCCCAAGACTAGTCATTATTGAGTTTACTCCCCAAACACCAAAAGAGTAAACTCCAAAATATCCTCTCAAGTATCATCCAAGTTTTTATTCTAGATCTTCAAACTAGTAAGTGTTCTAACCCTTTCAACTTAGTATATCACTTAATCTAGTGATTGTACATCCTTTAATCCATTCATTTATGTGTTTTAACTAGTTTTTCCAAAACACCAAGAACACACACTAGTGTTCTTGGACTTAAAGTTCATTTCAAGCTTCCACAATGTAAGTACTTCTATCCTAGAGTCATTTAAAGCTAGCTATACATGTTTGTACCAAGGAAAAGTCCCAAGAACACCAAGAGCAAGGTGTTAACGGTTTTGGGAGGCTCCCAAAACCGTAAACACCAAATATAGTGCCTTAGGGTGCTTTAGGGTGTCTAGATGCTTCACAATGCCTTAGGGACTTGTCTAGATCCATCCTTGATGAGTGTATCACACAAAAAGCACAAAAATCCAACATTTATATGTGTTTACGGTTTGGGGATCTCCCAAAACCGTAAACACCTTAAAAGTTATGTAAATGTCCCATAAATGGCCCATGGTTGTTCCTTTTGCCTAGAATCTAACCTAGACTAGTGCCATGTTTGAGCTAAGGACTTGAAAACCGCCAAATACCAAACTTAGGAGTTTAAGGTAGTAAACTCATGAGTTTAAGGTAGTAAACTCATGGAGAAATGGTCCTTAGACCGTAAACTCCATTTAGGAGTGTTTTGATGCCACACAACACTTCCTAAGGCTAAATCTGATGGGTTTTAGCCATATGAACATTCCTATGTGCACATACAAACCCTAATGCTTGGATCTAGGTTTCTCTAATTGAACATGCATTAAATCCAAGACTTCTAATGATAATTCTAGTATAATAACATAAGAAATCAGATTTAGATGATTACCTTGAATCACTTGCTTGAATCTTCTTGTCCTTGGAGCTTTAGAGTCACAAGTGTCACTCCTCTAATGGCTTACAAACACCAAATAGCAAGAGGATGATTATAGAGAGATGAGAGAGGAGGAAGAAATAGGCCAGGGTTTCTTTAGAGACAAGGTTGCCGATTTTCCTTAACCCCTAGGGTCTATTTATACTATTGAGGGTCCTAGGGTTTGACCCTTAAACCTTAATTGGATAACTTAAGCCGTAAGCAATCCAATCCCTTTATGATAATCCCTTGGACGAATTCTAGGCTCTTCTAAACCCTAAATTCGTCTAACCCTTATCCTTAAAAGATTATAGCCCAAAGTACAACTATCATACGATTGACAATTTATGCCTTTCTATTTAATTAATCTCCTTAAGTCACCAAATTAATTCCTAATTAATTTATGACTTACATTAATCAAATAATAATATTATTATTCCTTATGTTATTCTCATAATATATTAATAATATTTCTTCTCTCATTATAAATCATCCTGTCTAGATGCTATGGTGAAGGCAACCCAAAAGGACCATGCACAATCGGGTCAAATACTTTCCTAATATAGTTGCAGCCTTAGAAACTATTCCAACAGTCTCCCACTTGGATATGTCTAGTAACTATATACACAAGTATAATACGATTAGCAATCGTGGCTCTCAAAGACGCTGTCAAACTCTGATCTTATCAATCTTGTCCTTTAGATAAGGGATCATACAGTCCTCTGTTTAGATATCATGCTGACAATTCTATGGAACCAATTTGTCCAACAATTGGTTTCTCGATCTCAGATTTATTCGACATAGAACTTAATTGAACACATCAATTTAGTTCTGACCGGGACCGGCACATAAGTCAAATCAAATCATCGAGCGGCCGAGATATCGCTTTTACCCTCTTAGGATAAAAGTAACAGATAAACTTTGACTTATATTCATTTACTTATTCATTAATCAACTATACACAACAATGCGTTTTATAACATCAAGTTACTGATGCGGTTTTGCATTATCAATGTACAATCAATTAACAAATAACAGACCATATATCTAGGTTTTAAGACCATATGATATTATTGTCTTGCGATCACCCTTTTTATCATATTCGATAAGGTGATTCCAGCAAGCGCGGGCTTGTTCCAATGCTCAAAACTAGTTCATAAGCACTCATGAACGTTGCATCGAACTTTTGCTACGTCTAACACCATTTAGACAACCTACACGCCAATTCATGACAATCTTCATTCATAACTACTTCCAACATATGAATGATTGTGGACAATTTGAATAATTGAATTATTCTTAATAAACTCAATTATTCTGGAAGTCAAAACATGCAAAGTGAAATAATAGCTAAACAATTAACATAAGACAGTAACATTACTCATAAATAATACTCCTTTATTTAATCAACAAATGTTAATTACATTTATCTATTACACGTTTTTAATACTATCTAATCTATACTAATATCATCCTTCAGCCCAATACTCCTAGCATCCTGCAAGTGCTTAACCCTACTCAGTCCCTTTGTAAGCGGATCTGTTGGGTTATCTTCTGATGATATCCTCTTAACCACGAGTTGTCCTTCTTCTACTCGATGTCTAATAAAGTGATATTCTCTGTCGATATGTCTAGATCTACCATGATCCCTCGGTTCCTTGGTCAAGGCAACCGCTCCTTCATTATCACAGAAAATCTCCATGGGCTCCTTTATGGCAGGTACAACTCCAAGATCACCGATGAAGTTCTTCAACCATATTGCCTCCTTCGACGCTTCGCTCGCTGCAATGTACTCTGATTCGCACGTTGAATCAGCTACGATTTCTTGCTTGGAACTTTTCCAAGTCACTGCTCCTCCATTTAGGGTAAAGACCCAGCCCGACTGCGAACGGTAGTTGTCCCTGTCGGTTTGAAAGTTGGCGTCACTATACCCTCGCACCTTCAAGTCATCATTCCCACCGAGGACTAAAAACCATTCCTTCGTCCTTCGAAGGTACTTAAGGATATTCTTGACCCCAATCCAATGGGCTCTGCCAGGGTTCCCTTGATATCTACTAACCATGCTCAAAGAAAAGGCTACATCAGGGCGAGTACAAGTCATAGCATACATGATTGAGCCAACTGCAGAAGCGTATGGAACTCGGCTCAATTCTGCTATCTCAGCTTCGGTACTTGGACTTTGAGTCTTACTCAACTTGGCATTACTTTGTATCGTTAATTCCCCTTCTTTGAGTTTTCCATACTAAAACGTTTTAGTACTTTATCTAAGTAAGTATTCTGACTAAGTCGTATCAGTCTCTTACTATGTTCTCTCACTATCCTTATTCCCAGAATACAGGAAGCCTCTCCGAGGTCCTTCATAGCGAAGCACTTCCCAAGCTAGGACTTAACCTCCTGCAGAGTCTGGATGTCGTTTCCTATGAGCAGTATGTCGTCGACATACAAAACGAGGAAGCTTACTATACTCCCACTAGATTTGACATATACACATGATTCATCTTCGCTTCGTACAAATCCAAACTCTTTGACTTTCTCATCGAAGCAAAGATTCCATCTGCGAGATGCTTGCTTAAGTCCATAAATGGACTTCTCAAGCTTACACACCCTATTCGGATGCTTCGGATCAACAAAACCCTCTGGCTGAGCCATGTAAACATCCTCAGCCAACTTCCCATTAAGGAAAGCGGTCTTGACATCCATTTGCCAAATCTCATAATCATGAAATGTGGCAATTGCTAGCATCACTCTAATAGATTTTATCTTCGCAACTGGTCAGGAGGTCTCATCACAATCAACTCCGCGAGTTTGAGTAAATCCCTTCGCAACCAATCGCGCCTTATATGTGTGTACGTTTCCATCTACATCGGTCTTCTTCTTGAAGATCCATTTGCACCCAACGGTCTTACGTCCGGGCACATTATCAACCAAATTCCAAACTTGGTTATGATACATGGATTGGATCTCGCTGTCCATTGCCTCTTTCCATTTCGCAAACTCCTGGCCTGCCATGGCTTCCTTATAGCTATTAGGTTCATCTAGATTTATTAGTGTACCATCACTAATATACATGTCCCCTTCGGTAGTAATATGAAAACCATAAAACTAGGGTTGAACTCTAACTCTTTCGGAACGTCTAAGAGGTAATGACTCGTCAATCGGTTCAACTGGAGTTTCCTCCTCGGGTTGAGCGCCAACGGTATAGGTTCCTTCATCAATCGACTCTTGAATCTCTTCAAGCTCGATTTGCCTCCCACTGTCTCCTTGGCTTATGAGTTCTCGCTCTCAGAAACCTCCTCTCCTCGCAACAAAGACAACATTGTCCTTCGGTCTAAAGAAGAGATATCCAAAGGATTTCTGCGGGTAGCCGATGAAAATACATCGCTCACTACGAGGTTCGTGCTTGTCGTGAGTATCTCTTCTTACGAAAGCCTCACAACCCCAAACCTTGATATGTGCTTACGAGGGAGCTTTCCTTGTCCACATCTCGTGAGGTGTTTTGGCAACCTTCTTAGTAGGGACTCGGTTAAGGATATGGGCGGCAGTCTCTAAGGCATACCCCCAGGATGAGATAGGTAGTGAAGCACAACTCATCATAGAGCGGACCGTCTCTAACAAGGTTCGATTACGCCTTTTTGCCACACCATTCAACTGCGGTGTCCTAGGTGGCATCAATTGTGAAACTATTCCACACTCCATGAGATAGTCATGGAATTCAAGACTTAGGTACTCTCTTCCTCGATCGGATCGAAGCATCTTGATTTTCCTGCTCAATTGATTCTCCACTTCATTCTTGAACTCTTTGAACTTTTCAAATGTTTCTGACTTTTGCTTGATTAAGTAGATATACCCATATCTACTATAGTCATCGGTAAAAATCACATAGAAGCGGTTCCCATCCTTTTTGGTTGATCTAAACGGTCCACATACATCGCTATGTATGAGGTCCAATAAACCCTCACCCCTTTCACATTTACTAGTGAAGGGTGACTTGGTCATCTTTCCAAGTAAACAAGACTCGCATGTGTCATCTTCCCTAAGATCGAATGACTCCAACACCCCATCCTTTTGGAGTTGGGCTATGCACTTCTTGTTGACATGTCCAAGACGACAATGCCACAAGGATGCTCTATCCATACTATTGGAAGAATCCATGCATAAAACATCATTTCCTATGTTATCTACAATCAAAACAGTTTTATAAATTCCATTACATGGTATTGCTTCAAAATATAAGACACCATTTAGATAAGCATGATTAGAACCATTCTCATTATTAAAAGAAAATCTAAGTCCTTGTCTAAACAAACCATGAAATGAAATGATGTGTCTTGCCATTTCTGGCGAATAGCAACAATTATTCAAATCTAAACATAAACCATTCCTAACCACTAGATAATACACTCCAATCTTGGTCACAGGCGACGATCTTCTGTTCCCCATGATTAGATTTATTTTTCCATGCTCCACATCCCTATTTCTTTTTAGTCCCTGCAATTCAGAACAAATAAGGTAACCACACCCAATATCTAGCACCCAAGAAATAGTATGAGATGAATTATTAGATTTAATTGTGTATATAACTGCGAGAGACGGCTTGATCTTTCCTAATCTGATGGCTTGCAGGTAGTCTAGGCAGCTTCTTTTCCAATTCCCTATTTTGTGGCAATGGTGGCACTCTGCCTCCTTTGGGTTAGGGTTAGGCTTAGCGGGATCAACTTTGGCCCTACTAGAAGAGGAACCATCTCGGGACTTTCCCTTGCGGTAACTCTTAGACGGGGCCTTCCTCTTCTTACCCCTACCTGGCCCAATTGCCAAAACAAGAGCAACTGGTGGATTGGGAGTTGGTACAACAGACTTGTCGTTGAGGTTGCTCTCAGCAACCCTAAGGAGACCTTGGAGCTTACTTAGGGTGACCTCTTCTTTGTTCATGTGGTAGGTCATCCTACATTGGTTGTAACACAGAGGCAAGGAGTGAAGCACCAAGTCGATAGCCAAGTCTTCCCCAAAGTCGACATTCAACTTGCGAAGACGATCGACATACCTTTTCATCTTTTGCAGGTGCACGGTTAGAGATTCTCCATGTCCCATTTTAGCGGAGATCATGTTAGTGAAGATCTCGTAATGTTCCTGCCTCGCGTTTTGGTGGTATCTCTCCAACAAGTCTTGGTGCATTTCATACGGATACATGTCCTCGTAGGACTTTTGTAATTCAGCTTTCATTGTGGCTATCATGATGCAATGAACCTTTGTCGCATCACGTTCATGAGTCTCAAAAGCAGTCATTTCAGCCGAAGTAGCGATTTATGGGTTCATCTTCTCGAGCTTCTCATTGGGGACATACTACTTGTCCTCCTAGCGAGCAATCGTGCGAATATATCTTATCCATTCGCTAAAGTTCATCCCATCGAAAGTCACCTTTTGGCAAAGGCTCATCAATGTGAACGAGCTAGCAGCAGCGTTGTTCGCGTTCGACATCTACAAATAGAAAGGACAAAGATAGATTAGAATTTGAATCCCTAATTATCACCCAATAAGAAAAATTAAGGTTAGGATCCAACAACAATATTTACATATTAGAAAAGAGATGCCGTAATCTAACATGCAAACAATTTGAAGGTAAGTGAAGGACGATTCACTAATTCTCCACCATGAAAACATAACTTTAAGTTCTAAATGTATTGAGAATTCCTAGGTTTTGATGAGATTCTCTGAACTTTTCAATGGCATGTTTAAATCTCGATATGCCCCTCTCGTTTGTGACTGGGATACCGAGGATCACAAAGTGGGTGTGAATTACCATGCAAATTCACACGGTGCCTTCATTGTAACAATCACCTATTCGATGTGCCGGTAAACCACACACGCTCCATCGAACTATGATAAACAATGAATCACCCTTTGCCACCTTTCCTTAGAACCAATTAGTGTGCCGGTAAACCACACACGCTCCACTAACTTCTCAGCAAGGGTGAAAAGTGTAATTTCATGGGAATGCATCAATTCACTTTTCCTAAAGTAACCAGGATTGGATTTTTTGAAAAACATGTAGTTACTTTGTATTTCATATTATCCTTTTAATGAGGAGATGAGGTTGCCCTATCCTACCCGTTCGGCTAACGACCCTCCACCGAGCAAGCAAGCGGTGGGTGTGAGTGTACACCCATTAAGCGCCATTTTATAGGTCGCAACCTTATACCCACCTTATAGACCGGCTTCATGAATGAGGCCTACTAACGGTAAGACTAGCATTTTTTTAATTATACATATATATACATATTAATCTTGTAATATTATATTAGTATAAGGTTCAATTTTAAACTTGTAAAATTCTAGGGTTTGAAATTTACATTGTCTAAATTAAACTTTTAATCATAAAACATAAATTTCAAAACCTGAGGGCAAGTTTTAAACTTTTCAAAACATAGGGGATCAAATAACAAATAATCCAAATTAACATTTAATCATATAATTATCCATATTTTATTTATTTAATTATTTCTTGCAAAACAATTTACCAATTTAATTAAAAATAATTAATCAATTATCACATAAGGAAATTCATATTCAATTAATTGATTAATATCTTCAATTAGGTCAAGAATATATCTCAAAATCGGATTTATATTGACCTATTAAGATTAAGGTAAGTTCCCAAAAGATAAACAACAAGAAATCCTGTAATTGCTCTTTCTGACGCTCGAACTTGCCGAGTACCACAATGGACTCGCCGAGTTGAGGCCTACTCGCCGAGTCCACTATGGAATTCGCCGAGTTCATCAGGCAGAATGACAAAATTCCAATTTTGCAAGCAACAAACAAGCAACCACTTCATCAATTCAATAGAAACCAATCAAGGCTCTGATACCACTGATGAGTTTTAGCCATATGAACATTCCTATGTGCACATACAAACCCTAATGCTTGGATCTAGGTTTCTCTAATTGCACATGCATTAAGTCCAAGACTTCTAATGATAATTCTAGTATAATAACATAAGAAATCAGATTTAGATTATTACCTTGAATCACTTGCTTGAATCTTCTTGTCCTTGGAGCTTTAGAGTCACAAGTGTCACTCTTCTAATGGTTTACAAACACCAACTAGTAAGAGGAGAGAGGAGGAAGAAATCGGCCAGGTTTTCTTTAGATACAAGGTTGCCGATTTTCCTTAACCCCTAGGGTCTATTTATACTAGTGAGGCTCCTAAGGTTTCACCCTTAAACCCTAATTGGGTAACTTAAGCCCTAAGCAATCCAATCCCTTTATGATAAGCGCTTGGATGAATTCTAGGCTCTTCTAAACCATAAATTCGTCCAACCCTTATCGTTAAGAGATTATAGCCCAAAGTACAACTATCATACAATTGACAGTTTATGCCCTTCTATTTAATTAATCTCTTTAAGTCACCAAATTAATTCCTAATTAATTTATGACTTATATTAATCAAATAACAATATTATTATTCCTTTTATTATTGTCATAATATATTAATAATATTTCTACTCTCATTGCTATGGTGAAGGCAACCCAAAAGCATCATGCAGAACCGGGTCAAATACTTGCGTAATATAGTTGCAGCCTTAGGCACTATTCCAAAAAAATCATGAAGTAGGAATGCTTGGAATAGCTTAGAAGACTTCAAACCAACAAATGGTCAAAAGGTTAGGAGTTTACGGCGGTAAACTCAAGGGGTGTTGATCCTTAGGGAGTAAACTCATTTTAAGAGTGTTCCTTGAACCCCAATCATAGTAGCCTTTCCCTACAACACTTAGATGCACTCCTAAACACTTATAACACTTATACAAAGTGTTTGTCACGCCTTATAGTGTCTTGACTTTGTTTATTAGTTGTTTATATACATATATCCTTATATGTTATTAGGATCTTTGTGCGTGTGTAAGTCTTCACTTGACACCAAGCACTTATCCGACACTTCCTTCCGATCCACTTGCTACAGGTGAGTTCATACCCCTTAATAATTGTTTTAACTGTTTTTAAATGTTTTATGGGGGGATACAAGTAGAATTATGCTAATTATTATATCAATCACATGTCATTAATAAGCAGCATTCAAATGATTGGCTACTCATTAGCCGTTTTACCAAACAATTTCCTTCAAATGTTTTTCATAAACACTTTATGTGTTTAAAACTCCTTATTACACTATACCTTTTATTCTGTATGTTTCATTTCAAACTTATTTACAATTGTGTTTCAAACAAATGTTTCTTTATACTAAATTGTTTTATCAAACCCATGCCTTCAGATTGACATCAAGTCGATCTTTTCTTAGATAATAAATATGATCAAAGGTTTTACAAAAATTATTTTATGCTTTTATATTATAAATTGCATGCCTCTATATGTATAGTTATATAAGAAATGTTTAAAAGACTTAGGAAGGCTATCCACCCTGTTTCCATTTCCTCGATTTGGACGTGGTCTGGTGGGATATCGGGTACCCGTCCGAAGCTTTTACGACTTGAGCAATGGGGGCTCAGCAGACAGGGTCTTGCCAATCTTGGTCCGCAGAGTGGCCCAAAATGAAATTCAAGGCAGGACAACCCTACATTAGATCACCGAAGTTGTCGCCGATGCGAGAATGCATACCCTCCGCACCATTCGTCTAGACGATGCTCGCGAGAGATCAGAGAGAAACCATGAAACTCTGCTACAAGCACTGGCTGAATCACAAGCCAAAGTCATAGAGCTCCGCGTACACCAGAGGGTGTACGGAAGACACCTACTTGATGTAGAACGTCAACTGGCTGAACTGAGAGTTCACCAGAGGGATGACCGTCACCAATAGTAGATTCTTTACCTTACTTTCCTTGTTAGAAAAGAATCGATTTATGTCTATGCCCGACATCGCATTTTCTATGAAATTATCTTGTACTGTAGGTACTTTTGGTTAGGTCTTTATGCTGTCAAGAACTATCTTCTCTGGATATGATGTAAGACCTTTACAAGGTCATTTTCCCGAATCTTTACGTCGCGAATATCATAGATATTAACAACCGGATAACTTCTGTGTCATTCTTCATTCAAGTACTCTTATCATACTTTCATTGGAGTCTATCTGAAACATGCTTTAGGCAAGTCATTGGACTATAGTAAGTTAGCTCCGGAGACATTTCCAAGTCTCTTTCAGTGGTTGGATCATGTTATTCACTAACCAACGATACCTCGGCATGAACGACAAACGGCTCGAGACCATTCTACAAACTCACTTCCATTCCGTACTAGGACTGCATCATAGGGATGTAGGTCAAACCTTCGCGATCATACCTCCAATCCGTACTAGGACTGCATCATAGGGATGTAGTTCAACCTTTCAAGAACATACTCTTACTCTTTACTTGAACAATCAAAGTACATCTAGGGTCAACCAGAATCGCTCACAAAATCCTTATCTTTCGCGTTACAGAATCATGTTGTCATCAAGAAACAATCAGCTTCATACGTACATCTCTTTCTTCGAGATCGCTATTCCAGCGAAGCCGTCATATCAGAACACCTAAGTACTCATACATAGAGTACCTTATATTTCTTTTCTTTTTCGAAGAAATCCCCGAAGTACCACTCGTGCAGTACGTCAAGTTCAATCCAAGGATTCATACGTTTGGTCTACCACTGAGGAATGTATACACAAGAGCGATATATAATCACGGTTCTACAGGTTTAGATATGATGACTTCACTTTAACTTCTTTTTCCTCGGTGGGATGTGATCTTAAAGAAGAATCAGTTATTCGACTACCTTTTCAATCTTAATTATATACGACTCGTATACACGGGATTGTGACTATGAAACCATGTATGAATTCTAATATGAACTTCAGGACGGAGAACTGCCCAAGCCTACGAGTAATCGCATCGTCATATGAACAAACCTAGAACCCAATATGACTTCTGTAAATATATCGCCCTTCAGTCTAAACACCTATGGAGATACAAGAACAGCCCGGACAACTTAGCGAACTACGTAGAAATAGAATTGGAAGACTAGGCTTCTCACCCTGGAGAGCCCCGGTCTTATTCTTCCAGAGGTCGACGGAGTACATCGTATGTACCTCGTCTATCAAGGACCCCGTCAAGGTATTCCATTAGAAATTGTTGCCTCTACCTCGCGTAGATGAATCGGTTGGGCAAACGCAAGGAAATAATTACTTTCAAAAATGGATCTGAGATCCGAATATCACCAGTTCGAGTGTTACGGAAGGATGTCCGAAAGACTACCTTCCGAACTCGATGCGGACACTTCGAGTCCGTAGTGATACCCTTCGGATAGGACCAATACGCCTGAAGCATTCACGAGTTTAATGAATAGAGTCTGTCTTTCTTACTTGGGTCAGTTCTTCATTCTCCATGTAACGACTTACTTATCTGCCCTTGTAGTAAGAAGGAACCCGCAGAAACATTACCCTCGGAGATACTTCTCGCGAAGTTCTCTGAACACGAGTTTGGGAGTTGAAAGGTCAGAATTTCCTAAGACACACTATTAGTGATGTGGAAATTCTTGGGTACTCTATCAATTTATCAAAACCGTTGAGAATTTGTCTACACCAGAGCCACCGACAGGAATCTGCCTAATGCTAGGTCTTACAGACCTTCTGTCATAGTTCATCTAGAACTCCTCGCAAATCAGAGACACCTTTACAACTTTGACCCAGCATGGGGTGGCCCTTGACTGGGAAGTTTAGCAAGAGAAAGAACCTTGGGGAATTCCATGTGAGAGACCAAGTTCTTTAGGAAATCTCACTCTGGGAATGGCTTAATATGCTTCGTAAAGCGTGGAAAGCTAAATCCGATATAGTTAGGACCTCCGAGATTCTTCCTAGAATAGGTCCTGTACCTCGCACAAAATAGACCTACTCTGCGAACTCAGTAACATACATTCTACTCTTCGCATCTCGATCGTGAAACCATACCTTTTCGTTAGGACTTTAGTAAGTCCACTCGTCAAGATCCACACCTTCGTATTAGAACCGTAGTGACCCTCAACAGAGAGGTCAAGCGGACGAAGCAACGCCATCGCCGTTAGTGAAGGTTCGTTGGGATACCAACCGAGGACTTGATTTCACTTAGGAGCGCAAGAACCAATCGATTAGGAAGTTTCCTCCTCATGACTCAGCGATTCATGTCTACTTCCTTACCTAAATTCTAATTTCGGGACGAAATTCCCTCTAACAGGGGGATGATGTGACAACCCAAAATTTCCATTCGGTCAAACCCTAAAAGTCAACCACTTCATATTATTAGTCAAGTTCTCTTATACTTGTTTTTGGGAAAAATAAGTTCATTTGATTATTTTAATATTATTTTTAAATGAGCAGGTAAAAGAAAGTGTCGTCTCGGGTTTTGATTTTTAGAAACCGCAAACACCTTGCGTCTTAGAAATTCCCAACCAAACTTTTATGTTTGGGTTGAAAAATCACCCAAAAACCATGAACTCATACCTATGTATGAGTTTACTCCCCAAGACTAATCATTATTGAGTTTACTCCCCAAACACCAAAAGAGTAAACTCCAAAATATCCTCTCAAGTATCATCCATGTTTTTATTCTAGATCTTCAAACTAGTAAGTGTTTTAACCCTTTCAAGTTAGTATATCACTTAATCTAGTGATTGTACATCCTTTAATCCCTTCATTTATGTGTTTTGACTAGCTTTTCTAAAACACCAAGAACACCAAGAACACACAGTAGTGTTCTTGGACTTAAATTTCATTTCAAGCTTCCACAATGTAAATACTTCTATCCTAGAGTCATTTGAAGCTAGCTATACATGTTTATACCAAGGAAAAGTCCCAATGTAAGGACCTCCGAGATTCTTGCCAGAATAGGTCCTGTACCTCGCACAAACTAGACCTACTCTGCGAACTCAGTAACGTACATTCTACTCTTCGCATCTCGATCGTGAAACCATACCTTTCCCTTAGGACTTTACTAAGTCCACTCGTCGAGATCCACGCCTTCGTATTAGAACCGTAGTGACCCTCAACAGAGAGGTCAAGCAGACGAAGCAACGCCATCGCCGTTAGTGAAGGTTCGTTGGGATACCATCCGAGGACCTGATTTCACTTAGGAGCGCAAGAACCAATCGATTAGGAAGTTTCCTCCTCATGATTCAGCCATTCATGCCTACTTCCTTACCTAAATTCTAATTTCCGGACGAAATTCCCTCTAACAGGGGGATGATGTGACAACCCGAAATTTCCATTCGGTCAAACCCTAAAAGTCAACCACTTCATATTATAAGTCAAGTTCACTTATACTTGTTTTTGGGAAAAATAAGTTCATTTGATTATTTTAATATTATTTTTAAATGAGCGGGTGAAAGAAAGTGTTGTTTCGTGTTTTGATTTTTAGAAACCGCAAACACCTCGCGTCTTAGAAATTCCCAACCAAACTTTTATGTTTGGGTTGAAAAATCACCCAAAAACCATAAACTCATACCTATGTATGATTTTACTCACCAAGACTAATCCTTATTGAGTTTACTCCCCAAACACCAAAAGAGTAAACTCCAAAATATCCTCTCAAGTATCATCCAAGTTTTTATTCTAGATCTTCAAACTAGTAAGTGTTCTAACCCTTTCAATTTAGTATATCACTTAATCTAGTGATTGTACATCCTTTAATCCATTCATTTATGTCTTTTGACTAGTTTTTCTAAAAGACCAAGAACACACACTAGTGTTCTTGGACTTAAAGTTCATTTCAAGCTTCCATAATGTAAGTACTTCTATCCTAGAGTCAATTAAAGCTAGCTATACATGTTTATACGAAGGAAAAGTCCCAAGAACACCAAGAGCAAGGTGTTCACTGTTTTGGGAGGCTCCCAAAACCGTAAACACCAAATATAGTGCCTTAGGGTGCTTTAGGGTGTCTAGATGCTTCACTATGCCTTAGGGACTTGTCTACATCCATCTTTGATGAGTGTATCACAAAAAAAAGCACAAAAATCCAACATTTATATGTGTTTACGATTTGGGGATCTCCCAAAACCGTAAACAACTTAAAAGTTGTGTAAATGTCCCATAAATGGCCCATGGTTCTTCCTTATGCCTAGAATCTAACCTAGACTAGTGCCATGTTTGAGCTAACGACTTGAAAACCGCCAAATACCAAACTTAGGAGTTTAAGGTAGTAAACTCATGAGTTTATGGTAGTAAACTCATGAGTTTAAGGTAGTAAACTTATGGAGAAATGGTCCTTAGACCGTAAACTCCATTTAGGAGTGTTTTGATGCCACACAACACTTCCTAAGGCTAAATCATGAAGTACGAATGCTTTGAATAGCTTTGAAGGCTTCAAACCAACAAATGGTCAAAAGGTTAGGGGTTTACGACCGTAAACTCAAGAGTTTACCGCCGTAAACTCAAGGGGTGTTGATCCTTAGGGAGTAAACTCATTTTAAGAGTGTTCCTTGAACCCCAATCATACTAGGCTTTCCCTACAGCACTTATATGCACTCCTGAACCTTTATAACACTTATATGAAGTGTTTGTCATGCCTTAGAGTTTCTTCACTTTGTTTATTAGTTGTTTAAAGACTAATTGTTTATATACATATATCCTTATATGTTATTAGGATCTTTGTGCGTGTCAAAGTCTTCACTTGACACTAAGCACTTATCCGACACTTCCTTCCGATCCACTTGGTACAGGTGAGTTCATACCCCTTTATCAATATTTTAACTGTTTTTAAATGTTTTATGGAGGGGGGGGGATACAAGTAGAAACATGCTAATTATTATATCAATCAAATGTGATTAATAAGCAGCATTCAAACGATTGGCTACTCATTATCCGTTTTACCAAACAGTTTCCATCAAATGTTTTTCATAAACACTTTATGTGTTTAAAACCCCTTATTAATCTGTACCTTTTATTCTTTATGTTTCATTTCAAACTTATTTACAATTGTGTTTCAAACAAATGTTTCTTTATACTAAACTGTTTTATCAAACCTATGCCTTCAAACCGTTTTATAGATTGACATCAAGTCGATCTTTTCTTATATAATAATTAAGATCAAAGGTTTTTCAAAACTTATTTTATGCTTTTATATATTAAATTGCATGCCTCTATATGTATATTTATATAAGAAATGTTTAAAAGACTTAGGAAGGCTATCCACCCTGTTTCCTTTTCGTCGATTTGGATGTGGTCTGGTGGGATATCGTGTACCCGTCCAAAGGTCGTTTAAATATTAGTTATATATCATGTGTACATATATAGTCATAAAGGTCCTTCCAGTTCATCCAATGCCCTTAGGTAGCAAGGGTATACATACATGTCCATACGTACCAATTAGATTACTAGTAAACTACCATATTGGTAGTTTAGGAAGATACTAGAACTATTACTAGAACGCGATGTCATACAATGAGTCAGTTCATTCATGAGTCAATACTTGCTAGATAGAGAGAACATACATTACAGCTAGTAGACATAGTACATTACTATACAATTACATGAGTACGTTTACATAGAGATCCTGTTATAAGCATGCCAATATATGTATAGTTATATATGTAATGTTTAAAGGACTTAGGAAGGCTTTCCACCCTGTTTCCTTTTCCTCGATTTGGATGTGGTCTGGTGGGATATCGGGTACCCGTCCGAAGGTCATTTAAACATTAGTTATATATCATGTATACATATATGGACATAATAGTTCCTTTCAGTCAGTTCAGTACCTTTGGGTAGCAAAGGCATACGTTCATATAATTTTACATGATTACACTTACATGAGTACATTTACATGATTACACTTACATGAGTACGCTTACATATACATAGAACAGACATCTCTAGGTGCTATAGCACAAAACGAGTTCAGGATCTAACTATACCGATGAATCGCAACGCAATTGTGATAGTTATATCAGGTATACATGATCATAGTTGTGTAAAGGTCCCAAAATCCCTTTGACAGGGGAGCGTCTAGCCTGGGATCTAGCCATCACATTATACCTTATCCCTGAAATAAGGTAATTGAGTACCGATGTAGTTATTTATTAAAAAATACTACAATACTTAGAAGAATTACCCTAGACTTAAGGTAATTGGTACGGTTGTAGTTCGACACTACACTATAGTACTATTTCTTTTTCCCATTACATTCACTTTGTGAATTTTCACACGACGCATGCTAATGCAGAAACTATATTTTTGGTTAATGATAGTCAGATTTGGGAAAATACACTCACTTACATGAGCACACACACAAACACTAGATGCCTTGGTAGAAGGATACGATTAGTAGGAAACATAGGGCTTCCTAGGATCATACAAAACATTTTTATACTTACAGTTCATATACATTTTCAATACTTACAATTCATATACATACAAATACTTACATACAAATTAAGACACTAAAATACTTATGATCTCACCAGCTTTAAAGTTGATACTCTCTTTCAAAATAACTTGTATCCTCAGGTCAACCATAGACAGGTACCGATGCAAGGTTCAGGGAAGATGGTGCTCGTTCAAGACGCATCTTTCATTTTGATTTATTCTTTAGTGTCTATTATATATTGACAAAAGACACTTGTATTAAAATGATATTATTAATTCAATGGATGATGTTGTTGCTTGTTTACTACTTTTCATTGTTGTGATACTATACATGACGTCCTCCACCCTAGAACGTTTTCGCCGTTCTTGGTTTTGGGGTGTGAGAGTTATGTAGTAATTTCATAAACATACCATAACAGTGTAATTTCAAGATTTAGGCGAACTATTTCTTTGTGAGTTTCTAAGTCTTATTTGAAATCAACTGGTACATAACCACCTTGATTGTTTTGTTGTAAACTACAGTAGAAGACACTAAAGATAACCATTGCATCGGGATTTCAAAAGTAGATGATAGTGCATGATTAAGAAGAGAGTTGTTCAAAACCAATACGATCATTCCTAGTTCATCAGGGTAAACATCAAGCATGGGATTAAGCCAGAGATTCGTATATTGAATCTTCATCATAGGTTGTGAAACCTCTTCATCATTGGTATTGAACTGAACAACGGCGTTTTGTTAAGCAACCATTGAAGTAGAATGAATGAATTTTGGAGAGGAAATGTGCGATGAACAGTTAGGGTTGTTCGAGAGAATTCGTGAAAATTGGAATGGAAATAAACAATCTCCATATATAACTGGCATGAACTTTGAATTCGAAACGTTTACCAATAGTAGAATGCAACGTGGGACCTTGGATACTTGACCGTTACCATAAAAATTTTCCATGTGAAAAATTGATGATCACTTTTTTCCTCAAGCTTAGTGCATATCATGAACCATCCCATCCAACAGATATTTCGTACCTTCTTACCAAAAATAAACTGCCATCATTTTCAATAATAACCAAAAAATACCCTTCGTTATGGAGGCTGGGCTCATTCACTTATAGGAATGATAAGCGAAATCATTCGCCAAACTTTCCGAAATCTAAGTTTCGAGTTGATATTACCCAAAAACTAAAGGATTCTAGTGCATAAGTATGCCAAAGAAAAAAATCAAGAAAATTTAAAAAATGCAGGAATTGTGATATCAAAGGTTCTTTGATATAGAACCAATATGATCCCAGGCAAAGATCACTTTCGTCGACATCAAGAGATATGAAGAATTACTTGTGTGGTTTCTCGTGAATTACAATCGAAAACTCATTGAGGAGTATCGAAGGGCCTCTTTTCAAATAGCTCATGGATGGTCTCGTTTTCACACAAATTTACAACTTAATGTAAGTGTAAAAAGTTGTGCAAAAATACTTGGATGACCAGTGTAATCTAGAACAAGTAAGGATTGGAAAATTTTTGAGTAACGAAGATTATAGAAAATATGCTCAAATGGAAATCTCAATCAAAAAATGGAAAATCTTGAACTTTTTGGTAAAAATGACTTAGGATTACTACATTTTATCAAGATCAGGCAATGTTTCGTTAAAATCATGAACAAGAATATTCACCGTAAATTCATTAATTTTAGATTTGTTGGGTTTATCCTTCATCACGGAAAAATGATTCAAGATCATAAACACAGATTATTGTCACACCCCAAAACCGAGAACGACAGAATATGTTCTAGGGTGGAGGACGTCATGTACATTATCATAACAATGCATAATAGTAAAGACAAGCAACAACATCCATTGCATTAATGTAATAATTGTAGTACAAGCGTGTTCTCTACAGTTTGTTAGACACCAAAAGTATAATCAAAATAAAAAGGAGTCTTGTATGTGCTCCATCTTCTCAAAAGCTGCATATGTACCTGTCTACTGATAATCTGAGAATACAAGTTATTTTGCAAAGGAGTATTAGCATAAAGCTGGTGAGTTCATAAGTATTTAGTGTCACTGTTTGAATAAAACTGTTTACAATCATGTGATATAGAAGCTGTTATCATAGTTTCAACATAGTATGATCCTTAGAAAATCCTATATTTTCCAGTAAAAGTAGTCTTCTACCAAGACACGGTTATTTGTAAGTTTGATCCTTTGAGAGTTTAAAAGTTTTCCCAATCAAACTATCAGTTATAAAAGTATAGTTTTAGATTTCGTTCATGTAAAGTATTAAATGTACAATACACTTTAGGGAGTCTGTTTTGCCTTTAATTCTTAATGTGTTAATTAAAGGTCTGAATTTGAACTCGTATGTAACCATGCTAATTGACGATCGAATAACTGATGACCCTCCATGTCACACGTTGTATGGTGACATTTTGTCACCCCTAGGCATAGTCGGCTCGGACTGTAGCTAGCAGTCGGGATGTGGGAGTGTCTGTCCTGTATAGATCTGTAAACATAATGCCCACTCTCCCACCAGGAGACTCTGGTTACACGGTAATCGCACAGTGAAGTGTCGTATCGAGAAGAAGTATGTCGCATTCCATTTTAGTATATTCTCTTGTATTAGAGTATAATGTATTTCTTAGTATAATGTATTGAGAGTTCTCTTGTATAGTTTATAGTATTCTCTTCGTATAGTATTTAGCATGTATAGACTCATAAGTTTAGTAACTATAGTAAGTGTCATGGTAATAATAGTAATGAGCGGTAATCCTTAACTATACCCATTATAGTTATGTAGAGATGTTAGTTGCATGCCTTTGATATACAAAGGTATTGAACTGAAGTGAAGATTTTAATATCTAACACGAATATATATAATATATAACTAAGAATTCAACGACATTCGGACATATAACAGAATACCCTAAGTCCACAATCAAACAAGAACAGGAAGTAGGGTGAGCTATCAGTTCTAAGTCCTTCAAGTCTTACTTATATAAATATATTAGTGTAGATATGATTTGGAAACAAAATAATATTACAAGCGTTGGAAATAGTCTAATAACAAATTAACATGAAAATGAGTTTGATAATCATTTAAAACAGTTTTGTTGGTAAAGCAGTAAAAGTATAGAGAATCCTTTTAGTTGCAAGTTATAAATCACATGTGATTGATACTATAACTTGTTTGATTCAACTTGTATTGCCCCCACCCATAAAATCATTTAAAGACATTTAAAAGGTTGATTAAGAAGTATGAACACACCTGTAGTGAGTGGAGTGGATGGAAGTGTCGGGTAGGATGCTAGGTGTCAAATGAGGACTTGGACACACACATGGATCCTATGTAACATGTAGTGATACATAATTGTTTCCAATTAGTTATTTAATCACTAATTTAGAAAGTACAGACACTCTAATGCATGAAAACACTCTGCTTCAAGTGCTAGGAGTGCTACAGGGTGTATCTAAGGACTGTATGGCCTCACTATGGAGTTTACACTTCAAATTGTAGTCCTTAGGGGTGTTTACGGTTTTCGAACCATTTCCCGCATGCATTTACGGCCGTAAACTCATTGGAATGGTGTGTTAGAGTGCCTCAAGGTCTTATGCTTCACAAAGAAGGGTCATATGGTTGAATCAAAGGCTTAGGAAGTGGTTAGGGCTCGAAATGGCACACTTCTTGGAGTTTACGTTCCTTGGACCATGTTTGGGAGTTTACTACCGGAAATCCATGAGTTTACTGTCGTAAACTCATGGTTACCCCATCCATTTCGTGTTTTCTGGTTCTTAGATCATTCATCCAAGTTCCTAGTTCATTAGCCAAGCATTGGAAGGTGTTTGGGGCATCAAAACCCCTTTTAGAGGTGTTCACGGTTTTGGTAGATTCCCAAACCATAAACCCATGGTCTTGGGGCTTTTTAGTGTTCATTCCAAGCATTTGCAAGCACACTAAGTAGATAACTAGTTAGGAAGAGTATAATTACTTATAGGAAGCTTGCAAGAGTGTTTTAGGACCCAAAAACACTAGTGTGTTCTGGGTGTTTTGAAGATGCTTGAAGGTCTAAGTAAAAATCAAAAATCCATGGATGAAATGATGTATAAACACTAGATTAGTATTGTATGAATGAATTTAGGGAAGAAAACTTACATTTTTGGTGGATTTTGAAGGTTGAACTTATGATAGTTGAGAGAAAAGTTTGGTGTTCTTTAGTGGGAAGTGTAAAAATGAGGACAAGAGTGTAAACCCATGCTATATGCATGAGCCTTGGGAGGAGTGGTGTTTACGGCCCAAACACCCCTTGTTTGATCGTAAACGCCTAGCTATGGTGTTGGAATGTTTTGCTCGATACACTTCACTACCAACGACACTTCTTTTTATTTAATCGCTCGACGAAAAAATAAAATAAAACATCAAATAGATTTAAACCCGGCCAAAGATGCATTGAAATATTTTTGACTAATATTTGGAGTGTTTGAATGTCGAAATTACACAAATGGAAAATTTCAGGTTGTCACATCATCCCACTGTTAGAGGGAATTTCGTCCAGATATTAAATTTAAAATAACTAAGTTATTACACAATAACTAAGCAAAAGGATAAGGATACTTAAGTTTCATTTGATCCTCTTGCTCCCAAGTGAACTCCGGTCCTCGCTTGGCGTTCCAGCGAACCTTCACAATTGGGATGTTGCTTTGTTTCGTTCATTTGAATTCTCGATCCATAATCTCCATAGGTTCTTTTACGAAGCTGAGGCTCTCGTTGATCACGATCTCGTCGAATGGGATTACAAGGGTCTCGTCGGATAGGCACTTCTTCAGGTTCGAGACGTGGAAGGGAGGATGTATGTTACTGAGCTTGCGGGGTAGATTGAGTTTTTAAGCTACAGGGCCGATTCTAGCGAGAATCTCGAAAGGCCCTATGTATGTTGGATTCAGCTTTCCACGCTTCCCAATGCGTATCAAGCCTTTGCAAGGTGAGAATTTCAAAAGGACTCGGTCTCCCACCTGGAACTCCAAGGGTTTTCTTCGTTTGTCTGCATAGCTTTTCTGTCGGTCTCTAGCGGCTTGCAATCGTTAACGAATGTGAACGATTTTCTTGGTCGTTTCTAGAACGATCTCCAGACCCGTGAGAGAACTGTCGGGAACTCCTCTATTAGCTAACTGAGTGTCACCCACCTCAGCCCAGCACATAGGGGATCTGTACTTCCGGCCGTAGAGGGCTTCAAATGGAGTAGCCTTGATGCTCATTTGATAACTGTTGTTGTAACAGAATTCGACGAGGGGTAAGTGGGTATCCCATGCCTTACCAAAGTCGATCACACAGGCTTGCAACATATCTTCCAATGTTTGGATAGTTCTCTCACTTTGTCCATCGGTTTGCGGATGGTAGGATGTACTAATGTCCAACCTCGTTCCTCAGGAGCTTTGTAGTGACTGTCTGAATCTCGAAGTGAATCTACTATCCCTATCGGAGATAATAGATATGGGAACACGATGCAGTCATACGATCTCCATAATGTATGCTCTTGTGAGTTTCTCCATTTTTTCTGTTTGCTTGATGGGTAGTGTTACACTAGTGAAAATAGGTCAACAGACAACCACATGTGATTATGCTAATCATGTAATGTTATTATGTTAACCTAGTAATGTGGTAAGAATGTTATGTAGGTCCTAATAAATTCTAATACAAATATGAACTTTCTTTATGATACAACTCAAAGTATATGTCCATACGATTCCAAAAATATAGAGAACGTCTGAATCTGACTTCGCATGAAGAAGTTATGATAACCGAACACTATAAATCTCTATAATAAGAGAAATTTAAAATAGAATTAGAATTAGCTATTTAAGTCTAAAAGAGAGTTGTAGTACTCGTAATACCTACGCGTGCATATAAAGAACGTAAAAAACGGAGTTCATATGCAAAAGTTATGGCCTTCCGAAGATTCAGCTTTCAGAAACCCTAAGCTAACTAAATTCACGACGTGAGCTTTATGACACTCACGACCTGAGGAGTCATTTTTCCACATTTCGAGGTGTGATGAGGCTGCGAGGGGATAGGATCCAAACTCACGACATGAAAAAAGTGTTTTTCACGACGTGAGGAGTCACATGACCACCTTCCGAACCTAGGGACGCAAATGGCAAGTTTACGGGGTGCTCACGCAAGACTCACGATGTGAGCCTTATGACACTCACTACGTGAGAGTCCTAAATTCTTACTATAAATAGTAGGTCCAACTTCAGCTATTCCTTACACAATTTCCTTATCTCCTCTCTCCCTTGCTGAAGTTATCTTGCATCCCGAGCCCCGACAATCTCGCACGCTGACCGTTTTGCTTAGGTCACATAAAATCACGCTACTAGGGTGAGTTTCACGGCCCCACTTTCTAATATTTCGGTGAAAACACATGCTAGTTATTGTATATATGTTATTATTATGTTTATAGGATAGTATATAGTTATGATAATCGAGATATGATTGTTCTAAATATAACATTTTGAATACATACAACTATTATTAACTTATTAGTATGTTAATTTACTAATGTAGATCTTGAGTTATACTTAGGATTCTACATATATGTTGTGTGCGTGTCACACCCCAAAACCATTAACGACGGAAACGTTCTGGGGCGGAGGACGTCATATACAGTATTACAACAATGAATAGTAGTAAAGAAGCAACAACATCATCCATTACATTAAGTGTTCTGATATGTCTAATATATACTAAAGTATAAATCAAAATGAAAGATGAGTCTTGAACGAGCTCCATCTTCTCTAAACCTTGTATCGGTACCTGTCTACTGTTGACAAGAGGATACAAGTTATTTTGAAAGAGAGTATCAGCTTTAAAGCTGGTGAGATCATAAGTATTTTAGTGTCTTAATTTGTAAGAATGTATTTATAAGTATGAGTATGTAAAAGTTTTGAATATCCTAGAAAACCCTATGCTTCCTACTAAAAGTAGCCTTCTACCAAGGCATCTAGTATTTGATTGTTTCTCTTGTAAAAGTGTGTATTTTCCCAAATCTGACTATCATTAACCAAAAATATAGTTTCTACATTACCATGCGTCGTGTGAATGTTCACGAAGTGAATGTAATGGGAAAATGAAATAGCACTATAGTGTAGTATCAAATAACTACAACCGTAATAACTACCTTAAATATATTGTAATTTAAAGTAAGAAGTGATCGACCTGTATCCTGCTACCGACTCTAGTAAAATGACAATGTAAGACGTCGTAAGGAATGGCATTTGGCACCCGTAGACTTGCAAGTCCCACTGTAGCGAGCAGCAAGGTGTAGGATAGTCAATCCAGTATAGATCTATACGCAAACTCATACGCTCCCCAATTAAGGAGATTGCAGATACAAAAGCGGTCATGGTAGGAAGTACCAGGACCCGTTTAATGGCTCACACAACTGCATGAATGTATATGTAATGCATGCTAGTTGTATTGTATGTTCTCCCTCTATCTAGCCTGTATGTTCTCTCTGTATAGTATTGTAATGTACTGTGTGTACTTGCTGTAATGTGTGTTCCCTCTCTATCTAGCATGTATAGTAATGTACTGTGTGTACTAGCTGTAATGTGTGCTCTCTCTCTATCTAGCAAGTATTGACCCATGACTGAACTGACTCGTGGTATGATTACGTGTTCTTGTAATAGTATTAGTAACATCCTAAACTACGCCTATTTTAGCTTACTAGTAATATAACTGGTACGTATGAACATGAAAGTATACCCCTGCTACCCAAGGGTATTGAATTCACTGACAGAACTTTTATGCCTATATATGTATACATAATATACAACTAATATTTAGACGACCTTCGGATGGATAACCGATGCCCTAAAGCCACATCCCAACGAGGAAAAGGAGGTAAAGCGAGCTAGCCTTCCTCAGTCCTTTAAACATTACTTATGTAACTATACATATATAGGCATGCAATTGACAATATAAAAGTATAAAAGAATTTTTTAAAACCTTTGAAAAGTTTTATAACTACGAAAAGATGACTTGGTGTCAGTTTGTAAAATGATTTGAAAACAATTTGTTTGATAAGAACAGTTTAAAGTATAAGGAAACCTTTGTTTTGAAACACAATTGTAACAGAGTTTGAAACGATACATTAAGAATGTAAGACAGTTTATCAAGGAGTTTTAAATGAGTAAAATTTTTTTGGAAAACTATTTGAAGTAATCTGTTTGGTAAAACAACTAAAAGAGTAGTAAATCCATTTGTATGCTGCTTATTAATCACATGTTATTGATATAATAACTAGCATTATTCAACTTGTATCCCCCCATAAAAGCATTTAAAAACATTTAAAATATTGATTAAGGGGTATGAACTCACCTGTAGTTGGTGGTTTGGATGAATTGACTGCCATAGGATGCTACGTGTAAAGTGAAGACTTGTACACACTCAAGAATCCTAGTTAACATATAGTAGTGCATATATGTATCCAATTAGTCTTCAAACAACTAATTAACAAAGTTGAGACATCCTAGGACATGATAAACACTTTATATAAGTGTTATAAGTGCTAAGGAGTGAATCTAAGTGTTGTGGGAGAAGGCTATTGAGCTTAGGGTTCAAGAGAATCCTTTCATGAGTTTACTCCCTAAAGACCATAACCCATTGAGTTTATGGTCGTAAACCCTTTAGTTTACGATCGTAAGCTCATAACCTTATGAGTATTTGTTGATTTGAAGTCTTCTACGTCATTTCAAGCATTCCTACTTCATGTTTAAGCCTTAGGAAGTGTTTGTTGCATCAATACACTCCTAAATGGAGTTTACGGCCCATGGACCATTTCTCCATGTGTTTGCTACCGTAAACTCCTATGAACCATGGTCTTTTGATGTTTTCAAGTCCTGAACACTTCAAGGTAAAAGTCTAGGCTAGATTCTAGGCATAAGGATGGAACATGGGTCATCATAACACATTTTGGGGTGTTTATGGTTTTGGGAGATCCCCAAACTATAAACACATATAAATGAGATATTTTGGTCATTTTTATGTGCTAAACACATCAAGGTAAGGTTCTAGGTTAAATTCCAAGGCTTATGAAAGGATAAGGCACACTTTCGCACCAAAATTAGGGTTTACGGCCCAAGATGTTCTTGGACCATAGACACCCTTGATCCTTGGTTTCTTGGGTGCTTTCTTGGTGTTTAGAAGTCTAACAAAGCTTATAAGACTCTAGGATAGAATCACTTACAAGGTAGAAGCTTGAAAAGGTGCTAAAAGTCAAACAACACTAGTGTGTGTTCTTGGTGAAACTTGAACATTGACCCTTTTGGAATGATTTCACGGTTAGAAGTGTGTTAAAACACTAGATTAAGTCATATAACAATTTAAGAAGGCTAGAAACACTTACTAGATTGAAGATCTTGAAAATCTTTTGGATGATACTTGAGAGAGAATTGGTCTTTGGATCTTGAGATTTGGAAAAAGTGTAAATAATGACTAATTGTCATATATATACTCCCAAATTTAAGGTTTTTGGCTATAAATATATTATTCAGGCACTAAACTCTAATTTCTTGGAGTTTTGGAAAAACAATGTTGCATAATAAACCCTAGGGCATCCTCTCTCCTGATATCACCCGAAGTGTAAATCCTAAATTACTCAAACTTGTTCCAGAAAATTTCAAACTTGTTATTGATAGTTTTATGTCAAGATAAAATTAGAAACGTTATATTTTGTTATTATTGCTTTTAGGTCAAGATAAAACCTGGTTTTTACTTCAAGATATAGCTATTATACTGCCTAAATATTATGAAGTTAGGAGTAATGTTTAAAAGCATAGTCTAGTAACATAAGGTTTTAGACATGAAAATGCTTTTGTTGTTAGAGCTATAGGAAGCCGTCAAGGTCTACATGAGTAATTGTATTCATCAACTAAGATTGGGGATCTTAGCGGAAATCCTCTGAAATGTAACCGTTAATCCCGTGTGAGTGAGGAAGTCGTGTATAATTAGTATACGGGCTGACCACCCCACTTGTGACTGTTAGCTACAGTCAACCAAAAACAAGCGATGAACTATCCTTTTATTTGTTATTATTCCGATGTCGATGAAGCGTACGGTGTTGTTTCTCATGTTAAATCATGAGTGTATTTGTTCTCATGGTAAATCATGAGTGTATTGTTCTATCAGAGGTATTATATCATAGTAGCGGTTATAGGCTCATGGCAGCAAATTGTTAGAAACATTATACATTGTCGTATACAAGTATTAATGTTAAGTATAAGTTTTCCCTTACTTATACCTTAATATTAAGAAATGTTTAGGTATAACACTTAATTGATAAGTAATCCATTATACATAATGTTGGAGAGTCAAAATGATACTTTCAAAACTATACTTTTGAATGTGTAAAAATGTATTATTTTATGGAGTCAAAGCCTATGAAATCAGCAACTTTATGTTGATGTATTTTAAAATGCATGTGTTTTTAGGAACTTGAAAAGCAGGTATGTATTCGAACAGGAGAAGTTTTACTATTATCTTTCTGTTCATTAAGAAGTATGTCATAGTCGGATATTATGTAATAAATACTAGGAAAACAATAATGTAACTTTCAATCATCAATAAAGGTATGTATTTTTTAAGTATTGTTCAATGTATGATATATAACTGTGATACGAAAAATGACGTTACACTACCTGGTGTTTCCGCCGACGGCCGGGGTGTGACAGATTGGTATCAGAGATATTAACTATAGTGAACTAGCACTTTCTTAGGAAAGCACGTCTATAGTTTACGACTTACTCTATTAGGTTTAGGTATATCCCTTAGCCTATAAATAAAAAGTAGTATTAATTATACTACTGAAGGTGTCACACCCCAAGAGCGGAACGGTGGAAATGTTATGGGATAGATGACGTCATGTCAAGTATCACAACCCATGCATTATAGTAATCAAAGTACAACAAAACATTGCATTAATAGTAATAGTTTTACATGGTTTACATACAATACATCAAAGTAATACAAGTAATAATATAGGTACAACTTGGTACTAAACTGTCTTCGTCCAAAGCTCTGGGGATGTACCTGTCTAATGCTGACCTGAGAATACAAGTTATTTGAAAAGCGAGTATCAACATTTTTACAAATGCAGGTGAGTTCATAAGTATTTAGTGTCATTTTATTCAAATAAATTTAATAAAAGTGGTAGTTCTAGAGTATCCATTAAGTTAGAGTCCTTTCGAGAAAATCCTATATTTTCATTAATAAAAGCAGTCTTCTACCAAGACTGGACAAAGTTATGTGGTAAAAAGTAGTTTTCCCTTAATCGCTATCATTATCAAAATACTTAATTTGATTATTTAAAGAAAGCAAGAGAAATCAGGGAAATAACATATGCCTCAGTAGTGAAGACTGCTGACTAAGGCAAAAGGAATCATAGAGTCCAGGAGAGTATCGAACGAATGACACGCCCGGCTCAGTCTAACCAAGGAAGACACAGACCCCAGACGGTACCAAATGAAAGGTACAACTAGCAAGGTCTAAAAACAGAGAATACAGACCCCAGACAATATCAAATGAAAGATACATCTAGTAAGGTCTAAAACAAGGAATACAGACCCCAGACAGTATCAAATGAAAGATACAGCTAGCAAGGTCTGAAACAAGGAATACAGACCCCAGACAGTATCAAATAAGTGATATAGTTAGCAAGGTCTAAAAACATTGTGACTCTGAGAGTGGGTTTTCAGCATACAGTGTAAAGTACAGTGTAAAATACAGTGTGAAATACCGTTACCTTAAGGCCATGAATATAAGGTCACCTGGGATACTCGTAACCATACTAACCGACACTAGAGTACCTGACGCCCAGCAAACGTCTATAAAATGTGACATTTGTCACCCCTTGGCTTGGTAGGCCGTGGACTGTAGCTAGCAGTCAGGGTTTGGGGGTGTCAATCCCGTATAGAACTATACACACAATGTCCGCTCTCCTTACAGGAGACTCTGGTTACCAACTAGACGACGGAGAAGGCCGTGTCCCAAAGATGCATCCCAAATAGTGGGTAGTGGGTTTCCAATATAAGTGCTGAACTAGAGGTAGAGACTCATAACTGAACTGACTAGAGTAAACCTGCATGGCTATGCTCGTATACATAACATATAACTAATGAATCAAACGACCTTCGGACGGACATCCGATCCCACCAGACCACATCTCAACAAAGAAAAGGAAATAGGGTGGAAAAACCTTCCTAAGTCCTTCAATCATTATTTATATGCATACATCTAACTACGGTTGAGTGTGTAACAAGTGGAAACATATTGTAAAGTATAACCAAATTGTGATGTATAACCGAATCGTGTGGAATAACCGAATCGTGAAGTATAAGCGTACCAAATATATGTGTATCATGAAGTGGAAGCAACAACAGGTGAAGTAAGAGCGTCTAATAGGTATAAGCATATCACGAGGTAGAAACGACAACAAGTGAAGTAGGAGCATATCGAGTATAAGTGAAGTAGAGGAGATATCAAGTATAAGTGAAGTAGAAGTGTATCGCTAAGTAAGAGTGTAAACAAGTATAAGCGTTTAACTAAGCAGAAGTATCAACTAAGTAAAAGGATAACAAGGCAGTGGTATATAACGAGTGGGGTATCAAAACATGGAAGAAAACTTTATACTTAAGAAAATCATGACAGGGCATTCTTTTCTAAAATAAGTTTGAAAACCTTTGGAAAACTCTCATAAATCAGTTTTAAATGAAGCATTGATAAAACAACATAAGTAAAAGATTTGAACAAGTGAAAGCATTTTAGAAAAACCATTTATAGTGTCATACCCGATAAAACAGTTTACAGTGTGGTAAATCCTTGTGCATGCGGGTTATCAATCACATGTGATTGATATGATAACTGGCATGTTTAACTTGTATTCCCCCCCCCCCCCCTTATAAAACATGTAAAAAAAATTTAAAAGGTTCATTCAGGGGTATGAACTCACCTGATGTAAGTGGATCCGACGAAGGTGCCGGTCGGGTGCTCGGTGTCAAGTAAAGACTTGGACACACTTAGTGACCTAGAGTATTGGAATAACAGTGTTGCACAAAACCCTAGTGCATCCACTCTCCTGATATCTCCTTAAGTGTAAATCCTGAAATACTCAAACTTATACAAAAAAGTCAGAAAATCAACTGTGACTGTTCTACTTCTATTGGTTTCAAATAGTTTGTACTGAATGGAAATTTCGGGTTGTCACATCATCCCCCTGTTAAAGGGAATTTCGTCCCGAAATTAGAATTTAGCCAAGGAAGTAGGTACGAATGATCGAGTCTTGAGGAGGAAACTTCCTAATCGATTGTTTCTAGTGCACTTAAGTGAAACCGGGTTCTCGGTTGGCATTCCAACGAACCTTCACTAACTAGCGACGGCGTTGCATCGTCCGCTTGACCTCTCGGTCGAGGGTCACTACGGTTCTAATACGAAGGCGAGGATCTCGACGAGTGGACTTACAAGAGTCCTAAAGGAAAGGTATGGTTTCACGATCGAGACGCGAAGAGTAGAATGTATGCTACTGAGTTCGCGAAGTAGGTCTAGGGTGTGAGAGGGTTTCTGGATGAACTATGACAGTAGGTCTGCCAGACCTAGAATTTGGAGAATTTCTGTCGGCGTCTCTGGTGTCGACAAATTCTCAACGGTTTTGACAAATTGCAAGAATACTCAAACTTTCCCACAGCACTAACAGTGTTTCATAGAAAATTTTGACTCTTCAATTCCAAAACTCGGGTTCAGAGAACTTTGCGAAAAGTATCTCCGAAGGAAATGTTTCCATGGGTTTCTTCTTACTACGAGGGTAGATAAGTAAGCCATTATATGGAGAAATGACGAACTAATCCAAGTAAGAAAGACGTACCCTTCTCATATAGCTCATGAAAACTATGGGCGTATTGGTATTATCCGAACGGTATCACTACGGACTCGAAGTGTCCGCATCGAGTTCAGAAGGTAGTCTTTCGGACTTCCTTCCCTCACACTCAAACTGGTGATATTCGGATCTCGGTCCAATCCTGAAAAGTACTCGTTCCTTGCGTTAGCTCAACCGCTTCATCTATGTGAGGCAGAGACAACGATTTCCAATGGAAAATCATGACGGAGTCCTCGATATCCAAGGTACATATGATGCAATCCGTCGATCTCTGGGAGAATAAGACTGGGGTTCTCCAGGGTGAGAAGCCTAGTTTTCTAATTCTATTTCTGTGTAGTTCGCTAAGTTGTCTGGGCTATTCTGGTATCTCTGTAGGTGTTTAGACTATAGGATGATCTGTTTACAAGAGTTGTACTGGGTTCTAAGTTTGTTCACATGACGATGCGATTACTCGTAGGCTTAGGCAGTTCTCCGTCCTAAAGTTCATATTACCATTCATACATGTTTCCACAATCACAATCTCGTGTATATGAGTCGTATATAATTAAGATTGAAAAGGTAGTCGAATAACTGATTCTTCTTTAAGCTCACATCCCATCTGGGAAAAAGAAGTTAAAGTGGAATCATCAATTCTAAACCTGTAGAAACTTGATTATATATCCCTCTTATGTATACATTCCTCAGTGATAGATCAATCGCATGAATCCTTGGATTGAACTTGACGTACTGCACGAATGGTACTTCGGGGGTTTCTTCAGAAAAGAAAAGAACTAAGAGGTACTCCTGGCATGAGTACTTCGGTGTTCTGATATGACGGCTTCTCTGGAAAAGCGATCTAGAAGAAAGAGGTGTACGTATGAAACTGATTGTTTCTTGATGACGACATGATTCTGTTAGCACGAAAGATAAGGATTTTGTGAGCGATTCTGGTTAACCCTAGATGTACTTCGATTGTTCAATCAAAGAGTAAGAGTATGTTCTCGAAAGGTTGACCTACATCTTTATGATGCGGTCCAAGTACGGAATGGAAGTATGTTCGCGAAGGTTTGACCTACATCCCTGTAATGCAGTCCTAGTAATGGGTAGAAGTAAGTTCGTCGAATGGTCTCAAGACGTTTGTCGTTCAAGCCGAGGTATCGTGGGTTGGTGAATAACAAGATCCAACCGCTGAAAGAGACTTGGAAATGTCTCCGGATCTAACTTGCTATAGTCCAATGGCTTGACTAAAGCACGAATTCAGATGGACTCCGATGAAAGTATGCTAAGAGTACTTGAATAAAGAATGACACAGAAGTTAGCCGGCTATCAATATCTTTGATATTTACGACGTAAAGATTCAGGAAAATGACCTTGTAAAGGTCTTACATCATATCCAGAGAAGATAATTCTTGACAACATAAGGACCTAACCTAAAGTACTCACAGTACAAGATAATTTCATAGAAAATTCCAGATCGGGCAAAGTCAGAAAAACGATTCCTTATAACAAGGACAATAAAGGAAAACATCTATTACTGGCGACGGTCACCCCTCTGGTGAACTCTCAGTTCAACCAGTTGATGTTCAACGTCAAGTAGGTGTCTTTCGTACACCCTCTAGCGTACTCGGAGCTTTATGACTTTGGCTCGAGTTTCAGCTAGTGTTTGCAACAAGGTTTCATGGTTTCTCTCTTATCTCTCGCGAGTATCTTCTAGACGAATGGTGCGGAGGGTATGCATTCTCGCATTAGCGACAACTTCAGTAATCTGATGTAGGGTTGTCATGCCTTGAATCTCATTTAGGGTCACCCAGCGGACCAATATTGGCAAGACTCTATCTACTGAGCCCCCATTGCTCAAGTCGTAGAAGCTTCGGTCACCTTTAAATGGCATGGGCTGATCTTGTTCTTGGCTCCATGTTTCCAAGCATTCCACCCACTAAGGGGTCGGGCCATGAAAAGCGGGACGAGGGTTAGGAATTGGAAAGGGAGCTGCTTGGGGTAGGTTCTCAACCTCAGGTTCGGAGTTAGCATCATTCGAAAGGTTTTCATCATGTTGATCATTCAAAGGGATAGGATGATCAAATCTCTGGTTCTTCTCCAAACCATCGAGCAATGACCTCATTTGGGAGGTACGGGTTGCCGTGGGGATGGAGTCCAGCCATGTTATCTATGCGAGAATTGGGGTAAGAAAATAATTATTAGACGAACTATCTAGATAATTATTTTGAAAATCTTCATTAGTTACATTGCTATTTGTGAAGTGCATACCGGTTATATGTAATCGAAATAGGATAGGCCTTCAAATAAGTGACCATAACTCCACATTCACACAGAATAGGGGTAAAGTAAAATTTTCACAGATTCTCAGTCTATAACATCCTAATTACATATATCCTTAGTGTATCCACTTAGCAACTATCAACTTAGTAATGAAGATCCCATTTTAGTTCTCAGGTATAACGTACTTACAGTAACACCAAATACTCCTATAGTATTTTAACTTTAATGTTATGTTCTATTGTTCTCATTGTGGTAGAGTTGGTAAGATTTTAGACTTGTTGCAACCACACAATTAAACTTAGGCACATGCTAGTCAACCCTCGGATAATATAGGGATCAGGCTATATCTTCCTAGTTTTGACAATATGTCTCTAAGCCATTTGTGTTGCCCAACAATGGTAATTCCTTTGTACTGTCCTAGTGATAATGATTTTAGTATGAACGCAGGCATGTATACTTTATTAAATATTTTATTATTTAAAGTATAAACTCTTGGTCAGAGTATTTTTAATCCCTTATGTATTTATAGTTAGTATATCTTTTATGGGTTGATATACTTAATTCAGTATAAACAATGCTCTGATACCAATCTGTCACACCCCAAAACTAAGAACGGCGGAAACGTTCTGGGGAGGAGGACGTCATGTATAGTATCACAACAATGTAAAGTAGTAAACAAGCAACAACATCATCCATTGCATTAATAATATAATTATTATACAAGTGTGTTCTATCAAATTTTGATAAACACTAAAGCATAAATGAAAATGAAAGTGGAGTCTTCAACGAGCTCCATCTTCCCTAATCCTTGCATCGGTACCTGTCTATGATGACCTGAGGATATAAGTAATTTTGAAAGCGAGTATCAACTTTGAAGCTGGTGAGATCATAAGTATTTTAGTGTCTTAATTTGTACGTAAGTATTTGTATGTAAGAATTTGTATATGAACTGTAAGTATTGAAAATGTTTGTAAAACAACTGTAAACATTTGAAAAACCCTATAAATCCCTATGATTCCTACTATTATAACAGGGAGTCTTCTACCAAGACTTAACTGGTCTCTATGTAGCCTTCTACCAAGGCATCTAGTGTTTGTGTGTGTCTCTTGTAGGAGTGTGTATTTTCCCAACTCTGACTACTATTAATCAAAAAGATAGTTTCTACATTACCGTGCGTCGTGTAAATGTTCACGAAGGGAATGTAATGGGAAAAAGAAATAGTACTATAGTGTAGCGTTGAACTACAACCGTACCAATTACCTAAAGTCTAGGGTAATTCTTCTATGTACTGTAGTATTTGATATAAATAACTACATCGGTACTCAACTGCCTTATTTGAGGGATAAGGTATAATGTGATGTCTAGATGCCAAACTATACGCTCCCTATCAAAGGGATTTTGGGACCTACCCACGACCCCTGCATGTATGCAAGCCATGAGCATCCACATTACTATGATCATGTATACTCGATATAACGATCACAATTGCGTTGTGATTCATCGGTATAGTTAGATCCTGGACTGGTTCCATGCTATAGCACCTAGTGACGTCTGTTTTATGTATATGTAAGCGTACTCATGTAAGTGTGATCATGTAATTGTACTTATGTAAGCGTAATCATGTAAAAGTATATGAACGTATGCCTTTGCTACCCAAAGGCACTGAACTGACTGAAAGGAACTATTATGTCCATATATGTATACATGATATATAACTAATGTTTAAACGACCTTCGGACGGTACCCGATATCCCACCAGACCACATGTCAAGCGCGAAAAGGAAATAGGGGGGATAGCCTTCCTAAGTCTTTTAAACATTTCTTATATAACCATGCATATAGAGGCATGCAATTTATAATAAAAGCATAAAATAAGTTTTGTAAAAACCTTTGAACATAAATATTTTCTAAGAAAAGATCAACTTGATGTCGATCTATAAAAGGGTTTTGAAGGCATGGGTTTGATAAAACGGTTTAGTATAAAGAAACATTTGTTTGAAACACAATTGTAAATAAGTTTGAAATGTAATATACAGAGTAAAATGTACAGTGTAATAAGGAGTTTTAAACATAGAAAGTGTTTATGAAAATCATTTGAAGGAAACTGTTTGGTAAAACAGCTAATGAGTAGTAAATCATTTGAATGCTGCTTATTAATCACATGTGGTTGATATAATAAGTAGCATGATTCTAATTGTATCCCCCCATAAAACATTTAAAAACAGTTTAAAACATTGATTAAGGGGTATGAACTCTGTGACAACCGTCAATTTTTGGTCAAGTCAAAGTCAACAAAAGTCAACAAGTCAAACCGGTCAACCCAATTTGCCGTGAGTACTAGAGTTTACGTTAAGTAACTTCTAAACAACTCTCTATTCTAATGAGAGATCATAAATCGAAAAGTGCGTTCACCTAAATCTCCTTAACCTGAAACGGTGGTACGTAGAAAGCCAAACCGATACGACAATGTTACATACTCATCGGGAGTATGCAAGATCCCTAATCAAGGCTTAACTGGGTTTAAGGACCTTGCAGTGCGTAGCCGGACACTCAAAAAGGTCACCAGTGAAACCTCTCCCACATATCTCTAAGTATGTGAAACCTCTCCCACATATCTCTAAGTATGTGAAATCTCTCTCACGTATCTCTTCGTATGCGAAATCTCTCCAAGTATGTCAAATCTCTCCCAAATCTCTCTAAGTATGTGAAATCTCTCTCACGTATCTCTTTGTATGCGAAATCTCTCTAAGTATGTCAAATCTCTCCCAAATCTCTCTAAGTATGTAAAATCTCTCTCACGTATCTCTTCGTATGCGAAATCTCTCCAAGTATGTCAAATCTCTCCCAAATCTCTCTAAGTATGTGAAATCTCTCTCACGTATCTCTTCGTATGCGAAATCTCTCCAAGTATGTCAAATCTCTCCCAAATCTCTCTAAGTATGTGAAATCTCTCTCACGTATCTCTTCGTATGCGAAATCTCTCCAAGTATGTCAAATCTCTCCCAAATCTCTCTAAGTATGTGAAATCTCTCTCACGTATCTCTTCGTATGCGAAATCTCTTCAAGTATGTCAAATCTCTCCCAAATCTCTCTGAGAACGAGGAATCTCTCTCAAATCTCTCTCGAAATCTCTCCCAACTTTCTATAATCACTCGGGGCATCCCGACCCTCAAATTTGGCGAAAATAGCCCAAGAACGGAAGTCTACGCGAAAAACGGACTTAAGGGAACGAACCCTCCGAACCGAAAGTACTATTCATGAACCGAACCGAAAGCACTATTCATGAGGGTCCGAACCGAAAGTACTGTTCATGAGCTGAACCGAAAGTACTGTTCATCTGAACCGAACCCGGCCATGAAAGAGATCCGAACCGAACCCTGCTAAGAAGAAAGGTCCGAACCGAACCTCACATGGAAGGAAGGTCCGAACCGAAGTTACTGTTCACTACTGTTCACAACAGTACCTTCGGTTCTAGCCAGCCTCGGACCGAACCTCTACCTTCGCGTCGGACAGCCTCCCTTCGGACCGAACCCGCCTTCCGTTTCTCGCCTTCGCTTCGGACTGCATCGCATCGGACCGAGCTTGTTCGCCTTTCGCCTCCCCGCCTCAGCCACCCGCGTCCGAACCTTCGCCCAGAGAACCGAGCCTCGGCCGAGATCCGAAGGGTCTCGTTGGGCAGCTCGGATTTCGCCTATTTTTACATATTTTTGCATTTTAAACCCATTTTTGATTATTTTAACATGGGATTTTCACCCAAAACTTTATTTTTAATTATAAGACCCCTAAATTAATGATTTAATCACATTTTAAGGGTAAAATCTTATTTAAAAAGGAGTTGGTAAAGTACAAAAAGAAGAAGTGTTGACCTTACCTTAGTTATGACGCAAGCAACCCCCTCACCCACTCCATGACAACCCACACTCCTCCCCACCATACCTTGTACTTTTTACCTCCCTCACAAGCCACCTCCATGCTTTGAGGGCTGGATAATCATCCTCTCTCCTCATTTTTCTTTCATTTGTTCTCATTTCACAAGAAGATCAAACTCCTTTCTCTCTCACTTTCTCTCTCTAGAAATCCAAGATTCAAGGGCTGATCTTGAGAGTTTCCTCCACCTTTGGTAAGCATAATCCATTTCCTTTATGATTACCTCTATTATTTCCACTCAAATCATGGATATCTTACACAAACTCCATTATATTTGTGTTAGAGCTTCGAATCTTCAAACGGTTCTTCTAGTGTTCTTGGGTCGAACACTTCTCTTCTTCATCACTTATCTACTGAAATCACACAAGGTGAGTTCATACCCCTACATTTTCACGTTTTCTCAAGTTTTTAGGGGGGGAATACAAGTTAAAATGCTTAGAACATAACTACATTCTTCTAACAGCTTTCATCAGAAAAGTTTCACTCCATTCACGGACTGTTTTGGACATCTTAAATATTTTTGTTTTCAAAACTGTTTTAGGTGCATGTAGTTCCACTTCTTAGCTTTAAAATGACTACTTGCACATCTCCATACGATTTTTCTACAATTTATGGTGATTTTTACAAAACCGCCTATCATTTCAAACATCAATCCGGACCAGTCTGTGATTATGGACTTTTTCACCCAAGTTAGAGATCATTAAAAATTATAATAAAAATTATGAATAAACTAGACTCATTTTCCAAACTCTCAGAAGTTACAGAACCTGATTTGGACATTTTATGATTTTTCTACAATTTTTACAATATCAGTTACAGAAAAGATTATTAACAGAAAAACACAATAAATTTCATTTCACCTTGTAACATGTCGAGCAAGGTATACATCGTTAGTTGATTATGTGTAGTTGCAATATATGACAAATTTTGTATTCCTACATAGACATACATCAGAAAACACATGGATTTACATCTTCACAAGTATGACAAATATATATATATATATATATATATATATATATATATATATATATATATATATATATATATATATATATATATATATATATATATATATATATATATATATATATATATATACGATACTACGAGGCTATATCCATTAAAATATAAATATTGATAAATTATGACAAGTAAGGCCTATGCTCATTTCCCACGAAATCAATCGATAAACTATAATAGGTATAGTTTAGGGTCATTCATATAACAAACACAATATTAAAGGTCTTACACTTACATAAGAGTTATTGCCGCTATGGACGATTAAGATAATCTATAATAAGTATAGTTAAGCCATTATACCCCCACAAACGAACTCGTTAGTTATAATTGGTATAGTTATGGTAAATACATATTACAAACAAAGTAATAAACTATAATAGGTATAGTTTATGTTTCATCTACTCTAGGAACTTAATTACAAGAAAGGTTATATTCACATCACTTTCGATAAGCTATTCATATGCATAGTTCAGGTTCACTAATCTCTATTATTCCCTGGTGAACTATGATATGTATAGGTTATATTCACATTAACACATCATATAGGTTATATTCACATCACTTTCGATAAGCTATTCATATGCATAGTTCAGGTTCACTAATCCCTATTATTCCCCAGTGAACTATGATATGTATAGGTTATATTCACATTAACACATTGTATAGGTTACACTCACCATCACCATCACTTTCGATAAGCTATTCATATGCATAGTTCAGGTTCACTAATCTCTATTACTCCCCGGTGAACTATGATATGTATAGGTTATATTCACATTAAAGGTTCACATTGTTAGACTTCAACTATAATCGTTGAGCGTATATGCTTGAGTCGTACAAGAATTTAGTCTGGATTGGCTTAGAATTGGTGGTGCCCGCCTCATCTCCTGTTCCTCGTTTGGTTGTGAACCTAGGGCGGACCCATTATATTCGACGTTTTATCTAACCTAAATCTTATATAACTTATATACGCTGGACAATCATAGGGGAAATCTACGGGTCAATCTAGGATACATTAACACATCATATAGGTTATATTCACCATCACTTCTGATAAGCTATCATATGCATAGTTCAGGTTCACTAATCTCTATTACTCCCCGGTGAGCTATGGTATGTATAGGTTATATTCACATTAAAGGTTCGCATTGTTAGACTTCAACTATAATCATTGAGCGTATATGCTTGAGTCATACAAGAATTTAGTCTGGATTGGCCTAGAATTGGTGGTGCCCGCCTCATCTCCTGTTCCTCGTTTGGTTGTGGACCTAGGGCGGACCCATTACATTCGACGTTTTATCTAACTTAAATCTTCTATAACTTATATACGCTGGATGATTATAGAGGAAATCTACGGGTCAATCTAGGGTTCATCAACACATCATATAGGAATATTTTGTTTACACCTAACTAAGAAAATATTGGATTTTCTGGATTCATATCCTATCGCTTTTAAAAAGGAAAACGGTTTCTACTCCAAACAAAACTCTTATGAACTCACCAACTTAATTGTTGACACTTTTCAAAACTACTTGTATTCTCAGGAAATCAGTGAAACAGGAAAACTTCAGCGCTTTGAGGATGTGACGTTAAACCGTCAACAATTTATTTTTGTCATCATAATGTAATTGATTTTGAAACATGTAAACATATACTTTGGTGTAACTTTTTCAATTATATTTATGATGGTTGTATCTACTTTGAGCACTATTATACATATTGTTGTGATACTGTACATGAAGTCCTCCACCCCTGGACGTTTCCGCCATCCTTGGTTTGGGGGTGTGACAAACTCACCTGTTGTTGGTGATACGGATGAACTGAAGAGGTAGGACCGCTAGGTGTCAAGTGAAGTCTTGAACACACTTATGATCCTAGTTAACATATAATTTCACATATATATAACAAATTAGTCTATAAACAACTAATAAACAACTCAAGACACCCTAGGATATGCTAAACACCTTTATCAAGTGTTATTAGCCTCTAGGATTGCATCTAAGTGTTTGTAGGGGAAGCTATTATGTGTAGGGTTCAAGGAAAACTCCATAAGGGAGTTCACAACCCTAACAACACTACCAAATGAGTTTACGGCCGTGAACTCATAAGTTTACGGCCGTGAACTCATACTTATGTGTCCATTTGATGTTTGATGCTCTATTAGGCCCTAATAAGCATTTCTACTTAATGGCTTGGTCTATGGAATAGTTTAGGGCATAATATAACTCCTTTTAGGAGTTTACGGCTCTGGGACCATATTCCCTTGGAGATTACGGTCGTAATCTCCCTTGGGACGATGTTTATGGTGTTTTCAAGTCTCTGAATTAACTAGGAACTAAACTAGGCTTTTGTACTTGGCTTTAGAAGAGTTTATGGCACCATTTGGCACCATTTTATGGAGTTCACGGCCCTAGAACCTTTTGGGCTGTGAACACCTTACTCTTCGTGTTGTAAGTGTGGTAGATAGTCCAAAACACATTAGGGTACTTGTCTAAATTACCCTCTTGGCTTAAGGAAGGATTTTAGGGGGTTTTGGCACCAAAAAATGGAGTTCACGGCCCAAGAACTCTCTTGGCCGTGAACTCACTTCTAGCCATGAATCTTAATTGATTTTTGGTCTAAAACAAGTAATGGTAGTTCCTAGGTTCATTCCCAAGGCTTTGAGGGACATTGGGACACTTTTGGCCGTTAAAATGGAGTTTACTCCCCAAGTGTTCTTGGGCGGTAAACTCCCAAATCTTGGGGTTTTGGTCCGATTTTGATGTTTCTAAACACAATCTAAGCTATATAACATAACTAGATCGAAGTACTCACAATTTGGGATAAAAACCCAAAGATCCACGAAAGAGAATTTGGCTTTTCTCTAATTGGAAATGTAACTAATGAACTATTTTTGTTCAGATTTCTATATATAGTCTTGAGATATTGTTGGAAGAAAATATTTTTATTCCCGGAGTATTGGAATAACAGTGTTGCACAAAACCCTAGTGCATCCACTCTCCTGATATCTCCTTAAGTGTAAATCCTGAAATACTCAAACTTATACAAAAAAAGTCTGAAAATCAACTGTGACTGTTCTAGTTCTATTGGCTTCAAATGGTTTGTACTGAATGGAATTTTCGGGTTGTCACAAAATCTACCCAATACTGCCGTTAAATGGGGCTTTTGGTCCCACCAGATTTAGTGGTCGTAATAAAATTTAACTTTTTCCTAAAATAATAATGAAATGTAATTTAAGTGTTTTTATTTACTTTATTACGACTATAACGACATAGAATATAAATAAATAAAACACTTATTTATTTTACAACCTCAAATTAACGGAACTTTTATAATATCAAATATTGCGTTAACGGAAACGGGGTAATGTAACGGAATAAACTTTGGGTCGTCACATCATCCCCTCGTTAGAGGGAATTTCGTCCCGAAATTCAGGTCTAGGCAAGGCAGTAGGTATGAATGGTAGAGGAAGGAGGGTACTTCCTATTTTGTTTTTCCTCACATTCCCAAGTGAACTCTGGTCTGTGTTTGTCGTTCCAACAAACCTTCACCTACGGGATGCAGATTTCTGTCTCGTTTAGTTAGCGATCTCCGACTGGTGTATCTACGAGGTTAGGGTTCTCGATGGTTTCTATCAAGATGAGTGGGATACGAAGAGTGACGTCGGGTAAACACATATCAAGTCTAAGAAGTGGATCGATCTGGTGTGAAACTTGTGGAATATCCGAAAGTAGTAGTGGTCTGACAAAGTGTGACAACCCGAAATTTCCATTCTGAACAAACCATTTGAAGCCAATAGAAGTAGAGCAGTTACAGTGAAAACTCAGATTTCGAGTATAGGTTTGGCAGTTTTCAGGATTTTACACTTAAGGAAATATTAGGAGAGTGGATGCACTAGGGTTTTGTGCAACACTGTTATTCCAATACTCTAGGACATTAGAATTCGTTTCAGGAATAAAAATAATTTCTGCCAAAATATCTCAGGACTATAAATAGAATTCTGAACCAAATTGGTTCATTAGTTGAATTCCAATTAGAGAAAAGCCAAAATTCTCTCTCACGGATCTTCGGGTTTTTATCCCAAATTGTGAGTAACTATTTCTAGTAGTGTTAGAAAGCTTTAAATGTGTTCATAACATAGATTACATAGCTAAATCATCCGATTTAGGAGTTTACTCCCCAAGGTGTTCTTGGGCGGTACACTCCCGAAAACAAGCCTAGATTGTCCCCCGTGATATACTACTGCCTTGGACTTGTATAGGAGTGTATTACGGACATGAAGTCAACCAAGAATCACCCAAGTTTGGGAGTTCACGGCCCAAGAATATCTTAGGCTGTAAACTCCAAAAAGAATGCTCAAAATGGTGCTTTTAGGGCACCCAAGGCTTAGAATTTATTTTAGATATGTACCCTAAAGTGTTTAAAGCCTAGAAAACATAAGGAATCACAAGTGTTGAGGAGTTTACGGCCAAGACAAGTTCTTGGGCCGTAAACCCCTATAAAGGGGTCAAATAACACCCTAACTCCTTCCTTATGCCTAGAACCCAACATAGATCATAACCTTGAAATGTTAGATACTTGAAAACACCATAAACACCCTCCCAAGGGAGTTTACGGCCGTAAACTCCAAGCGAATATGGTCCCAGAATCGTAAACTCCTTAAAGGAGTTAATAGGAAGCCCAAACACTTGATTTAGCCTTGAAACAATTCACCACTAGAGTTTTAGTAATTCTAAGCTTCATTTAGTGACCTTAAGGAGAGTTTACGGCCAGGATTTTACTCCCCTGGGCCATAAACTCCAAATCATATGGTCATTAGACCTTAAACTCCCACTAGAGGCCATGCACTCCTTTGTTGCAACCCATTAGCCTCCTAGCACTTGACCAAAAGTGTTTTCCTCGCGTTTAAATGTGTATATTTGTATAATTAGTGTTTTAATCACTAATTATTTATATACATGTGTCTCCATATGTAATTAGGATCATTGTGTGTGTCTAAAGTCTTCACTTGACACCAAGCACTTGTCCGATCCTTACTTACGATAACAGTTCGTTCAATTCCAGTCACATACTGCAGGTGAGTTCATACTTAAACTATTTTAAAATGTTTTATGGGGGGGGGGATACAAGTAGAATTGTGATATTTATTATATCAATCACATGTGAATGATAAGTAGAATTATGCTAGTTACTATAACAATAATATGTGATTAATATGCAACATTCAAATGATTTACTACACATTAGCCGTTTTACCAAACAGTTTCCTTCAAATGATTTTTATAAACATTTTATATGTTTTAAACTCCTTATTACACTGTACATTTTACTCTGTATATCACATTTCAAACTTATTTACAATTGTGTTTCAAACAAATGTTTCCTTATACTTAAACTATTTTATCAAACCTATGCCTTCAAAACTGTTTTACAGGTTGACATCAAGTCGATCATTCCTGAAGATAATAATTATGTTCAAATGTTTTACAAAACTTATTTACGCTTTTATATTATAAATTGCATGCCTCTATATGTATAGTTATATAAGAAATGTTTAAAATAACTTAGGAAGGCTATCCACCCTATTTCCTTTTCGCGCTTGAGATGTGGTCTGGTGGGATATCGGGTACTCGTCCGAAGGTTGTTTAAATATTAGTTATATAACATATGTACATATATAGTCATAAAGGCCCTTCCAGTTCATCCCATGCCCTTGGGTAGCAAGGGTATACATCCATGTCCATACGTACCAGTTAGATTACTAGTAAACTACAACACTACTAGAGAAGAACATATACAACAGTACTAGAGAAGAACATATACAACTATACTAGAGAAGAACATATACAACTATATTACAGAAGAACATATACAACTATACTAGAGAAGAACATACAACTATACTAGAAAGAGAACATATACAACGATACTAGAACGATTACATTACTATACTTGCTAGGTAGAGACCACGTACATTACAGCTAGAACAGTTCATTACATTACATATACATGAATACGTTAATAATTGTGATCCACTGTATCGGAGCATGCCTTAAATGTCATGGCCCGAGTTGTAGCCAGAATTCTCTTGGATGGAGAGCGTGAGTTTGCGTATAGATCTATACTCGATTGACTGTCCTACACCTTGATGCTAGCTACAGCCGGACCTGCAGGTCTGTGGGTGCCAAACGTCATTCCGTTATTACGACCATTCTTATGTCATTGTTACCAGTCAATAGTATGGTACAATTAATCACATGATGCCTTAATATAAATCTGGTTTAAGGTAGTTAGTACAGCAGTAGTTCCTATACTACAACACTACAGTACTACATTTATTTTCCCTTTACATATATTTAGTGATCCTTTCACTTAAACATTTAATGTAAAAACTATATTTTATAAATGATAGTTATACTTGGGAAAATTACACACTTTTACAAGAAACGAACATTTAGAACAGTTAAGTCTTGGTAGAAGACTACATTGAGAATAGTTAGGTCTAGGTAGAAGACGCACTTTATAGAATAGTAGGAATCATATGGATTTCTAGGGTTTTTCAAATGTTTACAGTTGTTTTACAAACATTTTCATACTTACAGTTCATATAAATTTTCAATACTTACGATTTACATACATTTTAAATACTTACAATTCATTTACTTACAAATTCTTACATACAAATTAAGACACTAAATACTTATGATCTCACTAGCTTCAAAGCTGATACTCGCTTTCAAAATTACTTGTATCCTCAGGTCATCATAGACAGGTACCGATGCAAGGAGAAAGGAAGATGGAGCTTGTTCAAGACTCATCTTTCATTTTGATTTATGCTTTAGTGTTTATCAAAATTTGACAGAAGACACTTGATGTTGTCACTTCTTTACTACTTTACATTGTTGTGATATTGTACATGACATCCTCCGCCCCTGAACGTTTCCGCCGTTCTTGGTTTTGGGGTGTGACAGATTGGTATCAGAGCACTGTTTATAGTGAATTAAGTATATCAACCCATAAAAGATATACTAACTATAAATACATAAGGGATTAAAAATACTCTAACCAAGAGTTTATACTTTAAATAATAAAATATTTAAGTAAGTATACGTGCTGCATTCATACTAAAATCAGTGTAACTAGGACAATACAAAAGAATTACGATTGTTGGGCAACACAAGTGGGCTTAGAGACATATGGTCAAAACTGGGAAGATATAGCCTGATCACCTATATTATCCGATGGTTGACTAGCATGTGCCTAAGTTTAATTGTGTGGTTACAACAATGCTAAAATCTTACCAACCCTACCACAATGAGAACAATAGAACATAACATTAAAATTTAAAATACTATAGGAGTATTTGGTGTTACTATAAGTATTATATACTTAAGAGCTAAAATGGTATCTTCATTACTAAGTTGATAGTTGCTAAGTGGATACAGTAAGGCTATATGTAATTAGGATGTTATAGACTTAGAATCTGTGGAAATTTTACTTCACTCCTATTCTGTGTGAATACGGAGTTAAGGTCACTTATTTGAAGGTGTATCCTGTTTAGATTACACACAGCTGGTATGCACTTCACAAATAGCGATGTAACTAATGAAGGTTTTCTAAATAATTATCTAGATAGTTCGTCTAATAATTATTCTCTTACCCTAAATTCTCGCATTGATAACATGGCTGGACTCCATCCCCACGACAACCAGTATCTTCCGAACGAAGTCATAGCTGATTGGTTTGGAGAAGAACCAGAGAATGATCATTCTATCCCCTTGAATGATCACCATGATGAAGACCTTTCGTATGATGCTAACTCCGAACCAGAGGTTGAGAACCTACTCCGAGCAGCTCCCTTTCCAATTCCTAACCCTCGTCCGACTGTTCATGGCCCGACCCCTGAGTGGGTGGAATGCTTGGAAACAAGGAGCCAAGGACAAGATCAACCCATGCCATTTAATGGCGACCGAAGCTTTGACGACCTGAACAATGGGGGCTCAACATGCAGAATCTTGCCAATCTTGGTCCGCAGAGTGGCCCGAAATGAGATTCAAGGCAGGACAACCCTATATCAGATTGCCGAAGTTGTCGCCGATGCGAGAATGCATACCCTCCGCACCATTCGTCTAGAAGATGCTCACGAGAGATCAGAGAGAAACCATGAAACCCTGCTGCAAACACTAGCTAAAACTCGAGCCGAAGTCATAGAGCTCCGAGTACGTCAAAGCGTGTACGAAAGACACCTACTTGACATGGAACGTCAAATGGCTGAACTGAGAGTTCCCCAGAGGGGTGACCGTCGTCAGTAGTAGACTCTTTACTTTGCTTCCCTTATTAGAAAGTAATCCTTTTCTGTCTTTGCCTGATGTGGCATTTTCTATGAAATTATCTTGTAATGTAAGTACTTTTAGTTAGGTCCTTATGCTGTCAGGAACAATCTTCTGTGGATATGATGTAAGACCTTTACAATGTCATTTTCCCGAATCTTTACGTTGTGAATATCTAAGATATTGTCAGCTGGCTAACTTTTGTGTCATTCTTCATTCAAGTAGTCTTATCATACTTTCATTGGGGTCTATCTGAAACATGCTTTAGTAAAGTTATTGGACTATAGTGATTTATCTCCGGAGACATTTCCAAGTCTCTTTCAGTGGTTGGATCTTGTTATTCACCAACCCACGATACCTCGACTTGCACAACAAACGTTTTGAGACTATTCTACGAGCTTACTTCTACTCATTACTAGGACTGCATCATAGGGATGTAGGTCAAACCTTCGCGAACATACTTCCATTCCGTACTAGGACTGCATCATAGGGATGTAGGTCAAACTTTCGAGAACATAGTCGTACTCTTTACATGAACAATCTAAGTACATCAAGGGTCAACCAGAAGCGCTCACAAAACCCTTATCTTTCGTGTTACAGAATCATGTCGTTGTCCGGAAGCAATCAGTCGAACAGCGAAACCTTCGCTTTTCCTATGGACGCCGCTACCTTTCAAACAGCAGTTACAGCTGCCGTGGTGGCTGCCGTAACTGTGGTCCTTGTGCACCGTAGCGCTATCAGCACAGTCAATGCTGCTGATGGGAATGAAGTTTCCAATCGTGGTATCCATCCAGGAAGTCGCCAAACAGTAAATGTCACAGGCTCGCAAAGCCGAAAAGAAGAGAACAAGAAACGAAAGCGTCAAGCCCGGAAACAACGCAAGAGATCCCAAAGGCTGGTTATACAACAGCAGCAAGTGGAAACCCCTGCCATTCCCGTACCGGCACGACCCATCACTCAAGTCCCTTTCATCGGGACTAACCCTACACACGAGAGTAGTTATAATGCCAAACGCTTTAGGAAGAAATTTTCAAAGTGGAGTAACGAGGAAGGCACTCGTGTCCACATAACACTGGCTAAAGACCGCAATCCCGTCACCAAAACTAGTACTAGCCATTCATGCCACCAATATGGTGAGATAGGGCACTTCAAGAAAGATTGCCCGATAGCAAAGAAATCTGGCGTAGATGGGAGAATTCTTAGGATCACAGCTGCAGGAGAGCCTACTCCGGAACCCCTATTAATGTAATTTAGGAGTGTTGTTGTAACAGACTTATAAACTATCCAGAACTAGTGCAAATAGAGTCTTACTTTTTACGAGATCCTGTCAGTATAGAGATTCTCGTGCTGCGTATACTTGTCTTTTGTAATATACCTTATTTCGCAACAATTTGTCTATAAACATCTTATGTTCAAATCTAATGTCTTTAAGTTTCAGTATGATTTCGACATTATCTTACGAATCGATTCAATTTGATCCTCACAAAAACAGCTTCATGCGTACGTCTCCTTTTTAGTAAACGCCTTTTCCAGCGAAGCCGTCATATCAGAACACCGAAGTACTCATGCCAGGAGTACCTCTTAGTTATTTTCTTTCCGAAGAAATCCCCAAAGTACCACTCGTGCAGTACGTCAAGTTCAATCCAAGGATTTATACGATTGATCTGTCACTGAGAAATGTATGCATAAGATTGATATATAATCAAGGTTCTACAGGTTTAGAATTGATGATTCCACTTTAACTTCTTTTTCCCCGATGGGATGTGAGCTTAAAGAAGAATCAGTTATTCGACTACCTTTTCAATCTTAATTATATACGACTCGTATACACGAAATTGTGATTGTGAAACCAGGTATGAATCCTAATATGAACTTCAGGACGGAGAACTGCCTAAACCTACGAGTAATTGCATCGTCATGTGAACAAACTTAGAACACAATACGACTCTTGTAAACAGATCACCCTATAGTCTAAACACCCACGGAGATACCGGAACAGTACAAACAAGTTAACGAACTGCACAACGATAGAATAAGAAGACTAGGTTTCTCACCCTGGAGAAACCCCAGTCTTATTCTCCCAGAGATCGACGGATTGCATCGTATGTGCCTCGGATATCGAGGACTCCGTCAAGATTTTCATAGAAATCGTTATCTCAACCTCGCATAGATGAAATGGTTAAGCAAACGCAAGGAAATAATTACTTTCATAAATGGATCTGAGATCTGAATATGACCAGTTCGAGTGTTAGGGAGAGATGTCCGGAAGACTACCTCCTGAATTTGATACGGACACTTCGAGTCCATAGTGATACCCTTCGGATAGGACCAATACGCCCATAGCTTTCATGAGCTAAACGAGTAGGGTATGTCTTTCTTACTTGGATCAGTTCGTCATTTCTCCATGTAATGACTTACTTATCTACCCTCGTAGTAAGAAGAAAACCCATGGAAACATTTCCTACGGAGGAACTTCTCGCGAAGTTCTCTAGGCACGAGTTTTGAAATTGAAAAGTCAAATTTCTATGACACACTGATAGTAATGTGGGAAATTGTCACACCCCCAAACCAGAATGGCGAAAACATTCGGGGGTGGATGACTTCACGTAGTATCACAACAATTGAATATTGTAAAGAAAGTAACACACCCATCACATATATAATGAAAACGTATATTGTTGCATTATACATATTAGCAAAAGAATATTACAATATGATGATAAATGTTCAATAATAAAACATCCTTAGTGTTCCTTCTCCAAAAGCTGGTAGTTACCTGTATTACTGATTCCCTGAGAAATACAAGTGGTTTTGAAAATGTGTCAACAATTAAGTTGGTGAGTTCATAAGTGTTTTGCATTGAAAAGTATGTCCTTATTGGTAGTAAATCAATGAACGGGGTTTACAGAAAATCCAATATTTTCTATAAATGGTTTGAAAAGTTTCCAGAGTTGGTGTGTGTTAGTGTATTCCATACTTGAATAATAATGATAACTTTATGCCAAAATGATGTAGAAAACTGAATGCATATATGAATCTCGTAAATCAAACTTGTTTTTATACTTTTCTGTGAGTTTTATAACCATACTATTGACACTGACGGCCTGTAACAACATTCTTCAGGTGTTGTAGTGTTATGACATTTGTCACCCCAAACCTGCCGGTCTAACTATGGCTAATAGTTTAGGTGCGGGGTTGTCAATTCCGTATAGATCTATACACAAGTATCACGCTCTCTCTCTCCAAGAGATTATGGTATATAATACAGGACTTGAAATGCATACATACGAGTACGTTGAAGTTTGAATGTCTCACATTACTTGGTATAAACAGATTTACGATAATAAAGACTTTCCTTCTTTTGAAAGTATTTCATTTGTCAAGATGTATATATGAATACTTGATAACTATACTCATTATAGTTTCTCAAAAAGTATGTTTCCATTTAGTAAGAACAACTTGGTGATATAATAGCCCTTTAAACATGAAGATGTTTATAAAAACGATACTTTGACTTGTAATGTACTTGTATTCCCCCCCTAAAACATGAAAAGAATTGAAAAGTAGGGGCACGAACTCACTCGTTAAGTTTGAAGAGAGAGGCTAGAGTTGAGCAGAGTTTCGACCGTGGAAAGTTGCGTCTTCGGGCTCTCGGGAATTTCTGCAGCGTAGATCTTTCGTCGGGGGCTCGAGTGCTGAAACCGAGGTGATGGAATGGTCTCTGGAGCTTAGAAGTATGGGAGAATGACTGAGGAAATAAGAATGGTGTGCAAAAACTCAAAGCTCAATCTCTCTATTTATAGGCTGGAACTTCCTCGTACGCGGCGCGTACCTCCGAAGTACGCTGGGCGTACACAGTACGCGGGGCGTACCTCGGTTACGCGGGGCGTAATAATGCATCATGGCTTACGACTCGGGTCTAGCTAAGCGTAGAGGGGGAAGCCGATGGGACTCGACTCTGGGCCTAGTACGCGAGGCGTACTTCTAATTTATGCGGGGCGTAATTTTGGCTTCCGTCTTCTAAATTCCGTAACTTTCGCGTACGAGCTCCGTTTTTCGCGTACTTTATATCCACGCGTAGGTGAGATTATGCTCTACAGCTTTCATTTAGACTCCGTCGGCTAGTTTTGACTTTATTTTTAATGATATAATTTTAATAGGCCGGGGCTCCTAAAGTCCGTTAAAAATTCATAGTTTCTTTATTCGACGTCGGTTTTCGTTTGTCTTTTTATCAACTTGCTCCTATTGTGGAGATCTTCAACTCTCATTTAGGTTGCGTTAGCTAATTAACACTCGATCTTCAATTCGAGTTTTTAGACCTCTACTACTGTTACGAAACTTTGAAAATTCGTAACTTCTTCATACGAGGTCCAATTTGGGCGATCTTTTTATGCACGCTCACCTTTCAATGAGATCTACGACTTTTGTTTAGATACTTAAGGTTAAAATGCATTTTGAGATTTTACTTTTTACGTCAAATAATGTTTTAACGGCGTGTCGTAAATATACGAGTGGTTATCATTTCTTCAATATAACCCGATTTTGAGCGTTCTTTATATTTTTGGAAACCTTGTCATGATATCTAATATTTGATGCATCCCAACTTAGATATTTGAACACTTTATTTTCAAGGTTAATTTAGTTGGTTCCAAATAGTTTTTGTTATATTTGACACTTGAGAGTTACACTGCTTTGGAAAAATATAGGGTTGTCACATCATCCCCCTGTTAAGGGAATTTCGTCCCGAAATTTAATCTAAGATAGAGTTTACAGTTTTAAGAAAAAGATGCGGGTACTTTTGTTTCATCTGATCCTCGCGTTTCCAGGTGTATTCAGGTCCTCGCTTGGCGTTCCAGCGGACCTTTACAATAGGTATGTGGCTTTGTTTAGTCCTTTTTATTTCCCGATCCATGATCTCTACTGGTTCCTCTACAAATTGGAGATTTTCATTTATTGCAATTTCGTCTAGAGGGATGACAAGGGTCTCATCGGACAAGCACTTCTTTAGGTTTGATACGTGAAAGGTAGGGTGTACATTGTGGAGTTCCTGAGGTAATCTAAGTTTGTAAGCCACTGGACCGATCCTGGCAAGGATCTCGAATGGTCCGATGTATCTAGGGTTCAGTTTCCCACGTTTTCCGAAGCGTATTAAACCTTTCCAAGGCGAGACTTTGAGTAGGACATGGTCTCCAACCTGGAATTCCAAGGGTTTTCGTCTCTTATCTGCGTAACTCTTTTGTCTATCCCTTGATGCTTTTAGACGTTCTCGGATTTGAACAGTCTTCTCTGTAGTTTCCCTTATGATTTCTAGTCCAGTGAGCGTGTTGCCAGTTGCCTGTCCTTTTGCTAGTTGTGTGTCCCCCACCTCGGCCCAGCACAAAGGTGACCTGCACTTGCGGCCATAGAGGGCTTCGAACGGGGCAGCTTTGATACTGGTGTGGTAGCTATTGTTGTACGAGAACTCGACCAAGGGTAGATATGTGTCCCATGCTTTGCCGAAATCGATCACGCAAGCTCTCAGCATGTCTTCTAGGGTTTGTATGGTTCTCTCGCTCTGGCCGTCGGTTTGTGGGTGATAAGCGGTACTCATGTCTAGTCTCGTCCCCAAATCTTTTTGTAGCGACTGCCAGAACCTTGAGGTGAATCTACTATCTCGGTCCGAGATAATGGATATGGGCACACCATGCAGTCGTACAATTTCTCTCAGGTATGTCCTTGTTACCTTCTCCAATTTATCCGTCTCCTTGATCGGTAGGAAATGCGCTGACTTAGTTAACCTGTCGACAATTACCCAAATGGTGTCGAGTCCGCTTGTTGTTTTGGGTAATTTTGTTATGAAATCCATGGTTATCCGCTCCCACTTCCATTCAGGTATTTCTGGTTGTTGTAATAAACCTGAAGGCTTCTGGGATTCCACCTTGACTTTGGCACATGTCAGGCATTTGCTCACGTAGGTAGCAATTTCGGCTTTCATGTTTTGCCACCAGTAAAACTTCTTGAGGTCGAGATACATCTTATCAGAGCCGGCATGTATGGAGTATCGTGTTTTATGGGCTTCGTCCATAACGATTTCTCTGAATCCACCAAAGTTCGGTATCCAAATTCGATCCATGAAATAACGAACTCCGTTGCTCTTGGTCTCAAGGTTCTTATCCATTCCCCTTAGGGCTTCTCCTGTCACATTTTCGGATTTCAAGGCTTCTATTTAGGCTTCCTTGATTTGCGTGAACAGGTGTGAATGGATCGTCATAGTTAAAGACTTCACTGTGCGGCCCGAGTATTCCTTCCGGCTGAGTGCATCAGCCACTACATTAGCCTTTCCGGGGTGATATCGAATTTCGAATTCGTAATCACTTAGTAGTTCTACCCATCGTCTCTGTCTCATGTTAAGTTCCTTCTGGTTGAGGATATGTTGGAGGCTTTTATGATCGGTGAAGATTGTACATTTTGTGCCGTAGAGGTAGTGCCTCCATATCTTCAGAGCGAAGACGACTGCTCCTAGCTCAAGATCGTGCGTTGTGTAGTTTACTTCGTGCGTCTTTAGTTGCCTTGAGGCATAGGCGATTACCTTCCCTCTTTGCATTAAGACACACCCAAGTCCTTGGTTTGATGCATCACAATAGACCACGAAGTCCTCCGTTCCCTCTGGTAGGGTTAGGATGGGCGCACTACATAAGGCTCGCTTTAGTGTCTGAAATGCGCTGTCTTGTTTTTCTCCCCAGTCGAAGGTCACATTTTTCTGGGTTAGGGTGGTAAGTGGCTTGGCAATCTTTGAAAAGTTCGGTATGAACCTTCGGTAATACCCGACGAGTCCCAAAAATTGTCGGATTTCTGTAGGGGTCCTTGGAGTAGTCCAACTATCTATTGCCTTTATCTTGGAAGGGTCCACGTGTATTCCTTCTTTGCTTACAACATGTCCTAGGAAATCCACTTCCCGAATCCAAAATTCGCACTTGGAAAATTTTGCGTAAAGCTTCTCTGCCCTCAACGTTTCCAAAACTTGGCGGAGGTGTTGGCTGTGTTCTTCCTGGCTTCTAGAATAGATGAGTATATCATCTATGAACATGATCACGAATTTATCCAGGAAGGGATGACATACTCGGTTCATCAAGTCCATGAACACCGCTGGAGCATTTGTCAATCTGAAGGGCATTACTACGAACTCGTAGTGACCATAACGTGTTCGGAAAGCCGTTTTAGGGATGTCTCCTTCCAGCACTCTCAGTTGGTGATAACCAGATCTTAGATCGATCTTTGAGAAGTAGCTTGCTCCCTGTAGTTGGTCGAACAGATCATCTATGCGCGGTAGGGGATATCGGTTCTTGATCGTCAGTTTGTTCAGCTCCCGATAATCGATGCACATGCGAAAGGATCCGTCCTTCTTTTTCACGAATAGGACTGGTGCTCCCCATGGTGAGAAGCTCGGTCTGATGAATCCCTTGCTCAGCAGCTCGTTTAATTGACTGGACAGTTCCTGCATTTCGGCTGGGGCTAAACGGTAAGGCGATTTTGCTACTGGGGTAGCTCCGGAGATTAAGTCGATTCTGAACTCAACTTGAAGCTCTGCTGGAAATCCTGGAAGATCTTCTGGGAAAATATCTGGGAAGTTGCAGACTTCCGGAATGTCTTCAATGTTCTTTGGTTCTTTTTTCTGGTCCACTACGTGGGCTAGAAAGGCATGGTATTCTTTACGAAGATATTTTTGTGCCTTGACACAAGAGATGATTTGTAAACTTGAACTAGGTTTGTCACCATAAATGACAAGGGTTTCGCCGTTTGGCGGATTTAGGCGAACGACCCTTTCGTGACAAAGTATATCGGCATGGTGAAGACTCAACCAGTCCATACCGATGATGACATCGAAACTTCTTATCGAGATGGGCATAAGATCGACTCGGAACAAGCGCTCGTTTAAATTTAGTGTGCATCCTACGTACAAATCGTTTGCGTTTTCTATTTTACCGTTTTCCATTTCTACAGTGAATATTTTATTGAGTGGTTAGGGTTTTTGACTAAGTACGTGTTTGAATTTATGACTCAGAAAACGTCTCTCCGCACCACAGTCAAAGAGTATGCATGCATAAGTGTTGTTGAGTAGGAACGTACCCGTAACCACCGTGGGGTCTGCTATTGCTTCATTCTGTCCCATTGCCAGCACTCTCCCCATACCGCCAACATTCCTTTCCTTGGGACAATTCCTCCTGAAGTGTCCAGTCTCTCCGCACCCATAACACGCCTGGCTTACTCCAATACCAGAAACTTGAGTGATTGGTCGTGTCGGTGCTTTACAGAAATGGGCTGTGTGCCATTTCCTGTCATAGTTCTTGCAGTGCATCTTGTGACAAATACCATGGTGATGGTAGTTGCGCTTGCTGCACTTGGGCAGATTCCCCGCATATGGTTTTGTTGGCACAGAGGTAGTAGGAGTTGTGGTGGGGGTAGTAGCAACATGAACCGCAACCATTTGCTTCTTTGAAGGTTCTTGCGAAGTTTGCCCCTTTCTTTTTTTCTAGAATTTCTTCTTCTTGTTGTTGTTGTTGGCATTGATCTCGTTGTTGCTGTTCCCTTTTGTTGGTTCAGCCATGATAGCCACGACTCCTTGACAGACACCATGATCAACAAGAGATTGCGCTAGTTCCTTGGCGCTGGCGAAGGTCAAGGGTTTGCAGGCTAACACACTTCCTCGAAGTTGGGGTGATAGTCCCCAGATGTATCTCTCGACCTTTTGGCTTTCCAGGGTTAACATTCCTGGGAAAAGTGTTATTAAGTCACTGAACCTGTTGGTGTAACCTGCTATGTCCGAACCTACCATCGAAAGGTTCCACAGTTCCTGTTCAAGCTTCTAAATCTCGCCTCATGGGCAGTATTCTCGAAGGAGCATTCGATTCAGGTTCTCCTAACCCATGGAGTTCGCCACTACCAGGGTTAGTGTCTGGACATGGCCGTTCCACCACGTTAGGGCGCGTTCAGAGAAAGTAAAAGCGGCAAACTTTACTTTGCTTTCTTCAGGGCATGCGCAACTTTCGAATACAGCTTCCGTTCTCTCTATCCATTGAGATAGAGCCAATACTCCTCCAGTCCCATAAAAGGGAATAGGTTTTCCGTTGGTGAAGTCTTTGTAAGTGCATATCCCTAAACGGCCTTGACCTTGGCCATTTGTAAAGCTGTTTGTTCCTCCTCCCGATCCGTTGTTGCTCATTTGAGCCATTGTTGCGGTTACAGCAGCGGTTACAGCAGTCTGGACATAACGACATCCATAATTGGAGGAGGTGGTGGAGGTGGTGTTGAAGTTGAGTTTCTGTTGAGTTTCTGCGTGTCGATCTACGAGGAGGCATGTTCTAGTAGAGAAAATAAGAATGAATACTATAAGTTTCTAATGTTTGGACAATAGTGTGTTAGTTGTAATTTGTAATTTGTTTTGACCTTAGTTTATGGTTTCCGAGAGGTATTATAAAGAAGTACTTCATATTAATATATATATTGGTCACACCCGTGGTGTGTTACATGTCTTGCTTGGAAAATTTGACCTACCTAGAGGTCTCTGACTATAGTTGCAAAAGGAAATAAGCGAAAAAAAAAACTTTTATCCGAAATCCTATTTTATAACAAAATTGTTGGGGCTCGAACAAGCTCTACTTGCGGCGTTTGGAGCTAGATTCGGCATCCGACCGTTTGACTCCCATCAGTCGCCTCTCGAGATCTGCTTGTTGTTCCTTCGTCTCTCTTATTTCTGCCAGAGTCGTTATCATTTGGTCCTGAAGTGTCCCCGTGTAGATTTGGGTATTCTCATGTAGTCCTTCCAAACGGCGGATGTCAGCGGCGTTACCTTGAGTAGCAGCATTGACCTCGCGAACTCTGGCTGCCTGCCTGTCCGTCTCGTAGTTCTAGGTAGCTATAGCGTTCACAATAACAGGAAGTGCTCGATCAGCTGAGACTCCCCCACTGACATTGTAAAAATCTCGGTACATGCCGAAGGGAGGGCGTACACCTTGCTGGCGGCTCCAGTAGTAGAGGTGACTCCTCCACATGGGAATGGGTCCCGGTTGATATGGTCTGATTTCGGGAGGATGAGGGATGGGAGGGTCGATTACTTCCGGCTCGGATTCTGTTCCGCTAGAAATTTCTTCGACCTCTTCGTCGACTTTGAATTCCTCTCCGACTTCGACTTCGAATTCTTCTTCGATAATCCCTTCGGGTTCTTCCTCGGCCTCTTCTTCGATTTCCTCTGGGTCTTCCTCCGGGTCTTCTTCTATCCAACCGCCGTTGCCTTGGTTTGGGTAGTAGGGATCTCCTGGTAAATGGAATCCAGCCATTTGTCTGTACTAGGATAGAGGTATGAGAATTTTATAAGAAAAGAAATTTCTATTTAACGACTTACTATTTATAATTATATTTTTACGGAGCACAAATATTTTATTGTACAACCATTTTTAACAATACTCCTATAGTATTTCAAATTGGCGAAATCTAAAATAATTTGTATTTGGTATGTTTTTGGCTTGTTGTCCACTATGACCATTCCTCGACGTACGTTGGTCAAATCCAGGATAAATATAGTTGATCAGGCTATATTTATTCTCGACCTGATTACATACCCCGAGGCTCAATCATAGTGTCGTAACTTGCCTTAATACTTTTTAGAAAACTTGTTATGATACGAGATTAATGCATGCCAGTAAAAATGTATATCTTTAAAAGGAAGTATATTGTTCATGAAAACGTTTTGTCAGAGGGTTTTTGGTCCCCTTTGCATTTATAGTTTGTATATCTTACGTGCTTCGATATACTTAGTTCACTATAAACAATGCTCTGATACCAATTTGTCACACCCCCAAACCAGAATGGCGGAAACATTCGGGGGTGGATGACTTCACGTAGTATCACAACAATTGAATATTGTAAAGAAAGTAACACAACCATCACATATATAATGAAAACGTATATTGTTGCGTTATACATATTAGCAAAAGAATATTACAATATGATGATAAATGTTCAATAATAAAACATCCTTAGTGTTCCTTCTCCAAAAGCTGGTAGTTACCTGTATTACTGATTCCCTGAGAAATACAAGTGGTTTTGAAAATGTGTCAACAATTAAGTTGTTGAGTTCATAAGTGTTTTGCATTGAAAAGTATGTCCTTTTTGGTAGTAAATCAATGAACGGGGATTTCAGAAAATCCAATATTTTCTATAAATGGTTTGAAAAGTTTCCAGAGTTGGTGTGTGTTAGTGTGTTCCATACTTGAATAATAATGATAAATTTGTGCCAAAATGATGTAGAAAACTGAATGCATATATGAATCTCGTAAATCAAACCTGTTTTTATACTTTTATGTGAGTTTTATAACCATACTATTGACACTGACGGCCTGTAACAACATTCTTCAGGTGTTGTAGTGTTATGACATTTGTCACCCCAAACCTGCCGGTCTAACTATGGCTAATAGTTTAGGTGCGGGGTTATCAATTCCGTATAGATCTATACACAAGTATCACGCTCTCTCTCTCCAAGAGATTATGGTATATAATACAGGACTTGAAATGCATACATACGAGTACGTTGAAGTTTGAATGTCTCACATTACTTGGTATAAACAGATTTATGATAATAAAGACTTTACTTCTTTTGAAAGTATTTCATTTGTCAAGATGTATATATGAATACTTGATAACTATACTCATTATAGTTTCTCAAAAAGTATGTTTCTATTTACTAAGAACAACTTGGTGATATAATATCCCTTTAAACATGAAGATGTTTATAAAAACGATACTTTGACTTGTAATGTACTTGTATTCCCCCCCTAAAACATGAAAAGAATTGAAAAGTAGGGGCATAAACTCACTCATTAAGTTTGAAGAGAGAGGCTAGAGTTGAGCAGAGTTTCGACCGTGGAAAGTTGCGTCTTCGGGCTCTCGGGAATTTCTGCAGCGTAGATCTTTCGTCGGGGGCTCGAGTGCGGAAACCGAGGTGATGGAATGGTCTCTCGAGCTTAGAAGTATGGGAGAATGACTGAGGAAATGAGAATGGTGTGCAAAAACTCGAAGCTCAATCTCTCTATTTATACGCTGGAACATCCTCGTACGCGGCGCGTACCTCCGAAGTACACTGGGCATACGCAGTACGCGGGGCGTAATAATGCGTCATGGCTTACGACTCGGGTCTAGCTAAGCGTAGAGGGGGTAGCCGATGGGACTCGACTCTGGGCCTAGTACGCTAGGCGTACTCCTAATTTATGCGGGGCGTAATTTTGGCTTCCGTCTTCTAAATTCTGTAACTTTCGCGTACGAGCTCCGTTTTTCGCGTACTTTATATCCACGCGTAGGTGAGATTATGCTCTACAGCTTTCATTTAGACTTTGTCGGCTAGTTTTGATTTAATTTTAATGATATAATTTTAATAGGCCGGGGCTCCTAAAGTCCGTTAAAAATTCATAGTTTCTTTATTCGACGTCGGTTTTCGTTTGTCTTTTTATCAACTTGCTCCTATTGTGGAGATCTTCAACTCTCATTTAGGTTGCGTTAGCTAATTAACACTCGATCTTCAATTCGAGTTTTTAGCCCTCTACTACTGTTACGAAACTTTGAAAATTCGTAACTTCTTCATACGAGGTCCAATTTGGGCGATCTTTTTATGCACGCTCACCTTTCAACGAGATCTACGACTTTTGTTTAGATACTAAAGGTTAAAATGCATTTTATTGAGATTTTACTTTTTACGTAAAATAATGTTTTAACGGCGTGTCGTAAATATACGAGTGGTTATCATTTCTTCAATATAACCCGGTTTTGAGCGTTCTTTATGTTTTTGGAAACCTTGTCATGATATCTAATATTTGATGCATCCCAACTTAGATATTTAAACACTTTATTTTCAAGGTTAATTTAGTTGGTTCCAAATAGTTTTTGTTATATTTGACATTTGAGAGTTACACTGCTTTGGAAAAATATAGGGTTGTTACATAAATTATGAGTACTCTTTCAATTTGTCAAAACCGTTGAGCATTTGTCGACACCAGAGACGCCGACAGTCATTCGCCAAATTCTAGGTCTTACCGACCTACCGTCTTAGTTCATTCAGAACTCCTCGCAAATTACAGAAATCCATACGACTTTGACCCAGCAAGGGGTGGCCTTTGACTGGGAAGTTAAGCAAGAAGAGGAACCTTTGGAATTCCAATTGAGTGACAAGGCTCTTTAGGTTAACTCACTATGGGAATGGCTTAATACGCTTCGTATCATATGGAAAGCTAAATCTAATATAGTTAGCACCTCCGAGATTCTTATCAGAATCGGTCCTGTGCGTCGCACAAACTAGACCTACTTCGCGAACTCAGTAACGTACATCCTACACTTCGCGTCTCGATCGTGAAACCATAACTTTCCGTTAGGACTCTTGTAAGTCCACTCGTCAAGATCCTCGCCTTCGTATTAGAACCGTAGTGACCCCTGACCGAGAGGTCAAGCGGATGAAGCAGCGCCATCACCCGATAGTGAAGGTTCATTGGGATTCCAACTGAGAACCCGATTTCACTTAGGGGCACTAGAACCAATCGAATAGGAAGTTTCCTCCTCACGACTCGATCATTCGTACATACTTCCTTGCCTAAATTCTAATTTCGGGACGAAATTCCCTTCAACAGGGGGATGATGTGACAACCCGAAATTTCCATTCTGAACAAACCATTTGAAGCCAATAGAAGTAGAACAGTTACAGTGAAAACTCAGATTTCGAGTATAAGTTTGGCAGTTTTAAGGATTTTACACTTACGGAGATATTAGGAGAGTGGATGCACTAGGGTTTTGTGCAACATTGTTATTGCAATACTCTAGGACATTAGAATTTATTTCAGGAATAAAAATAATTTCTTCCAAAATATCGCAGGACTATAAATAGAATTGTGAGCCAAATTCGTTCAGTAGTTGAATTCCAATTAGAGAAAAGCCAAAATTCTCTCTCACGGATCTTCGGGTTTTTATCCCAAATTGTGAGTAACTCTATCTAGTAGTGTTAGAAAGCTTTAAATGTGTTCATAAAATAGATTACATAGCTAAATCATCCGATTTAGGTGTTTACTACCCAAGGTGTTCTTGGGCGGTAAACTCCCGAAACCAAGCCTAGATTGTCCCCCGTGATATACTACTGCCTTGGACTTGTATAGGAGTGTATTAGGGACATGAAATCAACCAAGAATCACCCAATTTTGGGAGTTCACGGCCCAAGAATATCTTAGGCCGTAAACTCCAAAAAGAATGCGCAAAATGGTGCTTGTAAGGCACCCAAGACTTTATTTTAGACATGTACCCTAAAGTGTTTAAAGCCTAGAAAACATAAGGAATCACAAGTGTTGAGGAGTTTACGGCCAAGACAAGTTCTTGGGCCGTAAACCCCTATAAAGGGGTCAAATGATGCCCTAACTCCTTCCTTATGCCTAGAACCCAACATAGATCATAACCTTGAAATGTTAGAGACATGAAAACACCATAAACACCCTCCCAAAGGAGTTTACGGCCGTAAACTCCAAGGGAATATGGTCCCAGGGACGTAAACTCCTTAAAGGAATTAATAGGAAGCCCAAACACTTGATTTAGCCTTGAAACAATTCACCACTAGAGTTGTAGTAATTGTAAGCTTCATTTAGTGACCCTAAGCAGAGTTTACGGCTAGGAGTTTACTTCCCTGGGACATAAACTCCAAATCATATGGTCATTAGACCTTAAACTCCCATTAGAGGCCTTGCACTCCTTTGTTGCAACCCTTTAGCCTCCTAGCACTTGACCAAAAGTGTTTTCCTCACGTTTAAATGTTTATACTTGTATAATTAGTGTTTTAATCACTAATTATTTATATACATGTGTCTTCATATGTAATTAGGATCATTATGTGTGTCTAAAGTCTTCACTTGACACCAAGCACTTGTCCGATCCTTCCTTACGATAATAGTCCGTTCAATTCCAGTCACATACTGTAGGTGGGTTCATACCCCTTAAATAATGTTTTAAACTATTTTTAAATGTTTTATGGGGGGGGATACAAGTAGAATTATGCTATTTATTATATCAATCACATGTGATTAATAAGTAGAATTATGCTAGTTATTATATCAATCACATGTGATTAATATGCAGCATTCAAATGATTTACTACACATTAGCCGTTTTACCAAACAGTTTCCTTCAAATGATTTTTATAAACATTTTATATGTTTTAAACTCCTTATTACACTATACATTTTACTCAATGTATCACATTTCAAACTTCTTTACAATTGTGTTTCAAACAAATGTTTCCTTATACTTAAACTGTTTTATCAAACCTATGTCTTCAAAACTGTTTTACAGGTTGACATCAAGTCGATCTTTCCTGAAGATAATAATTATGTTCAATTGTTTTACAAAACTTATTTATGCTTTTATATTATAAGTTGCATGCCTCTATATGTATAGTTATATAAGAAATGTTTAAAAGACTTAGGAAGGCTATCCACCCTATTTCCTTTTCACGCTTGAGAGGTGGTATGGTGGGATATCGGGTACTCGTCCGAAGGTCGTTTAAATATTAGTTATATAACATATGTACATATATAGTCATAAAGGCCCTTCCAATTCATCCCATGCCTTGGGTAGCAAGGGTATACATCCATGTCCATACGTACCAGTTAGATTACTAGTAATGTACCATATGGGTAGTTTAGGAAGATACTAGAACTATTACTAACACACGATATCATACTATGAGTCAGTTCATTCATGAGTCAATACTTACTACTAGAAGAAAACATACAACTATACTAGAGAAGAACATATACAACTATACTAGAGAAGAACATATACAACTATACTAGAGAAGAACATATACAACTATACTAGAGAAGAACCTATACACTATACTATAAAGAGAACATATACAACGATACTAGAACGATTACATTACTATCCTTGCTAGGTAGAGAGCATGTACATTACAGCTAGAACAGTTCATTACATTACATATACATGAATACGTTAATAATTGTGATCCACTGTATCGGAGCATGCCTTAAATGTCATGGACCGAGTTGTAGCCAGAAATCTCTTGGAGGGAGAGCGTGAGTTTGCATATAGATCTATACTGGATTGACTATCCTACACCTTGCTGCTAGCTACACCCAGAGCTGCAGGTTTGCGGGTGCCAAACGTCATTTCGTTATTACGACCATTCTTATCTCGTTGTTACCAGTCAGTAGTATGGTACAATTAATCACATGATGCCTTAATATAAATCCGGTTTAAGGTATTTAGTACAACAGTAGTTCCTATAATACAACACTACAGTACTACATTTATTTTCCCTTTACATATATTTAGTGATCTTTTCAGTTAAACATTTAATGTAAAAACTATATTTTATAAATGATAGTTATACTTGGGAAAATTACACACTTTTACAAGAAACGAACATTTAGAACAGTTAAGTCTTGGTAGAAGACTACATCGAGAACAGTTAGGTCTTGGTAGAAGACGCACTTTATATAATAGTAGGAATCATAGGGATTTCTAGGGTTTTTCAAACGTTTACAGTTGTTTTACAAACATTTTCATACTTACAGTTCATATGCATTTTCAATACTTACGGTTTACATACATTTTCAATACTTACAATTCATTTACTTACAAATTCTTACATACAAATTAAGACACTAAATACTTATGATCTCACGAGCTTCAAAGCTGATACTCGCTTTCAAAATTACTTGTATCCTCAGGTCATCATAGACAGGTACCGATGCAAGGAGAAAGGAAGATGGAGCTTGTTCAAGACTCATCTTTCATTTTGATTTATGCTTTAGTGTTTATCAAAATTTGACAGAACACATATGTATAATAATTCTATTATTTATGCAATGGATGATGTAGTTGCTTGTTTACTACTTTACATTGTTGTGATACTGTACATGATGTCCTCCGCCCCAGAGTGTTTCCGCCGTTCTTGGTTTTGGGGTGTGACACGTAGGTTGGGCCAAATCTCCATGAGGATTCTCAGATGGTCCTAAGCTCTAGGAAGGGTAGAGCTTTTCAGTGCTTAGAACATAGTGTACTTCTATGGCAAGATCATCACTGGCGTGACCGCCATTCCGAAGTTCCTAACGTTCTCTCATACTGGGAGTGTAGTCCTTCATGTTGGTTCTCAGGAAGCTCGGGTTATCTTTGGTTTCGCGTTTCCTGTCAATTGGCTTTTAGAGGCTTTCTGGATCATTGGATGGGTTACGTGTCTATGGTACTGTTTTCTGTAGAGTGTCTATCTCAAGCTCGTGCAAAATGAACCTGCACTAACGAATCTTGAGGTACGGAAACCCTCTGGGTCGGGGAGATAGGGTTTCACCAGACGAGTGTTGGACTATCTCGAGAGGTGGTTTTACTATTTCTGCGTGTGATAGTATTCGTGGAACACCTAGTAGTCCAATGAATCTCTAAGACTTTGGTTCATTCTAGTGCGTAAAGCGCATGCTCCTGCATAACCCCTCGACAAACACCAAGGCTGATGTCAAGTCTATAATCTCTTCGGGATCTGGGTCATGAGGCTTAACGCAACTACATTCGCACTTTCATCAAGTATTCTTGGCTGCAGAGGTTATCCTGTGGTTCTCGGTATCCTAGTGTTCACTTCGGAGAATGTAGTCTATCGTCTACAAGGTGATGGTGACTTCCTCCATGTGAGAGGGCGGAGGATCTTAGGCACTACTAGTCTGTAACAGGGTGCACGAAGTGCTTGAGTAGTGCGAGCATCTATTGCAACTACTCTTCCGAAGGTTCTGAGTTTTCCTGGTCTAGGTCAAATCTAGTGAGTATAGGCCCCCATCACTTGGAACTTTAATCTCTTTACTAACTGACGGTGTTAGTTTTCATGTGAGCTTAACCGGTATGACAACAATTTCGGATTTGTTGTCATTATAGTAGCTCAACCCGCAGTGGTTCTCTTTACTCCAGCTCCTATTTTATGGAATAGGATGAAGGGCTTTACTATGAGGTTCGTGGTAGGGCTCACACGTGGCTTAACCACTAATACTTGGTGTATGCAGGCCGTATATAATTGAAGTCGGCAGGATGTTCAGTCGTGCGACTCCACCCCAGACCCACAACCCAACGAGGAACAGGGAGTATGGAGGAAGCACACATCTTAAATCTTTTCGATCTCAACTATATACCACCTTCATGCGTATACCCAGTTATAGTGGTCAGTCCCATGAGTTCTATCCTCTAGGTTCACGAACCTGATGTGCGAGGTGCGAAGGGTCTTTCTGGGAAATCTACGAAGTATGCTTCGGATGGTCATTGTCTTCTGGAGTATCCTGCAGTGTCTTTCACTTCGGTTTCCATATGACCAAGAGGGGTCGGTCAACAACGCGCGGTACCCTTCTCCTGGGTACTTCGGAAGATTTGAGATAAGAGAGACGACTGACGGATCGAATTAGGTTTAATCATTTGTGTTATGTTTTAGGTTCGGAAGAACCTTTATTTGCCGACATGGCTACGGGGAAAGTTCTTTTTACACAACATTAGGGATGTACACATGGTTGCACTACGTCAAACCATGATCGATAGAGTCATCGAAATTTGCATACTCCGACATGACATAAAGTGAGGGTTGATAGAGTCATGCGCCGAACAAGCACACAAGTTCTAGGCTTCTCGGGTTTCCTCCTGTGTATCACTGCCGCGGATACTTGGATCGATAGAGTCGACGCGGAACTGTAGACAGTCCTAAGTGTTTCCGAGTAGAGTACCTTTTCATGAATGGATTCTCCCGAGGCATTTCTATAATCGCCTAACATATACTAGTCATGTATAATTAAGGTGGGGAGGATTGTTGACTGAGCGACTCCGCCCTAAATCCACAACCAAACGAGGAACAAGAAATGAGGCAGCATTCACTCACTCTAGGTCTATCCATCTTAATTATACATGGCCGTAACGCATACGTTTACCCATTTTAGTTTTACCTAATGAATTTTAAATTTTATAACAGTGCTGCGACTTTTGCCTTAATGGGGAAGTATTTACATTTGATTTAGCCTTTTAATATTTTGCGTTAGTTATCTGAGACTGAGAGACGTACCAAAAATCTATCGGGTTCCTTGATGCTTCTCCTTAAGCAGTAGAGTTAAGCTCCTCCTGTGTCTTTGTGGTTTCCTTCAGTTGGGCAATCCCTTTTGAAGTGTCCAATCTCACCACATAGATGGCAAACTGGATTGGTCGTCACATTGGTGATTGATGCAATACGCTCCACCGGAATTCTGCATACACGGGCAGTATGCCCCTTCATGTGGCACCTAGCACAATAGAGTTCCTGGCATATACCATGATGATGGTAGCTACACTTGCCACAGTGGGGAAGGTTTCCCAGGTATGGTCTTCTTGAAGTCAGGAGTGAAGGATTGATAGGGGTATCGACTGCCTCAGCTCGTTGCCCTTCGGAAGGCCCTTGAGCCAAGGTACTGTTGGGTTTTGAGCATTCTAACACTCCTATGGTGTACATGCAACCCTATAAACCTTGGATCTATGTTTTCTCTATTATACATGCAAATAGGAACATCCAAGGTATTATCCTAATCTAGCATACAAAAACTATGAATGTAACAAGATAGAATACATACCTCTTGATGTAGGTTGATGTCTTCAAGCTTTAAGAGCTTAGCCCCAATAGTGTGGAAGCCTCAAGTGGAATCACAAATCACCAAGACACCTTGGAAGACTTTAGAGAATATGAATACTTGGTTCTCTCTTAGTAAAATCGGCTAGCCCTCTTAGTGTATCCACACTAGTGCCAATTTCACCAACCAAAGACATCTTTATATAGTATGGAGGATTAGGGTTAAACCCTAACACCCATGACCTTTCATTTCCTAGGATCCATGGGTTAAACACTCCATGGACTATCCATGAAAGCTTAGCCCAACCTAAATGAACTTGGCCCATTCCATATATATAAGAGTCCATATTTAATTAGTTCCTTTTGATCACTTAATTAATTATAAATTAATTCTTGATCAATACTAATTAAATAATATGATTCCATATTAATATATTAGAACTTATAATATATTAATATTAATCATAAACATACTATTCTCAAAAGATTATCCATATAAATTGTGTCGGTGAAGTGCAACCCAAATGGACCATGCCGGGTCGGGTCAAGTACATACCAAATATAGTTATGGACTTAGACATTAATCCAACAGTCTCCCACTTGGATAAGTCTAAAACTATTATTGCGTATGACTTCAAACCTAACTGGCAATCATAGCTCTTAAAGCCGCTGTCGAACTCTGACCTTGTAGATGAACTCTGACATTTGTCAATGACTTGTCCATTAGATAAGGGATCATATATTCCTCCATTCTAGATATCATATGGACTGAGACATGGATTATAATCATTCTCTCTGTCCATTTGTTGTTTCCCGATTTCCGATTTATGACGACTGACTAATTGAACAAATCAAATCAGTCCTGGCCCGGCCGAGCACTTCCATTTGTCATCATCAAATCATCGAGGGGCCCACAGATATCGCTTTTATCCCGAAGGTAAAAGGAATGGATAAACTTCGACTCATATGGCTTGTTCTACTACTTGTTGAATCATACACAAAGGCACGTTTTATATCACCGAGTTACCGTATGCGTTTTCGTGCAATCAATGTACTATCAACTCATAGTAACAACTCATATCTCTAGGTTGGAAGAATATAAGATATTATCATCTCATGATCACTCGTGATAAAATCCATGAAATGATTCCAATGAGCGCGGGTTGAATCCAATACTCAGAACTTATGAGCACTCATGAGTGTTGTAGCCCTTTGTCCAACACCTTAGACCTCTACAAGCCAACCCATGACAGTCTTAATTCATATCTACTTCCAACATATGACCGACTGTGGATGGCTTGAATAACTTAGTCATTCCGGAAGAATAACCCAGTTTATTCGGGAAGTCAAAACATGCAAAATGAAACACAATAATAATTGAATCCAATATGGTATCAACCCTTTGAACATAAATAAAACACCTTTTATTTATCACCATATGATTACACATTATTCATTGTATACTGTTTCAACTATCAACTTTATTCTTGAATTTAAAACAATAGTTGTCCCATGCTCCAAGCATGTACACTATGTTTTCTAAACACTAGTCATGCCATACACCAAGTATGCATACTATGTTTGTCTATGATCTTTACTTTGTGAACTAGATCAATTGAACATAACTTCAATGATTCTCTTTTCACACTCCCAAATCCTTACTGCAAATGCAAGAATTCCAAATTCATGCCATTTACTGAAATCTGTTAGATTCTAAACTTATATGCATTGATCCTCTTGTAATAATTATGTACAAAGTCATAAAGACTTGACAATAACCATTACAGAGTATTCCAAAGGAGATCAACTCCTTGGAAATATCCTTCTTGCATTAAGTTTCCTTATTCTTACACAGATTGAAAATTCTAACTTTGAAACATTTCCAGATTCCATTTTGACTATCACTTCTGAACAACAGTTAATTATCACTATACTTCCAACTGTCCTTGAGCAACCAATCTTTGGTAAACCTTAGATTGTCCTCGACAATTGTTTAATCCTTTTAGTCATATCCAGTTCTAAACCTTTTCCCTTCTTAATGCCCCAGGCATCTGGAAAATTTTAGAATGGATGAATATAGCACATGTAATCGATCCTATATCCGAAGCATATGGGACACAATTCATGATGTCTCACATAAAGACTAAACCAGTCTTTTGCTATAACATTTCCATTTCTATTTGCCAAGTTCTCATAATTCAGATTATGAAAAGGGATGCCGTAATCATAATCGAATTTTAGAACGCAAATAATGGACCCATATACAGAATTTCCTTATGTTGAGCCATTCCAACATGAAATTCATATATATATATATATATATATATATATATATATATATATATATATATATATATATATATATATATATATATATATATATATATATATATATATATATATCCTTGACTAAATGATTAAAACCTCACGATCTAAGCTTATAGATTTGAGATTAAGTATAATTTCCTCTCCGTTAATTATAGCAAAACAACTCTTTCCCAATTGAAACTTTTGTTTTCTATAATTAACATTGCTAACTTGCAATACTTATCATAATTATCATGCTCCCACTAACATGATGATTATTAGCATAACACTTATGCTCCCACTAGCTTTGACATGTACTCAGAAATTAGCTGACATTCTTACCAAAGTTCAGATTTCTGACACTAGATTGTTTTGATAAAGCTTTATCAAAATCATACACCTTCCCTTAGATAACACACTTGTGTGTCTAAACAATTATGAAGAGGGATGCCGTAATCATAATGGTTAGACCTTTTGCCACTTCTCACAAGTCCAGGTTAGTGTGCCGGTAAACCACACACGCTCCACTAACGACTTTGAGAATGCAAATATCACAATTGCTATCTAGCTAAAGTCTACTTAGTGAAAGTGTTTCCTCACCATCATTTTCATGAATCGGAGAGAATCCTTATGACACTTAGATTTAATGGTGTATGTGTTCTTATCCAGGTGAATTGTCAAAATCATAGTCACAAGACAAGGATAATGACAAATCCAAACTCATATGGACTGAACTCAATCTTAATTTCTTGCCACCTGGCAGCTCAAGGGCATGCCATTGCTTCCAAGTTGTTGTGCAACAAATTGAGAACTCTAAGAACTCATATGCAAAGCCAACTTTAACTGGAATGGGCACAGAATATGTCAACACCATAGGTTATAAACCTCAAGTCGTGTGCTAGTGAAGAACTTCAGGTTTATTCTTGATTAGTTCTTGAGACTTTCAAGACCTTTAAGACTCCCACTGTCCTCTTGACATATAAGACGCCCTTGTCAAACATCCAAGAGATAGTGCGGATTCTAATCAAGATAAACACTTCACACAATTGGCCTTAGTTGGTCTTTGTTTTATCCAAAACATCACAACTTACCAATTTCAAATGTACAAGAGTTTTAAACCTTCTTTAAGACATGTCACTCAAGTTACAATCTTGGAGTATGACTCTAAGACTTGTATTGGAACGAAGTATGACTCATCTTCTTGATTTAACCACTTCAACAATTCAAGATCCCTCTTCTTAGTCATAAGAATGCACTAAGACTTCCTTAGAGAACTAATTGTGCTATGGTTTCTTAATCATTAAGATGATCACAAAACTGATACTAAAGTACTCTCCCATCTTTTCAGATTTGAGAAACTTTTATCCTTCTGCCTTATTTGAATCTTCTTATTCGCTCTGCCATACATTGGAACCTTTTCCAATGTCTTAGAGTTACACTTAAGCTTGTAAGTATAATCATATTTACTGAGCTTTAGTAAACTATGACGAATAGTCTTATCAATATTTTGTGGTGGACTTGACCAGTGCACAAGACTATGTACTCGATCCCTTAGTCCATTACTTGACTCACACATCCATGTGATCGAGTAATTAGTCTTAATTTTCCAATACTTGAAAGTTCTCATTCATCATGCTATACAACTTGCATGATTCCAAGTTCCGGTCCAATTGAAACTTGGGTGATGAGAATCTTTCCTTATTTGGTAAATCTAGACATTACCACAAATGAAAGAATCAATTTCATATTTCCACTCTTGCTCTTAATGGAATCATATAAGCAACAATATTTTCCTTAAATGCCATTGTAAGGATATTTTAAAATAAATAAAATCAAAAAAAAATTTCTTTTATTTTAAAACTTTGCGGAAAAACTTATCCTTACAATCCATATGAAAACTTGTTGTTATCTATTCCTAACCAATATCTCATAACTCCTAAGAAGTAGCTGAAGAATCCGATTTTTCAAACTATGCGATAGAAATCCATCTATGCGATCAGATTTAGCATATTCTTTCTTTAGGTTTCTTCACTTTTCTTTGATTCTTAAAACATCACCATGTGACCCAGTCACATCATGTATCAAGAATCTCAGAATAGAAACTTAACAGAGTTAGATAGTGGACTTTACCTGAAGTAGAGTCAAACTTATTGACTTTAACATCCTTAGGTAAATCTGGCAGCTTCGCAACCAATGCCCCTTCCTTTGGCAATATAAACATATGGACCCTTTGATAAAGGTACACAGGACTATCACAGACTTAGCTTTTCTCTTTACCATTGGGTCAACCGAGTTGACTATGGCCGATCCCTTTCCACTGGGAAGAGAGAGCTTTACTAGATATCCAATGTCATCATTGTCAATGTCCATAAAGATTTAGGAAGTTGATCTTAGCAAATAGATAAGATCATTAAGGGTCTTGTCATAGTCTGTTTCATAGGTGTCCCAAAGGAACTCACTATGTGACTTAGAAAGTGATTGAACCACCAACTTTCTCAAGACTTTGACACCCAACTCTCCCGGCTTGTCAATATGTGACTACATCTTCAAGATGTGATCACACCTAGACCTTGCCTTGCCAATAGGGCTTGAGTGACCTTAAACTTTTCAAGAACTTGTGGGTTAGGGAGAATAGTTGGAGGAGGAGAAAGAAGTATGATATCCATGGGGCATTATCTTCATTAGGAAACCTTGTTTCAAAAGATTTGGGAAGATCATAGGTGCCTAAACCAGACAACTTTTGGGAGATATTCAAGATAGTTGATTTAAAGTCCTTAAGATGACACCCAATATGAAATATTAAGGCTAGGACCCAACAAACTATTTTATAACTTAGAAGAGGTATGCCGTAATCAAAGCTATAAAATATTTGAAGGTAGGTGAATGACGATTCACCAATTTCCACCAAGATAAACGAAATGTATTATTAGGTTTTAATTGGTTTTGAAACTCCTAGATCTTTGAGATTCATTGAACTGTTCAAAGGCATGTTTCAATCTCGAGTGTGCCCTTCAGGTTTTGTGACTGGGATGTCGAGGATCACAAAACAAGGTGTGAAGTAACCATGAAAATCACTTGGTACCCTTAATAAATTACCCCTCAATCGATGTGCCGGTTAACCACACACACTCCATCGATACTATGATAAATATTAAGTCACCCTTTACCTACCTTGTTAAGTCCAAGTTAGTGTGCCGGTTAACCACACACGCTCCACTAACGACTTAGACAAAGTGTAAAGTGTAATTTCATGGGTTAGCACCTTATTCACATTTTTCCTAAGTAACTAAGATTGGGTATTATTAAGAGTTTAGTTACTTAGTATTATCATTAATACTTTTAATGAAGGAGAATTATAGTCTTGTCAAACCCGTTCGGCTAACGACCCTCCACCGGTCTAGCAAGCGGTGGGTGAGAGTGGACACCCATTAAGTTGCCATTTTATAGGCAACAACCTTATACCCACCTTATAGACCGGCTTCGTGAATGAGGCGTACTAGCGGTAAGACTGACTTTACTCTTATACATATATATATATATATATATATATATATATATATATATATATATATATATATATATATATATTATTAACTTATAATATTATAAAGTATAAGGGTTGAATTTTAACTCTTAAAATTCTAAGGGCTAACTTGGAATTAAAGTATTCATAAGAGAAAACTTTACAAATTCCAAAACTTGAGGGCAAGTTTTGAAACTATTCAAAACTAATTAATTCCATAACTTATGTGTTTAAAGTAGTTTTAATCCAAAAACTCTTCAAGTTCCATAACTTGAGGACAAGTTATGGAAGACTTTAAACTAATAAAAGAATTAACTTTTCTTTATTTTATAACTTATGGAATTAATTAATGTTACACCTTTTTTTTATTTTATTTTAGTTTATTAAATGAAGAGACTCTTGGTCCTCCATAACTTGAGGACAAGTTATGGAGTCATAAACCATTTAATTAGAACTAGACACTTCATTTTTGTAACCTTTGCCAATTTTTATGAGTTTTATGATTCTTAAATGTGACTTTTCATATAACTTGAGGACAAGTTACAAAAACACATTTTAGAATCAATTCTCAGATTAATTTGGATTAAAACCAACTATCACATAATATATTCATTAATCTAAATTCACTCATAAAACAAGGTAATACAAAAAACTTTTGGTGATCCATAACTTATTCTTAAGTTATGGAATCCTTTAAAACATTAACACCAAATTTTGTAACTCCATAAAAACTTTGAATCAATTTTTTTTTAAAACCTTTTCATATCCATAACAAATGGAGGTTTCAAAAAATAAAACTCTTTAGATCAAACTTTTAAAACTAATAAAATAATCATATCATTTTATCTTTTATTAAATTTGACCTAATTCAACTCATAAAGCAAATTATTCAAATTTTACAAATAATTAGTTTTTCACAAGAACAAGTAATTATCTTAAAATTTGACGAACTTCATGTTTTTTTTTTTTTTTCAACTTTGAAAATAAAATATTTGCATCAATATAACAGAAAACAACCCGTGGCTCTGATACCACTGTTGGGTTTTGAGCATTCTAACACTCCTATGGTGTACATGCAACCCTATAAACCTTGGATCTATGTTTTCTCTATTATACATGCAAATAAGAACATCCAAGGTATTATCCTAATCTAGCATACAAAAACTATGAATGTAACAAGATAGAATACATACCTCTTGATGTAGCTTGATGTCTTCAAGCTTTAAGAGCTTAGCCCCAATAGTGTGGAAGCCTCAAGTGGAATCACAAATCACCAAGACACCTTGGAAGACTTTAGAGAATATGAATACTTGGTTCTCTCTTAGTAAAATCGGCTAGCCCTCTTAGTGTATGCACACTAGTGCCAATTTCACCAACCAAAGACATCTTTATATAGTATGGAGGATTAGGGTTAAACCCTAACACCCATGACCTTTCATTTCCTAGGATCCATGGGTTAAACACTCCATGGACTATCCATGAAAGCTTAGCCCAACCTAAATGAACTTGGCCCATTCCATATATATAAGAGTCCATATTTAATTAGTTCCTTTTGATCACTTAATTAATTATAAATTAATTCTTGATCATTACTAATTAAATAATATGATTCCATATTAATATATTAGAACTTATAATATATTAATATTAATCATAAACATACTATTCTCAAAAGATTATCCATATAAATTGTGTCAGTGAAGTGCAACCCAAATGGACCATGCCGGGTCGGGTCAAGTACATACCAAATATAGTTATGGACTTAGACATTAATCCAACAGGTACCTCCCTCATCGATCTTGAGTTTTCTCTTTAGTGGGATCGGTTGAGGTCCTTGGGTGGGTGGGTATGCAGGGGTTGGTTGCTGCTGTCCATTGCTAGGATCAGAATTCCCGATAAGGCCCTTGATAACATTGGCGTTGTTAGCATTCAGGTGAGCCTTGACAGCTGCTATGGCTGCCGTGACTGTAGCTTGGAACGTAGCTTCATCGAATAAGAGAGTAGGTTTCTTGCTTGTGGACTGGTTACGCTTCTTTGGAGGCATGGTTTTTCCTACATGGAAAGGAGTACAAGATAATGAGAGACGATGGCTAACCCTGGACATATCTGTCCTAAATGCATTAGGCATAAAATTTTCCCATGCCTCGGGTACTGGTTGTCTGAGTGTCGAGCTACATCCCTATGATGTAGTCCTGGTAATCAAGGTAGGAGTGTGAGTATCAGAAAAAGGCCATAAGATGGGTGTCATTCCTACTAAGTTACCTTTTATACTGGGAAAGGTTTCACTCTCCGGCGTGGAGAAATTTGAGAACGGTTCGGAACGAAAATCGCGGAAAGAGAGGCATCATGAAAGCTGATGGCTAAACACTCTCAATAGAGGTGTGGGGATCCGCTCTAATCGTGTAGCTGGCAATGGGAAACGACAATTTACCTAACACATAACGTAAGTAGGGTAACCACTAACTCACTAAATTGTTATATTTTATGGGTGTATTAGCGTAATGAACACGAGGAAAAGACACTTCTTGGGTTCCATGTACTGGCTCCCTCTGTTTGCCTCGTATCTTTGATTGGAATCGGCGTTGGTTTCCATCGGGTAGTTACCTAGGATTCTTTTCTCATGAAAACACATTGAATTTCTACTCCACCTTACTCCCGAATCCGGCTCCAGGTGTCAACACTTCATGATGGATGACTGGGGATTTCGGAAGTTTAGGCGAATTTCTCACTGATGTCCCTAAAAAGATATAGGCACTTGGTGAATTCAACAGTCTCGACCCAGTTCATTTATTTCCGAACAGGAAATCTTCTCAGTGAACCTCTTTTGGGTATGCATCGACTCTTCTGTCAAGCACTGAAGTGGATAGGGTTGTCTACAGGGTTGGTGCGAGAAGGGATATTTCTAAACAATCCTAAGAGATTATTAACATTTCACGGGGTGATCCATATCAAGTCCTACTACGATTACACAGGGTATACAAATCATATATAGCTTAGATGCGATAGGACTTCGAGTATATGATACTACTCGGTATCCACATCCAAACAAGGAAAAGGAAGTAGAGAGAAACCACACATTCTTAGCCTATGGGATCCTTATTATATATAACCTTGGGAGTACACTCTCTGTAATTGTAGTTATATCAAGAAGGATCTTTTTTAGCTCTTCACACAAGGTTAGTTATGGATCCTAAAACACCCTTATGGTATTTTAACTTCTTGTTTGGCTCTTATCTTCCGAATAGGGTTCTGGGATTAGTGTGAATCTTTTAGTGATCCAAAATACTCCTATAGTATTTTGACTTTATGTTTGGCTCTAGCATTCCTAGTTGGTAAGTTTCATACCTGTTGCACACCACTATCACTTCCAAGCACATGTTCATCGCATCTTGAATAAATGTAGTTGATCAGGTTACATTTATTCCAGCTTACGATTACATAGCTGCCCAGGTTTGACGGCAATGCTCAACATCCGAAGACTTTTATTATTGTTCTTCTTGTGATACTTGTGTTCGAGTGTTTAGGTTTTGAATGTTCTTATACTTTGGTAAAATATGGCTATATTTTAAAGTATAATTCTTGGTCAGAGTGTTTTATTCCTTTGTATTTATAGGCTATATATCTTTTATGAATTGATATACTTAGCTCACTATAAACAATGCTCTGATACCAATCTATCACACCCCAAAACCGGAACGGCAGAAACGTTATGGGGTGGATGACGTCATGTCAAGTATCACAACACATGCATTATAGTATTCAAAGTACAACAAAATATTGCATTAATAGTAATAGTTTTACATGGTTTACATACAATACATCAAAGTAATACAAGTAATAATATAGGTACCGCTTGGTACTAAACTGTCTTCATCAAAAGCTCCGGGGATGTACCTGTCTAATGCTGACCTGAGAATACAAGTTATTTGAAAAGCGAGTATCAGCATTTTTACAAATGCTGGTGAGTTCATAAGTATTTAGTGTCATTTTATTCAAATAACTTTAATAAAAGTGGTAGTTCTAGAGTATCCATTAAGTTAGAGTCCTTTTCTAGAAAATCCTATATTTTCTTTAATAAAAGCAGTCTTCTACCAAGACTGGACGGAGTTATGTGGTAAAAAGTAGTTTTCCCTTAATCGCTATCGTTATCAAAATACATAATTTGATTATTTAAAGAAAGCAAGAGAAATCAGGGAAATAACATATCCCTCAGCAGTGAACACTACTGACTAAGGCAAAAGGAATCATAGACTCCAGGAGAGTATCGAACGAATGACACACCTGGCTCAGTCTAACCAAGGAAGACACAGACCCCAGACGGTACCAAATGAAAGGTACAGCTAGCAAGGTCTATAAACAGAGAATACAGACCCCAGACAGTATCAAATGAAAGATACAGCTACTAAGGTCTAAAACAAGGAATACAGACCCCAGACAGTATCAAATGAAAGATACAACTAGCAAGGTCTAAAAAAAGGAATACAGACCCTATACAATATCAAATAAAAGATACAGCTAGCAAGGTCTAAAAACAGTGTGACTCTGAGAGTGGGTTTTCAGCATACAGTCTAAAGTACAGTGTAAAATACAGTGTGAAATATCGTTACGTTAAGGCCATGAATTATAAGGTAACCTGGGATACTTGTAACCATACTAACCGACACTAGAGTACCTGACGCCCTGCAAGCGTCTATAAAATGTGACATTTGTCACCCCTTGGCTTGGTAGGCCGTGGACTGTAGCTAGCAGTCAGGGTGCGGGGGTGACAATCCCGTATAGATCTATACACACAATGTCCGCTCTACCTACAGGAGACTCTGGTTACCAACTAGACAACGGAGAAGACCGTGTCCCGAAGATGCATCCCAAATAGTGGGTAGTGGGTTTCCAATATAAGTGCTGAACTAGAGGTAGAGACTCATAACCGAACTGACTAGAGTTAACCTATATGGCTATGCTCGTATACATAATATATAACTAATGAATCAAACGACCTTCGGACGGACATCCGATCCCACCAGACCACATCTCAACGAAGAAAAGGAAAGAGGGCGGACAAACCTTCCTAAGTCCTTCAATCATTATTTATATGCATCTATACAAGCACGGGCATACATCTAACTATGGTTGAGTGTGTAACAAGTGGAAACATATCGTAAAGTATAACCAAATTGTGATGTATAACCGAATCGTGTGGAATAACCGAATCGTGAAGTATAAGCGTACCAAATATATGTGTATCACGAAGTGGAAGCGACAACAGGTGAAGTAAGAGCGTCTAACAGGTATAAGCGTATCACGAGGTAGAAACGACAACAAGTAAAGTAGGAGCGTATCGAGTATAAGTGAAGTAGAAGCGATATCAAGTATAAGTGAAATAGAAGCATATCGCTAAGTAAGAGTGTAAACAAGTATAGGCGTTTAACTAAGTAGAAGTATCAACTAAGTAAAAGGATAACAAGGCAGTGGTATATAACGAGTGGGGTATCAAGACATGGAAGAAAACTTTATACTTAAGAAAATCATGACAGGGCATTCTTTTGTAAAATAAGTGTGAAAACCTTTGGAAAACTCTCATAAATCAGTTTTAAATGAAACATTGATAAAACAACATAAGTAAAAGATTTGAACAAGTGAAAGCATTTTAGAAAAACCATTTATAGTGTCATACCCGATAAAACAGTTTATGGTGTGGTAAATCCTTGTGCATGCAGGTTATCAATCACATGTGATTGATATGATAACTGGCATGTTTAACTTGTATTCCTCCCCCTATAAAACATGTAAAAAAACATTTAAAAGGTTCATTCAGGGGTATGAACTCACCTGATGTAAGTGGATTTGACGAAGGTATCGGTTGGGTGCTCGGTGTCAAGTAAAGACTTGGACACACTTAGTGACCTATTTAACATATGATAACATATGTTCACATACAGATAGTATATATAATACTAATTAAACAAGTATACGCACTCTAAGGAGCGGAAAACACTTTGGTTAAGTGTTTGGGGTGTCCCGGGTAACATCTAAGTGCTTGAATGGCTTAGGAATGGAGTTTACTCTTCAAGAGTAAACTCTATACATAGTGTTCACGGCCCTGGGACAACTCCACATGAATTTACGGCTGTAAACTCCTGGTGAGGGTGTTCTAGGATGCTTTAAGGCCTTATATCAATTGTGGAATTTTGCTAGGTCCAAATCTAATGAGTTTGAATGGATTTAAGGCACTTATATGGACCAAATGGGAGTTTACGTCCATAAACTAGGGATTTTATGGCCGTAAGCTCCTATGTATATATCTTTTGGTGTTTTAAGGGCTTAAATGGTGGAGGATAAAATCCCATGCATTTTTCCAAGTCAAATGAAGGAGTTTGGGCACCATTTGGGCACTAAATGGGAGTTTACGGCCCATGAACCACATCTATCGGAGTTCATGGTCGTGAACTCCTACATCCTTAGTTTTATTTATGTTTAAGGCTTTTACAATGATGGTATTTCATTCAAGCTATTTTTCCAAGGCCATAGGGGGTGTTGAGGGCATTTCTAACACATGGAGTTGAGTTTACTCCCCATGAAGGGGAGTTTACGGCCCAAGCAAGTTCTTGGGTAGTAAACTCAAGTTTACTCTCCAAAAACTCGTTTCAAGGTGTTCTAAGTCCGAATATGTAAGCCTACAAGTCATATCTAAGCCTTAGGGGCAATTTGGAGGGGTTTTGGGGCTTAAAAACCCCATTAAATGGTGTTTATGGTCCAAGAGTGTTCTTGGGCTGTAAACACATCATTTTGTCCCTAATTTATGTTTTAAACTCGAATTTGCAGGCTAGATAAGCTATATAACAAGTTAGGATAGTTTACCTACTCGTTTGGGGCTCGAAACGGACAATTTTTGGCTCGGGAAAAAGTTGTAGAGAGAGTTTAGAGAGAGAGTAAAAAGGTTGAAATGGAGTTTACTCTCCCTTATATAGGGGTTGGAGTTGAAGCTCAACGGAAATCTACCCAATACTGCCGTTAAACGGGGCTTTTGGTCGCACCCGATTTAGTGGTCGTAATAAAATTTAACTTTTTCCCAAAATAATATGGAAGTGTAATTTAAGTGTTTTTATTTACTTTATTACAACTATAACGACATAGAATATAAATAAATAAAACACTTATTTATTTTACAACCTCAAATTAACGGAACTTTTATAACATGGACTATTCCGTTAACGGAAACGGGGTAATGCAACGAAATAAACTTTGGGTCGTCACAGAAGGACTACTTACGGGAGCGGTGACAAGGATAGACATGTCGATTTTGGTTGCTGAATTTCAGAACGGCTATAAGCTAAAATGATCCTACGCTTTCGATAGTCCTGACTGGCAGGAGCCTTATCAGATAGACCTGAAGTAACAAACAATAGTAAAAGCGTGAATACAACAAATAAGAATATAGAGTCATATATAAAGACTCAAACCCGCAATGAGAATACACCTTAATACCCAAAATGTTTTTGATCTCAAGGATTTAGATCAAATATTCCAACTAAAATTTATATGTGCATAGATCCTATCACAACTAGGTGTAGGTGCACAACTACATTTTATTATGATTAGATCATATGAGCTATTTAATTTGGGAGAAATATTTGATAGACTAAACTCTTGGTGATCCAAAATGTATAGGAATTCAAAATGGCACATTCATGAGAATGGATAATCATCCAGGATACAGATAAAGAAGAGGAACTTTCATTCCCTATGATGTTAGGTGATCCTTACTTTCCTGTAACTCCAACTACCTTTCATGCAATACCTTCTGACGATGGAGCACGTTTACCCTCCAACGAATGGGAAGAGAGTGAACCAATGGAAGAAAACGAATCCATGGAGGATACAGAGTCGGTGGCATCATCTCTACCACCACTGAACACTCTTTACCGTAAAGTTCTAGGAGGAGTAAAAATGAAACGCATTGCACATAAATCTATACCGATATGGCAGAAGCTTAAGAAGAGTCAGAAGGCAACATCTTCAGGAAGTCATAGAGTTCAAGATGAACCTGCACAAATCGCACAAACAGTTGATAGATGGGTGGCGAAAGAAATAGTTGCCAAGATGTATGAGATTGGTCAGTTATCTCGACCACATCTATCACATTCTTCTGAAGATAACACTTTATCTCAATTATTTGAGAAAAGTGTGAAAATTGAAGATAAGATGGAAATTGTCGAAGGGAGGGCTACTCATCTCTCTGGAAGAGTGCGAAGGCTAGAAGGACAAAGGACACGAGATCAGGAATCAGTGATGGATGTCCATCATCGTATAATTTTTTCTTATAATGACATGATTACTCACGATGCCAGGATTGCAGATTTAGAGCTCTACAATCAAACCTCAAGAAATGAAGAACGTACGGGAAGTCTTGAGCAGAGAACTCAAGCACTTGAAGAGCAAATGGTTAATGTCATTGACGTGCTGGGTCATCACTTAGGGTTCTGGTAGATAAGCTACAACTAGTGGCTATGTAAATAGAGAGAATCGGACTAGTTAAAGCAAAAAGAGGAAACTTTATAGCAAGGATGTAGAAAACCTTGCAAAATTTGCAATGTTTATAGAAACTTTTCTCTTATAAACATAAATAAACTGATGTAACCACTGGTAATAATGTGAAGCATACGTTGTAGTAATCATTATGTTGTCTAGTATGTTTTACGCTGTGAATAATAACTATAGTAATCATTATGTGTATTAAATGATCAACAAAAGTCATAAAAATTCTTATTATTTATAATAGGAACTAAAACAAAATGCCTAGAAGGAGTAATTGGCTAAACCCTAACCGACCATCAGCACCACAACAACAACCACAACCACTGTCATAAATAAACCCGTCAATAAGTACAGTGCAACTTGAAGAAATCCTAGCTCAAAGAATTGTTGCGGCTCTATCTAATGTCACAAGAGATGGAGTTAGAAATGAAGGCCATGTAGGGACCGCTAAAACATGTACCTACAAAGATTTTATGAATTGTAGGCCAAAAATCTTTCATGGATATGAATGGGTAGTGAATTTGACAAGGTGGATAGAAAAGACAGAATTCGTCTTTCAAATAAGCTTTTGTCCAGATGATTGTAAAGTATGATTTTCAGGATGTACTTTCGCTGCCGCAACACTTACATGGTGGAATATCCATGTGAATACAATGGGAATTGATATTGCAAATTCCATGAAATGGGAGGAGCTAAAAATGATGCTAGTAGAGGAGTATTTTGCTAAGGAGGAAATACATAAACTGGAACAAGAACTGTGGACCCTAACCATGATGGGTTCAGAGATAAAAGCTTATACCGCTAGATTTAATGATCTTGCTGTAATGTGTCCAACACTTTTGACCCCTGAATATAATAAGATTGAGTGATATTTCTGGGGTTTAGCATCGCAAATCAAATGCATGGTGATCGCATCAAAGCCTACGACTTATGAATGCACCAAGAGGATAGCTCATCAGCTAACCCTCACAGAGATCCGAGGAATAGAAGTGCTCTCAAACGCTGAGTCTCCCAAAGCTAAAACAAACAAGCACAAGTTTAATAAGAAGAATCCCAAACAATCATCTGAGAAAAGACAAGAAGTGGCAACCAACTACGCAGCCACAACAGCAGTACCTACTCAACCTAAGTCTGCATGGTGCAACCACTGCAACCGTCATCACCCAGGTGACTGTTTTGTTTTCACGAAACGCAAAAAGAAGGGGCATACTTCTAGTTACTAAAGGAGCACAAAACCTACAACAGTCAATCAGTAAACAAATACTAGAACAGGTCATGGTGAAGAAAGAAAGTGTTATGAGTGTGGAGAGGTTGGACACATCAAGAAAGAATGTCCAAAGTTAAAGAATCAAGGAGGCATAGGGCATGGAAGGGCATTTGTGATTGGAAGCAGAGAGGCTATCCAGGACCCTTTGGTTGTATCTGGTATGTTTCTCATAGATAATTTATACGCTAACATACTCTTTGACTCTGGAGTAGATCAAAGTTTTATAACGCCGACATTTAGAAATTGTTAAGTCATAAGTCTAGCATATTAAAAGAAATCTATGAAGTAGAAATCGCTAACGGTCAAACTAAGAAAACACATGAAATCCTAGAAAACTGTCTGTTAACTCTTAATAACTACCTTTTTCACGTCAACCTCATGCCAACGCCTATCGGTACTTTTAATGTTATAATTGGCATGGATTGGTTATCTTCACACCGCGCCGAAATTCTATGTCATGAGAAAGCCATACGACTACCCTTACCAAACGTCAAAGCTCTGATTATCTATGGCGATAAATCTGGGAAGAACCTCAAAGTCATCTCTTGTACTATACCCAGAAATATCTATATAAGAAATGTAGTGCATTCTTAGCTCACATTGTAGATAGGAAGAGAAAGACAAAAGAAATCAAGGACATACCTCAGGTATGTGATTTCCCTGACTTGTTTCCTGAAGATCTACCTAGAATACCTCCCGTCCGACAAGTCGAGTTTCGAATCGACTTAATACCAGGAGTAGCAACAGTAGCGAAATCTCCTTATCGGTTGGCTCCATCCGAAATGAAAGAATTATCTAGCCAGGTACAAGAACTTCTTGACAAAGGCTTTATCAGACCAACTTTTTCACCTTGGGGAGCACCAATCTTTTTTGTCAAGAAGAAAGACGGATCCTTTCGAATGTGTATTGATTATCGGGAGCTGAACAGGCTAACGATCTATAATCGTTATCCACTTCCAAGAATTGATGATTTATTTGATCAACTGCAAGGATCTAGCTACTACTCAAAAATAGATCTTAGATCAGGGTACCATCAACTCAGAGTACAAGAAGACGACATTCCAAAAACAACATTTAGAACTCGTTATGGTCATTATGGGTTCTTAGTTATGTCTTTTGGATTGACCAACGCCCCAGCAGTGTTTATGGTTCTCATGAATCGTGTTTGCAAACCATACTTGGATAAATTCATGATAGTATTTATCGATGATATATTGATATATTCACGAATCAAGGAAGAACATGGTCAACACCTGCAAATAATCTTGGAACTACTAAGAAAAGAAAAGTTGTATGCTAAATTCTCCAAATGTGAGTTTTGGATTAGAGAAGTACAATTTTTAGTTCATGTAGTTAGCAACGAAGGAATTCATGTTGACCCATCCAAAGTTAAAGTAATCAGGAATTGGGAAGCACCAAAGACGCCAGCAGAGCTGCGTCAATTCCTAGGACCTGCTAGCTATTACCACAGATTCATAGAGAATTTTTCCAAAATAGCCAAGCCGCTTACAACACTAACCCAGAAGGATACGAAGTTCAACTGGGAAGACAAACAAGAAGCTTCTTTTCAGAAACTGAAGCAAATGTTGTGTAGTGCACAAATCCTATCCCTTCCAGAGGGGACATAAAATTTCGTCGTATACTGCGATGCATCAAATCAAGGATTGGGATGTGTGTTGATGCAAAAGAGGAAAAGTTATCGCCTATGCATCATGACAACTTAAGGTGCATGAGAATAATTACACTACCCATGATCTTGAATTGGGAGCTATAGTTTTTGCACTAAAAATCTAGAGACATTACCTATACGGTACTAAGTGTACTATTTTTACTGACCACAAGAGTCTCCAACACATATTCGACCAAAAAGATCTTAATATGAGACAAAAAAGATGGGTAAAATTGTTGAATGACTAAGAATGTGAGATTCGTTATCATCCTGGAAAGGCAAACGTGGTAGCAGATGCCTTGAGCCGGAAAGAATATATTAAACCCCGTCGGGTACGAGCATTAACTATAATGATCCATTCTAACTTTACCACACAAATTAGAGAAGCTCAACTTGAGGCTATAAAAGAAGAAAACATCAAGAACGAAGCTTTGCGAGCAATGGGAAAGCAACTTATACAAAAAGATGACGGAACGCGACACTTTATGAACCGAATTTGGAATCCTAAGTTCGGTGGAATCAGGGACTTGGTCTTAGAAGAAGCCCATAAGTCCAGATATTTCATGCATCCAGGTTCTGAAAAAATGTACATAGATTTAAAAGTACATTATTGGTGGCCAAACATGAAGGCAGAAATTGGTACTTATGTGAGCAAATGTTTGACTTGTTCTAGAGTGAAGGGGGAACGTCAAAAGCCTTCAGGTTACTTCAACAACCGGAAATACCTGAATGGAAATAGGAGCAGATTTCAATGGAGTTCATCACTAATTTACCGAAAACTCTTAGAGGGTTCGACACTATTTGGGTAATAGTCGATAGATTGACTAAGTCCGCCCATTTCTTACCAATTAAGGAGAACGACAAGATGGAGAAGCTAACTAGAGTTTATCTTAAGGAAATTGTTAGATTTCATGGAGTTCCAAGATCTATTATTTCTGACCGAGATAGTAGATTCATTTCACGATTTTGGCATTCTCTACAAAAATCCTTAGGAACACGTCTAGACATGAGTACAACTTACCATCCACAGACTGATGGTCAGAGTGAGAGAACCATTCAGACTTTAGAAGATATGCACTGAGCCTATGTAATAGACTTTGGAAATGCGTAGGATACTCATTTACCGTTAATTGAGTTTTCCTACAACAATAGTCATCACACCAACATCAAGGCTTCACCGTTTGAGGCTCTTTATAGACGAAAATGTCGTTCCCCAGTATGTTGGGCAGAAGTTGGAGATACACAGATGGCCAGAGAACATACAGGCGATACCTTATGTACTGGACCATTAATAATCCATGAGACAACTGAAAAGATCGTGCAAATTAAGGATCGATTAAAGGCGGCACGTGATCGTCAAAAGAGCTTTGTTGACGTAAGACGTAAGCCTTTAGAATTCCAAGTTGAAGATAAAGTAATGTTGAAGGTCTCTCCTTGGAAAGGTGTACTTCGATTCGGTAAGCGAGGCAAACTAAACCCACGGTATATAGGACCTTTTGAAATTCTAGCTAGAATTGGTTCTGTCGCATACCAACTCAAGTTGCCTCAAGAGCTAAGTAATGTACACGATGTTTTTCACGTATCAAATCTCAAAATATGTCTATACGATGACACTCTTGTGGTACCTCTCGATGAGATACAAGTCAATACCAAACTCAACTCTGAAGAAGAACCTGTTGAGATCATGGATCGAGAAGTCAAACGATTAAAGCAAAGTCGTATTCCCATAGTCATAGTTCGATGGAACTCTTTGCGAGGACTTGAATTTACTTGGGAACGTGAAGATCAAATGAAAGAAAAATACCCCCAATTGGTTGACAAAACCCTATCCACAAGATAAAATTCGGGACGAAATTGTTCTAACGGGGGGAGAATGGAACACTAGTCAAAATAGGTCAATAGACAATCACATGTGATTATGCCAATCATGTAATGTGATTATGTTAACCTAGTAATGTGTTAAGAATGTTATGTAGTTCATGATAAATTCTAATACAAATATGAACTTTCTTTATGATGCAACTCAAAGAATACGACCATACGATTCCAAAAATATAGAGAATGTCTGAATCTGACTTCGCATGAAGAAGTTATGATAACCAAACACTATAAATCTCTATAATAAGAGAAATTTAAAATAGACTTAGAATTAGCTATTTAAGTCTAAAAGAGAGTTGTAGTAATCATAAATACCTACATGTGCATATAAAGAACGTCAAAAACAGAGTTCGTATGCAAAAGTTATGGACTTTCGAAGATTCAGCTTTCAGAAACCCTAAGCTAACTAAATTCACGGAGTGAGCTTTATGACACTCACGGCGTGAGGAGTCATTTTGCCACATTTCGAGGTGTGACGAGGCTGCGAGGGGATAGGATCCAAACTCACGACATGAACAAAGTATTTTTCACGACGTGAAGAGTCACATGACCACCTTCCGAAGCTAGGGATGCAAATGGCAAATCTACGGGGTGATGATGCAAGACTCGCGACGTTGGCCGTATGACAATCACAACGTGAGAGTCCTAAATTTTTACTATAAATAGCAGGTCTGACTTCAGCTATTCCTTACACCATTGCCTTATCTCCTCTCTCCCTTGCTGAAGTCATCTTGCATCCCGAGCCCCGACGATCTCGCACGCTAACCGTTTTGCTTAGATAACATAAAATCACGCTACTAGGGTGACTTTCACGGCCCCACTTTCTAATATTTCGAGGGAAACGCATGGTAGTTGTTGTATATATGTTAATATTATGTCTATATGATAGTATACAGTTATGATAATCGAGATATGATTGTTCTAAATATAACATTGTGAATACATACAACTATTATTAGCTTATCAGTATGTTAATTTACTAATGTAGATCTTGAGTTTGACTTAGGATTCTACATATATGTTGTGTGCGACATAATACCGAAGTAATATTCGAAAGTTCTAAATGTTAAGTTTTATAGTATGTTGTTATTATTAGTTTTATGTCAAGATAAAACTGGATATGTTATATGTTGTTATTGTTAGTTTTATGTCAAGATAAAATTTGGTATTGTTATTGATAGTTTTATGTCAAGATAAAACTAGAAACATTATATGTTGTTATTATTGGTTTTAGGTCAAGATAAAACCTAGTTTTTACTTCAAGATATAGCTTTTATACTGCGTAAATATTATGAAGTTAGGAGTAATGTTTAAAAGCATAGTCTAGTAACTTAAGGTTTTAGACATGAAAATGCTTTGTTGTTAGACCTATAGGGAGCCGTCAAAGTGTACATGAGCAATTGTATTCATCAACTAAGATTTGGGATCTTAGCGAAAATCCTCTGAACTATAACCGTTAATCCCGTGTGAGCGAGAAAGTCGTGTATAATTAGTATACAAACTGACCACCCCACTTGTGAATATTAGCTACAGTCAACCAAAAACAAGTGATGAACAATCCTTTTATTTGTTATTATTCCGGCGTCGATGAAGCGTACGGTGTTGTTTCTCATGTTAAATCATGAGTGTATTTGTTCTCATGGTAAATCATGAGTGTATTGTTCTATCAGAGGTATTATGTTATAGTAGCGGTTACAGGCTCATGGTAGCAAATTGTTAGAAACATTATACCTTGTCGTATACAAGTATTAATTTTAAGTATAAGTTTTCCCTTACTTATACCTTAAGATTAAGAAATGTTTAGGTATAACACTTAATTGATAAGTATACCATTATACCTAATGTTGGAGAGTCAATATGATACTTTCAAAAATATAATTTTGAATGTGTAAAAATGTATTATTTTATGGAGTCAAAACCTGTGAACTCACCAACTTTATGTTGACGTATTTTAAAATGCATGTGTTTTCAGGAACTTGAAAAGCTGGTATGTATTTGTCACACCTCGAAAACCAAAGGCGGAAACATTTCCGGGGTTGAACCCACGTTGAGTATCAAATCCAATGCACATAGTAAAGCAGTAATCACAAAACATTACATTAAATAATATTGTTTACATCTGTTTGAAAGTAAAGTTGTACAAGTGTTTTACATATGTAATATGAACAAAAGTAAAGACTAGTCTTCGGAACGCTCCGTCTTCTTCAAAAGGTTGCGATGTACCTGTCTATCGCTGACCTGAGATTACAAGTAGTTTGAAAATCAGCATAAAGTTGGTGAGTTCATAAGCGGTTTAGTTTTGAAAAGAACAAGTTTCCTTTGCTTTCTGAAAAAGTTTTTGTTCAAGAAAATCCCATATTTTCTTATGAAAACATTTTTTTTATCCTTTGTTACAATTTTGAAAACGGTTGGTTATGTCATTCCAGGATAATCCCATATTTTCCTTATAGTTTTAGTTATTCGTTTGTTACTTTATCCGTTTATGAGTTGATGTGCTACCTAGGAAAATCCCATATTTTCCTATGTGTTGAGTCATTTCTTAGGTCTGATTTCGAAGTACTAGTAATTACCATGTGAGTAGTATTAGTTACGTGTTCTAAACCCTTAGTTATTCTACATTCGGATGACTTTTATCTACTAACTTAGTTGTACTTTCGAATATTTGGAATTGTAACACCATGAATTTCAAAATAATTTTTCACAAATTATAAAAACATTTCTCATTTAATTTTCATAAAAACATTAAGTTAAAATCCCAATTCACATCATACAAATCTCAAGATCATATATATATATATATATATATATATATATATCAAAAATCCCATGCGTGTGTATAGATCAAGCCGGCGCCTTCCCACGGTCATCACTAGTACCTACACACTCGGTTCACGAGATCCATGAACACCGCCGGGGCATTGGTGAGCCCAAAAGGCATCACCACAAACTCATAATGCCCATAATGCATCCTGAACGCTGTCTTCTGGACGTCGTCATCCCGCACCCTCACCTGACGATATCCAGACCTCAAATCGATCTTGGAAAACCAAGATGCTCCCTGTAACTGATCGAACAAATCGTCGATCCTCGGCAACGGGTAACGGTTCTTCACCGTCAGCTTGTTCAACTCCCGGTAATCAATGCACATCCGGTGTGAACCATCCTTTTTCTTGACAAACAAGATAGGCGCTCCCCACGGCGAGCTGCTTGGCCGAATAAACCCCTTCCCCAGCAGCACCTGGAGCTGTGAGGATAACTCTTGCATCTCTGGAGGTGCAACGCGATAAGGCACCTTAGCGATAGGCGCCGCCCCCGAAACCAAATCGTTATTGAACTCCACTTGCCTCACAGTAGGCACACCCAACAACTCCTCGGGAAAAACATCCGAGAACTCACGCACCACCGGAACCTCCTCAACTGAACTCGGCCTCCCGGAAACCACCCGTGTATCCATCACATACGCCACAAAAGCCTTACAGCCCTGCTGTAGACACTGCCTCGCCCTAGCGGCCGAACAAAACGCTGATCCTGAACGTGTACCCTCGCCGTACACCGAAAGAACTCCCCCACTAGGGTCTCGTATGGTCACCAGCTGACGCTCGCAGTCGATAACCGCACCGAATCTGCTCAACCAGTCCATGCCCACAATGACACAAACATCACCCATCGTAATAGGAAACAGATCAATCGGGAACTCAACACCGAACATCTCGAATACGCAACCTCGGAGAACCTCCGTGGCATATATCACTCTCTCATTAGCTATGGAAACTCTCAGAAACCGACTCAACGCCTCACGACTAACACTGATATGCTGACTAAAAGCCAAAGATACAAAAGACCGACTCGCACCCGAGTCAAATAACACCAAGACAGGTACAAAATGCACAACAAAAGTACCTACACACAACATAACATAAGCATAATATCTCATCATCAAAATAAATACATGAAAGAATACATACCAGCCACGACATCGGGCGCTGCGCGGACCTCCTCCGCGGTCAGCTGAAAAGCTCTCCCTCGTGCCCTCGGCGCCTCGGCCTTCACCGGCCGACTCTCTGTAGCTCTGATGGCGGCAGGGGCGGATCCCTGAGCTAATCCCCGCAACTGCGGACACTCCGCCTTCCGGTTTCCGGTCTGGTTGCAGTGAAAACACACTGCAAACCCCTTGGGGCAGTCCTTGGCCATATGCCCCTCCTTGCCACACTTGTAGCAAGATCCCGCTCTGCAGACTCCATCATGACCCTTGCCACACTTCCCACAAGTGCGGCCCTTCTGGCTCCCTGGTTTGGGATCAGCGGGCTTGGCCCGCTTAGCTGCCGGTTGAGACTGTGCCGGTCGCCGATCCCTCCCCTGAGACTCCGCCTCCTCCCTGGCCTGAGTCTCTAGCTCAATCTCCCTCTTCCGGGCATTTGCCTGAAGCTCCGCAAATGTCCGGTACGAGGAGTTCGCCGTGAACTCCCGAATATCCCGCCTCAAAATGCTCAAATAACGGCTCATACGTGCCTGCTCCGTAGACACGTGCTCAGGGCAGAACAACGCCCTCTCATGGAACATCCTGTTAATCACCGTAACAGACTCAGTACCCTGCTTGAGGGTCAGAAACTCCTGGGCCAAACGATCCCTCTCCACCTGGGGAACGTACTCATCTCGAAAAATGGCAGTGAACCTCTCCCAGGTCACTGCCGCAAGCTCAGCAGGCGTAAAATGCGCCGTCAAAAACTTCCACCAGTCCTTCGCTCCCAAGCGAAGCTGGTTCAGCGCGAACCGAACCTTCAAATGCTCAGGATATGAGCAAGTGAAGAAACACCCCTCTATATCAGATATCCACCTCATAGCTGCCACCGGATCCTGGGTCGCATCAAACTCTGGTGGTTTTGTGTTGCTGAACTCCCGGAACAGCAACGCATCACCACCTTGCGGCCTCGCGGCAGCAATCGCTGCGGTGGCCGCTGCAACAGCAGCCTCAGAAAGAGTGGCATAACCATCGTCAAAGGTCTCAATCAGCGTGGTCTTTATAGACCCAAACATCTCCGGTATCTTTGCCCTGATGGCTGCAGCCACCTCCTCATGGATGATCTGGCGGATCTCCTCATCACTGGTACCACTGCTCTCAGGCATCAAGCGTGTCCTCACCATGATCTACCTCTGAAATACAACATAGGATAAATTAGAACCCATACGAGCATACTCACACTCGTCAACTCTTTCCTCATTGATCCTTGGTATTCCAAAGATTCTTACTTGGGCTGTACACCGCTCTAGTGCTTTCAGTAGTACAGGCCCCAAACTACTGTCCACACTGTATCAGAATACACCCCAAGTCCTCCTTTTCGGATCCCAAATTCCAAGTACTCTATCATGCATAGACCTCCCTCTATTAGATCTCTCACAAGCCCCTCGCTGCTACCTACTCACTCTCAAGCATCTCATAGCAGCTCACCTCTTCCTAGGCTAAGGCATCACAAATCAGGCCACTCTAGTCCTAATAGGAATACCTAGCCTACGCTAGCATGCGGATACATCATATCAATATCAATATCACATAACATAAGGGTATTTTGGGAAATCACCGTTCGGGCGCGGACTGATCGTACACACAACTCTGCTTTGCATTTTTCAAAATCTTTTATTCTTTTTGAAAATACTTCTCAAATCCTCAGTTTGAGTTCAAATACGCCCGAAGGTGTTCTCGAATCCCTCAAACCAAGGCTCTAATACCAACTTGTAACACCGTGAATTTCAAAATAATTTTTCACAAATTATAAAAACATTTCTCATTTAATTTTCATCAAAACATTAAGTTAAAATCCCAATTCACATCATACAAATCCCAAGATCATATATATATATATATATATATATATATATATATATATATATATATATATATATATATATATATATATAAAATCCCATGTGTGTGTACAGATCAAGCCGGCGCCTTCCCACGATCATCACTAGTACCTGAAACAAACAACACTAACACTGTAAGCACAAAGCTTAGTGAGTTCCCCAAAATACCACATAAACATATATTAGCCACTCGAGGCTATAACTCTATGGGTCCGTGCACCCAAGCTCTGTGAACCCTCAGGTTCTAACTCTGGGAACCTTCCGGTTCCAACTCTATAAACATGCACAACATAAATCACATAGACATCATGCAGTACAACACATAGCATACAGCATACACATAACATACACATACTCTGACACATAACTCGGATTACCTACTCAAGGTAAAGTATAGTGAGAAGACTCACCTCGGGTATCTCGATAACTCGCGAATCCTGGAAATCACTCGTGCTCGATCCTCCGAGCTATAATCCTCCTATAACATCATATATCTCTTAATTAACACTTTTACCACTAAGGTTGACTACCCCTATTAAGTCAACAGTGGTCAACTCTGGTCAACGGTCAACGGTCAACGGTCAACGGTGACCGGACTCGGCGAGTGCACTAGGGCGACTCGGCGAGTCTAGGCGTTTTCACCAACTCTCTAGGATTCCCTTTTTGACACGTCGAGTATTCCCCTGACTGGACGAGTTCCACCTGGTATGAATCGCGGGGCCACCCCGACTCAACTCGCCGAGTCTCAAGAACAACTCGGCGAGTTCCAGTTCGACTCAATCCACCTGTCAACCCTCTCTAACTCTCCCTGACTCACTGAGTCAACTCATAACTCAGCTAGACCACTCACTGAGTGGTTAAGGTCAATCTTCATGCTACTCGCCGAGTCTGTTCTTCAGACTCGGCAAGTCCATGCCATGCATCAACTCAAACTTGCTTCTGAGGTCAGATCCACTCCAACAACTCATAGATCTGGCCCTCTTAAGCTTATTTATCACGTAAAGTCCACATGTTGGTGCTCATAACACACCCCATGACTCATAAATGCTGTTTTGACCTTAAGCACAAAGACCCCAATCCAAAACCCCCATAGATTCATAAAAAGCTTGGGCAAAGGGACACTCTGGACCTCCAAAGGTCCAGATCTAGAACCTAACTCACTTAAGGGACCGAGGAAGCACTAGATCTAGCCACAAAAGGGCTCAATAAGCCCTAAATCAATATAAACATCAACATAACAGAGAATAGCTCGAAGGTAGTACCTCAAATGTGATGTTCTGGACCTTAAATCTTCAGAAGTGGCTCCTCTTGATTCCCCCTTAGCTATTGCTTCCTTTCCCATGCAATATAACACCTCCAAGGTCAATAATGGCTCCTTGCTTTGCTCCAAACGCTCAAACTCGCTAGGGTTTCACTCAGGGGTTTGGTGAGCACAAATGACGGCCTTAAGGCCCTTTAAATAGGTCCCAAACCCGAGAAATTAGGGTTTCATTAAACAACGCAGACTCGCCGAGTCCATACCTTGGACTCGCCGAGTCTAGGCGCGAACCCGCGTCCAGAACCGCGATCCTACTCGGCGAGTTTGAGCTCCAACTCGCCGAGTCCCCTCACAAAACACCAAAAACATAAGCATAAAAGATACCTGGAAAACCGGGCTATTACAGGAATCACACAGAAGCGTACATTACAGTATTTTTGAAGTTTTGTTGAGTACCAAAAGAGTACATTAGTTGTATATTCGAAGCTCTGTCGACATTCTGAGGCGGATATATTCGAAACTCAGTAGAGGTCCAGAGGCGTATTTTCGCATTCAATTCGAAACTCTGGTGACACTCAAGGGGTACACTAACTGTATATTCGAAGTCTTAGTGTCAACCAAAGGCATCATTTCGCATACGTAGTCGTATTCGTAGTCGTAGTCGTACTCGTATTCGTAGTCATATTCGTATTCGTACTAGGTTACATTCGTATTCGTATTCGTATTCGTACTAGGTTACATTCGTATTCGTATTCGTCTTCGTATTCGTATTCATACTAGGTTACATTCGTATTCATATTCATACTAGGTTACATTCATAATCGTATTCGTCTTCGTATTCGTATTCGTACTAGGTTACATTCGTATTCGTATTCGTACTAGGTTACATTCGTATTCGTATTTGTATTCGTATTCGTATTCGTATTCGTCTTAAATATGATTAGTATGATTTCTTAGTCAAAGAGAATATAGTTATAACACTTTTAAAAGAAATCTATATTTAACCTGCAATTCGAAACGTCAGTTATCATAAATCTTTGGAAATCAAGACATTTAGTAAGTAAAACCATTGAGTTGATAATCGGTTTAAGTACAAAATACACTTGTACTTTTTTCTTGTATTCCCCCCCCCCCCTGAAAACATTGAAAAACCATTGAAAACACGGAAAAAGGGTAGGGTTATGAACTCATCGGACTCGGAAATGCGACGATTTCGGACACTAAACGTCGGTTCGGGGCCTGATTACTCACGATGTCCCTATGTAAAATGAAATAATGTCCATATATATCTAATTGGATTTACAATCACCTCAAAACGAGTGTTTGGAGTGACCCGGGTGACATCTACGGACGTGAAATGGTACTAGGGACTTGGGATTTGAGATTACTCCCCAAGAGTAAACATTTTAAGGAGTTTAAAACCGTAAAAAACATACATACATGAGTTCACGGCCATGAACTCATGTTGGTTTGATTTTCAGTGTTTAATGGCTTGTTTGGACTTGGGAAATGTTGGAATGGACTTCTAAAATGCCTTGGATTAAATTAAGGGGACATATACCATATTTAAGGGAGTTCACGGCTGTAAACTTGGAGTTTATGGCCATAAACTCTCCCATGGTCTTGAATAATTGATTTAAGGCACTTAGGACAATCACATGTGATTCGAATAATTTTTCCAAGCCTTGAGCTGATTTTAGGGCATCATTTAACACATATTTGGGAGTTTATGGCCTAAGGGTATGAGCTATGGCCATAAACTCTTACATGTTGCATTTTGATATGTTTAAGACCCCCAAACTATTTTTAGATGGTCCTAGGATTTACCACAAGGCTATTGGTTGAGTTTCAAGGCATTTGGACATGTTAAAAGGTGTTTACTCCCCATGTTTGAGGGGTTTACGGCCCAAGAATATGCCTTGGCCGTAAACTCCCATTTACTCTTCAAAATTTATGTTCATGAGGTTCTAAGACAAATTCCAATATTCTAGAAGTCATATCTAAGTCTTGTTTGTGTCTAGGAAGGGTTTAAGGGCTTAAAACCCTTTTAAATTAGTGTTTACGGACTAGGCACCTTCCAGGGCCGTAAACTCATATACAAGGTCCTATTTCATGCTTTAATCTCGAATTTGAAGGTCAAATATGATACACAATGAGTTAAGGAAGGTACCTTGGTGATTAGAAGCCTTAAACTTGAGATTTGGACCCTTAAACTTGGATTTAGGAGAGAGGTTAGAGAGAGAGTAGAGAGATGAAGCAAAAGCTTCAAATGAAAGCTTGAACACGTTTAAATAGGTCCCAGAACTTGGACACGATGGAATTCTACCCGATACCGGCACTAAACGGGGCTTTTGGTCGCACCCGATTAAGTTTCCGTAACTCGGCGAAGACGTTTCTAAAATTTTTGGAATAAGCATTTTGGACTAATTTCGTGAGTTCCTAACAAGTTTGGACACTCATTAGCATCAATTAAACATATAAGTATAATTAATTTAACCCAACAACAAGATCGGAACGAATTGAGATACGACAAGTTATACAGGTAGAAAAGGTTTTCGGCGATGAACAACTTCTTGTTGTTACATTATCCCCCCGTTAGAGGGAATTTCGTCCCGAAATTCAATGATTACGATACAAGACATGAATTTCAATGAGATATGGATGGATTTGCTACTTCGGGTTTTTGCGCTCCTAAGTAACATCGGGCCTCCGCTTGACGTCTCAGCGAACCCTCACTATCGGGACGCGTCTTGATTTCGATGGGTAGATACCTCTCAAAGACCGAGACGTGAAGTATCATATCGGTGCTACTAAGTTCCGAGGGCAATCGAAGTTTGAAGGTTACGGAATCGATTTCACAAGGGTCGCGAAGGGTCTAATGTATCATGAGGGAAGTATTTCGCTTTTCCAAAGCATTCCATGTTTTCCCTAGGATAAGGCTTCCAACAGAAACAAACTCCAATAAGAAGGTACATCTTCATGTGGCAGAGTAACTAAGGATTTGATGATCCTGAAAGAGAATTCTGGGACCTGTGGGATATGGGCCCATGGGTATGGTTGCTTTGTTTACTACAAGATCAATGAAAATGATTTGACCGAAGGGTACCACTATGAACTCGTGGTGATTACATCAGGTCCTGGTCGCTGTATTGGATACATCATCTTCCGGAGGTTCGGCTACGAGGTAGCTCCAGGAACTAGATTGATACGAGACTTGACTAGACGTTCGGAAAAGAATTGTCAAGGATTCATGGAAAGGCATCAGGGAAAAAGTTACAGACTTCCCGTTTTCCCGAATATCATACGGACGGGGAATGGATGGAAAAAATTTCTAAGCTTTGATGCTCGAAGAATATGAGAGTTGGTTCAAAGGAAAGATACGAACAGACGACCCTTTCGAAGACAAGACTAACCGTATGAATGAGACTAAGTCATTCCATACCGAGTTTGCATCAAATCTTTCCATGAAAGGTTTACCTTTAGATCAAATGGAAAGGGATAACCATCCGAATTGAGGATACGATCTAAGCGTATGACATTAATACTTTCTTTCTCACTGGTTGATCATCTCGACGGTGCACGTTTCGATTATTAAATAAGGATTTAATTTAGAAAGATATTTGAATAAATGGTTAGAAAATCCTTTCATCATTAGAATCGAAAAAGGATTACGGGCACAAGATTTATCGAAAAGAAGTATACCTATGGCAACGGTGGGATCGGCGGCTGTCCTTTCTTGCCCCATAGTTAGGACTCTCCCGGTGTTGCCATACGTTACTGTCTTTGGACAGTTTCGCTTATAGTGCCCGACCTCTCCACAGCTGTAGCAGTTCACCGATACCAGCTCCGGAAACTTGACTAGTTGATGGGGTTGGGGTTTTGCAGGTTCGTGCGAGGTGACCTTCCTGGCCACAACTTCTACAGAACTTTGCACGACAAGGGCCAACGATGCGATGGTGGTAGTTACATCGGTCACACCATGGGAGGGTACCAACATATCCGATAACAGGTACTTGAGATGTGGAATTGACAACAGAAACAACAGCAGGAATAGTGGCAGCATGGACTGCCACTATTTGCTGTTTCTTCGAGGGTTATGGGGAAGACTGACTCTTCTTCTTCTTTTTCCAAAACTTTCTTTTCTCGCCACTCTTTTCTGTTGGCTCGGGAGTGGTGTCTGCTTCTTCTTGGTCATCATTGTGATCGATCAAAGTTTGTGCCAGACACTTGGCGTTGTCATAGGTATCTGGCTTTGTTGCTATAACGTTCCCTTTGGTCGGCTGAGTTAATCCCCGTATGAACCTTTCTACCTTTTTGCTTTCCGAGGTAACCATTCCCAGACAAAGTAGTGCCAAGTCATCAAACCTTGAAGTGTAAAAGGTGATATCGGAACCTTTCATCTTCAGGTTCCATAGCTCATGTTCCAGCTTCTGGATTTCACCCCGAGGGCAATACTCCGCACGTAGTAGTCCCTTCATAACTTCCCATCCCATAGCATTGGCTATAGGTAAAGTCAGGGATTTGACTCGGCCGTTCCACCAAGTCAAAGCCTTATCGGTGAGCGTACAGGCGGCAAATTTCACCTTATCGGATTCCGAACAGGCACAAATCTCGAAGATAGATTCGATTTTCTCTAACCACCGAGTTAGAGAAATGACACCCCATGTGCCTTCGAAGAATGTGGGTTTTGCATTCATAAAGTCTTTATAGGAACACTCCTTCCGGTGTCCTTGATTACCTTCCGGGTTTTGGGTTTGGGTACCACCCCCTGAACCACTAGGGTTTAGTTGAGGCAGGATGGCTGATATTGTGGCAGTAATGGTTGCCAGAATTGTTTCCAGATCGATTTGAATAGGAGGTGGTGGCGGTGGAGGGTTGTTGGTCTTTGAGCTGGGTCTTTTCCTCGGAGGCATCTTGATCTAAAAAGATCAGGAAGGAGTGGATCATAAGTCCTCTGAATTGAATCAAGAGATATGGCTCAGGGGATATCTCATCAATACAGATATAGCACCATATTAAGTGATAAAGCAGGAAAGAGTGATCATGGCAGAAAATTTTATTGCTAGAGGAATCATCAAGGAACAACACGTATTATGAGGATTTCTACAAAGGATCGGCTCGAGAAATACTCCCATAGTATTTCATGGTTCGCTGCAGCGACGACTCGTTGTTTGGGATATTAGGTAAGATTTAGGTATGCTGCGTACCACAGTCACTCCCAAGCACCTGTTGGCCGTGTCTCGAATGAATATAGTTTGCCAGGCTATATTGATCCTAAACATGACTACATAACTGCCCAGGTTTAACCGCAGTGTACAACACTCATTTACTTATATTTTGTTCTACTTGTAGTTACAGATTTCGACGGTCGGTATACTTGTATACTTTAGAAAATACTTATATTCGTAGAGTATACTTTTAGTTCAGAGCACTTAGGCCCTTTAATGTTTATAGTCTTATACCATGTAAGCTTTGGTATACCAGTTCACTATAAACAAGGGCTCTGATACCAATCTGTCACACCCCAAAAACCAAAGGCGGAAACATTTCCGGGGTTGACCCCACGTTGAGTATCAAATCCAATGCACATAGTAAAGCAGTAATCACAAAACATTACATTACATAATATTGTTTACATATGTTTGAAAGTAAAGTTGTACAAGTGTTTTACATATGTAATATGAACAAAAGTAAAGACGAGTCTTCGGAACACTCCATCTTCTTCAAAAGGTTGCGATGTACCTGTCTATCGCTGACCTGAGAATACAAGCAGTTTGAAAATCAGCATAAAGTTGGTGAGTTCATAAGCGGTTTAGTTTTGAAAAGAACGAGTTTCCTTTGCTTTCTGAAAAAGTTGTTGTTCAAGAAAATCCCATATTTTTGTTATGAAAATGGTTTGGTTATCCTTTGTTACAATTTTGAAAACGGTTGGTTATGTCATTCCAGGAAAATCGCATATTTTCCTTATAGTTTTAGTTATTCATTTGTTACTTTATCCGTTTATGAGTTGATGTGCTACCCAGGAAAATCTCATATTTTCCTATGTGTTGAGTTGGTTCTTAGGTCTGATTTTGAAGTACTAGTAATTACCATGTGAGTAGTATTAGTTACGTGTTCTAAACCCTTAGTTATTCTACATTCGAATGACTATTATATACTAACTTAGTTCTACTTTCGAATATTCGGAATCACACAGAAGCGTACATTACAGTATTTTTGATGTTCTGTTGAGTTCCAAAAGAGTACATTAGTTGTATATTCGAAGCTCTGTCGACATTCTGAGGCGGATATATTCGAAACTCAGTAGAGGTCCAGAGGCATATTTTCGCATTCAATTCGAAACTCTGCTGACACTCAAGGGGTACACTAACTGTATATTCGCAGTCATAGTGTCAACCAAAGGCGTCATTTCGCATTCGTAGTCATATTCGTATTCGTAGTCGTACTCGTATTCGTAGTCGTATTTGTATTCGTACTAGGTTACATTCGTATTCGTATTCATATTCGTAATCGTATTCGTATTCTTATTCGTACTAGGTTACATTCATATTCGTATTCTTCTTCGTATTCGTATTCGTACTAGGTTACATTCATAGTCGTATTCGTACTAGGTTACATTCGTATTCGTATTCGTCTTCGTATTCGTATTGGTACTAGGTTACATTCGTATTCGTATTCATATTCGTATTCGTATTCGTATTAAATATGATTAGTATGATTTCTTATTCAAAGAGAATATAGTTATAACACTTTTAAAAGAAATCTATATTTAACCTGCAATTCGAAACGTCAGTTATCACAAATCTTTGGAAATCAAGACATTTAGTAAGTAAAACTATTGAGTTGAAAATCAGTTTAAGTACAAAATACACTTGTACTTTTTGCTTGTATTCCCTCCCTGAAAACATTGAAAAACCATTGAAAACACGGAAAAAGGGTAGGGGTATGAACTCACCGGACTCGGAAATGCGACGATTTCGAACACTAAACGTCAGTTCGGGGCCTGATTACTCGCGATGTCCCTATATAAAATGAAATAATGTCCATATATATCTAATTAGATTTACAATCACTAATTATATGGAACATTATACTCCAATGAGATTAAACACCTCAAAATGAGTGTTTGGAGTGACCCGGGTGACATCTACGGACGTGAAATGGTACTAGGGACTTGGGATTTGAGTTTACTCCCCAAGAGTAAACATTTTAAGGAGTTTACAACCATAAAACACATACATACATGATTTCACGGCCGTGAACTCATGTTGGTGTGATTTTGAGTGTTTAATGGCTTGTTTGGACTTGGGAAATGTTGGAATGGACTTCTAAAATGCCTTGGATTAAATTAAGGGGACTTATACCATGTTTAAGGGAGTTCACGGCTGTAAACTTGGAGTTTACAGCCGTAAACTCTCCCATGGTCTTGAATAATTGATTTAAGGCACTTAGGACAATCACATGTGATTCGAATAATTTTTCCAAGCCTTGAGGTGATTTTAGGGCATCATTTAACACATATTTGGGAGTTTACGGCCTAAGGGTATGAGCTATGGCCGTAAACTCTTACATGTTGGATTTTGATATGTTTAAGACCCCCAAACTATTTTTAGATGGTCCTAGGATTTACCACAAGGCTATTGGTTGAGTTTCAAGGCATTTGGACATGTTAAAAGGTGTTTACTCCCCATGTTTGAGGGGTTTACGGCCCAAGAATATGCCTTGTCCATAAACTCCCATTTACTCTTCAAAATTTATGTTCATGAGGTTCTAAGGCAAATACCAATATTCTAGAAGTCATATCTAAGTCTTGTGTGTGTCTAGGAAGGGTTTAAGGGCTTAAAACCATTTTAAATTAGTGTTTACGGCCTAGGCACCTTCCAAGGCCGTAAACTCATATACAAGGTCCTATTTCATGCTTTAATCTCGAATTTGAAGGTCAAATATGATACACAATGAGTTAAGGAAGGTACCTTGGTGATTAGAAGCCTTAAACTTGAGATTTGGACCCTTAAACTTGGATTTAGGAGAGAGGTTAGAGAGAGAGTAGAGAGATGAAGCAAAAGCTTCATATGAAAGCTTGAACACGTTTAAATAGGTCTCAAAACTTGGACACGATGGAATTCTACCCGATACCGACACTAAACGGGGCTTTTGGTCGCACCCGATTAAGTTTCCGTAACTCGGCAAGGACGTTTCTAAAATTTTTGGAATAAGCATTTTGGACTAATTTTGTGAGTTCCTAACAGGTTTGGACACTCATTAGCATCAATTAAACATATAAGTTTAATTAATTTAACCCAAAAACGACATCGGAACGAATTGATATACGGCGAGTTATACAAGGTAGAATGGGTTTTCAGAGATGAACAACTTCGGGTTGTTACAGTATTCGAATAGGAGAAGTTTTACTATTATCTTTTTGTTCATTAAGAAGTATGTCGTAGTCAGATATTATATAATAAATACTAGGAAAACAATAATGTAACTTTCAATCATCAATAAAGGTATGTATTTTGTAAGTATTGTTCAATGTATGTTATATAACTGTGATACAAAAATTGACGTTACACTACCCGGTGTTTCCGCCGATGGTCGGGGTGTGACAAGTAGGATGTGCGTGGACTTGGTCAATCTGTCGATGATGACCCATATGGTATCAAGCCCACCCATTGTCTTAGGTATCGGAGGTAACAATCTCTGCTTTCATATTAGGCCACCAGTATGACTTTTTAAGATCCAGATACATCTTATATGAACCTGGGTGAACGGAGTATCGGGTGTTGTCGGTTTCCTTCATGACCAAGTCTCTGAAGCCACCGTTTCGCGGTGTCCAGATTCGGTGTGACAACCCAAAATTTTCATTCAGTCAAACCCTAAATGTCAACCACTTCGTATCATAAGTTAATGTCATTATTTCTTATTTTTAAGAAATATAAAGTTCGTTTGATTATTTTAATATTATTTTTAAACGATCGGGTGAATGAAAGTGTCCTCTCGGGTTTTGATTTTTAGAAACCGCAAACACCTCGCGTCTTACCTATGTATGATTTTACTCCCTAAAACTAACCATTATGTTTTTACTCCTCAAATACCCAAAAGAGTAAACTACAAAAAGGCTTTCAAGTATCATCCTAGATTTGATTCCAAATCTTCAAAGTTGTAAGTGTTCTAACCATTTCAAGTTAGCAAAACACTTAATCTAGCGTTAGTACATCTAATCATCCACACATTTATGTACTTTGTGTAGATTTCCAAAACACCAAGAACACACACTAAGTGTTCTTGGATTATTAGCTCAAATCAAGCCTCCTAATAGTAAGTTCTTCCATCCTTGAGTGTTATTAAGCGAGTATTACATTTGAACATCAAGAAAAGGTGCCAAGAACACAAGGTTAAAGGTGTTCACGGTCCAAGAATGTTCTTGGGCCGTGAACACCAAGAAAGGCACAAATGGTGCCTAAGTCCCTAATCTAAGTCCTAGTTTGATGTTTAAGCCATCCTTGACAAGGTTAAACCTTCCCTTATTGTGTTTAAGCCTTGAAAAACACCAAAGACCAACATTTATAAGTGTTTATGGTTTGGGGATCTCCCAAAATCGTAAACACCCTAAAGTGTGTTTAAATGGGTCATTTTCCTTACTTAGGCATAAAAAACTAACTTAGACTATTACCTAGTTGTGTTAAGGACTTGAAAACATGGCAATACCCTTTTCCATAAGGTTTTACGGTAGTAAACCCAAAGGGAAATGTCCATGAGGCCGTAAACTCCTCCAAGGAGTGTTTTTGTTGCCCTAGTCCATTCCAAAGGCCAAACCACTTAGTAGAAATGCTTCAAAAGGCTTGTTAAACCACAAAACAACACATGGTCAATAGGACTAGAGTTTACGACCATAAACTCTAGAGTTTACTGTCGTAAACTCCTTGGGTTATGACCATCAAAACCGCAAACTCCAAGAGAGTTTACCCTTAAACTCCAAACACCCTAGCTTTGACCTACCAATACTTGGATGCAATCCTTGTGATCTTTAACACTTGAAACAAAGTGTTTGCATGTTCTAGAGTGTCCCAAATTAATTTATTTAGTTATTAATTGGCTAATTAGTTATATATATGTTCATTATATGATAACTAGGCTGGTGCGTGTGAACAACTCTCCATTTGTCACCTAGCACCGTACCCGACACTCCAATCCAATCCACTCACCACATGTGAGTTCATACCCCTTAATCAATGGTTTAAATGTTTTTAAATGCTTATATGGTGGGGGGGGGGGAATACAAGTCAAATACTTATAGTTATTACATCAATCACATGTGATTAATAACTACAAAACCAGTGATTTCCTTATTGTTCAAATTGTTTATCAAACTGTTTTGCTTCAAACTGTTTTACAAGTTCTTATACTTATCAAATACATTTGCTTCAACTCTGTTTTACTTATTATCAAATGCATGTCTAGGTATGTATAGTTATATCAGAAATGTTTAAAGGACTTACGAAGGCTATCCACCTTATTTCCTTTTCACGCTTGAGATGTGGTCTGGTGGGACATCGGGTATCCATCCGATGGTTGTTTAAATATTAATTATATATCATATGTACATATAAAGTCATAAAGGTCCTTCCAGTTCATCCAATGCCCTTGGGTAGCAAGGGTATACATCCATGTCCATACGTACCATTTACATCACTAGTAAGTGACCATAGGGGTAGCACAAGAGGATACTATTACTATAACTAGAACAATGAAACATACAGTGAGTCGGTTCATTCATGAGTCAGTATGGGAAATACATACAATACATTACAGTTAGTATGCACAGTACATTACTATACATGCTAGATAGTGAGAACATACATTACAGCTAGCACACGCAGAACATTTAAGTACATACAGGCTAGACAGAGAAAGATTACACTTTCAGTAAGCACATTCATTACATATACATTCATCCAGTTATGTGAACCGTTGAGCGGGTCATGGCACTTCCTGCCTTGACCTCTCTTGTATCCCGAATCTCCTTAATTGGGGAGCGTATGAGTTTGCGTATAGATCTATACTGGATTGACTATCCTACACCATGCTGCTCGCTACAGTGGGACTTGCAGGTCCACGGGTGCCAAATGTCATTTCTTATGGCGTCTTACATCATCGTTTTACTAGAGTTGGTAGTAGGATACAGGTCGATCACATGTTATTTGGAACACCTTTTGTTTTAAGGTAGTTAGTACCACAATAGTCACTTATTACAAATACTACGGTACGATAACATTTTCCCCTTTACATTCACTTCGTGAATATTCACACGATGCACGGTAATGTAGAAACTACATTTTGTTAATGATAGTCAGAATTGGTTCAAAGACTCATCTGTTCTTTTTGTTATGTATATTTTTGGTGTCTAGAAATTTGACAAAACACACATGTATGAAATTATACTATTAATGCAATGGATGATGTTGTTGCTTGTTTACTATTATTCATTGTTTGTGATACTGTACATGACGTCCTCCGCCCCAGAATGTTTCCGCCATTCATGGTTTTGGGGTGTCACATTCGGTCCATGAAATATTAGGCTCTGTCACCCTTGACTTCCAAGTTCTTATCCATTCGTCACAGGGATTCTCCCGCCACATTTTCAGGTTTCAAGGCTTCGAGCTGAGCTTCCTTAATCTATGCGGATATATGTGAGTGGATAGTCATTGTTAATGACCTGACTCTTCGACCAGAATATTCTTTCCGACTTAGGGCGTTTGCTACTACATTCTCTTTAGCCGGATGATAACGAATTTCGCATTCGTAGTCATTGAGTAGCTTGACCGACCGTCGTTGCCTCATATTGAGCTCCTTCGGGTTGAATAAGTGTTGTAGACTTTTGTGGTCGGTGTATATCGTGCTCTTCGTACCGTACAGGTAGTGTCTCTAGATCTTTAGGGCGAACACAACCGCTCCTAATTTGAGGTCGTGTGTGGTGTAGTTAACTTCGTGTGTCTTTAGCTGTCTTGAGGCTTAGGCGATGACCTTACCTCGTTGCATCAGAACACAACCGAGCCCCTGATTGGATGCATCGTAGTATACCACGAAATCTTACGTCCCTTTGGGGAGGGATAGTATCGGTGCGGTGCACAGGCTCGTTTTAGGGTTCGGAATGCCTTCTCTTGTTTCTCTCCCCAGTCAAATGCCACGCCTTTCTGGGTGAATGTTGTAAGGGGTTCCACGATTCGAGAGAACTTCTGTATGAATCTGCAGTAGTAGCCAGCGAGGCCTAGAAATTGGCGAAATTCTGTAGGCGTCTTTGGTGCTGACTAGTTCTCAATATTTTTAATCTTGGATGGGTCCACATGGATTCCTTCTTCGCTAACCACGTGTCCTAAGAATTCGACTCATCGAATCCAAAATTCGCACTTAGAGAACTTCGCGTATAGCTTCTCTAATCGTAGGGTTTCCAGGACTTGTCGAAGATCATCACTATGCTCCTCCTTACTTCGAGAGTAGATAAGTATGTCATCAATGAAAACAATCACGAACAGATCCATGTAAGGGCGACACACCCTATTCATTAAGTCCACGAATACTACGGGCGCGTTGGTCGGTCCGAACGGCATCACTACGAACTCGTAGTGTCTATAACGAGTTCGGAAGGCTGTTTTCAAGACATCCTCCTCAAGCACTCGTAACTGCTGATACCCAGACCTCAGATCAATCTTGGAAAAGTCACTCGCCCCTTGCAGTTGGTCGAATAAATCGTCTATACGAGGAAGAGGGTAACGATTTTTGACCGTCAGCTTGTTGAGTTCTCTGTAATCGATGCACATACGAAACGATCCGTCGTTTTTCTTTACGAACAAGACCGATGCTCCCCAGGGTGAGAAGCTTGGTCTTATAAAGCCCTTGCTGAGCAGCTCATTAAGTTGACCGGACAGTTCTTGCATCTCAGCAGGCGCTAAACGATAGGGCAATTTGGCTATGGGGGTGGCTCCTAGAATTAAGTAGATCCCGAACTCGACCTAATGTTGGGGAGGTAAACATGGCAGCCCTTTCAGAATAACATCCGGGAGATCGCGTACTACGGGGAAGTCTTTTAGGTCCTTTGTTTTCCGGGTCGTATCGATGGCGTGTGCAAGGAATGCACGATATTCCATACGCAAGTACTTCTGGACTTGGATACTTGAGATGATACGAAGGCTCGTACTGGGTTTGTCTCCGTAGATCAGCAAGGTTTCGTTATTCGGTAGGTTTAGGCGGATGGCTTTGTCGAAACACAGGATATCGATACGATGGAGACTCACCCAGTCCATGCCCACAATGACATCGAAACTCTTGATCGATATTGGTATGAGGTCCATTGGGAATGAGTGATTATCTAGTGTGAGGGTACAACCTATGTAGATCTCGTTAGAACTCTCTGTCTTTCCGTTAGCCATTTCTACGACGAAGGTTTCTTTTAATGGTTGCGGGGATTTCTTAAGTAAGTGTTAAAAGTTTTGGTTTACGAAGCTTCTTTCTACCCCACTATCGAATAGGATACAAGCATAAGAGTTATCAAGAAGGAACGTACCCATGACAACTGTGGGGTCTGCTACTGCTTCATTGTGGCCAACAGCAAGTAGTCTTCCTGTTCCTCCCATATTCCCAACTTTCGGACAGTTTCTTTTGAAGTGCCATGTCTGGCCACAACCATAGCAGGCTTGGATCACTCCAATGCTGGGAACTTGATTGATGGGTTTGGGCTGAGATCTGGAAAATCGGGCGGTATGGCCCTTCCGGTCACAGTTAGTGCAGCGCATTTCACGGCAGGGGCCGTTATGATGGAAAGAGCACTTGGTGCACTTGGGTAGGTTTCCAGCATATGTTTTGGCTTGTACTGGGGCAGCAGGAGTAGTGGCAGCATGGACAGCCACCGTCTGTAGATTCTTGGAAGAGGATTGAGTTGACTTGCCCTTCTTTCGGTCCCACCGCTTCCTCTTGTTGTCGGATGTCTTGGTTGGTGGAGTGGCAACCATTGTGGTTGTTGATCGAATGGAAGGAACTTCATGATTAATCAACCTCTGGGCCAATTCCTTGGCACTGTCAAAGGTCATAGAATGTGATGCTAAAACGCTCCCTCGATACGGGGGCACTAAACCCCAGATGTATCGTTTGATTTTCTTACTCTCAATAGGGACCAGGTTAGGACATAGAGTTACCAGGTCGCAGAACCTGGTTGTGTAAGCCATTATGTCGGTCCCCTTCATCTTGAGCTTCCAGAGTTCCTCCTCGAGTTTCTGAACTTCGCCCCTAGGGCAGTACTCCCTTGTCAGAAGGTCTTTCAGTGTGTCCCAGCCCATGACATTGGCTGTTACCAAGGAGAGTGATTTGACATGGCCATTCCACCACGTCAGGGCCCTTTCAGTGTAGGTGCAAGCAGCGAACTTAATCTTGGTTTCCTCAGGGCACGAGCACATCTTGAAGATGGCTTTAGTTCTTTCGATCCACTGGGACAGTATAATGATCCCTCCGGTTTCATTGAAGCATGTGGGTTTGCATCTCATGAAATCCTTATAGGTACACCCCTATGTATGTTGGTGGATGTCACCATGTCTAGAGTTGGTGCCCATTCCGGCTCCACTTGCATCGCCAGAATTTATTTGGGCCATAGCTACTACTACCGTTGTGGTCACAGCTGTCTGAAACATCACCGCATCAAACTGCGGAGGAGGAGGTGGTGGTGGAGTTTAAGTTGCAGATCTGCCCCTGTTCGGACGCTTGCGTGGAGGCATCTTTTACTGAAAATTTATAAATATGATGACAATAGTGAGAAAAAATTGTAAGCATGATAAAAATGTTTCACATATTAAATCGCCAAAGTCCAACAATCAGATAGAGTTATAGCAACAGAGTAGGGAAACATAAGAGTATAGACTTTCCAACAGATTAGATAACTGCCAATATTATTGCTATTACTGATGTAAATAAGTTCGGGAAAGACGACCTAACGATAGGTCTTACATAAAACCATAAGGAAAATGTTGACAGCTTAGAAGTCTAGTTAGAATACTTTCAAGTTTAGGAATGTTTACAGACAAGTGCTCTACTGAGCATAGAAAAGAAAAGGCTATTCCTTAAACAAAAGGGGAAGATGCATTGACATCTTCTACTGGCGACAGGTATCTCTAGGGCGAACTCTAAGATCAGCCAGTTGGCGTAAAACTTCTTGAAGATGTCGTTCCTGAGCCCTTTGACGCACTCAGAGTTCCCTGACTTCGGCTCGGGATGCAGCTAGCTGTTGCTGCAGAGCCTCATTGGTCCTCTTAGTCCTATATGTGGCTTCTTCCAGTTGGCGGATACAGACAGCGTTAAGGTTAGTGTTGGCATCAATTTCCACAACTTTGCCGATGGCTGCATGACTTTGTTCGACGTTCCTTGCAATCCTACGGACCATGACGGGTAGGGCTCGATCAGCCGAACCACCCTCGCTTATGTTGTAGAAGCTTTAGTCTCCGTTGAAAGGTAAAGGCTGACCCTGTTCATTGCTCCATCGATTCAAGGTTGTTGCCCACATGGGAGTGGGACCTTGAAATGTTGGACGGGGGTTGGGGTTTGGAGGCACTAGGGGTAAGTTGTTGACTTCTGGCTCGGAGTCGGAGCTATCCGAAAAGCCTTCTGCATGGTGATCATCCAAAGGGATCAGGTGATCATCTTCTGACTCCTCATTGAGGCATCCTCCATTGCCTTGCTTTGGATAGTATGGATCGCTGGGAAGGTGGAAACCAGCATGTTATCTACGCGAGAATGGGGAAAGAATAGTTAATAGACGTTCTAATCTAAGATACTTAGAAGATGATCGTTATTATTCAACCCAATAATTGCATAATGCATACTAATTACATGTAATCGAGACAGGAAAGCCCTTCGAATAAGTGACCCTAACTCTAAATCCACAACCAAAAAAGGAACAGGAAGTAAAGCAAAGATTATAGATTCTAAGTCTATAGCGTCTTAATCACATGTAACCGTAGAGTATCCACTTAGCAACTATCGCCCCACTAGTAACGACCCTTTTAGTTCTCACATATGTAATTTACAAAAATGTAATACTCCTATAGTATTCTTGTTCTAATGTTCTTGTGGTAGTGTTTGTAAGTTTTTAGACTTGTTGCTACACCCCAAGCATTCTTAGGCACATTCTAGTCACTCCTAGGAGATTGTAGTTGATCAGGCCACATCCACCCAGATTTGACTATATGTCTCTAAGTCTAATCGTGTTGTTCAACAATCTTAATACTTTTTGTTATGTTCTAATATGATACTGACCCTTTGTATGAATGGATGTATATATATACTTAGTTAAATGTTTTCTTATTTAAAAGTATATATTCCTGGTTAGAGTGTTTTAATCCCGATGTGTTTATAGTTCGTATATCTTTTATGGGTTGATATACTGTTGGATTAATGTCTAAGTCCATAACTATATTTGGTATGTACTTGACCCGGCATGGTCCATTTGGGTTGCACTTCACCGACACAATTTATATGGATAATCTTTTGAGAATAGTATGTTTATGATTAATATTAATATATTATAAGTTCTAATATATTAATATGGAATCATATTATTTAATTAGTATTGATCAAGAATTAATTTATAATTAATTAAGTGATCAAAAGGAACTAATTAAATATGGACTCTTATATATATGGAATGGGCCAAGTTCATTTAGGTTGGGCTAAGCTTTCGTGGATAGTCCATGGAGTGTTTAACCCATGGATCCTAGGAAATGAAAGGTCATGGGTATTAGGGTTTAACCCTAATCCTCCATACTATATAAAGATGTCTTTGGTTGGTGAAATTGGCACTAGTGTGGATACACTAAAGAAGGGCTAGCCAATTTCACTAGAGAGAACCAAGTAATCGTATTCTCTAAAGTATTCCAAGGTGTCTTGGTGATTTGTGATTCCACTTGAGGCTTCCACACTATTGGGGCTAAGCTCTTAAAGCTTGAAGACATCAAGCTACATCAAGAGGTATGTATTCTATCTTGTTACATTCATAGTTTTTGTATGCTAGATTAGGATAATACCTTGGATGTTCTTATTTCAATGTATAATAGAGAAAACATAGATCTAAGGTATTTAGGGTTGCATGTACACTTAGGAAGTGTTAGAATGCTCAAAACCCAACAGTGGTATCAGAGCCACGGGTTGTTTTCTGTTATATTGATGCAAATATTTTATTTTCAAAGTTGAAAAAAAAAAGAAAAATAAAACATGAAGTTCGTCAAATTTTAAGATAATTACTTGTTCTTGTGAAAAACTAATTATTTGTAAAATTTGAATAATTTGCTTTATGAGTTGAATTAGGTCAAATTTAATAAAAGATAAAATGATATGATTATTTTATTAGTTTTAAAAGTTTGATTTAAAGAGTTTTATTTTTTGAAACCTCCATAAGTTATGGATATGAAAAGGTTTTAAAAAAAAATTGATTCAAAGTTTTTATGGAGTTACAAAATTTGGTGTTAATGTTTTAAAGGATTCCATAACTTAAGAATAAGTTATGGATCACCAAAAGTTTTTTGTATTACCTTGTTTTATGAGTGAATTTAGATTAATGAATATATTATGTGATAGTTGGTTTTAATCCAAATTAATCTAAGAATTGATTCTAAAATGTGTTTTTGTAACTTGTCCTCAAGTTATATGAAAAGTCACATTTAAGAATCATAAAACTCATAAAAATTGGCAAAGGTTACAAAAATGAAGAGTCTAGTTCTAATTAAATGGTTTTATGACTCCATAACTTGTCCTCAAGTTATGGAGGACCAAGAGTCTCTTCATTTAATAAAATAAAATAAAATAAAAAAAGGTGTAACCTTAATTAATTCCATAAGTTATAAAATAAAGAAAAGTTAATTCTTTTATTAGTTTAAAGTCTTCCATAACTTGTCCTCAAGTTATGGAACTTGAAGAGTTTTTGGATTAAAACTACTTTAAACACATAAGTTATGGAATTAATTAGTTTTGAATAGTTTCAAAACTTGCCCTCAAGTTTTGGAATTTGTAAAGTTTTCTCTTATGAATACTTTAATTCCAAGTTAGCCCTTAGAATTTTAAAAGTTAAAATTAAACCCTTATACTTTATAATATTATAAGTTAATAATATATATATGTATAACAGTAAAGTCAGTCTTACCGCTAGTACGCCTCATTCACGAAGCCGGTCTATAAGGTGGGTATAAGGTTGTTGCCTATAAAATGGCAACTTAATGGGTGTCCACTCTCACCCACCGCTTGCTTGACCGGTGGAGGGTCGTTAGCCGAACGGGTTTGACAAGACTATAATTCTCATTCATTAAAAGTATTAATGATAATACTAAGTAACTAAAATCTTAATAATACCCAATCTTAGTTACTTAGGAAAAATGTGAATAAGGTGCTAACCCATGAAATTACACTTTACACTTTGTCTAAGTCGTTAGTGGAGCGTGTGTGGTTAACCGGCACACTAACTTGGACTTAACAAGGTAGGTAAAGGGTGACTTAATATTTATCATAGTATCGATGGAGCGTGTGTGGTTAACCGGCACATCGATTGAGGGGTAATTTATTAAGGGTACCAAGTGATTTGCATGGTTACTTCACACCTTGTTTTGTGATCCTCGGCATCCCAGTCACAAAACCTGAAGGGCACACTCGAGATTGAAACATGCCTTTGAACAGTTCAATGAATCTCAAAGATCTAGGAGTTTCAAAACCAATTAAAACCTAATAATACATTTCGTTTATCTTGGTGGAAATTGGTGAATCGTCATTCACCTACCTTCAAATATTATATAGCTTGGATTACGGCATACCTCTTCTAAGTTATAAAATAGTTTGTTGGGTCCTAGCCTTAATATTTCATATTGGGTGTCATATTAAGGACTTTAAAATCAACTATCTTGAATATCTCCCAAAAGATGTCTGGTTTAGACATATATGATCTTTCCAAATCTCTTGAAACAAGGTTTCCTAATGAAGATGATGCCCCATGGATATCATACTTCTTTCTCCTCCTCCAACTATTCTCCCTAACCCACAAGTTCTTGAAAAGTTTAAGGTCACTCAAGCCCTATTGGCAAGGCAAGGTCTAGGTGTGATCACATCTTGGAGATGTAGTCACATATTGACAAGCCGGGAGAGTTGGGTGTCAAAGTCTTGAGAAAGTTGGTGGTTCAATCAGTTTCTAAGTCACATAGTGAGTTCCTTTGGGACACCTATGAAACAGACTATGACAAGACCCTTAATGATCTTATCTATTTGCTAAGATCAACTTCCTAAATCTTTATGGACATTGACAATGATAACATTGGATATCTAGTAAAGCTCTCTCTTCCCAGTGGAAAGGGATCGGCCATAGTCAACTCGGTTGACCAAATGGTAAAGAGAAAAGCTAAGTCTGTGATAGTCCCGTGTACCTTTATCAAAGGGTCCACATGTTTATATTGCCAAAGGAAGGGGCATTGGTTGCGAAGCTGCCAGATTTACCTAAGGATGTTAAAGTCAATAAGTTTGACTCTACTTCAGGTAAAGTCCACTATCTAACTCTGTTAAGTTTCTATTCTGAGATTCTTGATACATGATGTGACTGGGTCACATGGTGATGTTTTAAGAATCAAAGAAAAGTGAAGAAACCTAAAGAAAGAATATGCTGACTCTGATCGCATAGATGGATTTCTATCGCATAGTTTGAAAAATCGGATTCTTCAACTACTTCTTAGGAGTTATGAGATATTGCTTAGGAATAGATAACAACAAGTTTTCATATGGATTGTAAGGATAAGTTTTTCCGCAAAGTTTTAAAATAAAAGAAAATTTTTTTGATTTTATTTATTTTAAAATATCCTTACAGTGGCATTTAAGGAAAAATTGTTTCTTATATGATTCCATTAAGAGCAAGAGTGGAAATATGAAATTGATTCTTTCATTTGTGGTAATGTCTAGATTTACCAAATAAGGAAAGATTCTCATCACCCAAGTTTCAATTGGACCAGAACTTGGAATCATGCAAGTTGTATAGCATGATGAATGAGAACTTTCAAGTATTGGAAAATTAAGACTAATTACTCGGTCACATGGATGTGTGAGTCAAGTAAAGGACTAAGGGATCGAGTACACATTCTTGTGCACTGATTAAGTCCACCACAAAAGATTGATAAGACTATTTGTCATAGTTTACTAAAGCTCAGTAAATATGATTATACTTACAAGCTTAAGTGTAAATCTGAGACATTGGAAAAGGTCCCAATGTATGGCAAAGCGAATAAGAAGAATCAACTTAGGCAGAAGGATAAAAGTTTCTCAAATCTGAAAAGATGGGAGAGTACTTTAGTATCAGTTTTGTGATCGTCTTAATGATTAAGAAACCATAGCACAATTAGTTCTCTAAGGAAATCTTAGTGCATTCTTATGACTAAGAAGAGGGATCTTGAATTGTTGAAATGGTTAAATCAAGAAGATGAGTCATACTTCGTTCCAATACAAGTCTTAGAGTCATACTCCAAGATTGTAACTTGAGTGACATGTCTCAAAAGAAGGTTTAAAACACTTGTCAAATGTAAGAGTAAAAGTTTTCTACTCTAGTACATTTGAAATTGGTAAGTTGTGATGTTTTGGATAAAACAAAGACCAACTAAGGCCAATTGTGTGAAGTGTTTGTCTTGATTAGAATCCGCACTATCTCTTGGATGTTTGACAAGGGCGTCTTATATGTCAAGAGGACAGTGGGAGTCTTAAAGGTCTTGAAAGTCTCAAGAACTAATCAAGAATAAACCTGAAGTTCTTCACTAGCACACAACTTGAGGTTCATAACCTATCGTGTTGACATATTCTGTGCCCATTCCAGTTAAAGTTGGCTTTGCATATGAGTTCTTACAGTTCTCAATTTGTTGCACAACAACTTGGAAGCAATGGCAGGCCCGTGAGCTGCCAGGTGGCAAGAAATTAAGATTGAGTTCAGTCCATATGAGTTTGGGTTTGTCATTATCCTTGTCTTGTGACTATGATTTTGACAATTCACATGGATAAGAACACATACACCATTAAATCTAAGTGTCATAAGGTTTCTCTCCGATTCATGAAAATGATGGTGAGGAAACACTTTCACTAAGTAGATTTTAGCTAGATAGCAATTGTGATATTTGCATTCTCAAAGTCGTTAGTGGAGCGTGTGTGGTTTACCGGCACACTAACCTGGACTTGTGAGAAGTGGCAAAAGGTCTAACCATTATGATTACGGCATCCCTCTTCATAATTGTTTAGACACACAAGTGTGTTATCTAAGGGAAGGTGTATGATTTTGATAAAGTTTTATCAAAACAATCTAGTGTCAGAAATCAGAACTTTGGTAAGAATGTCAGCTGATTTCTGAGAACATGTCAAAGCTAGTGGGAGCATAAGTGTTATGCTAATAATCATCATGTTAGTGGGAGCATGATAATTATGATAAATATCGCAAGTTAGCAATGTTAATTATAGAAAACAAAAGGTTTCAATTGGGAAAAGTTGTTTTGCTATAATTAAGGGAGAGGAAATTATACTTCATCTCAAATCTATAAGCTTAGATCGTGAGGTTTTAATCATTTAGTCAAGGATATATATGAATTTCATGTTGGAATGGCTCAACATAAGGAAATTCTGTATATGGGTCCATTATTTGCGTTCTAAAATTCGATTATGATTACGACATCCCTTTTCATAATCTGAATTATGAGAACTTGGCAAATAGAAATGGAAATGTTATAGCAAAAGATTGGTTTAGTCTTTATGTGAGACATCATGAATCGTGTCCCATATGCTTCGGATATAGGATCGATTAGATGTGCTATAATCATCCGTTCTAAAATTTTCCAAATGCCTGGGGCATTAAGAAGGGAAAAGGTTTAGAACTGGATATGACTAAAAGGATTAAACAATTGTCGAGGACAATCTAAGGTTTACCAAAGATTGTTTACTCAAGGACAATTGGAAGTATAGTGATAATTCTGGAAGGACCATATTGACATAATCTGTAAGGAGGCAACTCTTGTTCAGAAGCGATAGTCAAAACGGAATCTGGAAATGTTTTAAAGTTAGAAATTATTCAATCTGTGTAAGATTAAGGAAACTTAATGCAAGAAGGATATTTCCAAGGAGTTGATCTCCTTTGGAATACTCTGTAATGATTGTTGCCAAGTCTTTGTGAGTTTGTGCATAATCATTACAAGAGGATCAATGCATATAAGTTTAGAATCTAACAGATTTCAGTAAATGGCATGAATTTGGAATTCTTGCATTTGCAGTAAGGATTTGGGAGTGTGAAAAGAGAATCATTTAAGTTATGTTCAATTGATCTAGTTCACAAAGTAAAGATCATAGACAAACATAGTATGCATACTTGGTGTATGGCATGACTAGTGTTTAGAAAACATAGTGTGCATGCTTGGAGCATGGGACAACTATTGTTTTAAATTCAAGAATAAAGTTGATAGCTGAAACAGTATACAATGAATAATGTGTAATCATATGGTGATAAATAAAAGGTGTTTTATTTATGTTCAAAGAGTTGATACCATATTGGATTCAATTATTATTGTGTTTCATTTTGCATGTTTTGACTTCCCGAATAAACTAGGTTATTCTTCCGGAATGACTAAGTTATTCAAACCATCCACAGTCGGTCATATGTTGGAAGTAGATATGAATTAAGACTGTCATGGGTTGGCTTGTAGAGGGCTAAGGTGTTGGACAAAAGGCTACAACACTCATGAGTGCTCATAAGTTCTGAGTATTGGATTCAACCCGCGCTCATTGGAATCACTTCATGGATTTTATCACGAGTGATCATGAGACGATAATATCTTATATTCTTCAAACCTAGAGATATGAGTTGTTACTATGAGTTGATAGTACATTGATTGCACGAAAACGCATACGGTAACTCGGTGCTATAAAACGTGCCTTTGTGTATGATTCAACAAGTAGTAGAACAAGCCATATGAGTCGAAGTTTATCCATTCCTTTTACCTTCGGGATAAAAGCGATATATGTGGGACCCTCGATGATTTGATGATGACAAATGGAAGTGCTCGGCCGGGCCAGGACTGATTTGATTTGTTCAATTAGTCAGTCTTCATAAATCGCAAATCGGGAAACAACAAATGGACAGAGAGAATGATTATAATCCATGTCTCAGTCCATATGATATCTAGAATGGAGGAATATATGATCCCTTATCTAATGGACAAGTTCGTTGACAAGATCAGAGTTCGACAACAGCTTTAAGAGCTACGATTGCCAGTTAGGTTTGAAGTCATACGCAATAATAGTTTTAGACTTATCCAAGTGGGAGACTGTTGAATTAATGTCTAAGTCCATAACTATATTTGGTATGTACTTGACCCGACCCGGCATGGTCCATTTGGGTTGCACTGCACCGACACAATTTATATGGATAATCTTTTGAGAATAGTATGTTTATGATTAATATTAATATATTATAAGTTCTAATATATTAATATGGAATCATATTATTTAATTAGTATTGATCAAGAATTAATTTATAATTAATTAAGTGATCAAAAGGAACTAATTAAATATGGACTCTTATATATATGGAATGGGCCAAGTTCATTTAGGTTGGGCTAAGCTTTCATGGATAGTCCATGGAGTGTTTAACCCATGGATCCTAGGAAATGAAAGGTCATGGGTATTAGGGTTTAACCCTAATCCTCCATACTATATAAAGATGTCTTTGGTTGGTGAAATTGGCACTAGTGTGGATACACTAAAGAAGGGCTAGCCAATTTCACTAGAGGGAACCAAGTAATCGTATTCTCTAAAGTATTCCAAGGTGTCTTGGTGATTTGTGATTCCACTTGAGGCTTCCACACTATTGGGGCTAAGCTCCTAAAGCTTGAAGACATCAAGCTACATCAAGAGGTATGTATTCTATCTTGTTACATTCATAGTCTTTGTATGCTAGATTAGGATAATACCTTGGATGTTCTTATTTGCATGTATAATAGAGAAAACATAGATCCAAGGTATTTAGGGTTGCATGTACACTTAGGAAGTGTTAGAATGCTCAAAACCCAACATATACTTGATTCACTATAAACAATACTCTGATACCAATCTGTCACACCCCAAAACCGAGAACGGTGGAATACGTTCTGGGGTGGAGGACGTCATGTACAGTATCATAACAATGCATAATAGTAAAGAGAAGCAACAACATCCATTGCATTAATGTAATAATTGTTATACAAGCAAGTTCTACACAGTTTGTTAGACACCAAAACTATAACCAAAACAAAAAGGAGTCTTGTATGTGCTCCATCATCTGAAAAGCTGCATCTATACCTGTCTACTGATGACCTGAGAATACAAGTTATTTTGAAAATGAGTATCAGCATAAAGTTGGTGAGTTCATAAGTATTTAGTCTCATTGCTTGTATAAAAGTGTTTACAATCATGTAATATAGAAGCTGTTATCAAAGTTTGAACATAGTATGATCCCTAGAAAATCCTATATTTTCTAGTAAAAGTAGTCTTCTACCAAGACTCGGTTATTTGTAAGTTTGATCCTTTGAGAGTGTAAAAGTTTTCCCAACGAAACTATCAGTTATAAAAGTATAGTTTTAGACTTCGTTCATGTAAAGTAAATGGGAAAATAATGTTGTACCCCAGCAGTCTCACTGTCGGCTGAATGAGATAAAAATGAAGACTTCAGGTAGTATTAAATGTACAATACACCTCGGGGAGTCTGTTTTGCCTTTAATTCTTAATGTGTTACTTAAAGATCTTAATGTGAACTCATATGTAACCATGCTGATTGACGATCGAATAACTGATGACCCTCCAGGTCACACGTAGTATGGTGACATTTTGTCAGCCCTGGGCCTAGTCGGCTCAGACTGTAGCTAGCAGTCGGGATGTGGGAGTGTCTGTCCCGTATATATCTATACACATAACGCCCGCTCTCCCTCCAGGAGACTCTGGTTACACGGTAATCGCATAGTGAAGTGTCGTATCGAGAAGAAGTATGTCACATTCCATTTTAGTATATTCTCTTGTATTAGAGTATAATGTATTTCTTAGTATAATGTATTTGAGTGTTCTCTTGTATAGTTTATAGTATTCTCTTCGTATAGTATTTAGCATGTATAGACTCATAACTATACTAACTATAGTAAGTGTCATGGTAATAATAGTAACGAGCGGTAATCCTTAACTATACCCATTATAGTTAAGTATAAATGTTAGATGCATGCCTTTGATACACAAAGGTATTGAACTGAAGTGAATACTTTTATATCTAACATGAATATATATAATATATAACTAAGAATTCAACAACAATCGGACAGATAACAGAATACCCTAAGTCCACAATCAAACAAGAACATGAAGTAGGGTGAGCTATCAGTTCTAAGTCCTTTAAGTCTTACTTATATAAATATATTATTGTAGATATGATTTGGAAACAAAAGAAGTTTAAAAGTGTTGGAAATAGTTTAATAACAAATTAACATGAAAATGACTTTGATAAACATTTAAAACAGTTTTGTTGGTAAAGTAGTAAAAGTATAGAAAATCCTTTTAGTTGCAAGTTATAAATCACATGTGATTGATACTATAACTTGTTTGATTCAACTTGTATCCCCCCCCCATAAAAGCATTCAAAAACATTTAAAAGGTTGATTAAGGAGTATGAACTCACCTGCTGTGAGTGGAGCGGATGGAAGTGCCGGGTAGGATGCTAGGTGTCAAGTGAGGACTTAGACACACACACGAATCCTATGTAACATGTAGTGATACATAATTGTATCCAATTAGTTATTTAATCACTAATTTAGTAATTAAATACACTCTAGTGCATGAAAACACTTTGCTTTAAGTGCTAGTAGTGCTACGGTTTGTATCTAAGGAGTGTATGGCCTCATTATGGACTTCACACATTGCTTCAAGTGCTAGTAGTGCCACGGGTTGTATATATAACTATCATGGGAATGGTATGTTTGAGTGCCTCAAGGTCTTATGCTTCACAAAGAAGGGTCCTAGGGTTGAATCAAAGGCTTAGGAAGTGGTTAGGGCTTGAAATGGCACACTTCTTGGAGTTCACACTCCTTGGACCATGTTTGTGAGTTTACTACCGTAAACCCATGAGTTTACTACCGTAAACTCATGGTTACCTCATCCATTTCGTGTTTTGCGGTTCTTAGATCATTCATGCAAGTTCCTAGTTCATTAGCCAAGCATTGGAAGGAGTTTGGGGCATTAAAACCCCTTTTAGAGGTGTTTACGGTTTTGGGAGATTCTCAAACCATAAACCCATGTTCTTGGGGGTTTTTGGTGTTCATTCCAAGGATTCTCAAGCACACTAAGTAGATAACGAGCTATTAAGAGTATATTTACTTATAGGAAGCTTACAAGAGTGTTTTAGGACCCAAAAACACTAGTGTGTTCTTGGTGTTCTGAAGATGCTTGAAGATCTAAGTAAAAATAAAAAATCCATGGATGAAATGATGTATAAACACTAGATTTAGTGTTGTATGAACGAATTTAGGGATGAAAACTTACATTTTTGGTGGATTTTGAAGGATGAACTTATGATAGTTGAGAGAAAAGTTTGGTGTTCTTTAGTGGGAAGTGTAAACATGAGGACAAGAGTGTAAACTCATGCTATATGCATTAGCCATGGGAGGAATGGTGTTTATGGACCAAACACCCCTTGTTTGGCCGTAAACACCTAGCTAAGGTGTTGGAATGTTTTGCTCGATACACTTCACTAGCAACGACACTTCTTTTTATTTAGTCGCTCTACGAAAAAATAAAATAAAACACCAAACAGACTTAAACCCGGCCAAAAATGTATTGAAATATTTTTGACTAATATTTGGAGTGTTTGAATGTGGAAATTATACAAATGAAAATTTTCGGGTTGTCACAATTATTGACCTACCTATATCCTTGTACGTTTCGACCAAAGATGCTTTGGGTATGTATCATTGTTTGTGAGTGTGAATGAAATTTGGGTGAAAAAGATTCATGATAAGAACTCGTTGTACCTCTTCATAAAATTTGGACATAGTAGAAATCTCTTTATTCATCATGAGAAGAGAATAGTACCTCATCGAATAACATGAACACAACCTAATTGGGAAGAAACTTTTAACGCGAAGAGTCTACTAGGCTTGTGGACAACATGTTGCGGCATGCTTCAGGGACTCCTAACTAGGAAAAAAAATTTGTTTCATATATGTTCCCTTGGAATGTTTCATTTGTGATGTGAAAGAACAAAATGTTGTTACAATGAGCTTCCAAAATAAGGAAAATATTCTTTCATTTTTCAAATTAAAAAAAATAAAACTTCAAATATACCGAAAAAACGTTTTGGATTTTTGATTTTTAGAAACGAAAGACAAAAATAAGAAAATCTTTTTCATTTTTTGAATTTTATAAATGAAAAAAAAATAAGAAAAATCTTTTTGAATTTTTGAATTTTATATGGGAAGAACAAAAATATGAAAATCTTTTTGGATTTTTGAGTTGTATAAACAAAAAAGAAAAATAAGTAAATCTTATTGAATTTTTCGATTTTATAAACTAAAGTGAAAAGTAAGAAAAAGGGTATGACAAACACTGGACAGTTGTTAGAGATAACAAATACACCATACACAAACCAATGTTTGCTTTTCTCCAAATAAATGACTCATAGTTGAACGCTTATGTAATGATATGTGCTTCCCATCGAAAGACTATTTCCACACACACAAAACTGACTAACTCTACAAACTAAACTGATATTGGATATATTGGGCTTTGAGAATCGCAGTATAAAGGAATTTTCTTCATGTTAATTGCATAGTCACGTAATTGAATCTAGATCCAGATCACTTGAGATGTACAAACCGCAACAGCAATGTATTCCGCCTCGACTATCGAAATTGATACAAAAGTCTGCTTTTTTTATTGCCAACTCTCAAGCTTCCCGTCCAAAAATTGACATCCTCTTGTAGTGCTCATTCAATCCAGTTAACAACCTGTAGATCCGCATCATATAAAAAACATAATATCAGGTCGGTTTGCAGCTAAATATAAAAAGCAAAACAATCATGTTCCTATATGTCTTGAGATTGACAACATGCTTATCCAATAAAAGACTTATGTGCGTCTCAACAACCATGGGTACTTTGACTTTCATACAATTCATCATTCCAAATCTTTCAAACAGGTTTCGAGAGTAATTCTCTTGATAGATAAATATTCCTTCCATGCTTTGAAAAATATTTGAACCCAAAAAGTGATTTATATTACCCATCATGCTCATTTCAAATTTACTCTTCATTAACTCCTCAAGTTTCTTAGACAAAGAAAGGTCAGTCAAACCAAATATAATATTATCAACATAAATTTGAACGAGCATCAGATAATCCCCTAACTTCTTACGAAATAAAGTAGGATCAACTGATCCATTTTCAAATTCAGAAATTTTTAAAAAATTGTTAATAATTGTATATCAGTCATGAGGTGCTTGTTTCAACGCCTAAACTGGCTTGTCTAAAATATAACAGTGATTACGATACTTATTCTTAATGACACCGGGTGGTTGTTCGACATACACTGTTTCATCAAGAACACAATTGAGGAATGCACACTTTACGTCCATCTGGTACCATGATAATCCTTTTGAGCTACATAAGAAAGAAAAATTCCTAATGCATCGAGTCTTGCGACAGGGATAAAGGTTTCCTCATAATCAACACCTTCTTGTTGAGAATAACCTTTTACGACTAGCCTAACTTAATTTTTAACAATATTTCCTTCTTTGTTAGTTTTATTCTTAAAAATCCATTTTATCCCAATAATCAAAATATCATCAGGTTTAGGAATTAATCTCTAAACCTTGTTTCGTTCAAATTCAACAAATTCATATTGCATAACAACAAAACGATCAGGATGTTCTAATTTAGTCTTGACTGTTTTTGGTTCAATTTATGAAATAAAAACATTGAACATAAATAATTAATGATGAACATTTAATACTTCGTTTTCTGCTCGAAGCAAGGCTCGTGTCAAAACATCTAAATTTGGATCACCAAGAATTTGTTCCTTTGGATAAATTCTTATCCATTTGTCCATCAGTGGATATGCACGATCAAATTCCAACCGTTCGTCTTCAAATATTTCATCAATAGATGGTACTTCTCCTGTAATTGACATATTATTACCAAAATCATGAAAAATATTTTCTCTATCATTACCCTCATCATGAGTCAATCCACTTGGCTCCCCCTCAACCAATAGATTAGTAGTGTTATGCTCCCCCCTCGACATCAGCTTGGTTATGCATGTGTTCCCCCTCAACATCTGCTAGACTTGGAATATGGTCCCTCTCAACATGTGAATCTTGTCTTTTGTTATGAGACACAGAAGTCAAATGCTCCCCCTCCACTTGATCATCAGTCGAAACATGCCATCTACCGACATTGACTCCTGAGGTTGATGAAGATTGAACATCATTTTCTTCATTTATAAGTGTTGAATCATGAGATGTTTCGATGCCTCGAGAATTTTATTGTTTTCAACAATGATCTCCACATCAATCGCCCTATCAGGAATAACAAAAATAAAATCAACATCAACATCAAATATAAGCATTTGTTCAAATTCATTATTTGATTCAGAAATTATTGATTTCAGTATGAATATTTGTTCAATTCTCTTGACATAATGATCATCATGATTGGTTTCGATCACTACATCAATCCTATGGTGTACATGCAAACTCTAAAACTTTGAATCTAGTTTGTCTAACATACATGCAATAGTCATCCAAAGCTCATAAACCCTAATTCTGGTATACAATAATCGAAATTGACATAATTAAAGGGTTTAGATATTACCTTGATTGTTATGTAGTAATAACAATCTCAATTCCTCTTGATCTTGACCTTTGAAAGCTTAGTGGTTCGAATATTGCACCTCCAATGGAGTCACAAGCACCATGAGCAACAAGATGAACTTAAAAGAAGTGGGAGGAGGCTCCAAAAACGTCCAGGGTTCTCTTAGAAGTGTTGGCCATGTTTTTGGGGGGTTAGGGGTTCCTTATATAGGTAGGCTATTAGGGTTTACAATTAGGAAATCCTAATTTGATTACTTAGTCCCTAAGCAGCCCATTGACTCCCTCCTTAGAAGCCTTGGACGAATTCTTATGGGTTTCCCCATAGATTTCGTCCACTCCAACTTCTATGGAGTCCATTAGCTCAATATTCAACTATCACACAATTGATACTTCTAGTCCCCTTTATTTAATTAATTTCTTTTAGCCACAAAATTAATTCTTATTAATTCTTGACTAATATTAATTAAACAATAAGATTTATCTTTAAATATATTATTCATATAATCCTCTCTAATAAATGAAGGTTTTTTTTGGCCACATGTCAATCTCTAATTAGTTTTGACACTTGTCATTTTTTTTATATTTTTTAAATAAATAATATCCACATGTCAATTTATGGTTTTTTTCAATTTTTAAAATTATAAAGTCTCATAATCTTATACTTATATATGAGAAGTATCAAATGTAATTAATATTATAATAAACTGCAATTAATATGTTTATTCATTCCTTATTTCAACATTTTATTTTAAAATTACTTATTATTTTCATTTTAATATTTTATTTTCTTTATTCAACCCGTGTAATACAAGGGTTTTACACCTAGTATATTAATAAATCATAATTAATCCTTCTTCTCCTTAGTTCATCCTATCAGTTGCTATGGTGAAGGTAACCTAAAAGCACCATGCTCACAATCAGGTCAAGTACATACCAAAATAGTTATGGGCTTAGACACCTAATCCAACAATCACCCACTTGGATAATTCTAATAATTATATTGTGTATGACTTCGGAACCTGATCAGCAATCATTGTTTTCAAAAGTCGATGTCAAACTCTAATCATATCAGAAATGTTTCCTTTAGATAAGGGTTCATATATTCCTCCATTCTAGATGTCACGTAGACATGAGACATGGATTATAATCATTCTCTCAGTCTATGTGTTGTTTCCCGATTTCCGGTTTATGACGACTGACAACAGACTATAATTGAACACATCAACTCAGTCCCGGCTTGGCCAAGAGCTTAGGGTGTCATCACTAAATCATCGAGGCCCCACATATATCTCTTTTAATCCCACTTTGAGTAAAAGGAATGGATCAACTTTGACTCAATGCTCGCTTGTACCTACTCATCAAATCACACACAACAATCTGTTTTATAACACCAAGTTACTGGTGCGTTTACATATTATCAATGTGCAACCAACTTGCAGAATACAACTCACATGTCTCGGTTTCAAGAATATAAGATATTATCGTCTCACCAATCACTCATGATAAAATCCATGAAGCAATTCAAGTGAGAGTGGGATTAATCCAATACTCTAATATTATAGGAGCACTCAAGAACCCTGTAGCAAACTTTTGCTATGTCTAAAACACTTTAGACAATCTACAGTAAGATTCATGACAATCTTCTTTCATACCTACTTCTAAAGTATGATCGACTGTGGATGGTTTGAATAATCTTATTATTAAGGAAGTCAAAACATGCAAAGTGAAACACAAGAATAATACTAATCCCATATGGCCCCAAACTTTTGACTATAAATAAGACACCTTTATTTAATCACCATATTGATTACTCATTATTCATTGTTTCGGGTAATCAACTTATTACTTGAATTATAACACCAGTTGTGCCATGCACCAAGCATGCACACATTGTTTACCTATGGTCCATACCTTGTGAAATAGATCAACTGAAAACGTTTCCAATGATGCTCATTTCACAATCCTAATCCTTATCGTTAGTGTAAGAACACAAAGTGCTTGCCACTACTAGAATATGTTAGATTCAATCATTTTAAGCAAAGATCCTTTTGTAATCTTATTGCACAAAAGTCACCAAGAGTTCCCCAATGAAATCACAAAGTTCTCTATTGGAGATTGCTACAAGGAAATTCCGTAGATATGAAGTCTCATATTCAAACTACATTCCTTTAAACATCCTTTTTGCATAAAAGTTTCTAATCTAGACATAAATTCTTAGTGTCCAACTCCCAATATGGAAACATTTCCGTATTTTCCGTATGACAACTCATTAATAATAGAATAATATCGAATCATAGTAATGTCATTAAGGTCCATTCATTACTATGCTTTCAACTGCTCACAAGCGACCGATCCTTAGTGAACCTTAGATTGTCGTTGACAATTGTTCAATTATTTTACTAAATCCGTGTCACACCCCAAAACCAAGAATGGCGGAAACGTTCTGGGGCGGAGGACGTCACGTAAAGTATCACAATAGTGTAAAGTAGTAAACAAGCAACAACATCATCCATTGCATGAATGGTATAATTTTAAATACAAGTGTGTTCATTCATAGAATAAGAAAACATAATGAATAATCATAATATAAGATGAGTCTTGACTGCTCCGTCTTCAGAAAACCTGGTCATCGTACCAGTCTATTGGTGACCTGAGAATACAAGTTATTTTGAAAGCGAGTATCAACATAAAGCTGGTGAATTCATAAGTATTTTAGTGTCATTGATTTGTAAAAACTTGTAATGAAATACTTGTAATTGTTTTTAGGAAAAGTTTGTATAAGTATAAAAATCCTAGAATATCCCATATTTCCTACTAGTATAAAAAGTAGTCTTCTACAAAGACCCGACTGTTTTGTAAGTATGCATCATTGTAAAAATGACAGTTCTTCCCCTATATAACTATTATTATAAAAATATAGTCTACCTCTTCGTTTATGTGAATGTGTCAAAAAATAAAGGTAATAAGGAAAATAATATATTTATATCAAAATATATCCTACCTCATCGTTTAAGTGAATGCGTCACAAAGTAAAGGTAACAAGGAAAATAATATATTTATATCAAAATATATCCTACCTCATCGTTTATGTGAATGCGTCATAAAGTAAAGGTAATAAAGAAAATTGTATAATCCTTATGAATGTATCCATTTGTATAGGATAAATACGGCATGGTAACTCGCCAAACAGTACAACCGAGAACATCTGTAGATGAAACACCTTCTGTTGCGAGTAGCCAAGTGTATGATGGTCAGTCCATGAGTGTTTAGTAGTATTTCATCGTATAGTATGTATTAGTGTCTCTTCCTATAGTATGTATTAGTGTCTCTTCCTACAATATGTATTAGTGTCTCTTCCTACAGTATGTATTAGTATCTCCTCATTTACTGTGTATTAGTATCTCTTCATTTAGTGTTTATTAGAGTAGTGTATGTATTAGTGTAATGTATGTATTAGTGTAGTGTATGTATTGAATCATGTATGAACTGACTCATAGTGTGATTCATTGTACTAGGAATAGAAATTAGTATCTCCTAACTATACCTATTATAGTTACAACTAACGTACGAGTATAACTGAAAGTATGCGTTTGCTACCCAAAGGTACTGAATTGACTGATACAACCTTTATGTCTATATATGTATACATAATATATAACTAATATTTAGAAGACATTCAGACAATTAACCGATACCCTAAGGCCACATCCAAACAAGGAAAAGGAATTAAAGCGAGCTAGCAGTCCTAAGTCCTTTAAACATTACGTATATAACTATACATATATAGACATGCATTTGACAATATAACCGTTGAAAAGAAGTTTTGTAAAACATTTGAACAGATTAATAATAAGAATTGATGACTTGGTGTCAAATCATAAATAAGTTTAAAAGCAGTTTAATTGATATAAACAGTTTAAAGTATAAAAAATCTTTTGTCTGAAACACAGTTTGAAATACATGAAAACCTTTGTTTGAAACACAGTTGTAACAGAGTTTGAAAGGAAAGATACAATATGTAAGACATTTTGATAAAGTGTATAAACATGTAAAAACATTTGAGAAAGTCATTTTGAAGTAGTATGCTTGGTAAAACAGCCAAAAGTGTAGTAAATCCATTAGTGTACTAGTTATTAATCACATGTGATTGATATAATAACTAGTATGATTGAACTTGTATCCCCCCATAAAAGCATTTAAAAACATTTAAAAGGTTAATTAAGGGGTATAAACTCACCTGTAGTGATTGGATCGTATGGAAGTGTCAGACAAGTGCTAGGTGTCAAGTGAAGACTTGAACACACACAATGATCCCAATAAGATATAAAGACATACTTATATATATATATATATATATATATATATATATATATATATATATATTTATATATATATATATATATATATGTATGTATGTATGTATACAATTAGTTACTATGACACTAATTAGACAAGTAAAAACACCCTAAAACATGGAAAACACTTTGGTCTAAGTGTGAGGGGGCCATTAGGTTGCGACAAAGGAGTGTAAGGCATTGTTATTGAGTTTATGGCCCAAGGACCATAGTTAATGGAGTTTGCGGCCAAGGGGAGTTTACTCCTGGTCGTAACCTCTCTAAAGGGTCTTATTTGGAGGCTTAAAGTTATGACGTCTTAAGTGGTTAAGTGTTCCAAGGTTAAACAAGAGGCTATGTGAGTTTATGGTCCAAAAATTGACCTTAACATGAGTTTACGGCCTGGGGACCAATTCTCCATGAGTTTATGGCCGTAAACTCATGGTATGATGCACTAAATCGAAGTTTAATGTCCCTACTTCATTACTGGAGGGTTCTAATCCAAGTTCTAAGCATAAGGAAGGAGATTAGGGCAACTTTGCACCATAAAAGGGATTTTATGGCCTTGGGAGATCCTTGGCCGTAAACTCTCATACAACCCTTGATTCTTAATGTTTCTATGGCCTAAACATGTTTAATTTAGTCTACAACAAGTTCGAACAAGAGTGCTTACGATATAGGAGCTTGAACTGGTCGTTTTGGCCAAGAACACTAGTGTGTGTTCTTAGTGTTCTTGTTGAAACTTGAAGATCTATGAAAACATGATTTTCATGGATAGAATCATGAGAGAATGCTAGTTTAAGAGTTTTATCAACAAGTCAAGGAAGAATACATACAAGTTTTGAAGATTTAATGATGGAATGTGGATGATACTTGAGAGGATTTGAAAGAGAATCAGCTAAGGAAAGGAAAGGAATGAAACAAATGGCCACCCTTGATCATATAGGGTGAGTTTACGGCCCACATGGAGTTTATGGCCGTAAACTCCATTGTGGTGGTCGTGAAGTCATGGTCATGGTGTTTCAGGCTTGTGGTTTTTACTATAGCTTCAACAGATAAACCCTGACACTTATCCCTGAAGTGTACAAGGCTCAGAACACCCAAACAGACTCCAAATTGTCCTAAATGATAGCAGGAATGAGTTTGACTTTGAATGAAGTGTTTGATTGAACAGGATAGAAAATTTCGGGTTTTCACAATCCGGTTCTGGTCACTTTTCCCACATAATGCCCTAGGCATTTGGAAAAATTATAGAACAGTTGAATATTAAAACATATGCAATCAATCCTATACCCGAAGTGTATGGAACACAATTCGTAGTGAAAAACGTGATACTTTACCAATTCCTTGCTGTAATATTTCCATATATAAAATTCCTTTATGTTGAATCTTTTCAACATAACATACATATATGTCCTTTGACTAAATACAATTAAAATTTCTCGATCCAATCTTTTAGATTTCGAAACGAAGTATAATATGCTCTCCCTTAATTATAGTAAAAAAAACTATTCAACCTTTGCAACTTTGCGAATCGAAACTTTGTTTTCTTTAATTAATATACTAACTTGCAACACTTTAAATAATAATCATGCTCCCGCTAACATGATAAATATATCCATGCCAGCATAACATTTATGCTCCCACTAGCTTTGACACGTATTCATAAAACACTTGGACTTATAGAAACCAATACTTATTGAATTCTAAAGTTCATATTTCTAATACGATATGCTTCGATAAGCCTTTATCTAAGCTTCTCAACCTCATATACCTTTCCTTAGATAGCTTATCTATGGGTCTAAACAATTTCATCACTTATAGCAATAAGTCTTAAATGTTTAAATAAACTGCCAAATCTCACAATTCGAACTATGAAGAGGTATGTTGTAATCATAATCGAATTTGAGAATGCAATTTACACAACATCTAACTCCTTAAAATCTTCCTAGTGAAAGCTTTTCCTCATAGTCATTTTCATGAAGGAGAGAAACCTTATGACACTTAAATTTTATGGTGTATGTGTTCCTATCCATGTGAATTTGTCATAACCATAATCATAAGATAATGTTTGTGACAAATCCAAACTCTTATGGATAGAACGTGTTCATTCTTAATTTCTTGCCATCAAGGGTCCCACCATTACTTCCAAGTTACTTAGCAGCTCACCTATACTAGTCAACATACTTCCATTGAACAAGGTGCTTGCCCTTATGCAGTCCATTGAGAACTCGTACAACTCATATGCATAAGTAACTTTACTGGAATAGCATAGAAATAAAATTTTGTCAACACGATAGGTTACAAACCTCAAGTCGTGTTCTAGTGTCTAATGTTTTACTCTTGATTAGTTCTTGATCCTTTTCAAGATCATTTCGACTCCCACTGACCTCTTGAAATATAAGAAAATCTTGTCAAGAAACATTTCATGAAAACAAATATTCAAGAGTTAGTGTGGGTTCTTATCAATACAAACTACTACACACAATTGGTCTTAGTCGGTCTTTGTCTTATCCAAGACATCATAACCTACAAATTTCAAATGTCCAAGAGTAAGAAAAACAATTTTTCTACTCTACATTTGATGAGTGTGTTAAAACTTCTTAAGATATGTCACCCAAGTCACAATCTTGGAGTATAACTCTAAGACTTGATTTTGGAACAAAGTATGATTCACCTATTGATTTAACCATTTCAACAATTTCCGATTCCTCTTCTTATCCATACCACTGCACTAAGGTTTACCTAGAGGATCAATTGTGATATGGTTTCTCAATCAATGAGACAATCATAAAATATGATACAAAGGTACTCTCCCATCATTTAAGATTGAAGAAACTTTTATCTTTCTGCCTAGTTGATTCTTCTTATTTGTTATGCTATTATTGAAACTTTTCAATAATTCAGAATTATACTTAATCTGGTTAGCATAACCATATTTACTAGACTTTTAGTAAATCATGACAAATAGTTTTATTGTTATTCATGGTGCACTAGACCAGTGCACAACATTATGTGTTCACTTTACTCACGTAATTGTGTGATCAAGGAATTAGTCTTAATTTCTCAAGTACCAAGATTTCCATACATCACATGATTCAAATTATGTGATTCCAAGCTTTTGTCCAATTGAAAATTGGGCGATGGGAATCTTTTCTTACTTAGAAAAATTATGACATTACCATAAATAACATAACTAAGAATGACATCCATTTAATATTTCTTACAATAGAAACACACGAGCATCAATTTTCATAACATTGCAAGGATATATAAATAAAACAAAACTCAAATTTTATTTTATTTATAAAAGGTGTGGAAAAACTTGTCCTTACAATGCAAATTAAAAAGAAAACAATGCTATTTCATATTCTTAAACAATTTATCATAACTCTAAAAGTAGCAGCTCCAAAAATCCAATCATCGAATCATGCGATCGAAATCCATTTATTCGCGATTAAACTCAGCTTACTTCATCATGTATTAAGAACCTAAAATAGAAAAATTAATAGAGTTAGATAATGGATTTTACTTGAAGAAGAGTCATAGATCTTGACTCTCTCCAATCTCTTAGATCTCTCAGGTAGTCAGAGAAACTTCATAACCAATGCCCTCTCTTTTGGCAGTAGAAACATATGGATTCTTATGGAATGCTACACAGGACTATCTCAGAATCAGCCTTTCTCTTGCGTAGAGAAAACTTTTCTGGACTTCCAATGTTTCCATTTCCCATAGAACGTTGGGACATTGATTTACCAAACAAATTTTCTCGACCAGTGCACCAAATCATTGTTGATTCACCAGCAATAAGCAAATAAGTCAAATCACTAAGGGTTACTATATGATTCGGGAAGTGACTGAAGAACCAAGTCAATAGACAACTTCCTTGGGACATCGACACCCAACATTCCTAATCTATCAATATGCAACTTCATATCCAAGATATGAGCGCATACTGACTTTCCATATTTGTGTCTTTTCGCCAATAGGGCTGGAGTGACCTTGAACTATTCAAGTCTTCGAACACGTGGACCAGGGAGAATTATTGGAGGAGGTGGAGGAAGTGAAGAGTGATTTCCATTTCCACAATCCAATTGTGGAACACCATCTTCTTGTGGAAAACTATTTTCCAACGGATTCAGGAAGACTGTAGTTGTCAGACTTTGACATCTACAAAACGGGAGAAATTCAAGTTAGTCGATTGGAATCCTTGATATAACACCCAAATCAAATATCAAGGCTAGGAACCGACACAATATCCTACAATATTGAAGAGGGATTCCGTAATCCATATTGTAGAACATTTGAAGGTAGGTAAATGACGATTTACCAATTTCCACCATGAAAAAGGAAAATTGAAAATTAAGTTTTAAATGAATTGGTACTCCAAGATCTTTTGAGATTCATTGAACTTTTCAATGACATGTTTAAATCTCGAGTGTGCTCTTCGTTTGTGACTGGGATGCCGAGGACCACACACGCTCCGTCGATCTATGACAAACATCGAGTCACCCTTTTCCACCTTTGCTTAGAGCCCAATTAGTGTGTCGGTTAACCACACATGCTCCACTAACATCTTAGTTACTTTTTATTCATTATAATTATAATGGAAGGTTGTTTCCCATCCTACCCGTTTGCCTAACGACCCTCCAATAGTCAATAGTGCAGTGCGTAAGAATCGATACCTAATGGCGGTCATTTTACAGGCCGTTTCCTTAAACACCCCTTATCGATCAGCTTCGTGAATGAGGCCTACTAGCGGTACGCCTGATATTTTACTTATACATATATAATATTAGAATTTAATTTTATATAGTATAAGGGTGTTTTACACGTTTAAAACACTATGTGGTTTAATTTAGTAAAATTATACTTTTAATTTAATTACATACAAACCTTACCATTATGAATTTATTAACTCTATTTTAATTATAGATTTAATTAACTTAATAATATCATAAGGTGTAATTTGAACCTTCCAAAAAAAACTAGTGTTTAGAATTTAATATTTTCAAAATTAATACCTTTTAATTAAATGTTAAATTCCAAAACTTGAGGAAAAATTTTGAAACTTTTTCAAAAACTTAAGGATTAGAATTTAAATATTTTAAAATTAAACTTTTAATCAAAAAATTTAAATTCCAAAACTTGAGGGCAAGTTTGAAACATTTCAAAACTTCCTAGATCAAACTACAAATAAATTTAATTAATCAAATAACTAGTGATTATCTAAATTTGACTTAATTCGATTACTTGGAAAATAATTCATCAAATAATTCAAATGAATCAAGTTTATCACATAAGGGAATGATTATCTAACTAATTTAACAATTATCTTCTATTTGGGTTACGGTAATCAATACTAGACGTAAAAAATCGAATTTTAAGTGTTAAAAACATTTTTGGTAACCTTCCAAGCCAAATCCGCAAAAAAATCCCGAAGTTTCCTTTGTCCAACCCTCAGACTCGCCGAGTCAGGGACTAGACTCGCCGAGTTCATCAACTGACTCGTCGACTCAGTCAGGCAGAGGACAAAAAACTTTGATTTTCAGGCGATGAATGACTAAACAAGCATCAAATACTTCAAACAAACAACCTAGGCTCTGATACCACTGATGGGTTTTGAGAACTACATCAATCCTATGGTGTACATGCAAACACTAAAGCTTTGGATCTAGTTTGTCTAATATACATCAATTAATTATAAAAAGCTCATAGACCCTAATTCTAGTATACAATAATCAAAATTGACATAATAAAAGAGTTTAGATATTACCTTGATTGTTATGTTGTAATAACAATATTAATTCCTCTTGATCTTGACCTTTGAAAACTTAGTGCCTCAAATGTTACACCTCTAACAGAGTCACAAACACCATGAGCAACAAGATGAACTTAGAAGAAGGAGGAAGAGGCTCCAAAAAATTCTAGGGTTCTCTTAGAAGTGGTGGCCATCCTTTTGAGGTGTTAGGGGTTCCTTATATAGGTAGGCATTAAGGTTTTCAACTAGGAAACCCTAATTTGACTGCTTAGGCCTTAACCAGCCCATGGACTCCCTCCTTTGAAGCCTTAGAAGAATTCTAATGGGTTTCCCCATAGATTTCGTCTACTCCAACTTCTACGGAGTCCATTAGCCTAATATTCAACCATCACACAATTGATAGTTCTAGTCCCCATTATTTAATTAATGTATTTTAACCACAAAATTAATTCTTACTAATTATTGACAAATATTAATTAAACAATATCATTTCTCTTTTAATATATTATTCATATAATATATTAATAAATCATAATTAATCCTTTTTCTCTTTAGTTCATCCTATCAATTGCTATGGTGAAGGCAACCCAAAAGGACCATGCTCACAATCAAGTCAAGTACATACCAAAATAGTTATGGGCTTGGACACCTAATCCCACACATAAAATTTAAGATTTTAAGTGTTTCAAATTTTCCTAGTTTCCTTATTGAACACCCTATAAGCAACATAAATGTTAGAGTAACCCAAGAAAATTTCTTCATCTACTTTTGTATGAAGTTTAGAAAGATTATCGTTGAGATTCATAATGAAACATATACAGCCAAAAATAAGGAAAAACTTAACATTAGTTTTCTTTTGTTTATTATCCCATAAGGTTTGATATTAAAACAAAAACGAATGAACGGATGATTTTGTGCAAAGTAATCAGTCGAAACCACTTTTGCCTTGATGTATTGAGGCAATTTCGCATATGTAAGCGTCGTTCTTGCTACTTCATACAAAGAGCGGTTTCTTCAATCGAAAAAACCATTTTGTTGTTGTGTGTATGGAGATGAAAAGTTATGTGAAATTCCAAGTTCAATCAAAAACAAATCTAATATTATATTTTTGAACTCAGTTCAATTGTCACTTTTTATCTTTTGAACCTTTCTTTTCAATTTCAATTCAATATTCATGATAAAATCAATCGTTACTTGAGTAGTTTCAGACTTCTATCAAAGAAAGAAAACCCGAGTAAACCTTGAAAAATCATTGAAAATAAATAATATGTACTTCTTGTTGAGTGACTCAATTGTCGGAGGTCCACACAAGTCAATGTGAAAGAAGTTCTAATGGTTCAATGATCTTTTAATTAATTATGATCAACGGACCTTGACAATGTTGCTTTCCCTGTTCACATGTTGCACACAATGAATCATTGTAAAATTTCAAAATAGGTAAATCACATACAAGATCATTAAGAACAAGTTTATTTAAATTCTTGAAGTTAAGTTGGGAAAGACGAAGATGCCATAACCAATTGAGATCCGAAGATGCTTTCGATAGCAAGCACACATAGGGTATGTCTACTATTGGTTTCATGTCGAGAGTAAACATATCTCCTTTTCGTTTCGAATTTAACAAAATCTCATTTTTTTCTTTGTTTGACTTGATTGTACCTTCCTTATAAAAAAAGAACATGATTTATTGTTCCAACCACAAGTTGTGAAAAACTAATCAAATTATGCTTCAATCCTTCAATGGATGCAACTCGATTCATCATGAATTTCCCATTTTTCACATTTGCATATCCTTTGACTTTACGCTTTTTATTATTACCAAAGTTGAAAAATCCAACATTTTCTAAGTTGGTGATGGTTGTAAATGCGAAGAATATTAAAAACCAACCCCATTAGCGATCATAGAGACCCCATGAAACCTATACATTAAAGTTGGCAAGCCAAGTCATGGTAACACTAACAATGCCAACATTTAAAATATGAGGACACATGTTGTTAATCTTTTATGCATATAATATATAAGTGCTAACATTTATATACACAAGGGTTATATTTAAAACTCTTCATATTTGGTTGTTTATTATTAATTCTAATTAATTACTATGATGCAATATAACAATTAACAATTTCTAATGGGTTTAATATTAAAATTCAAAATTTTCACTTATAAATTATATTAAATATTTAAATCCATAGAAATAATACACATATTCAAATTCAAATAATCATATTTAAATAATATTTAGTGATTTCCATATTTAAAACAATTAAATTTGGTAATTATCCAGATTCAAAATCTTTTAATTTTAAATTTAAAATGAAACAAGGAAACCCTCATCCAGTGGGGGGTGTCATGCATACGATTATCAGGTTTCTTTTAGTTTTGAATTTTATCTCTTTATTTCAATTTGAAACAAGCATTTACAAAATATATGGATTAAAGGGTGTTAGTAATTATGAACCTACAACTATGGTCTCCATGTGTAGTTTTCTATGCATCAAATACACTTCAACTAGGTAGCGGAAAAATCAAACAATGATATACTGAAGTGTACATGCAACCTAGGATCTAAGTTTCATACACTTCAACTACCCCTTTATCATCCAAAGTCCTTCAATCATTAGACCTCGTGCGTGCTACCTTGTTTCGATGAAAAATGACCTAAACTAGAGTCGTTCTCTAGGTTCACACTCAATGAACTCAAAAGAGCATAATCAAAAACAACTAGGAGGGAAAGATCCCACTAAGAGTACATCCACAATATGGAGGGATAAGAATAGAAAATAGTCAAGCCAAATAAGCAAGGAAGAATGAATCCCTAATGTCATGTTTATAACCTTATATATCTTCCTAAGTTTTGTACTCCAACCCATGTGGGTTGGAACGCAATTTTCAAAAATTCCACTTATCCAATAGCATTTTCGTCTACACTATCTACCAAGAAGGGTTCTGGAATATTGTTGATTAATCAACTGTTGATTATTTGATATTAAATTCTATAATTAATTAAACTATTAACTAACTCCGATACTACTTTCCAATTAGTTTCTAATTAATTGTTAAAGCATGATATATAATAAACTAATTCCTCCTGTTGTTTATTCTACTTAATTAGAACCTTGAAAGCAACCCAAGAGGACCCATTTATTATTGAGAAAATTACCTATAGTTAATGAACTTGAACAACCTTTTTAATAACTACCCCTTTTTGTGTAACACCCCCCTCTCGAACATATCATAATTTTGTCCCCTTTGGGCTCCCGTCACAAAAACTTGCCAAGAGGTCACCCATCATGGAATTTATCCCACCCAAGAACGCTTACTTGCATGGTTCGTATGGGATATGTTGCCCTCACGAATTTAAAACATGTCATCAGTGGAAATGTATCCACACCCTATATAAGGAATGTTTAGTTCTCATTCCCAATCATATTTGGAATAGGTGCAAATTGCCACCCAATGTCCCTATCAAACACATTGACTTGTTCCCTAACTTGGATACCATTTGTAACATCCCCCTCTGTAATTTATCACAATATTATACAATTTGGGCTCCCCACACAAAAACTTCACAGGGGGTCATGGAAGGTATCCACACCCTATATAAGGAATGCTTATGTTTCCTTCCTAACCGATATGTGATCAGCTGCTGGTTGCCACCGACCATTACCCCAACTATAGAGTTTGACATTTATGTCGAACAAATCGACCCATGCCATAGCTCTGATACAATTTATAACAGCCCCCTCTGGCACGTATCACAATATTGTCCACTTTGGGCTCCAGACATGAAAACTTCGCTCGGGGGTCACCCATCCCTGGATTGCTCTTGCCTGGGCATGCTTAAATGAAATTTTTTATGGGACCTGCTTCTCGCACGGCTTTAAAACGCATTGTGATAGGGAAAGTATTAACATCCTTTATGAGGAAAGCTTCACTTTTCCTTTCGATGTACAATCAAGTGATGGTGTGTAACGATCGACTTTCAAGGTAATAATTAGTTAGATTTTCTTAAGTTATAAGTTGGGCTATGTTTGAAATTGACATCTTGGATTGGACATTTAGATTTTTTGGGCCGAGAAGTAGGCCACCTTTAAGCCGTACACGGGGCGTAACCCATCGTACACGGGGCGTAGTGGCTTTGGATGCGCGGGCTGTGGGAGGCGTATGCGCAGCATACCATAAGGCACGCCCAGCGTACATGATCAGACACTAAACCCTAATTTCAGGGTTTAAGAGCTATATAAACCCCATATAGCCTCCCTCCTTGGTTTCTTATCAGCCTCCTCACCCATTAGAAAACCCTAAATCACTCTTACCCTCTCCTTTTTGTGAAGTTTATTTTGTGAGTGTTCTTTTTTGTGAAAGAAGTTATGGAGAAGGAAGGTAAAGGTTGGAGAAGAAGCTTCATCTTAGAGATCTAGGCTAAAATCACTCTTTTTCATCGAAGGAAGGTATAAAGCACTGAACTTTCTTCCTTATATTCTAGATCTAGGGTTATGGAAGTTTTGGACCTCTTAAGGTCCAAAGGTTGGACCTTGATTTTGTGAATCCGTTTTAGAGCTTGGGTTGCCATCCTTAAGGCTCAGAACACCTTCTTAGCAATAAAGTTTCAATCTTTGGGGCTTTCATGAAGCCATGCATGAGATCTAGTCACTTCCTTGGAAAGAGATTATAGTTTTTCTAGTTTTGAGCTTGTGTGAGTCATGTAAGCCATCAAGTAAGCAACTTTATGGTTTAAGGCAAGGAATAAGACTTGGATCTATATTTGTAGCTTCTGACTTAAAATATTAAGCACTTAATAGAAGAAGGACTTATCAGGGTATTACGCTAAGCGTATGTGTAGGTACGCCCAACATACTCGCCATCAAGCAGTTATGCTAAGCGTACTTTGGAGCACGCCCAGCGTAACACAGTCAGTTGGCCTTTAAGTATTTGGGCCTCGGTGTGGGCTGTATTTTGGACTATGGGCCTTAGTGGGCCAACAGGAGTCAGACTATGAGCCAAGGGAAGTTTGGACATAAGTAGGCCCAATATAGATTAACTGGTCCATTATTGGGCCTTTTATGGCCAGTGGTGAACTTAGAAGGAATTAAAGGGTTTGGGCCATGATTATGACCCACACCATAGCAGGGTTAAAATATTCGTTTTACACATAGAAAGATCCTCATTTTGATTAAGAGTTTGATTTGTAATGATAGCTGGAGAGCATTCAGGACAACAGTCGGGATCTTTCACGAGGGTTTTAAGTAGTCAGTTCTCCGGGGTGAGTTTCCTTCTAGTAAGAACAGGTCTACGGCCACAATGTCGGCCTGTTTAGTTAGGAGTAGTTCCGGACCTCGGTCCAATGCAGTAGTTAGAGTGCTTGATGTCTTCGTGATTCAAGCATGTTTTGTGTGTTCCGGACTCTTGTCCGATGCATTATGTAGTATATGTAGTCGTGCTAGTTGAGATGTTTATGTTATGCTACGTTCAGTCAGCTTCTGAACTTCGGTCTGATACAGGGGATGGGGTCCCAGCTAGTTCCGGACATCGGTCCGATGCAGTCAGTTCCGGACTTCGGTCCGATTTAGGGGACGGGGTCCCAGTCAATTCCAGACTTCGGTCCGATGCAGTTAGCTCCGGACATCGATCCGATGCAGAGGACAAGGTCCCAGTTAGTTTTGGACTTTGGTCCGATGCAGTTTCTGGACTTCGGTCCGATGCAGTGGGAGAGGCCCAATAGTTGTTTATATGTTATGGTATGGTATACGGTAGTTTGGGGGAGCTCACTAAGCTTTGTGCTTATAGTTTCAGTTTTGGTTTCAGGTATTGCCGCTAGTAGGGGGAAGAGCTCAGGTTGATGGCATGGCACACACCAAAGTTGCAGTTCATTGCTGGGAGTTTTATTTAGATATTTTGATATGAAATTAACTTCAGTTTTGAATTGATACATTTGCTACGACATTTTGAGACATACGATTCATGGTTTTATTTATATAACAGTTGATGTTGTGGTTTTTAGTAATATTAAAACTAAAATTTTTGGGTCGCATTTTGGGTCGTTACATGGTGGGTGGCAACCTCCGCCCGATCCCATATTGGTTGGGAAGGGGAACTAAGCATTCCTTTTATAGGGTGTGGATACCTTCCCTGTCACAACACGTTTGAAAGTCGTAAGGGTAACAGATCCCATAAGAAATCTATAGTTAAGCGTGCCTGAGCGAGAGGAATTCCAGGATGGGTGACCCTTATGAGGTTTTCATGTAGGGAGCCCAAAGCAGACAATATTATGATATGTGTTAGCGTTGGGATGTTACAATTGTTATCAGAGTTAGGATATGAGTTGATGTATTCGACACAGACGTCAAACACCAAGGGTGAAGGTTGGTTGCACCTAATACTACATCAATTGCGAAGGAGAACTGAGCATTCCCTGTAAGGGATGTGGATACCTTCCCTATCACATCATGTTTTAAAGCCATAAGGGCAACAAATCCCATAAGAAATTTGTAGTTAAGTGTTCCCGGGTGAGAGCAATTCCAGGATAGGCGACCCTAGGAGGTTTTCATTTCAGGAGTCTAAAGTGGACAATATTAGGTTATACGCCAGAGGGGGATGTTACATCTTGAAAGCAACATCCTTTTAGGAAATAACACATTCTAACAAGCAACATTTATTTTATCAAATTTGTATGATATTCAATATTATAACATAACATCCAAGGGATTAATTCATCAATTCAAACTACCAATTAAGTACTTAAATTATTAAGTTATTCTATTAGAATAACTGAAGTTACAAATTTGTAGTATTTACTCTTATAATTTTCTTTCTCCATCTCTTGACTAATACTTAATAATCATCATATTAATATCTTTTATATTACATTCTAATCCGCTAAGGGCTTAAATTACATTTCCATTCACAAAACTATCATAATTTAGCTTATCCATATCACTTGATTCATTTTCATTACTAACTAGCTTACATTCCATGAATTAAGTTTCTATAAAATTTAATTCATTAAGTTCTTAACCATCTTTCCTAATTCCATCACGTTCTCCATTTTAAGGTTTTGCGAGAACAAGGATTGCGCAGACAAGGTTTGAAAACTCAAACCTTGAGTTAAACACGACAATGGTTGCTAATAACAATATTTACAGTCAAGTCTGGTAAACTAGCCAAGCCTTAAAGATGACAACCCAGCGAAGTATTCACAATAATATGATAAATTATAAAGTATCAGTAATGAATAAAAACAAGAACAATGTTAAGATTTAACTTAATGATTTTAGTTAGATTCCTCAAGGTAAAAGGTGTACTTTGAATTACATGGGGAGGTCCTATTTAGACGAACATAAGACCAATAGAGTGCTAGGACAATTTTACTTCAAAGCTGACATGTAAAGGTTTAACCTGATCAACTTCATGCATAATACAATTAGAATAAGACAAAACATTACAATATAGACTCACTCAGTTTCCTGACAACATATTACACTAGCTACATCCATTCTTATGTTGAAAGACTTGGCTAGATTGGATAGCCAAGCGCATGAGGACCGTTTCTTTTTCTCTTTGTTGGAAATGATCTTTCTGAACAAAGGTAGCTCTTTTTCAGATGGAAGGTCTAGCACCACTTTCTCACTCGCCATGTCTTCATCATCTTCAACTTTGCCACTTTTTATATTGTCACCTCCTTTCCCACATTTTATCATCGGCTCATTGTCTTCTTTGGAAGTGGACTAATCTTGTAGTTTGAAATCTAATCTTGGTTTCCATTCGTGTCACACCCCAAAACCAAGAACGGAGGAAACGTTCTGGGGCGGAGGACGTCATGTATAGTATCACAACAATGAAAAGTAGTAAACAAGCAACAACATCATCCATTGCATTAATAATATAATTATTATACAAGTGTTCTATCAAATTTTGATAAACACTAAAGCATAAATCAAAATGAAAGATGAGTCTTGAACAAGTTCCATCTTCCTTTCTCCTTGCATCGGTACCTGTCTATGATGACCTGAGGATACAAGTAATTTTGAAAGCGAGTATCAGCTTTGAAGCTGGTGAGATCATAATTATTTTAGTGGCTTAATTTGTATGTAAGAATTTGCAAGTTTATGAACTGTAAGTATGGAAAATGTAAATGAACTGTAAGTATAAAAATGTTTGTAAATGTAGGGTTTCAAAGCACTCCATGGATGATGGCAATGGGCCCCTTTGATGAATTCTAGGTTAAAATGTAACAACCCGTTATTTCCAAGCATTATAAACCGAGTCTTGTAACCCCTTTTGAATGTAATGGGAATATCATCGATAAATGAATTATTCAAAAGCTCTGATTTGGAGTACGCTATGTGGTAGATATCATCTTAAAGGTTCCAAATATATAAAGAACACTAAAATCTGAGTTATGGCGAAGAAGCTATGACCATTCTAAGATTTCTGTCAAAACCGACAACACCGATCAAACGAAAAATGCAAAGTTTCAATACGATAACATTTAGCCTTAGGTATCTAAATGAAAGTCATGGATAACATTAAACCGTGAGCGTACACAAAAAGAACGTCCAAATCTGACTTCGCATGAGGAAGTTATGATTTTTCAAAGAAATTCCTTAAAATCGATTAGTTATAAAATAAATAATAAAAATAATTTTGGAAATTGCCAACGGAGTCTAAACGAAAGTTGTAGATCGTAGTCTCACCTACGCGTGGATATAAAGACCATCGAAAACGGAGTTCGTATGAAGAAGATATGGATTTTTGAAGTTTATTAAATAAATTAATTATTTATTTAATTCAAAATTCGGATATTATCCGAAGAGGAGTCAGCGTCCTTCTCCGAAGTACGCGCTGCGTACTCCTGTACGCCCCGCGTAACCGAGAGGATTGGCCTCGGATCGTCCACGTCGCCATATCCGAGGAAGCCGACCCGTCCGACCCGTCCGACCCGACGTCCCATCCGACCCGGCGTCCCATCCGACCCACCTCCCCAGCAACCCGTCCCATCCGACCCGAGAACCCAAGAACCCGTCCCATCTGAACCGAGGCAGTCGAGGCTTCGGTCATGCATGACGTACGCGTACGCAACGCGTACGAGCGTACGCCCCGCGTACCGAGGCAGACCAGCCTTGCTATAAATAGGATGCGAGGGTTTCCAAGAAAAGGGCTCATTTCTTCTCTCTCTCTCACAGCCTTGCCTCGTTTTACGTGTCCGCTCAAACCCGAAGCTCTGGTCTTTTTGCTCAAATCCCGAGGCTCGATTCTACTCCCAAGATTCCCGAGAATCCCGAGAAAAATCAGTTTCCCTAGTCGAAACTCTGACCGGTTTTCCACCTTGCAATCTTCAAACTATCAAGTGAGTTCATATCCCCTTCGAACACTCTTTAAATACATTTTAAATGTTTTATACTCTATTTGGGGAGGAATACAAGTAAACACATGACTAAAATCGTGTGAAACATTAACCTTTTGATATACTTTTCATACTGTTGTTTTAACTATCTTGTGAAGTTATTATGATACAAAACCCCTCACAACACAGCTTTACCCTCTTGGGATATAATATGTTTATAAATAGAAATATGTTTTATTTATACGTTACATACAAAAACATCATATCAAGGGTAACATTCTTTACTAAGTCATTTTATGCATTTAAAAGAACTTACGATTTATGCTTTGTCAAACATTGTAAAAGAGGTTAAACTTTGCATACAAACTACTACTTTATTACAGACTTAGTTGAGAATCCATGAGTCGTGTATATCTTCAAACGTTACTTTCTTTATTAGAAAATAATGCTGCAAGTCCTGTCTATAACCAGAGTCTCCCGTTCGGAGAATGTGTCAAATGTGTATAGATCTATACGGGAAGTCATGATCCCGCGCCCTGACTGTTAGCTACAGTCCGTCTTTTAGGGTGACAGTTGTCATAACGCTACGACGCCTGAAGAACGTCGCTACAGGCATATTATGTTTAGTATGGTTATAAAACTCATCGGATATACAATTATTATGGTATTATGCTTTTATGAACAAGTAGTCATTAAAACTATTCTTCATTTAATGAGGGCGATTTTCGTATAGCTTTACTATGTAAAACTATGACACGACTTACAAGCACGTCGCTTGCTTGCGATTTTCGGTCTTAAAGACTGCCAGTTATGTCAGGAAAATAAGGGTTTTTCCTGTATACAAACCAAACAACTAATAGGAAAATAAGGGATTTTCTCGGTACAATTAGTTGCAATTTACATCACGAACATTCATATGCATTTCATACTTTTATAGGAAAATAAGGGTTTTTCTAGAAAACATGCAAACACTTTCGAATGGCGTACATCTTCTCAAAACACCACTTATGAATTCACCAACTTAAATGTTGACACTTTTTCTTTGAAATAACTTGTATTCACAGGAAACCGCTAGCCAGGTAGCAACTACTTCTGAAGACTAACGCACTGGCGTTAGTAACATATTTTGGATCACCATTTTATATTTGATTTCTTTTGCAAATATGTAACATCTACAATCATGTAAACTTTTCAAACATATTTATATTATGGTGGTGTGTACTTTCCTTTCTATGAACTGTTATGATACTAAATATGACGTCCTCCGCCCCCGAACGATTCCGCCGTTCTGGTTTGGGGGTGTGACATAAAAGCCCAAGACTTGTCTTTTCCCTATAAATAGTCATGTATTATTCACAATTAGGGTTAAGAGTGAGGCAAAATGTAGCCGCCACGTGAGGTTTCTTATGTAGTGTTAGATTCTTTAGTCTATGCTTTAAGTGTAATTTATTCCTCATATTTGAATAAATCGAGTGATCATTCGACATAATCTTCATATTTGTGTTTGTTCTTATTTTCCGCATCTTGTTCATCAAATCTCAATTAGGTTTTAAATCCCAACAAGTGGTATCAGAGCGGGTCTTTGAAGATCTATTGACTTTTGAAGTATCGGTTCTTGATTTGATGATTTTCTACACAAGATTTTGAAGATTTTTTGGTGTTATGGTGGTATGGAATCAAAATTATGTTAACGCTACTGTTCATGAAGATTTACAAAGTTCTTACTGTTCTTCGTGGTAATATGATCCAATTCTCTTTTCAATTCATTATTTTCCGTTGGATCTAATATGATTTTTGATCACAATCTTTTGATTTAATAGATCTTTGTTTTACTCTAAGTCACGTGTTCCTACTGTTCACCGCTTGTATTAGGATACGAAACTCAAATTTTCCAATCGATATTAAGTCCAGTTTGTTACTGTTCATCGTTTTTTTTTCTTGGGTCGAAATCGATTTTGTCCATTTGTTCAATCTGTTACTGGGTGTATCAATTTTCGTTGACCTAAAGCTTTGACGATTGTTTCCTATTTTCTGTTCTTTAGTCCTCGTCGCATCCTTTATTCACAGAATCGAATCCATAAAAAAAAAAGTTATTATCAAGAATCGAAATCAAGCATTTTCTTTTCATCGATTATCGAATTCAAGTATTTCTCTCTTGACTGGTGGACTATTTGATTTTGAGGTTTTGTGTGTATCGTCTTCTAACCGGAATGGATATCTTGTTGTGATGAAACTGATCTTGTGATCGGATTTGGAATGACGTATTTGATGCTCGGAATGAGTCGATGTGGAAGGAACTAGAACTGAATTTGATATTGTGACTTATATTTGCAATCAGAATCAAGCCTTTGATTTGGAAATGTTTATCTGCTTAAATGGCTTATTTGCAATACAATCGGAACAGCAAAATCACTTCGTTGGAACAAAGATCGGATCTTGAATCATCTATGATATGAATCAGAATAGTTGGAATCTATCGGAACCTGCACAGAACCAGTCTTTGCAAATGGAAAATACATCCAAAATTATCTTGATGCCATGTACGAAATTGCCAAGTCAAACCTGTAAATCATAATCGAAAGCATGATGAGTTACCTGTGAATGAATGAAATCAGAATCGTGACTACAATCGGGAGTGTAATCTGGGTAGTTGTGTGCTTATTCGCAATAGAAAGTCAAAGGCACATTCAGAAAAGTCAAAATTGCCTTGAAAGCTCTTCCTGTGAACGTTCGCTTTGGGGTATAATCGACGAACCGGGAACGATCTTGGGTTCGCGTGTTTATGCTTGGATCGAAAGAGGAGATGAACCGAAAGCGAACCTGTGATTCAGTTTGGCTAAGGTTTCGCTTGTCATAATGTTGGATTTCGGACCGAACACCGTTTTTGTATCAACAGTCTTGGACCGAACATGGTTTCGGTTGCTTGTGCTCGGACCGAATGATCAAATCGTGTGGTATCATTTCTTCTTTTATAAGGCGTCTAAATTGGGGAAGAAGATATCAAGTTACATTAATGGTCCCTGAAACTTCAACGAAATGACACTTCTGGTCCCTATTGTTTTCACAACTTGGCGATTATGGACGATTTCCAGATTTTGTCAGAAATAAAGGGGAGTATTGATGCAGAATTACAATTTCAGTCCCTGTTTTTCAGCAAGTGACAATTTTAGCCCATTTTTCGAAAAATTTGTAATTTTAAGGGCTGGTGAACAGTTTTGGATTTTTCAACGCTCATATTTTTTCGTGAACAGGAAAATAATGATTCCACCAAGTCTTGGTGGTTCGGAAAGTCGTTTTTCGTGATAACGACAATTTTTCACGACTTTTTCGGATTTTATACTTCATTGTATATATCATTTTGTCGCGGGGGAGCTTAGTAATTTTTTTATCCATCCAAGATCATTCTCATGACCATTTGAAGGATTTATAATCATGTTTTTGATTATAAATCGGGGGAGAATTTGGTATGGTCATTCGAAATTGGATTTGTGACTTTTCAAAGTTGAAGATTTTTGATAAAGCTTGTGGTAGAATTATGAAGGTAGCTTTTACAGCGGAAGTTCTTCATCGAGCTCTGCTAAAGTTTTTACAGAGAAGTATCCTTTACAACAGAAGTTCTTTATCGAGCTCTGCTAAGGACTTGTTATATCTCCGACTTCTTGTATTTTCTCGATCAAGTGGCGTTACGAATCTTAAAGTTTGGGTTATTACATGATATTTTTTGATGTCTTATATCATTAGCTTATTTGAAGATCATTGTGACTTGGAGGGGGAGCTCTTCAAAGACAAGAAGTGATTCAGTTTCTTTGTTCTGAAATGAGTTTTTATGGCGGGTTTGGTTTTCATGAAGATTCTTTGGGATTACATTCGAAAATGAAGTTTAAAGACATTACTTCAGTGCTTGATTTATTTATCCTAGAGCCCGTGTTTGAAGACTATTGAAGAATCAAGATTCGTGGATTGCTTCATATATTCCTCGTTGCAGATCTTTTTATTTGCTAGATGCTTGTTTGGGAAGTTAAAGCATTGTCATCCATTCCATACTTTGAGGGGGAGATTGTAGGGTTTCAAAGCACACCATGGATGATGGCAATGGGCCCCTTTGATGAATCCTAGGTTAAAAGCCCAAGACTTGTCTTTTCCCTATAAATAGTCATGTATTATTCACAATTAGGGTTAATAGTGAGGCAAAATGTAGCCGCCACGTGAGGTTTCTTGTGTAGTGTTAGATTCTTTAGTCTATGCTTTAAGTGTAATTTATTCCTCATATTTGAATAAATCGAGTGATCATTTGACATAATCTTCATATTAGCACTCCATGGATGATGGCAATGGGCCCCTTTGATGAATTCTAGGTTAAAAGCCCAAGACTTGTCTTTTCCCTATAAATAGTCATGTATTATTCACAATTAGGGTTAAGAGTGAGGCAAAATGTAGCCGCCACGTGAGGTTTCTTATGTAGTGTTAGATTCTTTAGTCTATGCTTTAAGTGTAATTTATTCCTCATATTTGAATAAATCGAGTGATCATTCGACATAATCTTCATATTAGTGTTTGTTCTTATTTTCCGCATCTTGTTCATCAAATCTCAATTAGGGTTTAAATCCCAACAGTAAAACAACTGTAAGCGTTTGAAAAACTCTAGAAATCCCTATGATTCCTACTATTATATAAGGATGTCTTCTACCAAGACCTAACTGTTCTCAATGTAGTCTTCTACCAAGACTTAACTGTTCTAAATGTTCGTGTCACGTAAAAGTGTGTAATTTTCCCAAGTGTAACTATTATTACCAAAATATAGTTTTTACATTTATAGTTTAAGTGAAAAGATCACTAAATATGTGTACAGGGAAAATTAATGTAGTACTAAAACGTAGCGCTATCAGAACTACTGCTGTACTAATTACCTTAAACCGAATTTATATTAAGGCATCATGTGATTAATTGCACCATACTATCGACTGGTAACAACGACAAGGTATAGTCGTAAAAAGGTATGACGTTTGGCACCCGTAGACCTGCAGGTCTCGCTGTAGCTAGCAGCAAGGTGTAGGATAGTCAATCCAGTATAGATCCATACGCAAACTCACGCTCTCCCTTCAAGAGACTCTGGCTACAACTCGGGCCATGACATTTATGGCATGCTCCGATACAGTGGGTCACAATTTTATTAACGTATTAATGTAAGTGTAATGTACGGAATGTTCTACGTGTGCTAACTGTAATGCGTGTTCTCTCTCTATCTAGCAAGTATAGTAATGTATTGTAATGTTCTAGAAAGTATCGACTCATGAATGAACTGACTCATTGTATGATATTGCGTTCTAGTAATAGTTCTAGTATCTTCCTAAACTACCCATATGGTAGTTTACTAGTAATCTAACTGGTACGTATGGACATGGATGTATACCCTTGCTACCCAAGGGCATGGGATGAATTGGAAGGACCTTTTATTACTATATATGTACACATGATATATAACTAATATTTAAACGACCTTCGGACGAGTACCCGATATCCCACCAGACCACATCTCAAGCGTAAAATGGAAATAGGGTGGATAGCCTTCCTAAGTCTTTTAAACATTTCTTATATAACTATCCATATATAGGCATGCAATTTATAATATAAATGCATAAATAAGTTTTCTAAAACATTTGAACATAATTATTATTCTCAGAAAAGATCGACTTGATGTCAACCTATAAAACAGTTTGAAGGCATAGGTTAGATAAAACAATTGAAGTATAAGGGAACATTTGTTTGAAAGACAGTTGTAAATAAGTTTGAAATGTGATATACAGAGTAAAATGTACAGTGTAATAAGGAGTTTAAAACATATAATTACATATGAAGACAAGTGCTTGGTGTCAAGTGAAGACTTTAGACACACACAATGATCATAATTACATATGAAGACATATGTATATAAATAATTAGTGATTAAAACACTAATTATACAAGTATAAACATTTAAACGCGAGGAAAACACTTTTGGTCAAGTGCTAGGAGGCTAATGGGTTGCAACGAAGGAGTGAAATGCCTCTAACGGGAGTTTAAGTTCTAATGACCATATGTTTTGGAGTTTACGGCCCAGGGGAGTAAACTCCTGGCCGTAAACTCTCCTTAGGGTCACTAAATGAATCTTAGAATTACTACAACTCTAGTGGTGAATTGTTTCAAGGATAAATCAAGTGTTTCGGCTTCCTACTAACTCTTTTAAGGAGTTTACGGCCCAGAGACCATATTCCCTTGGAGTTTACGGCTGTAAACTCCCTTGGGAGGGTGTTTATGGTGTTTTCAAGTCTCTAACATTTCAAGGTTAAGATCTATGTCGGATTCTAGGCATAAGGAAGGAGTTAGGGTGACATTTGACCCCTTTATAGGGGTTTACAGCCGAAGAACTTGTCTTGGCCATAAACTCCTTAATACTTGTGATTCCTTATGTTTTCTAGGCTTTAAACACTTTAGGGTACATGTCTAAAATCAAGCCTAAGCCTTAGGTAGTGTTTGTGGCATCAAAACACCCCTAACTAGAGTTTTCGGCCCATGTACCAATTGGCCATGTGTTTGCGGCCGTGAACACCCCTAGGTGTTGGTATTTTGATTGTTTTGGGTATTAGACACATCAAGGTAATGTGCTAGGCTAGTCTATTGGCTAAATGAAGGCATTTAGGGAATTTTGGGCACTTAACATGGAGTTCACGGCCCAAGAAGCTCCTTTGCCGTGAACTCACTTTCATCATAGATTTTATTTGCTTTTGGTGTCCTAAACATGCAATGGTGGGTTCTAGTTCGAGTTCTAAAGCTTTGAGGGACTTTGGGACACCCTAGGACCTTAAAATGGAGTTTACTCCCCAAGTGTTCTTGGGCGGTAAACTCCCAAATCTTGGTGTCTTGTTCCGATTTTGATGTTTTCTAGTCACATACACACTAGCATACAAGTCTGAGGTACTTACAATTCATGGGGAAAGGACTAGGTAGCATTTAAGCCACTTATCGGAGTTTACTCTCCAAGAACGTTCCTGGGCGGTAAACTCCCGAATCTCACAGATTTGATATGTAATTGGTGATTCTAAACACAATCTAAGCTATATAACATTACTAGATCGAAGTACTCATAATTTGGGATAAAAACCCGAAGATCTGTGAGAGAGAATTTTGGCTTTTCTCTAATTGGAATTCAACTAATGAACCAATTTGGTTCAGAATTCTATTTATAGTCCTGAGATATTTTGGCAGAAATATTTTTATTCCTGAAACGAATTCTAATGTCCTAGAGTATTGAAATAACAGTGTTGCACAAAACCCTAGTGCATCCGCTCTTCTAATATCTCCTTAAGTGTAAAATCCTAAAAACTGCCAAACTTATACTCGAAATCTGAGTTTTCACTGTAACTGTTCTACTTCTATTGGCTTCAAATGGTTTGTTCAGAATGGAAACTTCGGGTTGTCACATAATCCCCCTGTTGAAGGGAATTTCGTCCCGAAATTAGAATTTAGGCAAGGAAGTATGTACAAATGATCGAGTCGTGAGGAGGAAACTTCCTAATCGATTGGTTCTAGCGCACTTAAGTGAAATCGGGTTCTCGGTTGGCAATCCAACTAACCTTGACTAACTGGCGACGGCGTTGCTTCGTCCGCTTGACCTCTTGGTCGAGAGTCACTACTGTTCTAATACGAAAGCGAGGATCTCGACGAGTGGACTTACACGAGTCCTAACAGAAAGGTATGGTTTCATGATCGAGAAGCTAAGTGTATGATGTACGTTACTGAGTTCTCGAAGTAGGTCTAGTTTGTGCGAGGCACATGACCGATTCTGATAAGAGTCTCGGAGGTCCTTTCTATCTTGGATTTAGCTTTCCATGCTTTACGAAGCATATTAAGCCGTTCCCGAGTGAGACTTCCTAAAGAACTTGGTCACTCACTTGGAATCTCCAAGGTTTCTTTTTCTTGTTTAACTTCCCAGACAAAGGTCACCCCTTGCTGGGTCAAAGTCGTACGGGTTTTTGTAATTTACGAGGAGTTATGGACGAACTATAACAGTAGGTCTGTAAGACCTAGAATTTGGCGAATGTATGTCGGCATCTCTGGTGCCGACCAATGCTCAACAGTTTTGACAAATTGAAAAAGTACTCAAAACTTCCCACATTACTAACAGTGTGTCATAGAAATTTGACTCTTCAATTTCAAAACTCGTGCCTAGAGAACTTCGCTAAAAGTTCCTCTATAGGAAATGTTTCCATGGGTTTTCTTCTTACTACGAGGGTAGATAAGTAATTCATTACATGGAGAAATGACGAACTGATCCAAGTAAGAAAGACGTACCCTATTTGTTTAGCTCATGAAAGCTATCGGCGTGTTGGTCCTATCCGAAGGGTATCACTACGGACTCGAAGTGTCCGCATCGAGTTCGGAAGATAGTCTTCTGGACATCCTTCCCTAACACTCGAACTGACATGTAAGGGTTTAACCTGATCAACTTCATGCATAATACAATTAGAATAAGACAAAACATTACAATATAGACTCACTCAGTTTCCTGACAACATATTACACTAGCTACATCCATTCTTATGTTGAAAGACTTGGCTAGATTGGATAGCCAAGCGCATGAGGACCGTTTCTTTTTCTCTTTGTTGGAAATGATCTTTCTGAACAAAGGTAGCTCTTTTTCGGATGGAAGGTCTAGCGCCACTTTCTCACTCGCCATGTCTTCATCATCTTCAACTTTGCCACTTTTTATATTGTCACCTCCTTTCCCACATTTTATCATCGGCTCATTGTCTTCTTTGGAAGTGGACTAATCTTGTAGTTTGAAATCTAATCTTGGTTTCCATTCGTGTCACACCCCAAAACCAAGAACGGAGGAAACGTTCTGGGGCGGAGGACGTCATGTACAGTATCACAATAATGAAAAGTAGTAAACAAGCAACAACATCATCCATTGCATTAATAATATAATAATTATACAAGTGTTCTATCAAATTTTGATAAACACTAAAGCATAAATCAAAATGAAAGATGAGTCTTGAACAAGCTCCATCTTCCTTTCTCCTTGCATCGGTACCTGTCTATGATGACCTGAGGATACAAGTAATTTTGAAAGCGAGTATCAGCTTTGAAGCTGGTGAGATCATAATTATTTTAGTGGCTTAATTTGTATGTAAGAATTTGTAAGTTTATGAACTGTAAGTATGGAAAATGTAAATGAATTGTAAGTATAAAAATGTTTGTAAAACAACTGTAAACGTTTGAAAAACTGTAGAAATCCCTATGATTCCTACTATTATATAAGGGTGTCTTCTACCAAGACCTAACTGTTCTCAATGTAGTCTTCTACCAAGACTTAACTGTTCTAAATGTTCGTGTCACATAAAAGTGTGTAATTTTCCCAAGTGTAACTATTATTACCAAAATATAGTTTTTACATTTATAGTTTAAGTGAAAAGATCACTAAATATGTGTACAGGGAAAATTAATGTAGTACTAAAACGTAGCGCTATCAGAACTACTGCTGTACTAATTACCTTAAACCGGATTTATATTAAGGCATCATGTGATTAATTGCACCATACTATCGACTGGTAACAACGACAAGGTATAGTCGTAAAAAGGTATGACGTTTGGCACCCGTAGACCTGCAGGTCCCGCTGTAGCTAGCAGCAAGGTGTAGGATAGTCAATCCAGTATAGATCCATACGCAAACTCACGCTCTCCCTTCAAGAGACTCTGGCTACAACTCGGGCCATGACATTTATGGCATGCTCCGATACAGTGGATCACAATTTTATTAACGTGTTAATGTAAGTGTAATGTACGGAATGTTCTACGTGTGCTAACTGTAATGTGTGTTCTCTCTCTATCTAGCAAGTATAGTAATGTACTGTAATGTTCTAGAAAGTATTGACTCATGAATGAACTGACTCATTGTATGATATTTCGTTCTAGTAATAGTTCTAGTATCTTCCTAAACTACCCATATGGTAGTTTACTAATAATCTAACTGGTACGTATAGACATGGATGTATACCCTTGCTACCCAAGGGCATGGGATGAACTGGAAGGACCTTTTATGACTATATATGTACACATGATATATAACTAATATTTAAACGACCTTCGGACGAGTACCCGATATCCCACCAGACCACATCTCAAGCGCAAAATGGAAATAGGGTGGATAGCCTTCCTAAGTCTTTTAAACATTTCTTATATAACTATCCATATAGAGGCATGCAATTTGTAATATAAAAGCATAAATAAGTTTTCTAAAACATTTGAACATAATTATTATTCTCAGAAAAGATCGACTTGATGTCAACCTATAAAATAGTTTGAAGGCATAGGTTAGATAAAACAATTGAAGTATAAGGGAACATTTGTTTGAAACACAGTTGTAAATAAGTTTGAAATGTGATATACAAAGTAAAATGTATAGTGTAATAAGGAGTTTAAAACATATAATTACATGTGAAGACAAGTGCTTGGTGTCAAGTGAAAACTTTAGACACACACAATGATCATAATTACATATGAAGACATATCTATATAAATAATTAGTGATTAAAACACTAATTATACAAGTATAAACACTTAAACGCGAGGAAAACACTTTTGGTCAAGTGCTAGGAGGCTAATGGGTTGCAACGAAGGAGTGAAATGCCTCTAACGGGAGTTTAAGTTCTAATGACCATATGTTTTGGAGTTTACGGCCCAGGGGAGTAAACTCCTGGCCGTAAACTCTCCTTAAGGTCACTAAATGAATCTTAGAATTACTACAACTCTAGTGGTGAATTGTTTCAAGGCTAAATCAAGTGTTTCGGCTTCCTACTAACTCTTTTAAGGAGTTTACGGCCCAGAGACCATATTCCCTTGGAGTTTACGGCTGTAAACTCCCTTGGGAGGGTGTTTATGGTGTTTTCAAGTCTCTAACATTTCAAGGTTAAGATCTATGTCGGATTCTAGGCATAAGGAAGGAGTTAGGGTGACATTTGACCCCTTTATAGGGGTTTACGGCCGAAGAACTTGTCTTGGCCGTAAACTCCTTAATACTTGTGATTCCTTATGTTTTCTAGGCTTTAAACACTTTAGGGTACATGTCTAAAATCAAGCCTAAGCCTTAGGTAGTGTTTGTGGCATCAAAACACCCCTAACTAGAGTTTTCGGCCCATGTACCAATTGGCCATGTGTTTGCGGCCGTGAACACCCCTAGGTGTTGGTATTTTGATTGTTTTGGGTATTAGACACATCAAGGTAAGGTGCTAGGCTACTCTATTGGCTAAATGAAGGCATTTAGGGCATTTTGGGCACTTAACATGGAGTTCACAGCCCAAGAAGCTCCTTTGCCATGAACTCACTTTCATAATAGATTTTAATTGCTTTTGGTGTCCTAAACATGCAATGGTGGGTTCTAGTTCGAGTTCTAAAGCTTTGAGGGACTTTGGGACACCCTAGGACCTTAAAATGGAGTTTACTCCCCAAGTGTTCTTGGGCGGTAAACTCCCAAATCTTGGTGTCTTGTTCCGATTTTGATGTTTTCTAGTCACATACACACTAGCATACAAGTCTGAGGTACTTACAATTCATGGGGAAAGGACTAGGTAGCATTTAAGCCACTTATCGGAGTTTACTCTCCAAGAACGTTCCTGGGCGGTAAACTCCCGAATCTCACAGATTTGATATGTAATTGGTGATTCTAAACACAATCTAAGCTATATAACATTACTAGATCGAAGTACTCACAATTTGGGATAAAAACCCGAAGATCTGTGAGAGAGAATTTTGGCTTTTCTCTAATTGGAATTCAACTAATGAACCAATTTGGTTCAGAATTCTATTTATAGTCCTGAGATATTTTGGCAGAAATATTTTTATTCCTGAAACGAATTCTAATGTCCTAGAGTATTGAAATAACAGTGTTGCACAAAACCCTAGTGCATCCGCTCTTCTAATATCTCCTTAAGTGTAAAATCCTAAAAACTGCCAAACTTATACTCGAAATCTGAGTTTTCACTGTAACTGTTCTACTTCTATTGGCTTCAAATGGTTTGTTCAGAATGGAAACTTCGGGTTGTCACATAATCCCCCTGTTGAAGGGAATTTCGTCCCGAAATTAGAATTTAGGCAAGGAAGTATGTACAAATGATCGAGTCGTGAGGAGGAAACTTCCTAATCGATTGGTTCTAGCGCACTTAAGTGAAATCGGGTTCTCGGTTGGCAATCCAACTAACCTTGACTAACTGGCGACGGCGTTGCTTCGTCCGCTTGACCTCTCGGTCGAGAGTCACTACTGTTCTAATACGAAAGCGAGGATCTCGACGAGTGGACTTACACGAGTCCTAACAGAAAGGTATGGTTTCATGATCGAGAAGCTAAGTGTATGATGTACGTTACTGAGTTCTCGAAGTAGGTCTAGTTTGTGCGAGGCACATGACCGATTTTGATAAGAGTCTCGGAGGTCCTTTCTATATTGGATTTAGCTTTCCATGCTTTACGAAGCATATTAAGCCGTTCCCGAGTGAGACTTCCTAAAGAACTTGGTCACTCACTTGGAATCTCCAAGGTTTCTTTTTCTTGTTTAACTTCCCAGACAAAGGTCACCCCTTGCTGGGTCAAAGTCGTACGGGTTTTTGTAATTTACGAGGAGTTATGGACGAACTATAACAGTAGGTCTGTAAGACCTAGAATTTGGCGAATGTATGTCGGCATCTCTGGTGCCGACCAATGCTCAACAGTTTTGACAAATTGAAAAAGTACTCAAAACTTCCCACATTACTAACAGTGTGTCATAGAAATTTGACTCTTCAATTTCAAAACTCGTGCCTAGAGAACTTCGCTAAAAGTTCCTCTATAGGAAATGTTTCCATGGGTTTTCTTCTTACTACGAGGGTAGATAAGTAATTCATTACATGGAGAAATGACGAACTGATCCAAGTAAGAAAGACGTACCCTATTTGTTTAGCTCATGAAAGCTATCGGCGTGTTGGTCCTATCCGAAGGGTATCACTACGGACTCGAAGTGTCCGCATCGAGTTCGGAAGATAGTCTTCTGGACATCCTTCCCTAACACTCGAACTGACATGTAAGGGTTTAACCTGATCAACTTCATGCATAATACAATTAGAATAAGACAAAACATTACAATATAGACTCACTCAGTTTCCTGACAACATATTACACTAGCTACATCCATTCTTATGTTGAAAGACTTGGCTAGATTGGATAGCCAAGCGCATGAGGACCGTTTCTTTTTCTCTTTGTTGGAAATGATCTTTCTGAACAAAGGTAGCTCTTTTTCGGATGGAAGGTCTAGCGCCACTTTCTCACTCGCCATGTCTTCATCATCTTCAACTTTGCCACTTTTTATATTGTCACCTCCTTTCCCACATTTTATCATCGGCTCATTGTCTTCTTTGGAAGTGGACTAATCTTGTAGTTTGAAATCTAATCTTGGTTTCCATTCGTGTCACACCCCAAAACCAAGAACGGAGGAAACGTTCTGGGGCGGAGGACGTCATGTACAGTATCACAATAATGAAAAGTAGTAAACAAGCAACAACATCATCCATTGCATTAATAATATAATAATTATACAAGTGTTCTATCAAATTTTGATAAACACTAAAGCATAAATCAAAATGAAAGATGAGTCTTGAACAAGCTCCATCTTCCTTTCTCCTTGCATCGGTACCTGTCTATGATGACCTGAGGATACAAGTAATTTTGAAAGCGAGTATCAGCTTTGAAGCTGGTGAGATCATAATTATTTTAGTGGCTTAATTTGTATGTAAGAATTTGTAAGTTTATGAACTGTAAGTATGGAAAATGTAAATGAACTGTAAGTATAAAAATGTTTGTAAAACAACTGTAAACGTTTGAAAAACTGTAGAAATCCCTATGATTCCTACTATTATATAAGGGTGTCTTCTACCAAGACCTAACTGTTCTCAATGTAGTCTTCTACCAAGACTTAACTGTTCTAAATGTTCGTGTCACATAAAAGTGTGTAATTTTCCCAAGTGTAACTATTATTACCAAAATATAGTTTTTACATTTATAGTTTAAGTGAAAAGATCACTAAATATGTGTACAGGGAAAATTAATGTACTACTAAAACGTAGCGCTATCAGAACTACTGCTGTACTAATTACCTTAAACCGGATTTATATTAAGGCATCATGTGATTAATTGCACCATACTATCGACTGGTAACAACGACAAGGTATAGTCGTAAAAAGGTATGACGTTTGGCACCCGTAGACCTGCAGGTCCCGCTGTAGCTAGCAGCAAGGTGTAGGATAGTCAATCCAGTATAGATCCATACGCAAACTCACGCTCTCCCTTCAAGAGACTCTGGCTACAACTCGGGCCATGACATTTATGGCATGCTCCGATACAGTGGATCACAATTTTATTAACGTGTTAATGTAAGTGTAATGTACGGAATGTTCTACGTGTGCTAACTGTAATGTGTGTTCTCTCTCTATCTAGCAAGTATAGTAATGTACTGTAATGTTCTAGAAAGTATTGACTCATGAATGAACTGACTCATTGTATGATATTTCGTTCTAGTAATAGTTCTAGTATCTTCCTAAACTACCCATATGGTAGTTTACTAATAATCTAACTGGTACGTATAGACATGGATGTATACCCTTGCTACCCAAGGGCATGGGATGAACTGGAAGGACCTTTTATGACTATATATGTACACATGATATATAACTAATATTTAAACGACCTTCGGACGAGTACCCGATATCCCACCAGACCACATCTCAAGCGCAAAATGGAAATAGGGTGGATAGCCTTCCTAAGTCTTTTAAACATTTCTTATATAACTATCCATATAGAGGCATGCAATTTGTAATATAAAAGCATAAATAAGTTTTCTAAAACATTTGAACATAATTATTATTCTCAGAAAAGATCGACTTGATGTCAACCTATAAAATAGTTTGAAGGCATAGGTTAGATAAAACAATTGAAGTATAAGGGAACATTTGTTTGAAACACAGTTGTAAATAAGTTTGAAATGTGATATACAAAGTAAAATGTATAGTGTAATAAGGAGTTTAAAACATATAATTACATGTGAAGACAAGTGCTTGGTGTCAAGTGAAAACTTTAGACACACACAATGATCATAATTACATATGAAGACATATCTATATAAATAATTAGTGATTAAAACACTAATTATACAAGTATAAACATTTAAACGCGAGGAAAACACTTTTGGTCAAGTGCTAGGAGGCTAATGGGTTGCAACGAAGGAGTGAAATGCCTCTAACGGGAGTTTAAGTTCTAATGACCATATGTTTTGGAGTTTACGGCCCAGGGGAGTAAACTCCTGGCCGTAAACTCTCCTTAAGGTCACTAACTGAATCTTAGAATTACTACAACTCTAGTGGTGAATTGTTTCAAGGCTAAATCAAGTGTTTCGGCTTCCTACTAACTCTTTTAAGGAGTTTACGGCCCAGAGACCATATTCCCTTGGAGTTTACGGCTGTAAACTCCCTTGGGAGGGTGTTTATGGTGTTTTCAAGTCTCTAACATTTCAAGGTTAAGATCTATGTCGGATTCTAGGCATAAGGAAGGAGTTAGGGTGACATTTGACCCCTTTATAGGGGTTTACGGCCGAAGAACTTGTCTTGGCCGTAAACTCCTTAATACTTGTGATTCCTTATGTTTTCTAGGCTTTAAACACTTTAGGGTACATGTCTAAAATCAAGCCTAAGCCTTAGGTAGTGTTTGTGGCATCAAAACACCCCTAACTAGAGTTTTCGGCCCATGTACCAATTGGCCATGTGTTTGCGGCCGTGAACACCCCTAGGTGTTGGTATTTTGATTGTTTTGGGTATTAGACACATCAAGGTAAGGTGCTAGGCTACTCTATTGGCTAAATGAAGGCATTTAGGGCATTTTGGGCACTTAACATGGAGTTCACAGCCCAAGAAGCTCCTTTGCCATGAACTCACTTTCATAATAGATTTTAATTGCTTTTGGTGTCCTAAACATGCAATGGTGGGTTCTAGTTCGAGTTCTAAAGCTTTGAGGGACTTTGGGACACCCTAGGACCTTAAAATGGAGTTTACTCCCCAAGTGTTCTTGGGCGGTAAACTCCCAAATCTTGGTGTCTTGTTCCGATTTTGATGTTTTCTAGTCACATACACACTAGCATACAAGTCTGAGGTACTTACAATTCATGGGAAAGGACTAGGTAGTATTTAAGCCACTTATCGGAGTTTACTCTCCAAGAACGTTCCTGGGCGGTAAACTCCCGAATCTCACAGATTTGATATGTAATTGGTGATTCTAAACACAATCTAAGCCATATAACATTACTAGATCGAAGTACTTACAATTTGGGATAAAAACCCGAAGATCTGTGAGAGAGAATTTTGGCTTTTCTCTAATTGGAATTCAATAATGAACCAATTTGGTTCAGAATTCTATTTATAGTCCTGAGATATTTTGGCAGAAATATTTTTATTCCTGAAACGAATTCTAATGTCCTAGAGTATTGGAATAACAGTGTTGCACAAAACCCTAGTGCATCTGCTCTTCTAATATCTCCTTAAGTGTAAAATCCTAAAAGCTGCCAAACTTATACTCGAAATCTGAGTTTTCACTGTAACTGTTCTACTTCTATTGGCTTCAAATGGTTTGTTCAGAATGGAAACTTCGGGTTGTCACATAATCCCCCTGTTGAAGGGAATTTCGTCCCGAAATTAGAATTTAGGCAAGGAAGTATGTACGAATGATCGAGTCGTGAGGAGGAAACTTCCTAATCGATTGGTTCTAGCGCACTTAAGTGAAATCGGGTTCTCGGTTGGCAATCCAACTAACCTTCAATAACTGGCGACGGCGTTGCTTCGTCCGCTTGACCTCTCGGTCGAGAGTCACTACTGTTCTAATACGAAAGCGAGGATCTCGACGAGTGGACTTACAAGAGTCCTAACAGAAAGGTATGGTTTCACGATCGAGAAGCTAAGTGTATAATGTACGTTACTGAGTTCTCGAAGTAGGTCTAGTTTGTGCGAGGCACATGACCGATTCTGATAAGAGTCTCGGAGGTCCTTTCTATCTTGGATTTAGCTTTCCACGCTTTACAAAGCATATTAAGTCGTTCCCGAGTGAGACTTCCTAAAGAACTTGGTCACTCACTTGGAATCTCCAAGGTTTCTTTTTCTTGTTTAACTTCCCAGACAAAGGTCACCCCTTTTTGGGTCAAAGTCGTACGGGTTTCTGTAATTTACGAGGAGTTATGGACGAACTATAACAGTAGGTCTGTAAGACCTAGAATTTGGCGAATGTATGTCGGAATCTCTGGTGCCGACCAATGCTCAACAGTTTTGACAAATTGAAAAAGTACTCAAAACTTCCCACATTACTAACAGTGTGTTATAGAAATTCGACTCTTCAATTTCAAAACTCGTGCCTAGAGAACTTCGCTAAAAGTTCCTCTATAGGAAATGTTTCCATGGGTTTTCTTCTTACTACGAGGGTAGATAAGTAAGTCATTACATGGAGAAATGACGAACTGATCCAAGTAAGAAAGACGTACCCTATTTGTTTAGCTCATGAAAGCTATGGGCGTGTTGGTCCTATCCGAAGGGTATGACTACGGACTCGTAGTGTCCGCATCGAGTTCGGAAGATAGTCTTCCGGACAACCTTCCCTAACACTCGAACTGACATGTAAAGGTTTAACCTGCTCAACTTCATGCATAATACAATTAGAATAAGACAAAACATTACAATATAGACTCACTCAGTTTCCTAACAACATATTACACTAGCTACATCCATTCTTATGTTGAAAGACTTGGCTAGATTGGATAGCCAAGCGCATGAGGAACATTTCTTTTTCTCTTTGTTGGAAATGATCTTTCTGAACAAAGGTAGCTCTTTTTCAGATGGAAGGTCTAGCACCACTTTCTCACTCGCCATGTCTTCATCATCTTCAACTTTGCCACATTTTATATTGTCACCTCCTTTCCCACATTCTATCATCGGCTCATTGTCTTCTTTGGAAGTGGACTAATCTTGTAGTTTGAAATCTAATCTTGGTTTCCATTCGTGTCACACCCAAAACCAAGAACGGAGGAAACGTTCTGGTTCGGAGGACGTCATGTACAGTATCACAACAATGAAAAGTAGTAAACATGCAACAACATCATCCATTGCATTAATAATATTATTATTATACAAGTGTTCTATCAAATTTTGATAAACACTAAAGCATAAATCAAAATGAAAGATGAGTCTTGAACAAGCTCCATCTTCCTTTCTCCTTGCATCGGTACCTGTCTTTGATGACCTGAGGATACAAGTAATTTTGAAAGCGAGTATCAGCTTTGAAGTTGGTGAGATCATAATTATTTTAGTGGCTTAATTTGTATGTAAGAATTTGTAAGTTTATGAACTGTAAGTATGGAAAATGTAAATGAACTGTAAGTATAAAAATGTTTGTAAAACAACTGTAAACGTTCGAAAAACTGTAGAAATCCCTATGATTCCTACTATTATATAAGGGTGTCTTCTACCAAGACCTAACTGTTCTCAATGTAGTCTTCTACCAAGACTTAACTGTTCTAAATGTTCGTGTCACATAAAAGTGTGTAATTTTCCCAAGTGTAACTATTATTACCAAAATATAGTTTTTACATTTATAGTTTAAGTGAAAAGATCACTAAATATGTGTACAGGGAAAATTAATGTAGTACTAAAACGTAGCGCTATCAGAACTACTGCTGTACTAATTACCTTAAACCGGATTTATATTAAGGCATCATGTGATTAATTGCACCATACTATCGACTGGTAACAACGACAAGGTATAGTCGTAAAAAGGTATGACGTTTGGCACCCGTAGACCTGCAGGTCCCGCTGTAGCTAGCAGCAAGGTGTAGGATAGTCAATCCAGTATAGATCCATACGCAAACTCACGCTCTCCCTTCAAGAGACTATGGCTACAACTCGGGCCATGACATTTATGGCATGCTCCGATACAGTGGATCACAATTTTATTAACGTATTAATGTAAGTGTAATGTACGGAATGTTCTACGTGTGCTAACTGTAATGTGTGTTCTCTCTCTATCTAGCAAGTATAGTAATGTACTGTAATGTTCTAGAAAGTATTGACTCATGAATGAACTGACTCATTGTATGATATTTCGTTCTATTAATAGTTCTAGTATCTTCCTAAACTACCCATATGGTAGTTTACTAGTAATCTAACTGGTACGTATGGACATGGATGTACACCCTTGCTACCCAAGGGCATGGGATGAACTGGAAAGACCTTTTATGACTATATATGTACACATGATATATAACTAATATTTAAACGACCTTCGGACGAGTACCCGATATCCCACCAGACCACATCTCAAGCGCAAAATGGAAATAGGGTGGATAGCCTTCCTAAGTCTTTTAAACATTTCTTATATAACTATCCATATAGAGGCATGCAATTTATAATATAAAAGCATAAATAAGTTTTCTAAAACATTTGAACATAATTATTATTCTCAGAAAAGATCGACTTGATGTCAACCTATAAAACAGTTTGAAGGCATAGGTTAGATAAAACAGTTTAAGTATAAGGGAATATTTGTTTGCAACACAGTTGTAAATAAGTTTGAAATGTGATATACAAAGTAAAATGTACAGTGTAATAAGGAGTTTAAAACATATAATTACATATGAAGACAAGTGCTTGGTGTCAAGTGAAGACTTTAGACACACACAATGATCATAATTACATATGAAGACATATGTATATAAATAATTAGTGATTAGAACACTAATTATACAAGTATAAACATTTAAACGCGAGGAAAACACTTTTGGTCAAGTGCTAGGAGGCTAATGGGTTGCAACAAAGGAGTGAAATGCCTCTAACGGGAGTTTAAGGTCTAATGACCATATGTTTTGGAGTTTACGGCCGATGGGAGTAAACTCCTGGCCGTAAACTCTCCTTAGGGTCACTAAATGAAGCTTAGAATTACTACAACTCTAGTGGTGAATTGTTTCAAGGCTAAATCAAGTTTTTCGGCTTCCTACTAACTCTTTTAAGGAGTTTACGGCCCAGAGACCATATTCCCTTGGAGTTTACGGCTGTAAACTCGCTAGGGAGGGTGTTTATGGTGTTTTCAAGTCTCTAACATTTCAAGGTTAAGATCTATGTCGGGTTCTAGGCATAAGGAAGGACTTAGGGTGTCATTTGACCCCTTTATACGGGTTTACGGCCGAAGAACTTGTCTTGGCTGTAAACTCCTTAATACTTGTGATTCCTTATGTTTTCTAGGCTTTAAACACTTTAGGGTACATGTCTAAAATCAAGCCTAAGCCTTAGGTAGTGTTTGTGGCATCAAAACACCCCTAACTAGAGTTTTCGGCCCATGTACCAATTGGCCATGTGTTTGCGGCCGTGAACACCCCTAGGTGTTGGTATTTTGATTGTTTTGGGTATTAGACACATCAAGGTAATGTGCTAGGCTAGTCTATTGGCTAAATGAAGGCATTTAGGGCATTTTGGGCACTTAACATGGAGTTCACGGCCCAAGAAGCTCCTTGGCCGTGAACTCACTTTCATCATAGATTTTAATTGCTTTTGATGTCCTAAACATGCAATGGTGTGTTCTAGTTTGAGTTCTAAAGCTTTGAGGAACTTTGGGACACCCTAGGACCTTAAAATGGAGTTTACTCCGCAAGTGTTCTTGGGCGGTAAACTCCCAAATCTTGGTGTCTTGTTCCGATTTTGATGTTTTCTAGTCACATACACACTAGCATACAAGTCTGAGGTACTTACAATTCATGGGGAAAGGACTAGGTAGCATTTAAGCCACTTATCGGAGTTTACTCTCCAAGAACGTTCTTGGGCGGTAAACTCCCGAATCTCACAGATTTGATATGTAATTGGTGTTTCTAAACACAATCTAAGCTATATAACATTACTAGATCGAAGTACTCACAGTTTGGGATAAAAACCCGAAGATCTGTGAGAGAGAATTTTGGCTTTTCTCTAATTGGAATTCAACTAATGAACCAATTTGGTTCAGAATTCTATTTATAGTCCTGAGATATTTTGGCAGAAATATTTTTATTCCTGAAACGAATTCTAATGTCCTAGAGTATTGGAATAACAGTGTTGCACAAAACCCTAGTGCATCTGCTCTTCTAATATCTCCTTAAGTGTAAAATCCTAAAAACTGCCAAACTTATACTCGAAATCTGAGTTTTCACTGTAACTGTTCTACTTCTATTGGCTTCAAATGGTTTGTTCAGAATGGAAACTTCGGGTTGTCACATAATCCCCCTGTTGAAGGGAATTTCGTCCCAAAATTAGAATTTAGGCAAGGAAGTATGTACGAATGATCGAGTCGTGAGGAGGAAACTTCCTAATCGATTGGTTCTAGCGCACTTAAGTGAAATCGGGTTCTCGGTTGGCAATCCAACTAACCTTGACTAACTGGCGACGGCGTTGCTTCGTCCGCTTGACCTCTCGGTCGAGAGTCACTACTGTTCTAATACGAAAGCGAGGATCTCGACGAGTGGACTTACAAGAGTCCTAACAGAAAGGTATGGTTTCACGATCGAGAAGCTAAGTGTATAATGTACGTTACTGAGTTCTCGAAGTAGGTCTAGTTTGTGCGAGGCACATGACCGATTCTGATAAGAGTCTCGGAGGTCCTTTCTATCTTGGATTTAGCTTTCCACGCTTTACGAAGCATATTAAGTCGTTCCCGAGTGAGACTTCCTAAAGAACTTGGTCACTCACTTGGAATCTCCAAGGTTTCTTTTTCTTGTTTAACTTCCCAGACAAAGGTCACCCCTTTTTGGGTCAAAGTCGTACGGGTTTCTGTAATTTACGAGGAGTTATGGACGAACTATAACAGTAGGTCTGTAAGACCTAGAATTTGGCGAATGTATGTCGGCGTCTGTGGTGCCGACCAATGCTCAACAGTTTTGACAAATTGAAAAAGTACTCAAAACTTCCCACATTACTAACAGTGTGTCATAGAAATTCGACTCTTCAATTTCAAAACTCGTGCCTAGAGGACTTCGCTAAAAGTTCCTCTATGGGAAATGTTTCCATGGGTTTTCTTCTTACTACGAGGGTAGATAAGTAAGTCATTACATGGAGAAATGACGAACTGATCCAAGTAAGAAAGACGTACCCTATTTGTTTAGCTCATGAAAGCTATGGGCGTGTTGGTCCTATCCGAAGGGTATGACTACGGACTCGAAGTGTCCGCATCGAGTTCGGAAGATAGTCTTCCGGACAACCTTCCCTAACACTCGAACTGGTGATATTCGAATCTCAGATCCATTTCTGAAAGTAATTCTTTCCTTGCGTTTGCTCAACCATTTCATCTATGCGAGGCAGAGAGAACGATTTCTAATGAAAATCTTGATGAAGTCCTCGATATCCGAGACACATACGATGCAATCTGTCGATCTCTGGGAGAATAAGACCGGGGGTTCTCCAGGGTGAGAAGCCTAGTCTTCTTATTCTATCGTTGTGCAGTTCGCTAAGTTTTCTGTACTGTTCTTGTGTCTCTGTTGGTGTTTAAGCAAATGGGAGATCCGTTTACGGGAGTCGTACTGGGTTCTAAGTTTGTTCACATGACAATGCGATTTCTCATAGGCTTAGGCAGTTCTCCGTCCTGAAGTTCATATTAGAATTCATACTTGGTTTCACAATCACAACTTCGGGTATACAAGTCATATGTAATAAGATTGAAAAGGTAGTCAAATAACTGATTCTTCTTTAAGCTCAGATCCCATCGGGGAAAAGAAGTCAAAGTGGAATCATCAATTCTAAACCTGTAGAAGCTTGATTATATATCACTCTTATGTATACCTTCTTCAGTGATAGATCAGTCCCATGGATCCTTGGATTAAACTTGACGTACTGCACGAGTGGTACTTGGGGGTTTCTTTGGAAAAAAACTAAGAGGTACTCCTGGCATGAGTACTTCGGTGTTCTGATATGACGGCTTTGCTGAAAAAGTGATCTAGAAGAAAGAGATGTACGTATGAAGCTATTTTCGTGAAGAAAAAATTGAATCGAGTCGTATGATAATGTCGGAATCATACTGAAACTTAAATACATTTGATTTGAACATAAGACGTTTACAGACAAAACACAACCGTGCAACCATGAACAGAGTTACAGTACTTTAGATTTACCACTAGACTATTGCTGCGAATAAGATATACTACAAAAGACAAGTATACGCAGCACGAGAATCCCGATACAGGCAGGATCTCGCAAGAGGTAAGACTCTAGTTGCACTAGTTCTGGATAGTTTATAAATCTATTACAACAACACGCCTAAGTTACATTAACAAGGGTTCCGGCATAGGCTCTCCTGCAGCTGTGATCCTGAGAATCTTCCCGTCTGCGCCAGAGTTCTTTGCTATAGGGCAATCCTTCTTGAAGTGCCCTATTTCCCCGCATTGGTGGCATGACTGGCTAGTACTAGCTTTGGTGACGGGATTGCGGTGTTTAGCCAATGTTATGTGGACACGAGTGCCTTCCTCGTTACTCCACTTTGAAAATTGCTTCCTAAAGCGTTCGGCGTTATAACTACTCTCGTGTGTAGGGTTAGTCCCGATGAAAAGGACTTGAGTGATGGTTCGTGCCGGTGCTCCACAGCCACAAGCATGGTGTCCTATATTTAGGCAATTGCAACACTGCATCTCATGGCAAGCCCCATGATGATGGAAACTACACTTATCACACTTCGGGAGTTTTCCCTCGTATGGCCTGCTCGGTACTAGGATGGCAGGGGTTTCCACTTTTTGCTGTTGCATAGCCAGCCTTTGGGATTTCTTGCGTTCTTTCTAGGCTTGATGCTTTCGTTTCTTGTTCTCTGTCTTTCGGCTTTGCGAGCCAGTGACTGTTACTGTTTGTTGGTTTCCCAGTTTGGAACTACCATCTAAACTCTCGATCCCTTTGTCAGTCTTGCTTGTGTTGCCTGAGTTGATGTCTGTAAGGAAAGTTGTCACAGCAGCTGCTACTGCAGCTTGTAAAGTAGCGGTGTCGATATGGAGGATAGGGATTTCGTTGCTCGACTGATTGTTTCCGGATGACGGCATGATTCTGTAATACAAAAGATAATGATTTTGTGAGTGGTTCTAGTTGACCCTAGGTGTACTTAGATTGTTCATGTAAAGAGTACGACTATGTTCTCGAAAGTTTGACCTACATCCCTATGATGCAGTCCTAGTACAGAATGGAAGTATCTTCGCGAAGGTTTGACCTACATCTCTGTGATGCAGTCCTAGTACAGAATGGAAGTATGTTCGCGAAGGTTTGACCTACATCTCTATGATGCAGTCCTAGTAATGAGTAGAAGTAAGTTCGTAGAATGGTCTCAAAACGTTTGTTCTACAAGCCGAGGTATCATGGGTTGGTGAATAGCAAGATCCAACCACTGAAAGAGACTTGGAAATGTCTCCGGAGATAAATCACTATAGTCCAATGACTTGACTAAAGCATGTTTTAGATAGACCCCAATGAAAGTATGATGAAAGTACTTGAATGAAGATTGACACAGAAGTTAGCCGACTGTCAAAATCTTTGATATTCATGACGTAAAAGTTCGGGAAAATGACCTTGTAAAGGTCTTACATCATATCCAGAGAAGATAATTCTTGACAGCATAAGGACCTAACCATAGTACCTACGGTACAAGAATATTTCATAGCAAATGCCACATCGGGCAAACACAGGAAACAATTACTTTCTAACCAGGAAGGTAAGGTAAGGAATCTACTACTGACGACGGTCATCCCTCAGGTGAACTCTCGGTTCAGCCAGTTGACGTTCTACATCAAGTAGGTGTCTTTCGTACACTCTCTGGCGTACTCAGAGATCTATGACTTCGGCTCGTGATTCAGCTAGTGCTTGCAGCAGGGTTTCATGGTTTCTCTCTGATCTCTTGCGAGTATCTTCTAGACTAATGGTGCGGAGGGTATGCATTCTCGCATCAGCGACAACTTCGGTAACCTGATGTAGGGCTGTCCTGCCTTGAATCTCATTTCGGGCCACTCTGCGGACCAACATTGGCAAGACTCTATCTGCTGAGCCCCCATTGCTCAAGTTGTAAATGCTTCGGTCGCTATTAAATGGCATGCGTTGATCTTGTCCTTGGCTCCATGTTTCCAAGCATTCCACTCACTTAGGGTCGGGCCATGAAAATTCGGACGAGGGTTAGGAATTAGAAAGGGAGCTGCTCGGGGTAGGTTCTCAACCTCTGGTTCGGAGTTAGCATCATACGAAAGGTCTTCATCATGGTGATCATTCAAGGGGATAGGATGATCATTCTCTGGTTCTTCTCCAAACCAACCAGCTATGACTTCATTCGGAAGATACTGGTTGCCATGGGGATGGAGTCCAGCTATGTTTTCTATGCGAGAATTTAGGGTAAGCGAATAATTTTTAGACGAACTATCTAGATAATTATTTAGAAAACCTTCATTTGTTACATCGCTATTTGTGAAGTGCATACCAGCTATGTGTAATCTAAACAGGATAGACCTTCGAATAAGTGACCATAACTCCGTATTCACACAGAATAGGGGTGAAGTAAAATTTCCACGGATTCTAAGTCTATAACATCCTAATTACATATAGCCTTAGTGTATCCACTTAGCAACTATCAACTTAGTAATGAAGATCCCATTTTAGTTCTCAAGTATAAAGTACTTATAGTAACACCAAATACTCCTATAGTATTTTAAATTTTAATGTTATGTTCTATTGTTCTCATTGTGGTAGGGTTGGTAAGATTTTAGCATTGTTGCAACCACACAATTAAACTTAGGCACATGCTAGTCAACCCTCGGATAATATAGGTGATCAGGCTATATCATCCAAGCGTTGACCATATGTCTCTAAGCCCACTTGCGTTGCCAAACAATCGTAATTCTTTTGTACTGTCCTAGTGACACTGATTTTAGTATGAATGTAGGCACGTATACTTTATTAAATATTTTATTATTTAAAGTATAAACTCTTGGTCAGAGTATTTTTAATCCCTTATGTATTTATAGTTAGTATATCTTTTATGGGTTGATAATTCACTATAAACAATGCTCTGATACCAATCCGTCACACCCCAAAACCAAGAACGGCGGAAACGTTCTGGGGCGGAGGACGTCATGTACAGTATCACAACAATGAAAAGTAGTAAACAAGCAACAACATCATCCGTTGCATTAATAATATAATTATTATACAAGTGTTCTGTCAAATTTTGATAAATACTAAAGCATAAATCAAAATGAAAGATGAGTCTTGAACAAGCTCCATCTTCCTTTCTCCTTGCATCGGTACCTGTCTATGATGACCTGAGGATACAAGTAATTTTGAAAGCGAGTATCAGCTTTGAAGCTAGTGAGATCATAAGTATTTTAGTGGCTTAATTTGTATGTAAGAATTTGTAATTTTATGAACTGTAAGTATGGAAAATGTAAATGAACTGTAAGTTTAAAAATGTTTGTAAAACAACTGTAAACGTTTGAAAAACTCTAGAAATCCCTATGATTCCTACTATTATATAAGGGTGTCTTCTACCAAGACCTAACTGTTCTCAATGTAGTCTTCTACCAAGACTTGACTGTTCTAAATGTTCGTGTCACGTAAAAGTGTATAATTTTCCCAAGTGTAACTATTATTACCAAAATATAGTTTTTACATTTCTAGTTTAAGTGAAAAGATCACTAAATATGTGTATAGGGAAAATTAATGTTGTACTAAAACATAGCGCTATAAGAACTACTGCTGTACTAATTACCTTAAACCGGATTTATATTAAGGCATCATGTGATTAATTGCACCATACTATCGACTGGTAACAACCACAAGGTATAGTCGTAAAAAGGTATCACGTTTGGCACCCGCAGACCTGCAGGTCCCGCTATATCTAGCAGCAAGGTGTAGGATAGTCAATCTAGTATAGATCTATATGCAAACTCATGCTCTCCCTTCAAGAGACTCTGGCTACAACTCGGGCCATGACATTTAAGGCATGCTCCGATACAGTGGATGACAATTTTATTAACGTATTAATGTAAGTGTAATGTACGGAATGTTCTACGTGTGCTAGCTGTAATAAGTGTTCTCTCTCTATCTAGCAAGTATAGTAATGTACTGTAATGTTCTAGAAAGTATTGACTCATGAATGAACTAACTCATTGTATGATAGTGTGTTCTAGTAATAGTTGTACTATCTTCCTAAACTACCCATATGGTAGTTTACTAGTAATCTAACTGGTACGTATGGACATGGATGTACACCCTTGCTACCCAAGGGCATGGGATGAACTGGAAGGACCTTTTATGACTATATATATACACATGATATATAACTAATATTTAAACGACCTTCGGACGAGTACCCGATATCCCACCAGACCACATCTCAAGCGCGAAAAGGAAATAGGGTGGATAGCCTTCCTAAGTCTTTTAAATCTTTCTTATATAACTATACATATAGAGGCATGCAATTTATAATATAAAAGCATAAATAAGTTTTGTAAAACATTTGAACATAATTATTATTTTCAGAAAAGATCGACTTGATGTCAACCTATAAAACAGTTTGAAGGCATAGGTTTGATAAAACATTTTAAGTATAAGGAAACATTTGTTTGAAACACAGTTGTAAATAAGTTTGAAATGTGATATACAGAGTAAAATGTACAATGTAATAAGGAGTTTAAAACATATAAACTGTTTATAAAAATCATTTGAAGGAAACTGTTTGGTAAAACGGCTAATGTGTAGTAAATCATTTGAATGCTGCATATTAATCACATGTGATTGATATAATAACTAGCATAATTCTACTTATTAATCACATGTGATTGAAATAATAACTAGCATAATCCTACTTGTATCCTCCTCCCCCCCCCCATAAAACATTTAAAAATAGTTTAAAACATTATTTAAGGGGTATGAACTCACTTGCAGTAAGTGACTGGAATTGAACGGGCTGGTATCGTAAGGAAGGATCGGACAAGTGCTTGGTGTCAAGTGAAGACTTTAGAGACACACAATGATCCTAATTACATATGAAGACATATGTATATAAATAATTAGTGATTAAAACACTAATTATACAAGTATAAACATTTAAACGCGAGGAAAACACTTTTGGTCAAGTGCTAGGAGGCTAATGGGTTGCAACCAAGGAGTGAAATGCCTCTAACGGGAGTTTAAGGTCTAATGACCATATGTTTTGGAGTTTACGGCCCAGGGGAGTAAACTCCTGGCCGTAAACTCTCCTTAGGGTCACTAAATGAAGCTTAGAATTACTACAACTCTAGTGGTGAATTGTTTCAAGGCTAAATCAAGTGTTTGGGCTTCCTAATAACTCTTTTAAGGAGTTTACGGCCCAGAGATCATATTCCCTTGGAGTTTACGGCCGTAAACTCCCTTGGGAGGGTGTTTATGGTGTTTTCAAGTCTCTAACATTTCAAGGTTAAGATCTATGTTGGGTTCTAGGCATAAGGAAGGGGTTAGGGTGTCATTTGACCCCTTTATAGGGGTTTACGGCCCAAGACCTTGTCTTGGCCATCAACTCTGTAATACTTGTGATTCCTTATGTTTTCTAGGCTTTAAACACTTTAGGGTACATGTCTAAAATGAAGCCTAAGCCTTAGGTAGTGTTTGTGGCATCAAAACATCCCTAACTAGAGTTTTCGGCCCATGTACCAATTGGGCATGTGTTTGCGGCCGTGAACACCCCTAGGTGTTGGTATTTTGATTGTTTTGGGTATTAGACATATCAAGGTAATGTGCTAGGCTAGTCTCTTGGCTAAATGAAGGCATTTTGGGCATTTTGGGAACTTAACATGGAGTTCACGGCCCAAGAAGCTCCTTGGCCGTGAACTCACTTTCATCATAGATTTTAATTGCTTTTGGTGTCCTTAACATGCAATGGTGGGTTCTAGTTCGAGTTCTATAGCTTTGAGGGACTTTGGGACACCCTAGGACCTTAAAATGAAGTTTACTCCCCAAGTGTTCTTGGGCGGTAAACTCCCAAATCTTGGTGTCTTGTTCCGATTTTGATGTTTTCTAGTCACATACACACTAGCATACAAGTCTGAGGTAGTTACAATTCACAGGGAAACGACTAGGTAGCATTTAAGCCACTTATCGGAGTTTACTCTCTAAGAATGTTCTTGGGCGGTAAACTCCCGAATCTCACAGATTTGATATGTAATTGGTGTTTCTAAACACAATCTAAGCTATATAACATAACTAGATCGAAGTACTCACAATTTGGGATAAAAACCCGAAGATCCGTGAGAGAGAATTTTGGCTTTTCTCTAATTGGAATTAAACTAATGAACCAATTTGGTTCAGAATTCTATTTATAGTCCTGAGATATTTTGGCAGAAATATTTTTATTCCTGAAACGAATTCTAATGTCCTAGAGTATTGGAATAACAGTGTTGCACAAAACCCTAGTGCATCCACTCTCCTAATATCTCCTTAAGTATAAAATCCTAAAAACTGCCAAACTTATACTCGAAATCTGAGTTTTCACGATAACTGTTCTACTTCTATTGGCTTCAAATGGTTTGTTCATAATGGAAATTTCGGGTTGTCACAATTCGGTCATCACTCATCCACTTCTTGCATAGGAAGGCCTAGCTTCTGCTGCAAACAATGCATCAGACTTCAAATCCATAATTTTTTCAAACACCTTTTGGAAGCTCTAATTCATCTACTTGGAGAGTTTATCATACGTATTAGTATTCGGAGTTTGAGCTTGAGCTGTAAGACTATCAAGGTTCTCTTCCCTAATCAAAAGAACTTCATCAAATTTGTAATTCGAAATGTCCACAAAATATTGAACCGATCAATTTACTTTGATGAGGACTTGTTGGATTATGATATTCGTCGAGTCATTTGAATTTGCTTCTCATGGCGGATGTGGGTTTGATGGATGTGATCGTTAGTTCAAATTCTTCCAAGGAATTCTGGAATTATAAGGAAATAAACCGATCGATTTGATTTTTGCATTGTTGGACAGAAGGAGTAGATGCTTTGACTTCAATACGATACTTGATAATGGAATCCATTTCTCCAACTTGAGGATTGATGGTGTCAACCATGGCATCAAATTTCTCAAACTTTCTTACATGTCCAAAAGCGCAAAGGGATTAACAATAAGTTTGTTCGATAACCAAATATTATACTCAGATCCTTCTCGTGATTTGCTCATCTCGTCATCACTATCACCATTTCTATGAACCGGATGACCTTCATTTTCACCATGAGTAGAGCTGCCTTGGGAGGTTCTTCATTTTCACCATGACCCAGATCCATGTCTTCCAATGAAGATTTAAAATCAAGATCTGTTTGTGTGACAAACCAAAATTTATTCCTTCATTATAACCCGTTTCCGTTAATGGAATATTCTATTTTATAATAGTTCCGTTAATTTAGGGTCGACAAATAAATAAATGTTTTATTTTATTTTCATTTTATGTTAATATCGTCGTAATAAAATAAATAAAAACACGTAAATTATCTTTCCATTTCATTGGAAAAAGTTTATTTTTAATTACGACCATTTAACCGGGTAAAAATTTTAAACCTCGTTAAATATAAGTATCGGATAGTCGTATACCGGGAACAACACCCAAGCCCTATAAAAGGGAGGGTGGACACTCCTTAGAACCCTTTTACCACACTAGACCCACTTTCTCTCTCTACTCTCTCTCTTCAAGTCCGATTTCACCTCAAAACCGCAAGTTTCCGCCTCCAAAACATAAGTTCCCCTACCCTAACTTGTTCTAGACATCATTGATTTGTGTTTTAACTCAAAAATTGTGCAAGAAGGCCGAAATTAAGGAGTTTACGGCCTAAGAACCTCCTTAGGCCGTAAACCCCTAAAATGATGTCAAAAGTGCCCAAATTCTCCCCTTTAAGCTTAGAAGCTACTTTTGGACTTAACCTAGAAGTGTTTGAACCTTGAATCAACAAGTTTCAGGGCTTGAAATAGGGTTTACGGTCCAATCATATGCTTAGACTATAAACACCCTCTAAGCTTGCAAATCAAGCCCAAAACACTTCCAAACCTCATTTAGGCTTAAGATATGGCTTAGGGACTTACCATTTCGGACATGGAACACCCAAACATCATCATTTGAAGGGAAAAGAAGAGTTTACGGCCCAAGCATATGCTTAGACCGTAAACTCCCCTAAAACATGCCAAATGAAACTTTAACCTCCTAAAAAGTGTTATATCTTCACTAGAACTTGCTAGGAATGAGCCAAGGACCTTGAATTCAAAGAATGGAAGGTGTCCAAGAGTTTACTACCGTAAACCATGGGGTTTACGGCCGTAAACCCCCAAGGAGTGGTCCTTGGACCATAAACTCCAAGGGAGTACCCTCGTTTAACCTTAAACACCCCTATAGCTTGGTATATTTCCTTAGAATCCCTTCTAGAACCATAAGAGGCTTGAAAACACTCACTTACATTCCTCCCATGAGTTTACGGCCGTAAACTCATGGGGGATGTGGTCTCCCAGCCGTAAACTCATCAAGGATGGGTTTGTGAGGAGTAAACTCCATAGTGAGGTCTAAAACTCCTTCCTAGCAACCCATTAGCCTTCTAGCACTCAACCATAGAACTTTTATTCACATTAGGATGTTGAAATGTGTTTAATTAGAGTTTAAATCACTAATTACTTGTAAACATATGTCTTCATATGTTACTAGGGTCTTAAAGGGTGTACAAATCCTCACTTGACACCAAACGCTCATCCGATACTTCCAACCGATCTACTCATTGCAGGTGAGTTCATACCCCTTAATGAATCTTTTTAAATGTTTTTACATGTTTTAGTGGGGATACAAGTATCACGCTACAAGTTTTATTATCAAATCATATGTGATTCACAATTTATCATCAAAAAGGGATTTTTCTACACTTTTAGCTACTTACCAATGAAACTATTTTAATTAATTATCAAATGCATTTTTAAGATATAATTGTTGATAAACTATTTTCAAAAACTGCGTTTAAACTGGTTTTCTTTTAAAATATATCTACACTAATATATTTATATAAGTAAGACTTGAAGGACTTAGGACCGATAGCACGCCTTATTTCCTGTTCTTGTTTGATGTGGTCTTAGGGTATCTGTTGTCCGTCTGACTGTTGTTGATTTCTTAGTTATATATCATATATATTTGTGTTAGATATGAAAGTCTTCGTCTTATACAATACCTTTTTTATTCAGAGGCATGAAATCATACACTCTAGTTAACTATAATAGGTATAGTTAAGACTACTGCTCGTTACCTCTACTACTACTATACTCACTATAACTGCTATTATTACAAGTTAATACACGTATAAGAGAACACTCTATAAACTATACAAAAAGATTACTATACTATAATACAAGAGAATACACTAATCTAGAGTATAAAAGATTATCCCTCTATAAGACACTCTACCGCACTTACACCATGTGACCAGGGCTTTCCGGAAGGAAGGCAACACTACATGTATAGATCTATACGGGGCGGGCACTATTACATCCCGACTGTAACTACAGTCCGAGCCGACTAGGCCCAGGGGTGGCACTACATCACTACACTACGCATGACTGGGAAGGTCATCGTGGTTCACTACATCAATGTACTTTTCTGGAAAATATAGGATTTTCTAGGGATTTCTACTACTCATAAACATAAATTTCAGTTTTTATACTATAAGTTTGTAAACGCCTTTACACGAAAACGACACTAAATTCTTATGAACTCACCAGCTTTATGCTGATACTCGTTTTCAAAATAACTTGTATCCTCAGGTCAAAGATAGACAAGTATAGGTGCAGCTTTTGGAGAAGATGGAGCACATACAAGACCCATCTTTTATTTTGTTATACTTTTGGTGTCTATTAAACTTTACAGAACACGTTTTTAATTAAATTTACTATATAAATGCAATGGTTGTTGTCGCTTGTTTTTACTATTATGCAATTTTTATGATATTGTACATGACGTCCTCCACCCCAGAACGTATTCCGCCGTTATCGGTTTTCGGGTGTGACAGTTTGGAGTTTGGAGAAAGATGGTTGAAGAAACTATAACTTGTATTGAGGAGGGAGAATACTTACGAGATCAACTTTAGCTTCGACAAAGAGAATTTGAACACCATAACCATTATTGTCATTATGAGGTGGATCATGTGATCCATGTTTAGACTCGGGAACATCTCCTTTGACAGCTTCATTGGTTCAAGGAGTCTCATCCAAAATAGGCTTCTACATCATTGATCTAAGGAGGATTGGTTACATATCGACTCAGGTCTTTCTTTACATCATTGTTCAATGGATCATCTATATTACTAGGAACATCATCGATGGTTTGTTATTTAGAAGCGGGAAGAAAAGTTCCAACTTCGAAACCAGTTAGTCACTCCATTGTAATCTTACTTTAGAGTGCTCCGTGGTGCATCCTAGAAGAACATACTTAATCTATTCTTTGTTGATATATGGATGAAGAATTTGATCCATGTCAAGAACATCATTACATTCCTCATTAGTATCACCCAAACCTCCTTTACCCATGGTGGGTACCCGTTTGGTTGAGGCTTCCGTGGTTGGAGGGACTACTTCTTGTTTGGAAAGCTTAGGAACTATAGCAAGGGCCACAATTTTTGCCTTTGATGAAGAGAAAGGTTTAACAATGAATCGTGTGTGTGTTCTAGGGGGCAACAAACTTTGTTTAATACCAACACCATTCTTTTTAGAGGATGGAAGCAGATTATGAGCAAACTCCCCATGAGTGTGTGTGCTTGTGATATTGAAGCCCTGATGGGTTCATCGGAAGAACAGGCTAGTGGGGTTGGATAACAGCTAGATTGAGGTCAGAAAGCAATTTGTAAATCATGTTTAAAGAATTCATCTTCTTTGGTTCTCTTTTTGGCTTGAACTTTGGCAAGGGAGGAGGTAGGTCACTTTTTGGACTTAATCTTGATGCGACCTCCTTTCTAGGAAGATTTCTCAACTTCCAAGGGATGCACATCCATGGTATGGGTAGGAATAATTGTTTTAACTAATTTTGAAACCTCAAGATGTGCTTTAAAAGCTGAATCGGGAGTGAGAGAGTTTACCATATGCTTAGGTAAACTATGGACGAGACCAAATCTAGTCTAGCTTGGTAAATGATAAGACTTATTGATTTTAAAAGTACAGTATCCCTCAGATGTGTCTGATATCAATGATATAAGTGTTGGATTAATGTCTAAGTCCATAACTATATTTGGTATGTACTTGACCCGACCCGGCATGGTCCATTTGGGTTGCACTTCACCGACACAATTTATATGGATAATCTTTTGAGAATAGTATGTTTATGATTAATATTAATATATTATAAGTTCTAATATATTAATATGGAATCATATTATTTAATTAGTATTGATCAAGAATTAATTTATAATTAATTAAGTGATCAAAAGGAACTAATTAAATACGGACTCTTATATATATATAGAATGGACCAAGTTCATTTAGGTTGGGCTAAGCTTTCATGGATAGTCCATGGAGTGTTTAACCCATGGATCCTAGGAAATGAAAGGTCATGGGTATTAGGGTTTAACCCTAATCCTCCATACTATATAAAGATGTCTTCGGTTGGTGAAATTGGCACTAGTGTGGATACACTAAGAGGGCTAGCCGATTTTACTAAGAGAGAACCAAGTATTCATATTCTCTAAAGTCTTCCAAGGTGTCTTGGTGATTTGTGATTCCACTTGAGGCTTCCACACTATTGGGGCTAAGCTCTTAAAGCTTGAAGACATCAAGCTACATCAAGAGGTATGTCCTCTAACTAGTACTTTGTAGATTAAGAACATCATAATATGCTAGTTAGGATTAAAGCCTTGGAAAGTTCTTGTTTGCATGTATAATAGAGAAAACATAGATCCAAGGTTTATAGGGTTGCATGTACACCATAGGAGTGTTAGAATGCGCAAAACCCAACAGTGGTATCAGAGCCACGGGTTGTTTTCTGTTATATTGATGCAAATATTTTATTTTCAAAGTTGAAAAAAAAAAAAAAGAAAAAAAAAACATGAAGTTCGTCAAATTTTAAGATAATTACTTGTTCTTGTGAAAAACTAATTATTTGTAAAATTTGAATAATTTGCTTTATGAGTTGAATTAGGTCAAATTTAATAAAAGATAAAATGATATGATTATTTTATTAGTTTTAAAAGTTTGATCTAAAGAGTTTTATTTTTTGAAACCTCCATAAGTTATGGATATGAAAAGGTTTTTAAAAAAATTGATTCAAAGTTTTTATGGAGTTACAAAATTTGGTGTTAATGTTTTAAAGGATTCCATAACTTAAGAATAAGTTATGGATCACCAAAAGTTTTTTGTGTTACCTTGTTTTATGAGTGAATTTAGATTAATGAATAAAATTATGTGATAGTTGGTTTTAATCCAAATTAATCTAAGAATTGATTCTAAAATGTGTTTTTGTAACTTGTCCTCAAGTTATATGAAAGTCACGTTTAAGAATCATAAAACTCATAAAAATTGGCAAAGGTTACAAAAATGAAGAGTCTAGTTCTAATTAAATGGTTTTATGACTCCATAACTTGTCCTCAAGTTATGGAGGACCAAGAGTCACTTCATTTAATAAAATAAAAAAAATAAAAAAAAGGTGTAACCTTAATTAATTCCATAAGTTATAAAATAAAGAAAAGTTAATTCTTTTATTAGTTTAAAGTCTTCCATAACTTGTCCTCATGTTATGGAACTTGAAGAGTTTTGGATTAAAACTACTTTAAACACATAAGTTATGGAATTAATTAGTTTTGAATAGTTTCAAAACTTGCCCTCAAGTTTTGGAATTTGTAAAGTTTTCTCTTATGAATACTTTAATTCCAAGTTAGCCCTTAGAATTTTAAGAGTTAAAATTCAACCCTTATACTTTATAATATTATAAGTCAGTCTTACCGCTAGTACGCCTCATTCACGAAGCCGGTCTATAAGGTGGGTATAAGGTTGTTGCCTATAAAATGGCAACTTAATGGGTGTCCACTCTCACCCACCGCTTGCTTGACTGGTGGAGGGTCGTTAGCCGAACGGGTTTGACAGGACTATAATTCTCCCTTCATTAAAAGTATTAATGATAAATACTAAGTAACTAAACACTTATAAATACCCAATCTTAGTTACTTAGGAAAATGTGAATAAGGTGCTAATCCATGAAATTACACTTTGCACTTTGTTTAAGTCGGTTAGTGGAGCGTGTGTGGTTAACCGGCACACTAACTCGTATTTAACAAGGTAGGTAAAGGGCGACTTAATATTTATCATAGTATCGATGGAGCGTGTGTGGTTAACCGGCACATCGATTGAGGGGTAATTTATTAAGGGTACCAAGTGATTTACATGGTTACTTCACACCTTGTTTTGTGATCCTCGGCATCCCAGTCACAAAACCTGAAGGGCACACTCGAGATTGAAACATGCCTTTGAACAGTTCAATGAATCTCAATAGATCTAGGAGTTTCAAAACCAATTAAAACCTAATAATACATTTCGTTTATCTTGGTGGAAATTGGTGAATCGTCATTCACCTACCTTCAAATATTTTATAGCTTGGATTACGGCATCCCTCTTCTAAGTTATAAAATAGTTTGTTGGGTCCTAGCCTTAATATTTCATATTGGGTGTTATATTAAGGACTTAAGATCAACTATCTTGAATATCTCCCAAAAGATGTCTGGTTTAGACATTTATGATCTTCCTAAATCTCTTGAAACAAGCTTTCCTAAATGAAGATGATGTCTCATGGAAATCATACTTCTTTCGCCTCCTCCAATTATTCTCCCCAACCTACAAGTTCTTGAAAAATTTAAGGTTACTCAAGCCCTATTGGCAAGGCAAGGTCTAGGTGTGATCACATCTTGGAGATGTAGTCACATATTGACAAGCCGGGAGAGTTGGGTGTCAAAGTCCTGAGAAAGTTGGTGGTTTAATCACTTTCTAAGTCACATAGTGAGTTCCTTTGGGACACCTATGAAACAGACTATGACAAGACCCTTAATGATCTTATCTATTTGCTAAGATCAACTTCCTAAAACTTTATGGGCATTGACAATGATGACACAGGAAATCCAGGAAAGCATTCTCTTCCCAATGGAAAGGGATTGGCCATAGTCAACTCGGTTGACCAAATGGTAAAGAGAAAAGCTAAGTCTATGATAGTCCCGTGTACCATTATCAAAGGCTCCATATGTTTATATTGCCAAAGGAAGGGGCATTGGTTGCGAAGCTGCCAAATTTACCTAAGGATGTTAAAGTCAATAAGTTTGACTCTACTTCAGGTAAATTCCACTAGCTAACTCTGCTAAGTTTCTATTCTGAGATTCCTGATACATGATGTGACTGGGTCACATGGTGATGTTTTAAGAATCAAAGAAAAGTGAAGAAACTTAAAGAAAGAATATGTTGAATCTGATGGCGTAGATGGATTTCTATCGCATAGTTTGAAGATCGGATTCTTGAGCTACTTCTTAGGAGTTATGAGATATTGCTTAGGAATAGATAACAACAAGTTTTCATATGGATTGTAAGGATAAGTTTTTCCGCAAAGTTTTAAAATAAAAGAAAATTTTTTTGATTTTATTTATTTTAAAATATCCTTACAATGGCATTTAAGCAAAAATTGTTAAGAGCAAGAGTGGAAATATGAAATTGATTCTTTCATTTGTGGTAATGTCTAGATTTACCAAATAAGGAAAGATTCTCATCACCCAAGTTTCAATTGGACCGGAACTTGGAATCATGCAAGTTGTATAGCATGATGAATGAGAACTTTCAAGTATTGGAAAATTAAGACTACGTACTCGGTCACATGGATGTGTGAGTCAAGTAAAGGACTAAGGGATCGAGTACACATTCTTGTGCACTGATTAAGTCCACCACAAAAGATTGATAAGACTATTTGTCATAGTTTACTAAAGCTCAGTAAATATGATTATACTTACAAGCTTAAGTGTAACTCTGAGACATTGGAAAAGGTTCCAATGTATGGCAGGGCGAATAAGAAGAATCAACTTAGGCAGAAGGATAAAAGTTTCTCAAATCTGAAAAGATGGGAGAGTACTTTCGTATCAGTTTTGTGATAATCTTGATGATTTAGAGACCTTATCACAATTCATCCTCTAAGAGCCTTCTTATAGCTAAGAAGAGGAACTTGAATTGTTGAAGTGGTTAAATCAAGAAGATGATTCATACTTCGTTCCAAAAACAATTCTTTGAGTAATACTCTAAGATTGTAACTTGAGTGACATGTCTTAAAGAAGGTTTAAAACTCTTGTACATTTGAAATTGGTAAGTTGTGATGTTTTGGATAAAACAAAGACCAACTAAGGCCAATTGTGTGAAGTGCTTGTCTTGATTAGAATCCGCACTATCTTTTGGATGTTCGACAAGGGAGTCTTATATGTCAAGAGGACAGCGGGAGTCTTAAAGGTCTTGAAAGTCTCAAGAACTAATCAAGAATAAACCTGAAGTTCTTCACTAGCACACGACTTGAGGTTTATAACCTATCGTGTTGACATATTCTGTGCCAATTCCAGTTAAAGTTGGCTTTGCATATGAGTTCTTAGAGTTCTCAATTTGTTGCACAACTTCTTGGAAGCAATGACAGGCCCTTGAGCTGCCAGGTGGCAAGAAATTAAGATTGAGTTCAGTCCATATGAGTTTGTATTTGTCATTATCCTTGTCTTGTGTCTATGGTTTTGACAATTCACATGGATAAGAACACATACACCATTAAATCTAAGTGTCATAAGGTTTCTCTCCGATTCATGAAAATGATGGTGAGGAAACACTTTCACTAAGTAGATTTTAGCTAGATAGCAATTGTGATATTTGCATTCTCAAAGTCATTAGTGGAGCGTGTGTGGTTTACCGGCACACTAACCTGGACTTGTGAGAAGTGGCAAAAAGGTCTAACCATTATGATTACGGCATACCTCTTCATAATTGTTTAGCCACACAAGTGTGCTATCTAAGGGAAGGTGTATGATTTTGATAAAGTTTTATCAAAATAATCTAGTGTCAGAAATCTGAACTTTGGTAAGAATGTCAGCTGATTTCTGAGTACATGTCAAAGCTAGTGGGAGCATAAGTGTTATGCTAATAATCATCATGTTAGTGGGAGCATGATAATTATGATAAGTATTGCAAGTTAGCAATGTTAATTATAGAAAACAAAAGTTTCAATTGGGAAAGAGTTGTTTTGCTATAATTAAGGGAGAGGAAATTATACTTAATCTCAAATCTATAAGCTTAGATCGTGAGGTTTTAATCATTTAGTCAAATATATATATATATATATATATATATATATATATATATATATATATATATATATATATATATATATATATATATATATATATGAATTTCATGTTGGAATGGCTCAACATATGGAAATTCTGTATATGGGTCCATTATTTGCGTTCTAAAAATCGATTATGATTACGGCATCCCTTTTCATAATCTGAATTATGAGAACCTGGCAAATAGAAATGGAAATGTTATAGCAAAAGACTGGTTTAGTCTTTATGTGAGACATCATGAATCGTGTCCCATATGCTTCGGATATAGGATCGATTACATGTGCTATATTCATCCATTCTAAAATTTTCCAGATGCCTGGGGCATTAAGAAGGGAAAAGGTTTAGAACTGGATATGACTAAAAGGATTAAACAATTGTCGAGGACAATCTAAGGTTTACCAAAGATTGGTTGCTCAAGGACAGTTGGAAGTATAGTGATAATTCTGGAAGGACCATATTGACATAGTCTGTAAGGAGGCAACTCTTGTTCAGAAGTGATAGTCAAAATGGAATCTGGAAATGTTTCAAAGTTAGAATTTTCAATATGTGTAAGATTAAGGAAACTTAATGCAAGAAGGATGTTTCCAAGGAGTTGATCTCCTTTGGAATACTCTGTAATGATTGTTGCCAAGTCTTTGTGAATTTGTGCATAATCATTACAAGAGGATCAATGCATATAAGTTTAGAATCTAACAGATTTTAGTAAATGGCATGAATTTGGAATTCTTGCATTTGCAGTAAGGATTTGGGACTGTGAAAAAAGAATCATTGAAGTTATGTTCAATTGATCTAGTTCACAAAGTAAAGATCATAGACAAACATAGTATGCATACTTGGTGTATGGCATGACTAGTGTTTAAGAAAACATAGTGTACCTGCTTGGAGCATGGGACAACTATTGTTTTAAATTCAAGAATAAATTTGATAGCTGAAACAGTATGCAATGAATAATGTGTAATCATATGGTGATAAATAAAAGGTGCTTTATTTATGTTCAAAGGGTTGATACCATATTGGATTCAATTATTATTGTGTTTCATTTTGCATGTTTTGACTTTCCGAATAAACTAGGTTATTCTTCCAGAATGACTAAGTTATTCAAACCATCCACAGTCGGTCATATGTTGGAAGTAGATATGAATTAAGACTGTCATGGGTTGGCTTGTAGAGGTCTAAGGTGTTGGACAAAGGGCTACAACACTCATGAGTGCTCATAAGTTCTGAGGATTGGATTCAACCCGCGCTCATTGGAATCACTTCATGGATTTTATCATGAGTGATCATGAGACGATAATATCTTATATTCTTCAAACCTAGAGATATGAGTTGTTACTATGAGTTGGTTGTACATTGATTGCACGAAAACGCATTTGGTAACTCGGTGCTATAAAACGTGCCTTTGTGTATGATTCAATAAGTAGTAGAACAAGCCATATGAGTCGAAGTTTATCCATTCCTTTTACCTTCGGGATAAAAGCGATATATGTGGGCCCCTCGATGATTTGTTGATGACAAATAGAAGTGCTCGGCCAGGCCAGGACTGATTTGATTTGTTCAATTAGTCAGTCGTCATAAATCGGAAATCGGGAAACAACAAATGGACAGAGAGAATGATTATAATCCATGTCTCAGTCCATATGATATCTAGAATGGAGGAATATATGATCCCTTATCTAATGGACAAGTTCGTTGACAAGATCAGAGTTCGACAGCAGCTTTAAGAGCTACGATTGCCAGTTAGGTTTGAAGTCATATGCAATAATAGTTTTAGACTTATCCAAGTGGGAGACTGTTGGATTAATGTCTAAGTCCATAACTATATTTGGTATGTACTTGACCCGACCCGGCATGGTCCATTTGGGTTGCACTTCACCGACACAATTTATACGGATAATCTTTTGAGAATAGTATGTTTATGATTAATATTAATATATTATAAGTTCTAATATATTAATATGGAATCATATTATTTAATTAGCATTGATCAAGAATTAATTTATAATTAATTAAGTGATCAAAAGGAACTAATTAAATATGGACTCTTATATATATATGGAATGGGCCAAGTTCATTTAGGTTAGGATAAGCTTTCATGGATAGTCCATGGAGTGTTTAACCCATGGATCCTAGGAAATGAAAGGTCATGGGTATTAGGGTTTAACCCTAATCCTCCATACTATATAAAGATGTCTTTGGTTGGTGAAATTGGCACTAGTGTGGATACACTAAGAGGGCTAGCCGATTTTACTAAGAGAGAACCAAGTATTCATATTCTCTAAAGTCTTCCAAGGTGTCTTGGTGATTTGTGATTCCAATTGAGGCTTCCACACTATTGGGGCTAAGCTCTTAAAGCTTGAAGACATCAAGCTACATCAAGAGGTATGTCCTCTAACTAGTACTTTGTAGATTAAGAACATCATAATATGCTAGTTAGGATTAAAGCCTTGGAAAGTTCTTATTTGCATGTATAATAGAGAAAACATAGATCCAAGGTTTATAGGGTTGCATGTACACCATAGGAGTGTTAGAATGCGCAAAACCCAACAATAAGTTCACCTCTTTCGTAGTGGATCTACTGAAGGGTGAGAGACCAGAATCTCAAACTAGATATCTAATTTGGCTTCTGACGAACAAGGAACTTCTGAAAATCCTGCCATAACACATATGGATGATCTGCATCATTTGTTTCGGCGGTGAAGATGTTGTAGATGACATACAATCGGTCCTCACTTATGGACTCATATCCTCCATCTTTTCCAGGCAACCCTTTTATAACGAAGTGCATCAAGATCATCCATTGCACATGTACAACATATTTCTTAAATTCCTTTGATTCATAAATGCCTTTGAACCCAATGTGATTTAAAATGCTTGAAACTACTCAGTAGATGGCTCAACGACATGAAAAATCCTCTGGATTTAGGGAAATCCCAATTACTCTGAGGAAGGAATCTGTCGTAAAAAGGACTTTCTTGTCTTTACAGATCATGCATTCCAGCATATCATTTTCAATCTTGATTTAGAAAAATGCTTTGTGACGTATACGGAGTGGGAAGTTAGGTTTTGGAATTTTGGTAAGTGGAACTATTATGGGATGGTAGGAGATAAAATCAATCATGACATGAATATAATTATCATAATCGTTAGTATCAAGAGAGAAAAGTTGTGTTGTGTACCTCAAAATTGGTTCTGTCGAAGAAGATGATGCAGATCCCTTTGTGGATATCTTCTTCGATGGAGACTTAATGATTTTGGAAGCTATTTATGAAAGATTGAAAAACAGAAGGAATTCATAATATAGAGAAAATGTTCTAAGAAAAGAGATATAAAATCTCGAAGAGGTAACAATATGGATTTATAATCCTTTTATAGTTAGGTTTCTTTTGGGTCGGGTCAAAGAACCAACAATGACACCCGAATCTGAAATGGGTCACATTTAATGCTTAGTACTCAATTACCGCATAAACTAACAATGAATCCCAAGATGATAGGATGTTGTTTATACAAAAAGAGTAACTGTCCATTCGACTTAGAAAACATTCAGCCGATTTCTTATTAACTGTGCCGAAAGCATTTTTATTGGGACCTCAAAGATAAACAAATAAATGTTGGAGAAAACATTTGAGTAACTCAATAACTTGAGATTAAATGTAAATCTTTAAAGATCAAAAGCATAAGCATCTATTTAATGGATAACGTCGGTTTCAATAAACTTTGAAAAACAGTCAAACATAAGATATTTCTGAGAAACAAAAACATTCACAAACACTTGATATATAATTCAGAATTATTTGACTTTCTGATGTTGCCATCAGAGAGTACAGACTTCTTGGAAAAACTGAGGATCATGTAGCATCATCCCATTTTGTTCAGAAAGCTATTGAAATTGGTCTTGTCCAATGCCTTGGTAAAGATATCAGCTATCTCATTATCAGTATGGATAAAAATGAGTTCAATGTTACCGTTAAGAACATGATCTTTAATAAAATGCTACTAAATATCAATATGCTTAGTGATAGAGTATTGGATCGGATTATGTGACAACCTGAAACTTCTATTTTGTACAGCAGTTCAAATCAATCAATTTAAGACTCGTTTCTGATATGTTTTGGCATTGTTTAGAGTCTGTTTGAGTGTTCTAAGCCTAGTACCTTCAAAGTTAGGGTTTAGAATTGAGTTCCTTAAGTTCAACACTTTTCGAAAGGGCCAAACTCCTTGATGAGGAGTGTACAGACGTACACTTGGGTGTGTGGCCGTACACCCCCCCCCCTACGGCCGTAGACAGGTACCGATGACCAGGTTTTTAAATCACTTTTCACTCCATCAAGCCAAGAAATCGATTCTCTCTCAACTATCATGGGATTTTTCACCTAGATCTTCAAAATGTAAGTGTTACTTCCCTTGATTTGTTGATCCATTACACTATCCAGTGAAGATCCATGATTTCATCCATGAAATTACTTCTTTTGGTTAGATCTTCAAGAAACACCAAGAACACAAAGAACACGCACTAGTTCTTAGACCTTAAACACCCTAAAGGCTTCTAATTTGTAATTACCTATTCCATCCTCTTTTAGGCTTATCAGTCACTCCTTTTCTAACATAAAAACATCCTATTATTCGTGAACACAAAGAGTGTACGGCCGTTGTAACAGCCCAAAATCTCAAGTATTATCTAATTGCATTTTTGGGTGTTTTTAAGGGGAGACTCGGCGAGTTGGAGCCAGACTCGCCGAGTGGGGTCGCAGCTTGGGTCGCGGGTTCGCGACTGGACTCGACGAGTCCAGGTATGGACTCGGCGAGTCGACGTTGTTCAGTGGAAAACCCTAGCCGTTCGGTATGGGGTCGTATATAAGGGTTATTATGCCGTCATTTCACGACTTTGGGATCGATTGGGAAGAACCCTAGACGACTGTGGCATCTAGAGCAAGCTTGAAGGCCATTATTGACTTTGAAGGAATCGTGGTGCAAGAAGAGGAAGGATTTTGGCCAAAGGAAGATCAAGGGGATCGAGTTCTGAGGTTGGGGACGCAGAGAGTACGTTTTCAGGTTATGTTTCGGATCATTCCTGTTATTTTGATGTGTACACGAATTTAGGGCTTATGGAACCCATTTGGAGATTAGATGGATTGTTGTGTCGTTATCCAATGTTTACAACCTTGTATTAGGACCCTTAGAGGTCCAGAAGGTCCCATGTTTGTATATTCGGGAATATATGTATCTCAGGAAGCAGTTCGATCGACTGCATGGCGTGGACTCGCCGAGTTGGATGAGCAGACTCGGCGAGTAGCTTGAAGATTTACTGGGACTCGCCGAGTTGGTTCTTCAGACTCGGCGAGTAGAGTCGGGGTGGCCCCGCGTTTCCTCCAGGAGTAACTCGTCGAGTCAAAGAGGATACTCGACGAGTGGAAGGGGACTCGTAGAGGATTGAAGGACGACCAGACTCGCCGAGTCGCCAGGGAACTCGCCGAGTCCAGTCGAGCTGACAATGGTCTGTTGACCAGAGTTGACCGATGTGATTTCTTAGGGTCAGTTAACGTGGGAGATAGAAGTATTAATAAGGGATATATGATGTTTCAGGGAGCTTGTAGCTCGGAGGATCAAGTGCAAGGGATTTCAGGAGTTGCTATCTTCCAGTGTCCGCGAGGTGAGTCTTCTCACTATACTTTACCCGGAAGGGTTTGATTGTGAGACCGGAAGGTCGTATGTGTGATATTTATGCTATGGCTAGAGAGATAGATGCTTTATATGTGATGTATGCTTATATATGATGTATACTTATACGGGCCGGAAGGCGAGACTTCATGTGATAGGAAGAACGGTATGATGTATGACTTATGTGTTATGTGCGTTATGTTACATGTGTTATGTTTATACTGTTATGGGCCGGAAGGCGATTATGTTACGGGCCGGAAGGCAATATTATGTGGACCGAAAGGTCCGGGCCGGAAGGCAATATTATGTGGACCGAAAGGTCCGGGCCGGAAGGCAATATTATGTGGACCGAAAGGTCCGGGCCGGAAGGCAATATTATGTGGATCGAAAGGTCCGGGCCGGAAGGCGTGTGTGCGTAAGGTATATTGGGGAACTCACTAAGCTTCGTGCTTACGTTGTTTATGTTATGTTGTTTCAGGATCTTACAGTAACGCGGGATGGCAACGGTTCGATTGTACACACCGAAGAGAGAGTTGTGTTTTGGAGGATCCTGGTCTTCTATTATAACGAAAATGGAAATATGTTTTGTAATTTGAATGTGAATAAGATTTTAAACAAGTGTTCTAATATTAATTTGATTATTTAAATGAAAATTTTGTTTTTTGAAATCACGGTGTTACAAATTGGTATCAGAGCCTTGGTTTGAGGGATTCGGACGCGCCTACAGGTGAGTCTGGACTCAAACTGAGGAATTAAGAAAAAGTTTTCAAATAAATAGTTTTCTAAAGTGAATAAGAGTTCAAAGAGAAAGCAAGAAAGAGCAGTGTGTACAATCAGCCAGAGCCAAACGGTGATTTCCCAAAATACCTTTACTTTTGTATTATGAAATATCTATTATGCACTTTATGAGACATTATCGCATGCTAGAGACAGGCTAAGTATTTCACATCTTAGGACTAGAGTGGCCTGATTTGTGATGCCTTAGTCTAGGGTTTGCTGTTATATGTGCGTTATGTTTTTGTGTGTATGTGATGAGTGAGAGTATCTAGTTAGAACGCACGAGGGGTAGAGCTACAGAGTACAGTGGTACTTCCGAGGATGAGCCGAGAAGGTGGAGCTATCACAGCTAGGGAGTCCTATGTATGCTTCGATGCTCGAATGCTGCTTGCTTCGTGCTTTGTGGAGTTCTCGATGATGGGAGACAGTTACTAAGTGAGTATGACGATACTCAGGAGGTAGATGTTTGGCATCATTAGGAGCTCTTCAGCAGCTGATAGCAAAGAAGTGGGAGGACGGCGGAATGGGCTAGAGATTAAACCTAGCCAAGATGGGTGCGCGGGTAGAGTAGAGGATTTCACTGGGGAGCGAGCATGCAAGATGGGATTGGTGAAAAAGAGCAGGTTTATCAGCTACTTAGGAACTCTGGGATGGTCCGTGTGGAAAGTATGGGTAGATGTGGCAGGTAGTATGGGCCCGTACTACTGAAAGCAGAGGACCCATACTTGATACAGGGGGCATCCTAAAGGTCTTAAGGAACAGATTGAGGGGTGATGTTATGGTTCGGATACCATACATCGGAGCGGATACAGAGTGATGTTATGGTCCGGGCACCATACATCGGAATAGATTGAGATAGATGTTGTGGTCCGAGTGCTATACGTTGGAGCAGATTGGGAGTGGTGCTAGGGTTCAGGTACCCTACACCGAAGCATGTCAAGGAGGGATGTCATGGGATGAGTACCATGGTTCGTAGTGGATGATACTTGTGGCTATCTTGTTATTTGGTTATGACCGATGAGGTGGAGATTGGACGCTATGGGTTTCAAGCCTGTAGACCATGATTGAGTACGGGGAGGCGTTCCTCGAGGGGAAAGGCGAGTGCTTATCAGAGTATTTTGGGTAAGAGTCAAAGACAGGGGAAAATTTCAGTTGAGTTGAGCAATCAGACGACAGAGGAGAGGTCACCTTTTGGGTGGGTAGTGTCATTTATGCTCGTGTGCAAGACGCGAGAGGTCTGGTGTTTCAGTTCTGGATTTGGGAGTACACCCTGCAGGTAGTTATCGATAATGACTTCCCTCAGAGCATCAGGTAGCGGGTGTACCGCGAGACAGAGATTTACCATGAACAGACAGTCAGTTGGGGCTGAGGTAGTCGAGAACCACACCACACCTAATTGAGAATAATAGGTTGGGTTATAGTGGTAGCAGTGAAGAGTTCAGACGAGTTTCGCAGTGCGGAGAGTTGTCGTCTATGTTGAGAGTAAGTCCCTGTCCTTGGGACAAATCCGGCGTTGGATACGGGTTGATGGGCTGAGATGAGAGGAACGATGATGCTGCGGTGCAGTCTGCGAGCCAGATATGTTATCAAGCAGTGCAGGCGCTTGGTATTAGATTAGTATGGGATTTGGAACGATTAGAGGCAGCCGTGATGAGAAGTTCTTGGAGAGTCAGCTAGAGGTTCAGAGTATAGGGGATTGTTTGACTCCATAAGGGGAGGGACTACCGGGTGTTGCACAGCACTTTTCTGGAGCAGATACGATTTCGCTGGTGAAGGATAGTCGTGGGTTGATTGTATATTAATTGGCGTTGGTTCGAACCCTAGTGGGGGAGAACCGGGTGCAGTATGTAAGAAAGCAAGAATTGTCAGGAGTAGTAATAAGTGGAGTGTAGAGATGCAGTAGGAAAGCATGAGACCAAAGGTGTCGTCGATCGAGTAAAAAGGGGTTACATCGGAGCTTGCGGGTCCGGTGGTGCATGCCGCAAGTGCGGAAAGGAGGGGCACTGTGCACGGGATTGTTGGCAGTCAGTGCCAATTCGGGACTTGAGGAGGACAAGATGGAGCAGAGCCCCAGAGGGCTCAGGGTCGTGTTTATCTGCGTACGACAGAGGGAGGCGGAGCAGTGCCGGAGGCAGCGGGTATGATGTTTTCATGATGTCTTAATTGTCTTGCATTGATTTGACGTATTGGTTGTGCTGGTATCTTGTATGGATTTCGATGCGGTATTCGTTGTTTCGCGGGTCTGGCATGGTGATGGATTGGTGTTTCAGGTTTTCGCTTTGGCATTCGTTGTTCCCTGATGGTTGAGTATGGTTATAATTGGTGTTTTAGTGTCAGTAGTCTTGTGCGGTTTTCGATGTGGTGTTCATCCTTTGGGCAGATTGTGAGTTTGGTTATGGGTTGTTGTCGCGGATTCCTTTGGTTATCGTCCGTGGGGGTTGTTAGGGGAGATGCGGCACTGGGTTGATTGTCGGGTAGCATCTACAGTCGTGGAGTGGATGATTGAAGGACTAGATTCTTGTGAGTGGGTTGATCAGGGAGGATGTGTGTTTTGCTGGGGGTTGCTTGTGCTTGTGGGAAGCAGTCAGTGTGTAATTGTCCTCTTTGTACAGGATTGTTCGGTAAAGTCGTTAATGACGATCGGTGGCAGTTAGTCAGTGTTTTAGCGGGGGAGAATTAGAAAATTCTCCGGGAGATCGATGAGTATGTGAGGGTGCTTAGCTGTTGGGATTCAACAGTGGTTGTCAGCGCAGAGTATAGGCCGACGAGAGCGAGTGTCGGGTATGCAGAGCGGGATACAGACCTAGGGCATTCTATTGTGGAGGCCTGAGAGAAGGTCAGGATCAAGCTTGAGTAAGTGACCGGGGCTATGTGATCAGAGTATTGGTATGTTTAAGATACGTGATGGGTTGTACTGCATTAATCCCACGGGATTATGTTGTGCATGTTTCTAGAGCGGGAACTGGAAGGTTCCAGAGTTAGAACCGAGGGTTCGCAGAGTTGGGTGTACGGACCCACAGAGACATAGCCTCGAGTGGCTAGTATGTGTTATGAGAGTCGGTCCAGTCATGCTGGAGACTCTGTTGGTATTGCTGGATCAGTTTGAGATTGCGGATTGCGTATGTTGCAGTGTGATTGCATTGGAAGGTCTGGCCCCGGGTTAGTGAACTTGTTTGGCTGAGGCAGTGATCTTGATGAGTGGAGAGAGTGCATGAGATTGAGAGCCCCTGCAATGAGAACCAGAGTATGTGGTTAGCGGTTATGCAAAAAGGGTGGTGTCGCTTGGGGCGAGCACCGTGGCACCGGTTGGAGTGGCATTATGGCCAAGAGGGTTCCTTGGAAAAAGGAAAAGAGGAAGGTGTGTAACTCCGAAGGGGTGCAAGTTCACGAAAGTGAAATCTGCAGAGCAGGGTTATGGTTGGAGTATTTCAAGTACGGTTTCGAGCATCGTGTATGCAGCAATGAAGTAGGAACCATCCGGGTTGGGATGACTGACGAGACTCAGGAAGATGCAAGAGAATGGAGAATCTTGAATTCTCAGTGTGATTCTGATCAGAGTATAGTACGGATATTAGTGGTTCCCTTTGGGAGATGTTCGAGGATATCATCAGTGTATCGGGTTTTTCAACCTGCGGGTGTTGGGACTAGTTCAGTATGTGTATGTGATGGCAAGAGGGAACTTGTGAGAATTGATCTGAGAGGGAGAATGGATCTCTCAGTCGAACCGGAATGGGCAAAGTGGGCTTTGGATAGGGGATCTGGTGGTTTAGGATTTCCTAATCCTTATGGGTTGAGTGATCGTTGAGATTTGGAGCAGAGTGCATCTTGGGTAATTTCCGATTACAGAGAGTGATGAGCAGTTCAGAGTTCGTACGTTAGTTGACAAGCAGACTCAACAGGTTAAAGAGAGTTAGTGATCGTCTAGAGTTAACAGGAAGGTTATGCAGTCAGACGCCGTTACGAGCATGTGATTCCGGTCGGCGACCTCGCATTTCTGTCGGGGTGTTTCAATTTAGGAAGAGGGGTAAATGGGGGGCCCCGGTATGTTGGATCTTTTCGTGAAGGTACGAAGGTAGGAAGGGTGACCTATCGTTGGAGCTGTCAACGGAATTGGGACGGATCCATGACACTTGTATGTGTCGCAATTGAAGAGGTGTATAGCGGATGAGTCAGCAGTGGTTCTACTAGAGAACGATTAGGTGGATACGAGCCTGTGTTACGTCGAGAGGCCAGTGGCCGACGGAGATCGGAAGATCAAGGTTCTGAGGAACAAGGAGGTACCTCTGGTATTGGTTCAGTAGCGGCCTCGGGAGAGATCGGTTGTGTCTAGGGAAGCCGAATCGTGAGATGCGGGAGCAGCAGCCAGAACTATTTTCAGAGTGAGACTTCGAGGGCGAAGTCAAATTCTAGTGGGGGAGAATTGTAACAGCCCAAAATCTCAAGTATTATCTAATTGCATTTTTGGGTGTTTTTAAGGGGAGACTCGGCGAGTTGGAGCCAGACTCGCCGAGTGGGGTCGCAGCTTGGGTCGCGGGTTCGCGACTGGACTCGACGAGTCCAGGTATGGACTCGGCGAGTCGACGTTGTTCAGTGGAAAACCCTAGCCGTTCGGTATGGGGTCGTATATAAGGGTTATTATGCCGTCATTTCACGACTTTGGGATCGATTGGGAAGAACCCTAGACGACTGTGGCATCTAGAGCAAGCTTGAAGGCCATTATTGACTTTGAAGGAATCGTGGTGCAAGAAGAGGAAGGATTTTGGCCAAAGGAAGATCAAGGGGATCGAGTTCTGAGGTTGGGGACGCAGAGAGTACGTTTTCAGGTTATGTTTCGGATCATTCCTGTTATTTTGATGTGTACACGAATTTAGGGCTTATGGAACCCATTTGGAGATTAGATGGATTGTTGTGTCGTTATCCAATGTTTACAACCTTGTATTAGGACCCTTAGAGGTCCAGAAGGTCCCATGTTTGTATATTCGGGAATATATGTATCTCAGGAAGCAGTTCGATCGACTGCATGGCGTGGACTCGCCGAGTCGGATGAGCAGACTCGGCGAGTAGCTTGAAGATTTACTGGGACTCGCCGAGTTGGTTCTTCAGACTCGGCGAGTAGAGTCGGAGTGGCCCCGCGTTTCCTCCAGGAGTAACTCGTCGAGTCAAAGAGGATACTCGACGAGTGGAAGGGGACTCGTAGAGGATTGAAGGACGACCAGACTCGCCGAGTCGCCAGGGAACTCGCCGAGTCCAGTCGAGCTGACAATGGTCTGTTGACCAGAGTTGACCGATGTGATTTCTTAGGGTCAGTTAACGTGGGAGATAGAAGTATTAATAAGGGATATATGATGTTTCAGGGAGCTTGTAGCTCGGAGGATCAAGTGCAAGGGATTTCAGGAGTTGCTATCTTCCAGTGTCCGCGAGGTGAGTCTTCTCACTATACTTTACCCGGAAGGGTTTGATTGTGAGACCGGAAGGTCGTATGTGTGATATTTATGCTATGGCTAGAGAGATAGATGCTTTATATGTGATGTATGCTTATATATGATGTATACTTATACGGGCCGGAAGGCGAGACTTCATGTGATAGGAAGAACGGTATGATGTATGACTTATGTGTTATGTGCGTTATGTTACATGTGTTATGTTTATACTGTTATGGGCCGGAAGGCGATTATGTTACGGGCCGGAAGGCAATATTATGTGGACCGAAAGGTCCGGGCCGGAAGGCAATATTATGTGGACCGAAAGGTCCGGGCCGGAAGGCAATATTATGTGGACCGAAAGGTCCGGGCCGGAAGGCAATATTATGTGGATCGAAAGGTCCGGGCCGGAAGGCGTGTGTGCGTAAGGTATATTGGGGAACTCACTAAGCTTCGTGCTTACGTCGTTTATGTTATGTTGTTTCAGGATCTTACAGTAACGCGGGATGGCAACGGTTCGATTGTACACACCGAAGAGAGAGTTGTGTTTTGGAGGATCCTGGTCTTCTATTATAACGAAAATGGAAATATGTTTTGTAATTTGAATGTGAATAAGATTTTAAACAAGTGTTTTAATATTAATTTGATTATTTAAATGAAAATTTTGTTTTTTGAAATCATGGTGTTACAGCCGTACACCCTTTATATGGTCGTACACCCCTTGTTTAGTGCATATTTGTCCTCAAACACATGATATACTCCAAAAAAGGTCAATAACACTTACGGGATGATAGATATAGCCTTAGACCATCCTTTTTGACATATTCTTCAAGAAGTGTACGACCGTACACGACATGGCCTCACATCCTTGGTCGTACACACACTAGTGTGGCCTTAAAACCCATTTTATGCAATCCTTGGTACTTCTAACACTTGAATCTAAGTGTTTCCTAGTTCCTAGAGAAGTTTTCTTATTGCTTAGTTGTATAAGCACTAATTCTATCCATATATGTATCATTATATGCTTATTAGGACCCGTTTGTGCTCAAGGTTTCACTTGACACTTAGCATCCAATATCGATCTTACATTCGCATCACTCACTACAGGTGAGTTCATAATCTATCTTTTAAATGACTTTAATTGCTTTTATGGGGGAGAATACAAGTAGAAATATAATAGCTGTAATATCAATCACATGTGATTAATAACTATCAAACAAGTGGATTTTCTTATACTTCAAACTGTTTTATCAATCAAACTCTTCAAAACATTTTATAAATTGACATCAAGTCGTCTGTTGCCATTCAAATGGTTTAAAACTCTTTTATATGTTAATTTTTTTTAAACTTAGGTATATTGTCAAAATCATGTCTATATAGATATAGTTATATAATTAAGGTTTAAGGGACTTAGGACTGATAACTCACTTTATTTCCTGTTCCATGTTTGGTTGTGGACTTAGGTTATCAGGTTGTTTGTCTGAATGTCGTTTAAATCTTAGTTATATATTGTGTATATATGCATAGATATAAAATTTCTTACATCAGTTATGCACCTTTGGGTAGCAAACGTCTACCAACATACTCGTTCATTCAAACAACATTACTAGTAAACTATAACAGGTATAGATTAGAGGTTACTACTCACTACTACTAGTACAATGAAACATACAATAGTCAGTTCATTAATCAGTCAATAGAAGCATACTATGATGAGAAACTAAGAGACCATACACTACACTATACAAAGAGAACATACTATACACTAGAACATACTATAGAAACACTATAATACTATAACATTAATGTGAGCCACTACTTCATGGCATGACAATCTACTATTGTTTCATGTTTTGTTACCAGAGTCTCCTGGAGGGAGAGTGTAAATTTGTGTATAGATCTATACGGGACTGGCCATCCTACACCTTGCTGCTAGCTACAGTGGGACCTGTAGGTCTACGGGTGATGAATGTCATACCATTCCAAAGTCTTTGAGTGTCGTGTTTTTGTTAGTCAATCAAGTATGGTTTCGACCATATCACATTTTACCTTAATAAAACAAACTGCTTTAAGGTAGTTAGTACATTGGTAGTTACTTATATACAATACTACAGTACATCGTTATTTTCCCATTGCATTCACATTGTGATCTTCTCACATAAACAGAAATGTAAACTATATTTTGGTAATGATAGTCATTACCAAAACGTGAAACAAACATCACACAGAACATTCGGGCCTTGGTAGAAGGCTATTTTTTATTAGAAAATATAGGATTTTCTAGGATATACATACATTTACTACAAACTCTTACAAACATTTACATCAAACATTTATAAACACTTTCATACAAACAATGACACTAAAATACTTATGAACTCATCCGCTTTAATGCTGATCTACTCTTTCAAAATAACTTATATTCTTAGGTAACCAGTAGACAGGTACCGATGACCAGGTTTTTAAGAAGACAGAGCTTTCAAGACTCATCTTTATTTTGATTATTCATTTTTGTTATGTTATAAACTATATACATCACACATTTTTATTAAAATTATATTATTAATGCAATGGATGATGTTGTTGCTTGTTTACTATTATGCATTGTTGTGATACTGTACATGACGTCCTCCGCCCTAGAACGTTTCTGCCGTTCCGGTTTTGGGATTTGACAGATTGTAAGAAATCCCAATAGCACTTTGTGAGTCGCAGGAGATAGGAATTTGTTGAAATCGGAAACCGTAATCCAAAAGCTATGATTTCATCTAAAGAACTTGTGATGCATAGATAGCAGCAGTGATGTATTATTCTGCTGCAACTCTAGAGATAGGAATACTATTCTACTTCTTGGATAGCCAGCTTACAAACCTTCCACCCAGGAATTGACAACTATCGGACATGGTCTTCCAATCATGTTCTAGGCTACCATAAATAGAATTTGAATCAGCTTGCAATAGAAAGCTTTTGTTTACAGGATACCAAACTACAAGGCTCTTTGTTCCTTTGAGATACCAAAAACATTGTTTCATAGCCATGAGTTGAGACATTTTCGGATTATCCTGGAATGTAACACATATGAATGTCAAGAACATGATGTCTCAGAGACTTGTAGTGAGGTATGGTAATTATCTGATCATTCCCCTAAGCTTCTTTTAATCAATCGCTTCACCAGGTGGGTGTGAAAAGATCTTGGCTCTAAATCCCATGGGAACTTTAGCAAAGGCACATAAGTACATTGAATATTTCTTCAAAAGTTTACAAATGTATTTGTCTTTGTGAATAAAGATTCCTCGATTTGTTTGTTTGACTTGGAATTCAAAGAAGAAGTTGAATTCACGATTCATGCTCATTTGGAATTGACTAACCATTAGCTTGGAAAATTCGGCAACCATTGTCCGATCAGTTGACCCAAATATGTTATCGTCGAAATATATCTAGATGAACCTGAGATGTTTCCCATTGGTTCATCAACAAAGTGTAGGATCATGAACTCCACTATGAAAAGCAGAACGCTTCAGAAAAACAAGTGAGAGTCTCGTACTAGGAATGAGGAGCTTGCTTAAGGCCATACACAACTTTCAGGAGTTTGTAGAAATAGTTTGGATAAGCTAGATTTACAAAACCACAAGCTAGTTGGAGATACACCTCACTGTCGAGTTCATAGTTGAGGAAGACATTTTTGACATCCATCTAGTAAAACTTGAATCCCTTACGAGCTACATAAGCAAGAAAGCTTTGGATGGATTAAAGACAAGTGACATGTGCAAAGGTCTCTTCATCATCTAGAGATTCAACTTGTTTGAATCCTTTGGCCACCAATATTGCTTTTTTTTCAAATAATCACTAATGCATCTTCGAGCTTGTTGTCGAAAACCCAACGAGTTCTAACTATCAGGTGATCCTAAGAAAGAGGGATAAGATTTTAAAATTGATTTTTGTCAAACTTGCCCAACTCTTCTTGCATTTCTATAATCCAATCTAAATGTTTTAAAACTTATTTTATGAATTTGGTTTCAACAGTTGAAATAATAGCAGAGAAGTGACATTTTTCTTGAATGTTGGTAGCAGATGATCTGACGTCAATGACGGGGTTGTGTTGCTCCCCCTGAACAATTTGAAGTTAAGGATAATTATCCCCATGAACTTCTGAACCGAAGTTATCTTCATCATCGTTCGAAAGGTCAAATAAATTTGCATCATCTTCATTGTTACCAATTGGATCAATTTCGACAAATTGATCTGCTACGTCTTGAAATCATTCAAACTTTGATTCGCAAGTTGGATTACATCCTTACCCTTGATGCATAGAAGTGGAGTTGTTCTCCACCTAAACCCGAGATGGGAAGACTTCAAAATCAAATGGAGGAAAAGTTGGAATCTAACTAGAAATGGGTTAACAAACAGGTGGATTTTGAGTTAAAGACAATCTTGCTTGACATTTTGAGTCAAGAGTTGTTTCTATTGATCTGAACAAACTTTTGAAGTCAACATCATAAATGATTTGAGGATTCAGAGACCTAGGAGGTAGAGCATCAGAATCCAAGATGTAGGTTGTAGCAAAGGTTAGTTTTTAGTTCCGAATGAATTTGTCATCAAAGGTTAAATCAAATCTTTATTCAATCATATGGATATGTCGATTAAGAACCTAGTAAGACTATGATTAGTATCGCAAATAGATAGCTTCATCAGATTTTATTTGAAACTTGGTGAGTTGATCATGATTATCTTTAATGAACCATCTACATCCGAAGATGTCTAGAATGAGATATTGGGCTTCCAACTATTCATTTCCGCATAAGGTGTCATGTTGATTCGCCAGTTGATGTTGCTTTGGTTTTAACTAAAGCATGTTGTTAAAACTTCTGCATCCCAAAAATAGAGAGGTATATTTTAAAAGTTCAACATCGACCCAGCGACTTCAACAAGAGTTCGGTTCCTTCTTTCAAGGACACATTTTTGTTGTGTGATGTAGGGAGTAGAAAAGTTGTGTTCAACGCCTTTGTCAACCATGAATACTTCATGAGTGGGATTTTTGAACTCAGTTTCATTGCCACCACGTACTCTTCGGACATGCAACTTTGTGAGAACTTTGATTCCCTTGGAAAACTTGATAAGCTCGAAAGTTGTTTCCAACTTCAATCTTAAAAAGAAAACCCAATAAAATCCTATGTAATCGTCAACAATAACAAAAATATACTTCTTGGGGTGTAAGATTTCAACGGTAGATGGACCATACAAGTCGATATGAAGAAGTTCAAGTGGTTTGCAAATGGAGTTTTCGAGCAGAACTGGATGACCTTTCTTGGCTTGCTTCCTACACTCACATTTACCACAAAGATGGTTATTTTCAAACTCAAGGAGTGGCAAGCCTCAGGCCATTTCTCTGGAAACTAGATCCTTCATGTATCAAAAATTTAGATCAGCCAGTCTATGATGCAATAACCAACTAATATTAGGAAGTACCTTTGTGAGAAATCATATCTACACTTTCCGATAGTCATGTTAATATCGAAAGCATACATGTTTTTATTCCGATCTGATTTGATGAGACATTCTTTCCGATCTTTTTCCATAACATAGATGTGCTTTTTGTAGAACTCAACTTGTCGATTTGCATTAGTAAGTTGGGGTATACTAATCAGATCAAGCTTGAGATCAGCCACATAAGCCACATTTAAGACAAAGGAATTTCCATTGGTCAAGACGTCATAACCTTGTATCTGAGAATTTGCATTGTTGTCATAGGTAACATAACCAATTTTGGAGTTAACTTGTGATCTCGAAAAAAATCCTTCTGCCCAGTCGTGTGCATGGAACAAGCACTATCGATATACCATATTGTATCTTGTTATGTAGCACAAAAGGCTATAAAATCAATGAGTTTTGGAGTTTTTAGGCTCCGAGTTAGAACGAAGGACTTTAGCATGGGCTTCGGACTTGGTTTTGGATTTATGAACAGTTGGGATGTCAAATTTCTCTTTTCGATATTCTTTTGGGAAAATACAGAATGGGAAGGTCCTTTCATTGATCCAAAAATCATACTCTACTTTTCGTGACATTGACACAACATTCTTCGGAATGATAGTTTTTTGAGAAGGTATTGGGACAATTGTTTTCTGAGCTTCATTTTTAGTGACATTCCCTTTAATTTTCCATTCAAACTTAGGAATTGAACGTTTTGAATAATTTCTTCCACGGGAGTTCTCAATGTCCTTTCCTTAACTTATTGTACTCTTGGCACATTTGGTTTCAGAATGTGTTTTGGTTTGAAAATGTTGCCTTCCGAGGTAGCACTGAGTACTAGAGAGGGTACTTTTTGAGCATAGTTACATTTCGCAAGTGAGGTCTCAATATTACTAGATTTTCCTTTATTTTTGACCAGAGTGTCAATGATTCTCCAATCCAGCAGGAATGGATGGTTGTTTAAGACTCTTAACTTGAACAAGATTATTGTGATTCCTAGTTGTTGGACTGACAACTTTCTGAGACAATTTTGGGTGGGAATTTTCATGGAAGCTAGAGCATTTTCTAGACCTAGTTTCATTTTATAATGCCTTTCTAGCCTCTACATTCGGATGAACAATATCCTTCTTCCTCAGCCATGGTTTCTTCTTATAGTTAGATGTTGACTTAGAAGATTATCTGGCAGATGGATTGTTGAAACAATGATTAATCGAAACTAAGGTAGACTTTGAAACAACTCTAGAGTTTCGAACGGAGGAATCGAACGATTAGTCGTTATTACACGTAATTTCTTCATCTACATCACTATTTGGAGAAGCCCAAATTGAATTGTCATTTTCAGTAGGCTTTTTAAGATCAAGACCAACTATCTTATAAATGTTTTCCTCAATAACACAATTGTTTGGAGGGCCTGAGTTCGGAAGATAAACTTCGGTGCCTCTTGTAAGAAGTGGAACATTTTGAGATTGATTCAAGTCTAGGGATATCAGAGGCGGAAATTTCATGGAATCGGGACATATGACAGTGATTGTTTTGAACATAGGAATCAGGGATTAATATCCTCTTCCAGGCTCTTGAAGGGACGAAAATGGAGATACAGGAGTATCTGAATAAGTGTGGATCGGAATGTCACCCATAAAAGTCAAATTTTGAAGTTGTTTCAAGGGACTTGGAATTGGTTTCAGAAACTCGCTTCCAAGAGCAGGTGCTTTGGACCATGGATGCTGTAAATCGTCATGTCAAATTATAAATTTCTTAATTATCTTTAGAATCGTCTAATTTCTTTCTAGTCTAATATCCAACAATTTTTCTTACTATATACCTCACGAAAATATGTTCCAAAAGAACCATTTTAGTTTCTATTTATCAACATTCTATTTTCAGTTGCAAAACATAACTATAAATCAATTAGGCACCTTATATCATATTTTTATTATTAAAATGTTCATAAAAGTATATGAAATGTTTCTTAAAATATACATCATTTAGGACAGGTCGTTTGCTAACAATGAACATTTTTGTCACAGTTTTTTTTTTTTTTTAAATTAATATGACTGAACACTCAACAAATATTCATTTTTGTGACCAAATAATAGTAAATGTCACACTAACAAAAAAAATTGTGACATTTAGATGAACAATAGTCACTAGAAAAAACACATGTATGTTTAGCAGGAATTTATAGCCAAACTTTTTCGACAAAATGTTTTACTATAACAATACTCTTACCATGTTTTTTCAAATCCATGTTGACTAAAAACTTAATACACAAACCTTTAGAAACTAAATAATAGCAAATGTCACACTAAAAAGATCCGAATGGATCTTTGATGAACAACAGTAACTATTAAAAACCTTTTGTATGGCTTGAAATTGTTTATAGTTACACTTAACGTCCAAAATACTTGATTACAATAAGGCATATTGGTACACGTTAGTCACATTTTTATGATACGACCATATTCTCCGGTTGCTAAGGCCACTAAATGTCAATGTGGTTGTATGATATCCAAAAGGGAAAGGATCGACCCTTGGTCAATTGAGTTGGAAAAGAAACATGTGACTGAAGGTATATGGTTATAATTTTTTGGTGTGACCTATATCGATTTTTTACTTGCGTTTAAATCTATTATTATTAAAAATTGGCAAAAATTATATACCAAAACTGAGGATGCTACAGAATTCTTTAACGCACAAAATAGTTTTGAGTCATGTCTAAAATACATATTTGAAGGAAAATGGACGTCAAACTATTGGTACCGATCCACCGGTCTAATAAAATGTGATCCGTGAAGGGATATTATAATTTTCCATTGACTTCGCAATACATATTATCGAAACCCACATCGTTGCTTTTTCGGCCTTTATGGAGCTTATTCTACTTATAAATCTACACATTTCATCTACATCCGGATTAGACTCCTCAACTTTGGTTGAGAGACACCTATCCGCAGACTCCTCATACCACTAGAACAAAGAGTTTTAAGCCCACATTTATCTTTGTTAGCAAAAGTTGTATTCCAATCTAATCGTCCCAGAAGTGACACCATCACCGATAAGAAGTAGATTATGTCACTTAGGGACTCTAATGTGTTTCTTTTAAATGACTATTAACCTGTTTGCTTGGGTGTGGAACCCTCTTACGTTTTGGGAGTGGAACCCTCTGACGGCAATCTCCCCATCCTTATAATCGGCGTTGATAACCTCCAGCTAGTCTTGTATATAATATCACTATTGCCGTTTTTTAAAAAAACGCAAGTAATCATATGCCTACATTGAGCTTTTTGACAAAATTGTTTTTAAGTTCGCAAGCCACACTTAAAATAAAATACGATCTCCTAACTTCAAATTATTTCGAATATACTCTAATAATTTAACAAATCCAACCAAGTCTGCGATGATTTCAACAACATAAAAGCTTGTTTTCATTTTCAATATTTGAAATACATATTTTGTTCGAATTTATAAGTCTTAATCATATTTTCAAGTGATTCATTTAATACCATTTGGGTAAAGAAAAGTTGAACGGTTGTCCGCAAAAGACGTGGGGTTTATGTATTTGGGATGCGAGCGTAGGGAAGATGTTGAAAAAAGTTGTCTGTGTTATACATGGAAGCGTGAGAGGGTATCTGCAGGGAATCCATGTGAGTAAGTGACTACACAACCAATACTGCATACTTACTGTTATCGTCGAATATGAATACTACCTAAATGTATTGCTTTCCCAAGATTTTTACCCACTCCAATAATTACCACATTTAAAATACACAAATATATTTACGTAATATTTTTCAAGAATACATTGTTTTATAGCTTCAAATTTTGTGCGTTACAAATTATAAAAAGTTATTACAACTTTATAAGTACTGACAAGTTTCCCGTTAAAAGACCTCGTAGTGATATTTGTATAATTTCCTCATCGTTATATTTTTTAATTTGCCTACTAGAAATCCTTTAAATCATAACCGTGTTTAAGGTAATCATAAAAGATAAGCAAAAACCGCACCGCAACTAAAATTAACCGTAAAAACCGCAATCGATAAACCGCAACCGTAATAATACATCGATGGTGAGGTTTTCTGTTTTTCAAAAACCGCAAATTTGAGGTGCGGTGCCGTTATTAGTTTTCCAAAACCGCAAAAAAACCGCACCGCTCCGAATATATTATATACAATTTTTTTATTAATTATTTATATATTAAATATAAAAAAAAGATAAGTTTGTTGAATGAAAGATGATTAAAATATTATAAGACAAAAGTGTTTGTTTTTTGATATGTATAACATTGAAAAATGGTGAAATTAAACAATTTTATGAAATTTAGTCTTAATTACTATTGATTTTACGTTTTTAAGATATTAATTGTTTGTAATTTAAGTTAATTGTCTTATACCTTATGTTTTATTTTTATTATACGTAATATAACCCTTAAAACCGTTTGAGTTCTAAACTATAGTTAAAAATCACACAAAATAATTGTACCAAATTCATGCGGTTAATAACCGAAACATAGAAAAAACAAAACCACAACGCAAAAATAACCGCACCAAGTAATTTTGAAAATGGATTAACCGCATTTACGGTTAGTGATGAGGTTTTGGCTAATAACTGCACCACGCTCACTAAATCGTAATGTTGTTTCATAATGGATTTTTTTTTTGAAATTTAGAATCTTTTAGTTTTCATCTTTTTGTGAGCAATATATATATATATATATATATATATATATATATATATATATATATATATATATATATATATATATATATATATATATATATATATATATATATATATATATATATATATATATATATAGAGAGAGAGAGAGAGAGAGCTACGTTCAAGTATTAAAAGTAAAGATTATGTTATTGTATGCATCAATGTGGTATAATCAAAATAAAATAAAAAATTAAATAAATAAATAGAGGTAATTTAGTAATTTGCTTAGTAACTTCCAAAAATAATCCCTATAATCGTGGTATACCTAAATAAATAAGTGTGGTCCCCTCTCAATTTCATTCTCCAATGTCGTACATTCTGCAAATCATGGAATGCCCTCGTCACAAGCAACGATTTCCTATCCGCTCATCACAAGTTAACCAAATCGATCATCGAAAATGGAAATCAAATGCTATTGATCAGGTACTTCGATCGAAAATGGAGGCATGTTGATTTTGGTTTCACAGGAAACCCTATGCGTCGATTGAGTAGTAATTAGGTTTAATTGCACCGAGAGATGAAATTGAGGAGAAAGGAAGAGGGGATAGGGATCCAGGACATCCAATTAGGAAGCAAATTAATTCTTCTTGTGAAAGGCAACAGTATTTGTCGCAAATGAGGGCGTTAGATATGGGGGTTGAAGATGAAGGGAGGTTGTTGATAATTGGGATGGTGATGTTGGGATTGTTGTCGATGTTTTTGAGCCATTTTCCATTGTACAGAATTGAGAGGCATTTGCTCATCCCTTGCCATCCTATGGATAATAGGTATGTTGATTTTGGTTTCACAGGAACCCTAAATTTGTATATTGTCTCCCTCTTCCACTTTCTGCTGCATTCTATTTCGATTTTGCTTAAATAATTCGAAATCAAAGGTATTTTTTTTTTCAACAGTGATCAATATCGACTTCACAAAATCAAACCTATGGGGTGTCTGATAAATTTTTGATGTAAATAACCCATTGGTAGATAATCAGCCTCACCACGTTTGAAAAAAAAAATCTTATTTTAATGGTATATTTGTTATTAATGAGATTTTGCATAGTTCAAATGATACTCTATGATTAAACATTTTTTGATGATTCTATGGAAGAAATTATATGCTCGAGACCAGAAGTCAATATAGACAATGCTTGAAGAACCTTTCCACTATGTGAAATTCTTGCAGCTTCAAATTAAGGTATATACACAGTTGTTAAGCTATGATAAACCATACTTCATTTTTTCCATATTAATTTATAGACATGGTGATAGAGGTGACTAATTTTTTCCTAACTTTATGCAGCTGCTAAGCTCAGATTACATGTGGGTTTAGGTTTTAAAGAGGAAAAGAAAGAAAACATAGAGGGACGATCGTGTATTCTAGTAGAATGTATTCAAACATAATGTCATTGACATTGTGTTCTTAAAAAATGGAGCCATGTTAATATAGCTATTGGTAAATGAATTACAGTTATGTTGGAATGAAATATTGATCTTTTCTCACTAATTTATTCATTGGATTTGTTTCCACAGAAGCTGATGCTTGAAGAACGGACCACGAAATTTGAATGACGTCTCTTAGCAACATTATTCTTTTAGAATGTATTGGTGTCTTTGTTTGATTTTGATGTTTTTTTTTCAAGATTTGAAAGTTTTTTTAGTTTTATTTTTTAACAATAAATATAATTCTTAGCAATTGTTACATGTATTCTATAAGAATTAATGTAATTTTTGTTTTAATTCTTCATTTGATGATTTGAGAATTTTGTTATTCTGCAAGAATTTTTTAAGGTCATTATCAAGAAATATGTTCAACAATATCTTATTATTTTATGGTATAAAGAATATTTTTATTTTTGAACATACTCATACATATTCTGTCAGAATGTCCGAATTTAAAAACCTTATAATTCGTAAAATTGGATTTTTAAAATTAATAGAATCTATGTTTGCATAAAATATGAAAATTTTCTTTGTTAAATTTGATTGGCCCGCATTTATGCATAAAATAACACAATATTTACTTTGGATAAAATAACCTAAGCATATACATATATATATATATATATATATATATATATATATATATATATATATATATATATATATAGAGAGAGAGAGAGAGAGAGAGAGGGAGAGAGAGAGGTAAGTTTCGTTGAGATTAAAAATAAAATAGAGATGTTGAGATTTAGCCTCAGCCATGTATTTCACATCTGCCGCTCTAACCCTCTGGCGTACCGCGCGTGCGACAACCTAGAATAATTGTAAATGATTATACAACGCCTCACGTTCCTTTCTCCTCCACCACCACAACCGCCTACGCCACCACCACTACCACCATCTCTAACACTAGCCGACCCCACACTGTCACCTCTGGTATCTATACCACCGCCATCTCTTCACCACCATCTCTTCTGCCACCAACTGTCAAAATCATTTATAATTACTCAGTCTATGAACATACATATATGTATAATCATTTATGATTAAGCATATACATATAAACATGTATAATCCTATATGATTATACCTCTGCGCTAGATAATCATTTACGATTAGGCATACCCCGTTGCTTTCGGTACGCTGGAGCATTAAAGCGGCAAATGAAAAATATGTTGTTGAGGTTGAATCTCAAGATCTCCACTTTTTTTAATCTCAAGTGAACCATCCCCTATATATATATATATATATATATATATATATATATATATATATATATATATATATATATATATATATATATATATATATATATATATATATATATATATATATATATATATATATATAGGGAAGGGTTATTTGGAATACAAAAGAACCCTAAAAATGCATAAAAAAATACCAAGACATCACACAAACTTTTTTTGTTTTGAATTTTTTTATCAAAAAATCGCAGCATTTTTTTACAATTTCGCTAAAAAAAATCAATTTTTTTTGTAAAGAAAAATTTTAGTTTTCAAAACTTTTTTTCAGCGATTTTGACCTAAAAGTTGCAACTTTTTGATAAAAAAAAATTCAAAAAAAAGTTAAGTGATCTCTAAGTATTTATTTATGCATTTTAAGAATTTTTAGGGTTTTTTGTTTTCCATAGAACCTAAACCTATATATATATATATATATATATATATATATATATATATATATATATATACATATATATATATATATATATATATATATATATATATATATATATAGAGAGAGAGAGAGAGAGAGAGTTAGGTTTAAATGTTTTCAACCAGTATTGTGTGCCTCTACCAACTAATCAGGATTAAGCAAAAATAAATTCAATAATAAATCTAAAAATGGTATAATACTAATCTTGGCTACATTTAATTTTGGTAAATATTTAAAACATTTAATGTCCAAGGAAATTAATTTGTTAACCCTAAAAAACACTCACCATTCGTCCTTAAAATTGCTTCGTCAATCTTCACTAAAGACTCATTCATGATACCAGGAAAAGAAACCCACCATGTCGACCATCATCAACCTGACACACAATACAAACATGAACCCTAATGGTGCCTAATTCTAATTCACATTGAGCCCTAAACTCACCACGGTTTGAGCCCTAAAATCTCCACTATCAATCATCAAGTTTCCAGATCCATGACCACGGATAAATTGCTTCTCCAATCAGCCTGTAAATTTCTTTTTCCTCTAATGAACTCATTTTTTATTTAATTGATTTATGTATTTGGTTTTGGATAAATGATTTTCTGAATGCCATTTCTTAAAAATCAATGATTGCAATCTGTTTGGATGGATTTCTTTGCATTTTATTTGAACCAAGTTGGTAAGTTCTTTCCAATTAAGATCTCCAAGTTTTGAAAATTTACTAGTGGAATCGGATATACTTTGTCTTAATTCAAGTTTGGTATAGCTGCATTTGAATTTTGATTATCTTAACATCTTTAATCAATTTCTATCAATTTCCCATGATATCATGAATCTTTCTCCTGCTTTCGGTTGAGTTTCTAGTGTTATGAAGGTGTTTGGTGTTTAGTACAACTTGTTGAAGGTGTTTGACATTTTATTTCAAGGTAAGCTAGAACAATTGGATAATGCACAGAAGGTGTTTGATAAAATGCATAAGAGATGTTTCAAGCCAAATTCTTAGTAATTGACTAATTCCATATTTAAAACATAGTTTCTAGTAATCATAGACATGGATTTTGTTATATTCTATGTATTCTGCCATATTCTATGTATTTTGTCAAAATGTATTCTATGTTCTATGTATTATGCCATATTTTGCTAGAGTGTTTCTCTCATATAACATGTATTCTGTCAGAATTACTAGTAACATGTATTTTATGTAATATGTATTCTATCGTGTAACATGTATTTTGCCCTCTAAATGTTCGATGAAATGCCTATATATAAGACTCCATCTTTTTTCATAGCAGTTTTAGGGTTACATGATTGCATTTCATATGTTATACGTATATTTCTTTTTAACATTTTTTGATGATTTCTTTGTTTATTTATAAGGATCATGGCCTTTGTTGGTACACACCTAGCACCCACATTATTATTCTAACTTCATTAATTATTTTAGATGAATTTTCGCATGTTTGATGATAATGCCTAACAAGTGTTTGTTGAAATGCCTAAAAGAGAATTTAACAAATTTAACCTTGTGGTATGCATTCTGTTAGAATTACTAGCAACACATGTTTTACGTAATTGTTTAAAATGGTAGTTAATTTGTCTGTGTATTATTTTGGATCAGTTTGTGATTTTGAATTCCAATTTCTATTATCCCTCGTTATTGTATATTAATATTAGCAGTAAATACGATACTTTTGAATGTATTCTTTGTATTCCGTCATAATGTATTCTGCCAGAATAAAATCTATGTATTCTGCCAGAATGTATTCTATGTATTATGTTATATTATCTGTATTCTACCAGAATATGTATAGTAATAGTTAATTGAAAGTTACATGTTTTTAACCATTATTAGTCTTTGTTGTATTTGTGATAGGAATGACTAAAAGAATGCGTTGAAGACCTAATAGGAAGAACTTGTAGAATGAATAAAGTTTGATCATACTCATTATTTAAGAATGTTGTTATTTTATAAGAATTTTATTCATTTTTGTTGATCTTCTGTTAGAATATGTATAATTATATTAAAATATATAAGGCTTTTAGTCTGTAAGAATATTTATGAATTTGTATTTAACCTCAGAATATATTAGAATGTTGTTATTTTTCAACCTCGAATTCATGATTTTTGTTATTCTTCAATAATATTCTAATAAAATAAAATTCTGAAACAATATCATTCTGATAAAAAAATTTCTGACAGAATAAAATAGGTTATGTTTACAAATAATGTTATAATTAAAATTGTATTAATTAAAAAAAATCATATTTTTTAAATTAGGAGAATTAATTATCCCAAAAAATCCAAAAATTTGTTTTTATAAATGTAGTTAATTGTCCAAAATACCCTTTTGCTAAAATTTGTGTGATTATAGGGTACATGTTATCTCATTGTATTAATATACACTCTCAAATCATGTCAATTGATTAATTTCATCTGTTGGTCTAGATCGGTGCATTCTGACACAAAATAATTAGTAAAATCAAAATAACTTAAGTCTCTCTCTCTCTCTCTCTCTCTCTCTATATATATATATATATATATATATATATATATATATATATATATATATACTGTGAAAAGTAAATATACATTACAGTCACCTAAGCTTATGTACTAAACCTCATGAAAATACTTTGTATTACTATATAAAGATTGCGATTAAGGAATTCACGATTAACACTTGAAGATGTGGATTCAGGATCGACATAATAGTTTTAATAAGGAAGCAAGATTATTGATTAACTTCGACCTTCGTGACAGTTGAAAACAATAATGTTCACTAGGACGAAGTAATAAATGATATTGGAGGAAAGAAAAGAATGGACGGTTAAACGATAATGGAGGAAAGGAATGTTATCGTGGATGGTATATTACTTAGTGAAAACCAAAACGGGTATTTTTTTTACTAAGTTAAAACGACATATTTTATAGGTTCAACAAGTAACCATTATATTTTAAAGTTTTAGAACTTATTATTTATCAAAAAAAGTTCTAACAATATAGAAACTTATTTCTTTTTATCTTCTTTCCATTGATATCAATGGATGGAGGATAAAAACTTATGATTATCTACATTTTTAGTTTTGTTTTGATGAAAAATTAGCTCTAAAAGTTGAGAAAAGATTGGTTCGTTGGTTATATATATATATATATATATATATATATATATATATATATATATATATATATATATAAGGTGAAGTTCAATATACAAGTCTAGGAAAGTTGTAAGATGAGTAAGTAGTGGTTATTAACCTCAATACATGATATATGGAGGAAAAAGAAGGAAGTATTTTGCTAGAATACCTATAGGCTTGAGTCTCTTGGAGTACTTCTCAAGGAAAGGTTCGTCTTTTCCCCAAAAGTATGGTAGGATTTAAAAATTGGCAAAATTTTTAGGGATGGCTTAGATAGCCATGAGAATCGTATAGGGCGTGCCTTCAAATGTTTCGAATGACAGAGAACAGAAAAGGATAGTAAGAGACTAGTGTAAATTTCCTAGATATGTTCGTTTAGTTAAGGGTTACGTTAGATAAATCGATGTGTGCAAGTATGTATGTGTATAATGATAAGTAAGTGAAATTTTAGGCTTCCGAGTAGACTACATGTTTCGTTAAGTATTTTTTAAAAGGAGTTAGTGTGACTTGATAGAATATTATAATTGAATGAAAGCAATCATAGGTTAATAAAGGGAGACAAGTTACACTTTAGAATCCGCACTACCATGTAATAATATGTTAATGTGTCATTGTTATCGTAGGTTTAGTTATTCCCTTTGTCGATAAGTGTCAGATGTCATGGGACATAAAGTCATAGCGATATACCATAATACTTTTATAGAGGCATGTTTCGGAAGGTGCATTCCATTAGGATGACATAGACAAATTTCCCTAGTTACTCAATTTTTAACGAGTCGACAATGTACCTAATCAAAAGAACAAATCAATATTTTACATTTGAAGACTGATGAGTCGTAGTCTCTTAGGATTAATCAGATTCAACAAGTATGAAAAATCAAATACAGAACATAAATGAAGAATGTGTCGAATGATTATGAACCACAAACTCAGAAGACCTCGATAAAGAACAGCTACTTTAGAGGTGTGTAGGGTTTACAATCACACGCTTATTTAAAACACGATGCATGCATGCACCTTTAATAGTAAAACCCTAATCATTAAACACGAGTGGACAGGCCCAAATCGGTTATACAAAAGAATAAATACAAAGGCCCAAAAGATGAAACACATAATACCCAATAATCTCCTCCTTTGCATCGATTGAGGCGAGAGTCCTTCAAGGCTGAGTTCGCTTCTGCACTTCAAATTTTTTTTGGAATGACACCCAGCAGAACCTTGCGAAGTTGGATATACCATTGAATCATATTAGAAAAGCACTTCTTGTCACCTTTGTTGTTACCCTTGTACTTGTTGACCATATCCAAAACATACTCCAGGCAAGAGGTAGTGAACAGATGCTTATCAACAAGAAAGAAGGAAGCCATATGAAATTTTGCATCATTTTGTTCTTTTATCTAAAAGGCTACATACCGTCCTTCCTTTTTTATCTTCCCAGGCTTCAATTTCTCAAAACCTTATGGGACTTCTTTGTGGAGTACATTGGGATTCCTTTGCAACACAACATCAATCTCTACATCCATTTTGCCTACCCCCCGAATGTACGAGATTAACATCTTCTTGAGGTGAAAAATAACGGGCTCATACTTTTATCCGTCTTTCAGAAACGAGTAGTAAAGCATGATCCAGTCATAAGGGTTAACGCAAAGCAGATCAGCAAGAGTAAACTCGTGGAATTGACTGGAAGAACCTCTCACAACCTTGAATTTCGCATTTGGGAAGCTGTAGGTTTCGATTGAACCATTGACCTTCACAACCGTAATCTAGCTCGCACTCCACGTCTCATATTATGGCTTCATATGCTTGAGATAGAAGGAGAAAAGTAAGTGGTACGCGGTGCTATCTGTAGATGGGACAATTGCTACTTTCATGAAGCTCCGAAACCTGAAGGCTTTCGAAGTGATAGGTAGGTCTAGCTGCAAATCTTGTGTATTTAAAAGATCGAATGACACAACCGTATCCAACTAATACTGACTCGGCAAATCCACAGCTTCACTTTGAAATCGCTTCAGAGTCCAGACTGGAAATAAAAGCTTTCAGCTTACCATCATGACCTGAGCTTCGTGCTCAGCTTTTTCTTTTGCTTCAGCCTTGCGAATTATTATTTGATGCTTATCCATCTAAGCTTCACGTTCCTTTCTTCTCTTTAGCTCATTTTCATCAGGCTCCTCATCTTCACTATTGTTGATAATCGCTTCTTCATTAAAAATCTTTTCTTTGCCTTTAGGCTCAGTTTCGATTTTAATAGTGGGCTTGACTGAAGGTTTGGGGTCTTCTTTCTTGGATTATTTCACTTCTTCTCCCCTTGTTTCGGAATAGAGCTTCATTCTGGAACACCTTCCAGTCTATGAAGCATGGGAAAGACGGGCCTGAGTTTCTCATAGAGATGCTTCGTTACAGTTATTGTGATCATTGAGACGAGTCTCAATAATATCTGAAAGCAGGCCATTTACATCAACTATTCAAATCTTCATAGCTGCTTTCTCAGATAGAAGATGATTGACTCATTTTTCAGTATTCTCTGACTTGATCGTCAAGACTTTCACCTTTTCAGTCTTTAAGGCAAGATCATCCATGATTTTGCTCTTGACGGCTATGTCCTCCTAAAGCTTTGTGATCTTTGAGATATGGAGGAATTAAAATTAGCATGGTTAGTTTTAAGACCAGTGCGAACCTATTAAAGTTTTTCTTTCTCTGTTTTAAGGGTTGAGCCCAGGCTCCAAATAACTTCATTAGACTTCACGGTGTTGGACTCAAAGTAGCTCTGGAACTTTTCTATGAGTACACATGCATCAGTAATTAGTTTATCGAATTTTTCAGTCGTGTTTTTGCAAACAGAAGCAGAATCATCTACCGCCTGTGTCATCTTTTCAAGGTTGGTGGAGTGCTCTTTTGTAGGAATGTACCCGTGACTATGGTAGGATCAACTAATGCTTCCTCCTGACTCATTGTCAGTACTCTTCCTGTGTTGCCAACACTTCTTGCTTTCGAGCAATCCTTCTTGTAATGCCCGTTTTCACAACACCCATAGTAGGTTTGGCGTACTCCAGCTCCGAGGGTCTGGTTGGTTGGTTGTGTTGGTGTCTTGCAGAAAGAGGTTGTGTGCCCCATTTGTTGCAATTACTGCACTGCATCTCATGGAAAGGCCTGTGATGATGGAAACTGCATTTGTCATGCCTTGGTAGATTACCATCGTATCGACTGGGAGGTGTTTGGGTAGTCGGAACAACAAAAGGAATGCTAGCAGCGTGGACTGCCACTATTTGCTATTTCTTTGAGGGCTCCTACAAATATTTCCCCTTTCTTTTGTTCCAAAAATTTTCTTGTTGCCACCCTCCTTGGGTTGTTTAGGAACGACTGCTAAGGAGCCTTGGCTCTCTTCGTGGTCTATCAGTGTCTTTGGCAGAGGGTAATGTAAGGGGTTTGGTAGCTAGAATATTTCCTTGCGTCGGGGTAGTTAATTCCCAAATGTACCTCTCCACATTCTTGCTCTCCGGGGTGACCATCCCGGGACAAAGTAGATCCAGTTCACTGAACCTAGCAGTGTACGCATCAATGTCGAAACCCTTCATCTTCAGGGTCCAAAGCTCTTGTTCAAGTTTTTGCATTTCGCCACTCGAGCAGTATTCAACCAACATTAACTCCTTCAAATCATCCCAACTCATATCATTGGCTACTAGAAGAGTCATGGATTTGACTTGGCTGTTCCACCAAGTGAGGGCTCTGTCTGTGAAAGTGCATGCTGCAAACTTCACCTTGCTTGTCTCGGGGCAAGCACATATTTCGAAGATTGATTCGGTTTTCTCGAACCAAGAGGTCAAAGAAATGACACCTATGGTGCTATCGAACGACTTGGGTTTCGCATTCGTGAAGTCCTTGTATGAGCACTACCTCGGGTGTCCATGACTGTCTCCTTGACTGGAAGGGTTGGTACCATTACCCGCCCCGCTTATACCACTTACGTGGATTTGCGACATCGCGACAGCCACAACGACTGTCACTGCTGCTTGGAAAACAATGGGGTCATACCGAGGAGGGGTAGCGGTGGTGGAGGATTCGCCTGTAGGTTGTTTTTCTTCCCGTTGGACTTTTTTGGAGGCATCTTTCTCTAAAATGATTCAAGAGAAAATGATGATAAGTCCTCTATAGTGGTCATGAGTCAGATGATATTAAACAAGATATATCCGATTCTGACAGTTATAGTGTTCAGTCAAGCGATTTACAGTGGAAGTCTACTAATATAAGTATACAATCTCCATTTTATAGCAACACTTATAGAGAATTTGTTATAGTGTGATTCATAATGACCACTCTGAAGATACCTAGTGTAGACAAGCTATGAATAACCATTAAGGCCTGAATGTTCTTGTTCTATTGGTGTAAGATCCAAAAATACTCCTATAGTATTTTAATTTCATGTTTGGTTCTATAGTTTCTCTTGTATGCATTGTTGGTAAGTTTTAGACTTGTCGCAACACCACAATCACTCCCAAACCCATGTTGGTCATATCTCGGATAAATATAGTTGATCAGGTTATATTTATCCAAGATATGATTACATAATTATTCAGGTGTAACCGTAGTGTCCAACTCATCCCAAATACTTTTATGCAGTTCTTACTGTGATACAGTTTCTAGTGTGTATGCATATTCGTATACTTCTTGTAAAATACTTATATTTTAAAAATATACTTTTAGTTCAGAGCTCTTCGGCCCTATAGTGTTTATAGTGGTATATCTTGTAAGGTTTGATATACTTAGTTCACTATAAACAGGAGCTCTGATACCAATCTGTCACACCCCCAAACCAGAATGGCAGAAACGTTTGGGAGCGGAGGACGTCATGTATAGTATCACAACAATTACATAATAGTAATCAAAGCAAACACAACAATTACAATAGAATATTGTATTTACAAATGTTCATAAAAAAGTTTTAATGACAATGAAAATGTATAACAAAAGTATAAATGACGCGACTCTAAAAGCTCCGTCTTCTCAAAACCTGTAGGTGTACCTGTCTATCGGTTCCCTGAGAATACAAGTGGATTTGAAAGTGTATCAACATTAAAGTCTGTGAGTTCATAAGAATATTTTTGTAATGAAATCTTGTCTTTGAATCTGTGAAAATGTTTGTATGTTTCTCAAGAAAATCCAATATTTTCTTTAGTATCGAAAAGTAGTCTTATACCTTAAGACCAAAATGTTGGATAAGGTGTCTAAGTCCATAACTATTTTTGGTATATACTTGACCCGGTTGGCATGGTCCATTTGGGTTGCATGGTATCATGACACTTAGATAGAAAAAAATAAGAAAAGGACACTTATGGTTTATTAATATATTATAAGTTCTAATATATTTAATATTTTTTTTAGTATTGATCAAGAATTAATTGTGAAGTAATTTGTTGATAAAAAATGAGACTAATTAAATATATGGGTTTCATTGTATAAATCATCCATTCTTATATAGTGGGCTAATGATCCATGGTTTATTGAATTAAGTTAAAACCCATAGGGTGCTCCATGGATGGTCCATGCAGGTTAAAACCCATGGATCATGGAGGAAATAAAAATCCATGTCAATTAGGGTTTACATGGTGTAACCCTACATTTGACACAACTATAAAAGGACCCCATGGGCTACCAAAATTGGCACTAAGTGAAGAACAAGAGGGATGGCTAATTTTGAGTGTGTGTGTACTTCTCTCAAAGTTATTCCAAGAGTTGTGGTGTTGTGTGAAACATTTGAGGCATCACATTTGGGGTGCTAGGCTCACAAAGTTCTTAAGGAATCCAAGAACAAGAAAGGTGTGTTCTTCTACTAGCTTTTATGTTTCAAGTTCCCCATGCCATGCTAGTTAGGTTAAGAACCTTGGAAAAATCAAATTTGCATGTATCTTAGTAAAACATAGATCGAAGGTTTTGAGGGTTGCATGTACACCATAGGAGTGTTAGAATGCTCAAAACCCTTCAGTGGTATCAGAGCCTAGGCTTGTTTTCTTCATTTTGATGCAAATTGTTGAAAAAAGTCAAAATTTTTGTATTCTGTTGAGTGAAATCGCCGATTCCATAGGGGGACTCGACGAGTCCATGCATATATTCATCCTACTCATTGAGTAGGTTCGTGCACTCGACGAGTTGGAGGCCCAGAGTGCAGTTTTTTCGAGTTTTCCTGCTAGAAATGGACTAGAATCATTACCCTAAACTGTTTTGGCCTTATAAAAACTGTTTTTGATGTGGTAATGATTATGCTAATCCATTTACAATGGTTATTATCAAAATTTCAAGTTTTATATATGTTTTTTATGATTCTTGAAATTGTTGATATGAATGTTCATACACTTTTAAGTTGGGTAGATCACAAGAATTATTTGCAAATTGTTTGTTAGTTTAATTCTTGATCTAAATGTTTTTAATGGAATCCATAATTTGTCATCAAGTTATGGATTACCAAAAGTCTTTCTTTTAAAGTCCATTAAAAACACATAGGTTACATAAAGTGAAGAGTCTTCATTTTAATAAACCATTACCTCATAAGTTATGAAGTTTAAAAGTTTTGAATAGTTAGAAAACTTGCTGTCAAGTTTTAGAACATGTAAAGTCACTTTAGAAAACTTTAGTTCCAACTTCAACCCTTATACTTTATAATATTATAAGTTAATAATATGTATATATATATATATATATATATATATATATATATATATATATATATATATATATATATATATATATATATATATATAAGATTAAGTCGTTTTATCGTTAGTAGGCTTCATTCATGAAGTAGGTCTATAAGGGGGGTATAAGGTTGTTGGCTATAAAATGGCAACTTAATGGGTGTTGACTCTCACCCACCGCTTCCTTTACTGGTGGAGGGTCGTTAGCCGAACGGTTAGGACAACGACTTCAATTCTCGTTAAAAGTATAATGATTATAAAGTAACTAAATGTTATATAAATTCTCAATGTTAGTTATTTTAGGAAAACGTGAATTTGGTGCTAACCCATGAAATTACCCTTTACACCTTGCTTAAGTCGTTAGTGGAGTGTGTGTGGTTAAACCGAAACACTAACTTGGATTTAACAAGGTTGGCGAAAGGTGGCTTAAGGTTTATCATAGATCGGTGGAGCATGTGTGGTTAACCGGAACATCGATTAGGTGATAAACATATAGTACCACGTAATTTGCATGGTTATTCATACCTTGTTTTGTGATCCTCGACATCCCAGTCACAAAACTTGAAGGGCACAATCGAGATTGGAACATTCCATTGAAAAGTTCAATGAGTCTCTAAAGAATCTAGGAGTTTCGAAGGCAATTAAAACCTAATAATACATTTTTTTTCATGGTGGAAATTGGTGAATCATCATTCACCTACCTTCAAATATCTTATAGCTTAGATTACGACATCCCTCTTCTAAGTTATAAAATATTGTGTTGGGTCCTAGCATTAGTATTACATTTGGGTGTCTTATTAAGGACTATATTTACATCTAATATAAACTTGTCTTTCTTCTTTTTCAGATGTCTTCTAACAATGCTACTTCTGGATCAAACGCTACTGGTTCCTTCTCTATCATGAACCTTTGTGGGAGAGTCATCCTTGACGGGACTAATTTCAATTATTGGATTACGAACATAAGGATGGTCACTCGCTATGAGGACAAGGAATATGTCGTCGACAAGGAGCTGAAGCATCTTGATGAGTCTACTACTACTCTTGAGGAGATCGCTTAGTTATGGGCACAGGAGAGAGATGCTACAAAAGTGGCGTGTATTATGTTCGCCACAATGATAGACGAGCTCCAAAAGTCCTATGAGGACTTTTATCCTTTTGAGATGCACTGGGATTTGATGGATAGATACCATCAGAGTGCTCATCAAGAGCGATATGACATAATCTCCTCCATGCTAACAACCCGAATGAAGGATGGTGAACCCATCACAGGCCACATGTAGCAAATGAAAAGGTTTGTGGACCGTCTGCTGAAGTTGAATATGAACTTCCCCGAGGAGTTGGCTATTGATATCATACTACACTCCTTACCTTCTTGTTATGATGAATTCCGAATGACCTATCATATGAACAAGGAGGAGGTCACACTCAGCAAACTTCAAGGACTTTTAAAGACCGTCGAAAGTGGTCTTAAAAGTAGATCGGTTGTTACCACTCTTACACCTACCACCGCCCCTGTTCTGGCTATCGGGCAAGGTAGAGGGAAGAAGAGGAAGAGCCACTTGAAGGGTACCAAGGGAAAGTCTCTTGATGACTCATATTCAAGTAGAACCAAAGGTGGTTCTGTCACTCCTTCTGCCAACCCTAAAGAGGTTGAATGCTTCTATTGCCATGAAAAGGCACACTGGAAGAGAAACTGACCAAAGTACTTGCAAGATGTTAAGGATGGGAAAGTAAAACCCAACCATTCAGGTATTTACACTATATTGTCTAATAACTCACCCTATTCGAATTCTTGAGTCCTTGATACAGGTAATGGTATTCACATATGTTTTGATTTGCAGGGACTAAGAAGAAGTGAGAATGTGGAGCATGGGAAGATAAACTTAATCATGGGGAATAGGAAAGCTTCACCTGTCACTAAGATTGGAGTTTATTATTTGTTGCTAAGTAGTGGGTTAACATTAGATTTGAATAGATGTTGTTACTATTGGATTAGGTGTCTAAGTTCATAACTATTCTTGGATGTACTTGACCCGATCAGCATGGTCCATTTGGGTTGCACGGCATCATGTATTTGTATAGACTAAAATGAGAGAAATAACACTTATGGTTTATTAATATTTTATAAGTTCTAACATATTAATAGGATTATTTAATTAGTATTGCTCAAGAATTAATTTGATATTAATTAATTGATCAAAAGAAGACTAATTAAATATATGGGTTGATTGTGTAAATCACCCATACTTGTATAATGGGCTAATGCTCCATGGATTATCAATTTCGGCTAAAACCCATAGGATGCTCCATGGTGTATTTGAACCCATGGATCATGGAAATGAAGAGCCATGTCAATTAGGGTTTACTTGGTGTAACCCTAATTATGACACACTATATAAGCAACATATTGTAGATCAAAATTGGCACTAGTGTAAGAAATAAGAGGGCATAGCCGATTCTAAGTGTGTGAAATTTCTCTCAAGTTTATTCCAAGTGCATTTGGTTTTTTGTGATACATTTGAGGCATCACACTTGAGGTGCTAGGCTCACAAGGTTCTCAAGGAATCCAAAGTACTACAAGGTATGTTTTCTTACTATCTTCTATGATTAAAGGTTCCCTTGTATGCTAGATAGGTTAAGAACCTTAGAAAATCAATTTTGCATGTAACATAGATAAATCATAGATCCAAGGTTTCTAGGGTTGCATGTACACCTCATAGGAGTGTTAGAATGCTCAAAACCCAACAGTGGTATCAGATCCTAGGCTTGTTTTCTTGTTATACTTGCAAATTTGGCTTAAAAATCGAAGTTTGTTGTTTTCTGCTCAGTAGACTTGTTGATTCCATGAAGGGACTCGACGATTCCAAGGCTAAACTCATCCAACTCGCCGACTTGGTTCTTGCACTTGACGAGTTGGAACCCCAGACAACATATCTTCGACTGTTTTGGCTGGAATTGGACTAGAAACATTACCTTAAGCTGTTTTTCAACTTATAAGCCTATTTTTGATGTGGTAATGTTCATGCTAATCCTATTTCAAAGATAATTGTCAATATATTCATGTTTTGTATTAGTTTAATGATTTGGCTAATTACATGAGAAAGTTTGATTAAATTATCTTGTTCTTATGAGTTGCTTAGATTACTAGAAAAAGTTATGTGAAATTGTTGTTTTCAATCCAAATTAATCTAAGAGTTGGTTATAAAATGTGTTCTTGTATCTTGTCCTCATAAAACTCATAAATATTTCCATATGTTATGAACAAAGAAAAGTCATATTCTTTTAATAGTTTAAAGTCTTCCATAACTTGTCCTCAAGTTATGGAACTTGAAGAGTTTTTTGAAATAAAACTACTTTAAACACATAAGTTATAGAATTCAATAGTTTTGAATAGTTTCAAAACCCTCCCTTAATTTTGGAATTTGAAAAGTTTTCCCTTATGAATACTTTAATTCCAAGTTAAACCCCTAGAATTTTAAAAGTTAAAATGCAACCCTTATACTTTGTAATATTATAAGTTAATAATATATATATATATATATATATATATATATATATATATATATGTAAATAAATATATAAGAAAAAGTCATTTTACTGTTAGTAGGTCTCATTTACGAAGCCGGTCTATAAGGGGAGTATAAGGTTGCTGCCTATAAAATGGCAGCTTAATGGGTGTCCACTCTCACCCACCGCTTCCTTGATCGATGGAGGGTCGTTAGCCGAATCGGTAGGACAAGGACTAGAATTCTCCCTTCATTAAAAGTATTAATGATAAATATAAAGTAACTAAATATTTTTTATAATTCCCAATCATAGTTACTTTAGGAAAATGTGAACAAGGTGCTAATCCATGAAATTACGCTTTGCCCTTTGCTTAAGTCGGTTAGTGGAGCGTGTGTGGTCAACCGACACACTAGCTGGACTTAACAAGGTAGGCAAATGGGTAACTTAATATTTATCATAGTATCGGTGGAGCGCGTGTGGTTAACCGACACATCAACTGAGAGGTAAATATAAAGGGTACCATGTAATTTGCATGGTTACTTCACACCTTGTTTTGTGATCATTGGCACCCCAGTCACAAAACCTGAAGGGAACACTCGATATTGAAACATGCCATTGAAAGTTCAATGAATCTCAAAAGATCTAGGAGTTTGAAATCCAATTAAAACCTAATAATTTCTTTCTTTTTTCATGGTGGAAATTGGTGAATCATCATTCACCTCCCTTCAAATCTTCTATAGCTTGGATTAAGACATCCCTCTTCCAAGTTATAAAATATTGTGTTGGGTCCCAGCCTTAATATTACATATTGGGTGTTATATTAAGGACTTTAAATCAACTAACTTGAATATATCCCATTATAGATGTCTAGTTTAGACAACTATGATCTTCCCAAATCTCATGGAAATCATACTTCTCTACCTCCACCTCCTCTATTTATTCTCCCTGACCCACAAGCTCGAAGACTTGAAAAATTCAAGGTCACTCAAGCCCTACTAGCAATGAAACATAAAAGATGGGAAGACCTGTGTGCACTCATGTCTTAGAAATGAAGTCACACTTTGACAGGTTGAGAATGTTGGGTGTCATTGTCCCAATGAAGTTGGCTATTGATTGGGTTCTCTAGTCACTTCCTGAGTCTTATAGTGAGTTGATTAAGAACTACTACCAGATCACGACATGACCCTAATAGATCTATCTTATTTGCTTGTTGCTTCTGATTCAAAAATGATGTGGCGCAATGGTCAAGCAAATATTATGGAAGGTCTATTTCTCAAACTTCCATAGACATTGACAATGGTAATATCGGAAGTCTAGAAAAAAATTCTACTCCCAATGGAAAGGGATCGGCCTTAGTCAACCCAGTTAACCAAAAGTTAAAGGGAAAAGCTAAGTCTGTGATAGTCCGGTGTACCATTCCCAAAGAGTGTATATGTTTTCATTGTCAAGAGAAGGGGCATTGGTTGCGAAACTGACCTAACTACCTGAAAGATCTAAGAGAGAATGAAAAAAATCAAAAAGGATTTAACTCTGCTTCAGTTAAGTCCACAATCTAACTCTGTTAAGTTCCTTGTTGATGATTCTTAATACAAAATGTGACTCGATTACATTTTGGTGTTTGATAGGATCAAGAAAAGGGAAGGAAACTAAAAGAAAGTGTATGTTGAATCTGATCGTGAAGGTGGATCTCAATTGCATGGTTCGAAGATCGGATTCTTGAGCTACTACTTAAAAAGTTATGATAAATTGCTAGAAAATATGTAATAGCATAGTTTTCATTTAAAGTTGCATTGTAAGGAAAATTTTTACGCATTTGTAAAATCAATAAAATTTTGTTTTATTTTATATGTCCTTGCAATGGCGCTTATGAAAAATTGATGTTTGTATGTTTTAGCAATAATGGAAATATGAATTTGATTCTTTCGTTTGTGGTGGTGTCTAAATTTACCAAATAAGGAAAGCTTTTCATCACCCAAGTTTTCAGTTGGATAAAAACTTGGAATCATACAAGTTGTATAGTTTGATGAATGAGAACTTTCAGCTTTGGAAAAATTAAGACTATTTCCTTGTTCACATGTATATGTGAGTCAAGTGAAGGACTAAGGGATATAGTGCACAAGAATGTGCACTGGTCAAGGTCCACCACAAAAAGATCGTTAAGACTAATTGTCATGATTTACTAAAGTTGATTAAATATGGTTATACTTACCAGTTTAAGTATAATTCTGAAACATTGGAAAAGTTTCGATGTTTTGAAGGATGAATGAGAAGAATCAAATTAGGCAGAAAGATAAAAGTTTCTCAAATCTGAAAAGATGGGAGAGTACTTTAGTATCAAGTTTAGTGATCATCTTAATGATTAAGAAACCATATCACAACTGGTTCTCTAAGGACATCTTGCATTCTTATGACTAAGAAAAGGAATCATGAATTGTTGAAATGGTTGAATCAAGAAGATGAGGCATACTTCGTTCCAAAAACAAGTCTTAGAGTCATACTCAAAGACTATAAGTTGAGTGACATATCATAAAGAAAGGTTTATAACACTTGTTAAATGTAAGGGTAAAAGTGTCCTACTCTTGTACATTTGAAATTGGTAAGTTGTGATGTTTTGGGTAAAACAAAGACCAACTAAGGCCAATTGTGTGAAGTGTTTGTCTTGATAAAGAATCTAAACTATCTCTTCAATATTTGGCAAGAGAGACTTATATGTCATGAGGACAGTGGGAGTCTTAAAGATCTTGAAAAACCTTCTAGATGTAATCAAGAAGAAAACCCTATAGTTTATCACTAGCACACAACTTGAGGTTTATAAGCTATCGTGTTGACATATTCCTATTTCTATGCCCATTCTTATAAAGTTGGCTTTGTATATGAGTTCTGAGAGTTCTCAATTGGTTTCATAACAACATGGAAGCAATGGAAGGCCCTTGTGCTGCCAGATGGAAAGAAATTGAGACTGCATAAGTTCAATCCATAAGAGTGTGGATTTGTCACTAACCTTGTCTTGTGATTATGGTTTTGACAAATTCACATGGATAGGCACACATACACCAGAAAATCTAAGTGTCATAAGGTTTCTCTCCGATTCATGAAAATGATGGTGAGGAAACGCTTTCACTAAGTAGATTTTAACTAGTTAGCAATTGTGATATTTGCATTCTCAAAGTCGTTAGTAAAGCGTGTGTGGTTAACCGACACACTAACATGGACTTATGAGAAATGGCAAAGATCTAAACAATTGAGATTATGATTACGACATCCCTTTTCATAGTTCTGAAATTGTTTAGACACACATGTGTGCTATCTAAGGAAAGGTGTATGATTTTGATAAAGTCATATCAAAGTATCTCGTATCAAAAATATGAACTTTGGTAAGAAGGTCAATAAAATATTTATTTCTAGAAGTCCAGCTGATTTATGAGTACATGTCAAAGCTTGTGGGAACATAGGCTTCATGCTAACAATCATCATGCAAGTGGGAGCGTGATAATTTTAATAAGTGTTGCAAGTTAGCAATGTTAATTATAGAAAACAAAAGTTTCAATTCGTGAATTATACTTCACTTCAATTTTAAAAGCTTAGATTGAGGTTTTAATCATATTTAGTCAAGGGTATATATATATATATATATATATATATATATATATATATATATATATATATATATATATATATATATATATGTATGTATATGAATTTCATGTTGGAATGGCTCAACATAAGGAAATTCTACATATGGGTCCATTATTTGCATTCTAAAATCCGATTATGATTATGGAATCCCTTTTCATAATCTGCATTATGAGAACTTGGCAAATAGAAATACAAATATTATAGCAAAATACTGGTCTAGTATCATGTCTTTATGAATCGGGTCCCATATGCTTCGGATATAGGATCGATTACATGTGCTATAATATTCATCTGTTCTAAATTTTTTCCAAATGCCAGAGCTTTAAGAGGGAAAAATTACTAGAACTAGATATGACTAATTTGATTAAGCAATTGTCGAGGACAGTTTGAGGTTTACCAAATATTGATTGCTCAAGGACAGTTGGAAGTATAGTGCTAATTTTGGAAGGACCATATTGACATATTCTAAAAAGAGGCAACTCTTGTTTAGAAGTAATAGTCAAAATGAGAATATGGAAATATTCCCATAGGTGGAAGTTATTCATTAAATCCGTTTAAGATTAGGAAACTTAGTGCAAGAAGAATGTTCAAAGCAATGAACTTCGAATACGAGACTTCATTTCCATGGAGTTGGTCTATATTGGAGTACTCTGTAATGTCTGTTGACAAGTCTTTGTGATTTTGTGCATAATCATTACAAGAGGACCAATGCATATAAGTTTAGAATCTAACAGATTTAAGTAAATGGCAGGAACCTAGGATTCGTGCATTTGTGGTTAGGATTTGGGATTGTGAAATGAGTATCATTGGAATTAATGTTTAGTTGATCTATTTCATAGAGTAAAGATCATAGACAAACTTAGTGTGCATATGTGACAACCCAAATTTACTGTCGTTACAAATTCCGCCTGCACTAACGGAATTCGTCATTATATACTATCTTCCGAAATGTTTGGAGTCGTCAATAAAAAAATATCTAGATAGTTATATGTCATGATATTATTATAAGTAATTATAACTCGTAAATGTTAACCCTGTTTAACTAAATAGAGTTGTATTACTTTTCAACCACTTCACCCGGGTAAAAAGTTTTAACCCCGTTAAACTTTAGCATTGGGTAGCCGTGTATCGGGTGCAATATCCAAGGCATATGAAATGAGTGTAAACAATATTTTAACACTCTTTTACCACACATTCACCCTCTCTCACTACTTTCTCTCTCTAGACCCGAACCCGACTCCAAAACCGCGAATTCCGGCTTCCAAACGTAAGGATTTGTTCCTATCTTATTCTAAACATACTTCATTGTAATTAGAGGCCAAAAATCATAGAAAATAATGATCAAAAGGGAGTTTACGACCTAAGAAGCCCCTTAGGCCGTAAACACCTAAAACTTTGCCAAAAGCCCCATTTTTCCTTCCTTTAAGCTTGGGTACTAATTAAGGGATTTACCTAGGGCAGTTTGGACATTAAAACATAAGAAATTGAGGCCTAAAAAGGAGTTTACAGCCCAAGCTTATGCTTAGGCCGTAAACACCCAAAAACCTTGGATTTAAGTCCCAAAGACTCATCTAGGGCATGTAGTAATTTAGTCTTGACACTAGGAAATGTTTAAGTGCATTAAACAACACCATTTGAGGACAAAAAGAGGAGTTTACGGCCAAGTCTAAGCTTGGGCCGTAAACACCCAAATTTTATGACAAACAAGTCCCAAAAACTTATCTAGGGCATGTAAGGAAATTAGCTAAGACCCTAGGAAGTGAGTTGTACCATTAAACATCTCATTTTTAAGCCAAAAGAAGAGCTTACGGCCAAGGGTATACTTGGGCCGTAAACTCCCCAATTTTTATGCCAAAATGTCCCAAAACTCCATCTAAGGCCTTCTAGCATTTATCTAAGGTGAAGGGAAGTGTGTTGTACCATTTAAACATCCATTTTAAGGGATTAAACGGAGTTTACGTCCCAAGCACAAGTCTTGGCCGTAAACTCCCCAAAATGTCACGAAATGAGGGTTTAAACCCTCCATTTTAGTTCAAGACACTTGCTAGTAAATTAGGGAAGCGAAATAAGGCCTTAAACTTGCATTTTGGAGGACCACATGAGCTTACGACCAAGCCTAGGGGGCTTACGGCCGTAAACTCCCAAGGAGTGGCCTTTGGGCCGTAAACTCCAAGAGAGTGAGCTCATGGACCCTCCCGTAAATCTTTCTTGGCCTTGTACCACTCCCGGGAACCCCTTCTAGGCCTTAAAACCCCGAAACGATGCTAGAATGCCCAAATACTTTAACGAAAGGCATAATGTCACACCCCCGAACCAGACGGCGGAAACGTCCGGGGGCTGTCGTGACTCAATTGAATACCATCACAATGAATATACATGAAACATAACATCATTCATCACCAACATTTGAATATTACAACTGACAGTGTTTACATTCATTTCATTGTCTCAAACCATTACATTTCCAAAAATTAAACTGTTCGGTTCATACATAAATAAACTGCAGCCGTCACTGAATATGTTTTCCTTTGGTTCACTGGTTCCCTGAGAATACAAGTATTTTGAAAAACGTCAACATATGAAATGTTGGTGAGTTCATAAGTAGTGTTTGAAATCCAATGTTTTGTATTGTTTGAAAACCACCAGAAAATCCGATATTTTCTGAAAAGAAAAGCTTTTGAAAATGTTGTGAAGATCCATAGGTATGCTTGTTTGTGTCTATACTTAAAAAAAATTTGTTCGTTAAGATTGTATGCATTTTGAATCTGTATGTATTGAAAAACCCTAGGAAAACCCAATGTTTTCCTAATTTCTTGTATTACATGAAGTTACATTGAAACCATTGCATAGCGTATAGTGTCAGTCCCAGGCGACGTTGGATTATTTTTGAGCATGATTAATTACTACAAACCCGCATTACACAAACGCCCAGTTTATAGCTATACTAACGATCCCGAAGGCGTCGTCCGTACTAATCACGTTATCCAATCGCCCTGACTATGTGTAGTCCCACATCCGAAGAGAAAGAGGTCACGAAGACCCCGGTGACTCCATTAACCGGTTGGGGATAAAATGTACGAGGGGTCCCTGACCCGCCTCGCATAAAATGTAGACTTTACTAGCTATACCAAAGGACCCTTGGGGACCAGTAGTATACAAGCCATTGAAAGTCCATTTACGTTGTGTCGGATTGGTAAAACCCAACACTCCGTAAAAAAAAATGTCTCCGGGCCTTAAGATCAGGTCATTGGGTTAGCTAGGCTCAACGAACAAGATTTTACACTTTTGGGGCCCAAAGATGGTGCGTAGATGTCTGTGCACACTCGCATGTATAATGTATCACCAAACGTTACTTGTATGAATCGTAGTATCGTAGTGTCGTAGTGTTAGTAGTTGTAGGTTTCTATTGGTTCGAGACCGAGCCAATTCGTTTAACAATGACTTTTGGTATTGTAATGTATTGTATTTCGTCGATAGCCGCGGTGCCATTATTTGATCAAATTGTGTATATTGAATTAGCCTTGAAATTTTTCTGTTTTCAGCCCCTCATTGTTTGTAAAATTTACATTTTCAACCCTTTTATTAAATACTTCCCGGTTTGGTCCTTAAATTAATTTTCTTGACATTTTAACACCAAAAATTATTGAAATTAATATTTTTCAGCATATTTTTCATAGAAAATAGTTTAAGTCCCTGAAAATGCAGTTTTCTCGGTTTTAACCCTTCTTTTTCGCAACTTTGACAATTTTGGCCCAAATTGGAAAATTTTTGCAACTTTGGTCCTTTTTAAATTTAAAAAGCATTTTAAACCTTTGAAAAGGACTTGGATCACTTATTGTCCACTGTTTTACAGAAAATCACAGTTTTGGCCCTCCAAAACAGAAAAATTCGCATAATGGGCCTCATTGGGCCAAAAATGTCATTTTTAGCCCATTAAGCTTGGAATTTATGTTTTTAATCCCCTAAATGAGTATATTTTCAGAAATTGATTTATGGAAACTGTTTTGGCACACTTCATCCATCAGAATTCGTGATATGCCAATTTGGACCCTTAATTTTGTATTTTTCACATTTTAGGCCCAAAATTTATGTTTTTAACCCAAAGAAAATTATTACTAAACCACTTAACCATTTTTCTTGAAACACTTTGTATTTAGAAATATAATTGAAGCTAAAATCATTTATCACAAGATATATCTCGGTTTTGAGGGGTTTTATGGCTAGATCCACATTATAACACACAAATGCATACATATAAGCATGGAAATCATACAAGGCATACAAACACATATAGATCTACACTTTCACTTGTATTCCCCCACCACAAAACACATAAAAACAGAAAATAGGGAGTATGAAGCTCACCTTGGGTGTGGTTTCGGTTTTTGGAAGAAAAGATGGAGGAAAACTTGATGATTTTTGGCCTTAGCACCTTTCCTTGGTAGATCTCGAGTTTGAGATGGTTCTAGGGTGCAAGATCACGATTTTTGCATAGATTAGGAAAGGATTTTGATAACAAAAGAATCTAAACCATAGATCCAAGTATAATCTTACCTTAGATGATGATTAACTTGCAAGATCCTCTTGAAAGTCCCTAATTTTCGAGATTTTTGGAGAGGGGAGGAAGGAGAGTTCTTGAGTAATCTAGAGAGAATTTGAGAGATTTTTGTGTGGGTGTATGGCCCAGAGTGAGAGAGATAGGAAGAAGAGATGTGATCTTGAAGTGATATGCATGGAAGAATGAGAAATAATGCATGGAAGTCCTATGGGTAATAGTGAGGTGGCATCCAAAGTCAACACTTCCATTTCTCTTTGGGTTTGGGCCTTGGGCCGAGAATGGGAAGAGAAAAAAAAGATTTTTGGGCTTTTTGCCCTTAAGCCCAATATTTGAGGTAGTTTGGGTGTTCATTGGCCTTATAAAATAAAATTGTGATTTTTATGCTTTATTAAGCTAGGTTAGGTTAAATTATGGATCAAAGCTTGTGATTTATTTCATTCTAGGCCCAGTATGGCCCAAAATTTTGATATAAATAAGTGTGGGTCCAATTAGAGCCCAATTAGGGTTCTAAGCGCATGATAGTCTATTTGGAAGCTTATTGGTCCACTTGGATCCAATAAGGAAGTTCTAGTCCAAGGTGTACCTAAACAAGAACTTTTAGGGTTTCCAATTGTTTGATGACTATTTGTAGTACTTGTATGAGGTATTTGATTGAAGTTTTTGATTCACATTAACTTGAATGTATAGATTACATGACACAAAATTTCCAGTTGTGACATCATCCCCCAGTTAGAGGGAATTTCGTCCCGAAATTCTGTTTGAAAGCTAGATTTGAGAGTGCTTGAATAGGTGAGGGTACTTCTGCTTCATTTGGTCTTTGTATTCCCAAGTGAATTCTGGCCCACGCTTTGCGTTCCACCGTACCTTCACGATCGGGATGTGGCTTTGTTTAGTACGCTTCACCTCCGTGTCCATGATTTCGACTGGTTCTTCGACGAACAGGAGATTCTCATTGATCTCGATTTCGTCAAGAGGAATGACAAGGGTTTCATCTGATAGGCACTTTTCAGATTAGAGACATGAAACACGGGGTGTACACCGTTTAGCTTCGCGGGTAGTTGTAGTCTGTAGGCTACCGGACCTATTCGGGCGACGATTTCGAAAGGTCCAATGTATCGCGGGTTCAGCTTTCCCCGTTTTCCGAAACGTATAACCCCTTTCCAGGGTGATACTTTCAACAATACTCGATCACCGACCTGGAATTCTAAGGGTTTTCGCCGTTTGTCTGCGTAGCTCTTTTGTCGGTCGCGCGATGCTTGTAATCGGGCTCTGATCTGAACGATCTTTTCTATGGTTTCGCGAATGATCTCCGGTCCTGTTAGTGCCCTGTTGGACGTATGCGTTTTTGCTAGCTGGGTGTCACCTACTTCCGACCAACATAACGGTGATATACACTTACGCCCGTACAGTGCTTCGAAAGGGGCCACCTTGATGCTTGAATGGTAACTATTGTTATATGAGAACTCAATCAGCGGTAGGTGGGTATCCCAAGACTTCCCAAAGTCTATTACACATGCACGAAGCATGTCTTCAAGCGTCTGAATGGTTCGTTCGCTTTGACCGTCCGTTTGTGGGTGATACGCGGTGCTCATATCGAGATGAGTTCCCATTGCCTTGTGGAGTGATTGCCAAAAGCGCGATGTGAACCTACTGTCCCTATCCGAGATGATAGATTTTGGCACTCCATGGAGTCTTATGATTTCTCGTAGGTACAACCGCGTCAGTCTCTCCATCTTGTAGGATTCTTTGATTGGCAGGAAATGGGAAGATTTCGTCAGTCGGTCGATTATTACCCATATGGTGTCCAATCCGTCCGACGTCTTGGGAAGCTTGGTCACGAAATCCATGGAAATCCCCTCCCATTTCCACTCAGGGATTGCCGGTTGCTGTAACAATCCAGAAGGTTTCTGGTACTCCACTTTTACTTTGGCGCACGTAAGGCACTTACCAACATAGGTCGCGATTTCCGCCTTCATGTTAGGCCACTAATAGTGTTGCTTAATGTCCAAATACATCTTGTCCGAACCAGGATGAATGGAGTATCGTGTCTTGTGGGCTTCCTTCATAACGGTCTCCCTAAATCCTCCGATTTTTGGGACCCAAATACGGTTCATAAAGTAGTATACCCCATTCTCCTTGACTTCTAGGTTCTTCTCCATTCCGCGCAATGCCTCGCTAGTTCTATTTTCCGCTTTCATAGCCTCTGACTGGGATAATGCAATTTGAGTGGACAGATGAGACTGAATGGTTATCGAGTGTGTTTTCGTACGGCGATTTGAGTACTCCTTCCGACTTAATGCATCGGCTACCACGTTGGCCTTGCCTGGATGGTACTTGATCTCGCATTCGTAGTCGTTTAGCAATTCCACCCATCTTCGTTGTCTCATGTTCAGCTCCTTCTGATTCAAGATGTGCTGGAGACTCTTGTGGTTCGTGAAGATGGTGCACTTTGTACCGTACAGGTAGTGCCTCCAAATTTTCAGAGCGAAGACCACGGCTCCCAGTTCTAGGTCATGGGTCGTGTAATTTATTTCGTGCGTCTTTAGTTGGCGGGACGCGTATGCTATCACTCTTCCACGTTGCATGAGAACGCAACCTAAGCCTTGATTCGACGCGTCACAGTAGACTACAAAATCTTCCGTTCCTTCGGGTAGAGATAGCACAGGAGCGCTACAGAGAGCTTGCTTCAAGGTTCGAAACAGAATCTCTTGTCGGTCGGTCCACTTGAATGGCACGCCCTTTTGCGTAAGCAAGGTATGCGGCTTGGCGATCTTAGAGAAGTTTTGGATGAACCTCCTATAGTAGCCTGCTAGGCCTAAGAACTGGCGAATTTCTGTGGGCGTAGTCAGAGTTGCCCATCCTTCCACAGCTTTGACCTTAGAAGGATCCACATGAATTCCGTCTTGGCTAACTATGTGGCCTAGGAAATTCACACTACGGAGCCAGAACTCACACTTGGAGAGTTTGGCATAAAGCTTTTCCGTTCGTAGAGTCTCTAAGATTTGTCGGAGATGTTGGCCATGCTCCTCTTTGCTTCGAGAATAGACGAGGATGTCATCGATAAACACAATGACGAAGTTGTCCAGGAACGGTCGACAGATTCGATTCATTAGGTCCATAAATGCGGCAGGTGCATTTGTTAGACCGAAGGGCATTACGACGAATTCATAATGTCCGTAGCGGGTTCGGAAAGCGGTTTTAGGAATATCTTCTTCTCGGACTTTGAGTTGGTGGTATCCAGACCGTAAATCTATTTTAGAAAAATAACTAGCTCCTTGGAGCTGGTCGAATAGATCATCAATTCGTGGGAGTGGGTAGCGGTTTTTAACAGTGAGTTTATTCAGCTCTCTGTAATCGATGCACATTCTGAAAGATCGGTCCTTCTTTTTGACAAAGAGCACCGGAGCTCCCCATGGCGAGTAGCTAGGTCGGATAAATCCCTTGTCCAGAAGCTCACTGAGTTGACTGGACAATTCCTGCATTTTAGCAGGAGCCAATCGATATGGTGATTTAGCAAGAGGAGTTGCTCCTGGAACGAGGTCGATTCGGAACTCAACCTGTCTCTCTAGGGGTACTCCTGGAAGATGTTCAGGAAACACGTCCGGAAATTCACACGCTACTGGGATGTATTGGATGTTAGTTTCTTCTTTGGTCTTGTCCACTATGTGAGCCAAGAACACCAAATTGTTCTTTCGCAGATGTTTTTGCGCTTTGATGCACGAGATAAGACGAAGATTCGTGCTAGGTTTGTCTCCGTAAATTACTAGGGTTTCGTGATTCGGGAGACGAAGGCGAACGGCCTTCTCGTGGCACATAATCTCAGCATGGTGGGGGCTTAACCAATCCATGCCGATAATCACATCGAAACTCCTAATTGATACTGGCATCAGATCTATTCGTAAGACGTGTTGGTTGAGGGTTAGGGTACATCCGATGTAGATCTCCCTAGTGGATTCGGTTTTCCCATTGGCCATTTCCACCGTATAGGTTTCATTTAGCTTTTGGGGTTGTTGTTTTAGTAAATGTTTAAACTTCTCACTTACGAAACTTCGCTCCGCTCCGGTATCAAATAAGATGCATGCATAAGTGTGGTTTAGGAGGAACGTACCGGTCACAACTGCGGGGTCCTGAACTGCATCACTCTGACCCATAGTCAGCATTCTTCCTGCTCCTCTGTTTCCTGAGTTGTTGTTGTTAGGGAAATCTTGACGGAAATGTCCCGTCCTTCAACACCCAAAACAGGTGTGGCTAGGCCCTGCATTGTTGCCGCCGGTATTGGTGTTGTTGTTATTGCGGTGGTTGTCGTTGTTCTGGTTGTTTCCCTGACTCTGGTTCTGAGAAGGATAAGTCCTGCAGAACCTTGCAGTGTGTCCCCTTCGGTTGCAATTGGTGCAATGAAACTCCCTACATTCTCCTTGGTGATGGAAACCGCACTTGTTGCATTTGGGGAGATTACCGGAATAGGGTCTTGAAGCATTTGAAGCAGCTGAGGCTGGAGCATGTGATGTGACTGGAACCGGTGCAGTGACAGCGTTAACTGCCACCGTTTGCTGCTTTTTAGAGGTCTCGGGGCCCTGACGCCCCTTTCTCTTGTTGTTCCATCCTTTCTTACCATCACCCTCCTTCTTCTTCTCAGTCTCCACTGGTTTCTCGCCCTTCTTGTTGTTGTGATCATATAGCCTCTTTGCCAATCTCTTTGCACTGTCAAACGTTTCAGGGTTTGCAGCTATCACATTACCCTGAATGGGAGGTGTCAGTCCCCAGATGAATCGTTCGATCTTCTTTCCTTCTGATGTGATCATACCCGGGCACCACAGAGATAGTTCGCTGAATCTCGATATGTAAGCATCGATGTTCCCATTCTGCACCATGAGATTCCATAGTTCCTGTTCCATCTTCTGTATTTCGCCTCGGGGGCAGTACTCAGCCGTTAGCATCTCTTTCATTTCTGCCCATGGAATAGAGTTGGCGACAGGGAGCGTCATAGCTTCTACGTGTCCATTCCACCAAGTGAGTGCTTGGTCCACAAAAGTGCAGGCCGCGAACTTCACCTTCATCTGCTCGGGGCACTCGCATATCTCGAATACCGACTCTACCTTCTCGATCCATCTCTTCAGAGCGATCACTCCTCCAGTACCGTTGAAAGTTCGGGGTTTAGCGTTCGCAAAATCCTTGTAGGTGCACGTTTTAGTGGGTCCTTGGTTCGTCCCGTTGTTCGAACTTCCGGATCCTTGCCCGTTACCTCCTCCATTGTTCCCTCGGTGAAGTTGTGCCATAGCTGCTGTGACCGCAGCAGACACGGCTGCCTGGAAAGTAGTGGAGTCAACTTTGGGCGGGGTTGGTTCGGGATTTCCGCGAGTAGCTGGGCGAGGCATCTTTCTGTCATGAAACGGAAAGATGTTGAGTGTATGTGGTTTCTGTGAGGTTGCGATCCTACTAACTAGGTGTATGATACGAACCTAAACATTACTACCATTGAGCATACAATCATAACATCTCAACACATAACAATTGGTAATATCATAGCAAAACACACAAAAGTTCATTAATATTACCCGCATTTAATACAAGAAAATTGGCTCGTAGGAGCATACATATGTGATACTAATCCGACAGCATAACGGCTCCATGAGTAGTGTAGTCACTTAAACATAGAGCCGGAGTACATAACATTGTTCCTAATGACCTACTATGATAAGTCTATCCCTAACCGCGATGAGCTGCGTCAGGAGGTGGTGCTGAAGATGTGGATGCTCCCTAAAGACGAGTCACCAAGCATTCTGCGTCCTGAAGTCGAGACTCCCATCTTACCTGCCTCATGTGAAACTCCCGGAGGACGTCACGCGTCTCCTGTTCTGCCCGCTCGACCCTAGTCCACAACTGGCGTACTTGATCAGCAGTGCCCTGAGCAAGGTCGCCAGTGTCCCGTAATCATCTCACCATGACTGGTAGAGCTCGGTCGGCCGGTCCTCCGTCCCTCAGGTCGAAGAACTCACGTGACATGCCAAACGGGGGTCGTTGTCCCTGATGTCTGCTCCATCTCTAGAGATCAATGCCCCAAGGAGGGGTAGGTCCAGTGGGGCCCACACGGTAAGTAGGCACCCTGATTGGGTAAGGGGGGTCGATGACCTCGGACTCTGTGTCCGAATCACCCCCTTCGCTGTCATCGAGCTCCTCTCCGAAATGTTCTTCGTCTTCTTTGGGTTCGGCAGGCTCGCCCTCGACTTCTGCCTCCGGTTCCCCGTCAGATTCCTCTTCGGGGTCCTCCTCAGGTTCCTCTTCAGGCTCTTCCTCAGGTTCCTCCTCCTCTAGCCACCCGTTGTTTCCCTGATTAGGGAAGTAGGGGTCTCCAGGGTGATGAAAACCAGCCATGCTGTCTGCACGAGTACGTAAATATGCTAACATTATTCCTAGGATGCTATGACTATTGTACAGACTAAGCGAACGTTGTCTTTTTGGTGATAAAGGGTATAGTTTTAGGTTCCCTAGCTATCCCGATCTCATCAAGACGTGTGTTAGTTTTACTTTGGAGAGAATGTAGTTGATCAGGCTACATTCACTCCTTGGTATCACTAAGAACAGTCCCGAATTAACCGAGATACCAGTGTTATTGTGTTTGATTCAGCGTTTGGTCCTTATCCCTAATGCAAGCAAGTGTGTTTCATTTACTTGTTTTGTTCAGAGTTATGTTAGTCCCTCTTTTTGGTTTATAGTTGCATATCAATGTGTGGCTCGACATGCTAGTTCACTATAAACAAAGCTCTGATACCAACCTGGCACACCCCTGAACCAGACGGCGGAAACGTCCGGGGGCTGTCGTGACTCAATTGAATACCATCACAATGAATATACATGAAACATAACATCATTCATCACCAACATTTGAATATTACAACTGACAGTGTTTACATTCATTTCATTGTCTCAAACCATTACATTTCCAAAAATTAAACTGTTCGGTTCATACATAAATAAACTACAGCCGTCACTGAATATGTTTTCCTTTGGTTCACTGGTTCCCTGAGAATACAAGTATTTTGAAAAACGTCAACATATGAAATGTTGGTGAGTTCATAAGTAGTGTTTGAAATCCAATGTTTTGTATTGTTTGAAAACCACCAGAAAATCCGATATTTTCTGAAAAGAAAAGCTTTTGAAAATGTTGTGAAGATCCATAGGTATGCTTGTTTGTGTCTATACTTAAAAAAAATTTGTTCGTTAAGATTGTATGCATTTTGAATCTGTATGTATTGAAAAACCCTAGGAAAACCCAATGTTTTCCTAATTTCTTGTATTACATGAAGTTACATTGAAACCATTGCATAGCGTATAGTGTCAGTCCCAGGCGACGTTGGATTATTTTTGAGCATGATTAATTACTACAAACCCGCATTACACAAACGCCCAGTTTATAGCTATACTAACGATCCCGAAGGCGTCGTCCGTACTAATCACGTTATCCAATCGCCCTGACTATGTGTAGTCCCACATCCGAAGAGAAAGAGGTCACGAAGACCCCGGTGACTCCATTAACCGGTTGGGGATAAAATGTACGAGGGGTCCCTGACCCGCCTCGCATAAAATGTAGACCTTACTAGCTATACCAAAGGACCCTTGGGGACCAGTAGTATACAAGCCATTGAAAGTCCATTTACGTTGTGTCGGATTGGTAAAACCCAACACTCCGTAAAAAAAAATGTCTCCGGGCCTTAAGATCAGGTCATTGGGCTAGCTAGGCTCAACGAACAAGATTTTACACTTTTGGGGCCCAAAGATGGTGCGTAGATGTCTGTGCACACTCGCATGTATAATGTATCACCAAACGTTACTTGTATGAATCGTAGTATCGTAGTGTCGTAGTGTTAGTAGTTGTAGGTTTCTATTGGTTCGAGACCTAGCCAATTCGTTTAACAACGACTTTTGGTATTGTAATGTATTGTATTTCGTCGATAGCTGCGGTGCCATTATTTGATCAAATTGTGTATATTGAATTAGCCTTGAAATTTTTCTGTTTTCAGCCCCTCATTGTTTGTAAAATTTACATTTTCAACCCTTTTATTAAATACTTCCCGGTTTGGTCCTTAAATTAATTTTCTTGACATTTTAACACCAAAAATTATTGAAATTAATATTTTTCAGCATATTTTTCATAGAAAACAGTTTAAGTCCCTGAAAATGCAGTTTTCTCGGTTTTAACCCTTCTTTTTTGCAACTTTGACAATTTTGGCCCAAATTGGAAAATTTTTGCAACTTTGGTCCTTTTTAAATTTAAAAAGCATTTTAAACCTTTGAAAAGGACTTGGATCACTTATGGTCCACTGTTTTACAGAAAATCACAGTTTTGGCCCTCCAAAACAGAAAAATTCGCATAATGGGCCTCATTGGGCCAAAAATGTCATTTTTAGCCCATTAAGCTTGGAATTTATGTTTTTAATCCCCTAAATGAGTATATTTTCAGAAATTGATTTATGGAAACTGTTTTGGCACACTTCATCCATCAGAATTCGTGATATGCCAATTTGGACCCTTAATTTTGTATTTTTCACATTTTAGGCCCAAAATTTATGTTTTTAACCCAAAGAAAATTATTACTAAACCACTTAACCATTTTTCTTGAAACACTTTGTATTTAGAAATATAATTGAAGCTAAAATCATTTATCACAAGATATATCTCGGTTTTGAGGGGTTTTATGGCTAGATCCACATTATAACACACAAATGCATACATATAAGCATGTAAATCATACAAGGCATACAAACACATATAGATCTACACTTTCACTTGTATTCCCCCCCCCCCCCCCCACAAAACTCATAAAAACAGAAAATAGGGAGTATGAAGCTCACCTTGGGTGTGGTTTCGGTTTTTGGAAGAAAAGATGGAGGAAAACTTGATGATTTTTGGCCTTAGCACCTTTCCTTGGTAGATCTCGAGTTTGAGATGGTTCTAGGGTGCAAGATCACGATTTTTGCATAGATTAGGAAAGGATTTGGATAACAAAAGAATCTAAACCATAGATCCAAGTATAATCTTACCTTAGATGATGATTAACTTGCAAGATCCTCTTGAAAGTCCCTAATTTTCGACATTTTTGGAGAGGGGAGGAAGGAGAGTTCTTGAGTAATCTAGAGAGAATTTGAGAGATTTTTGTGTGGGTGTATGGCCCAGAGTGAGAGAGATAGGAAGAAGAGATGTGATCTTGAAGTGATATGCATGGAAGAATGAGAAATAATGCATGGAAGTCCTATGGGTAATAGTGAGGTGGCATCCAAAGTCAACACTTCCATTTCTCTTTGGGTTTGGGCCTTGGGCCGAGAATGGGAAGAGAAAAAAAAGATTTTTGGGCTTTTTGCCCTTAAGCCCAATATTTGAGGTAGTTTGGGTGTTCATTGGCCTTATAAAATAAAATTGTGATTTTTATGCTTTATTAAGCTAGGTTAGGTTAAATTATGGATCAAAGCTTGTGATTTATTTCATTCTAGGCCCAAAATTTTGATATAAATAAGTGTGGGTCCAATTAGAGCCCAATTAGGGTTCTAAGCCCATGATAGTCTATTTGGAAGCTTATTGGTCCACTTGGATCCAATAAGGAAGTTCTAGTCCAAGGTGTACCTAAACAAGAACTTTTAGGGTTTCCAATTGTTTGATGACTATTTGTAGTACTTGTATGAGGTATTTGATTGAAGTTTTTGATTCACATTAACTTGAATGTATAGATTACATGACACAAAATTTCCAGTTGTGACACATAAAATGTCTAATTTATTGCAAAATACATATTTCATATGAATCTAGGGTCCTAAAAATTTGCTCAAGTCGTTATTTGGTAGCAAACGCTCAACCGACACTTTTACCTGATTTACCCGATTCACCCGATTTACGCGAATTCATGTGAGTTCATACCCCTTTAACGAACCTTTCAAATGTTTTATATGTTTTAGGGGGGGATACAAGTCAATTTTACATGTTTATGGAAATTCATACAAGTCATTTATTCATGTTACGGAAATTAATCACATGTGATTCACTATCCGTAGTTCAAATCACATGTGATTTACCACTATGCTTTATAAAAAGGATTTTCGTTTTCAAAACCCTTTCGGATGAAAGATCAATTTTCTAAATATTCCCTTTTGACAAGATTTTTATTAAATAAATTCCTTATAAAATGTAACCACACCAATATATTTATATAAATAAGGCTTGAAGGACTTAGGACCGATAGCTCGCCTTAATTCCTGTTCTTGTTTGATTGTGGGCTTAGGGTAGTTGGTATCCGTCCGACTGTCGTTGATTTCTTACTTATATATCATATATATTTGTGTTGGATACGAGTATTTTCATTTCATTAAATGTTTAAACCACTAGATTGACAAGAATCATACGCAGTAAGTTAACTATAATAGGTATAGTTAAGGCCACTATTACCCGCTATAGCTACTACTCTACGCACTATAATACACTCTATAATGATACTATATACTAATACGAGAACATACTAAGAGTATACAAAAGACTACTACGCTATAATACAAGAGAAAACACTAACCAAGAGATAACACACTAACCCACTACGAGATACTCTATTCGCTACGCACTACGCCGAGAGTCTTCTGGCAGGAAGACGACGCTATATGTATAGATCTATACGGGGCAGACGCTATTACATCCCGACTGATAACTTCGGTCTGAGCCGTACAGGCCCAGGTATGCCGCTACTTCACTACACTATGTATGACCGGGAAGGTCATGGGATCCTCTATTACTCACACTATCGATAACATACCAGAAATACACTATAACCACACCAAAATGCTAAACGAAAAGCTAAAGTTAATATCCCGAAGTAAACAAGTATTTAATACTAAAGAAAGTTTGCACCACTATTATGGATTTCAGGCATAACCTACCATATTGCATTACTTATGGGAAACCCACTATTATACTGTTACAATGAATGTTTTCTTCAATGATGAAAATTACATGTTTCTTAAAGGTTTTCACTTACAAAGTATTTCTGGAAAATATAGGATTTTCTAGGTTTTTCTACTACTTATGAATGTAAATTACAACTTTTCATACTATCGGTTCTAATGCATTTTATACAAAAACTCACACTAAACTCTTATGAACTCACCAGCTTTATGCTGATATTCGTTTTCAAAATAACTTTTATCCTCAGGTCAAAGATAGACAGGTACAGGTGCAGCATTTTGGTGAAGGTGGAGCATACAAGATCCATCTCTTATTTTTGATTTACTTTTGGTGTTTGATTGAACAATACGAAACACGCCTGTAATTAAACTCACTATGTCATGCAATGGTTATATGTTTCTTGTTTTTACTATTATGCAATTGTGATGATACTGTACATGACGTCCTCCACCCCGAAACGTATTCCGCCGTTATCGGATTTGGGGTGTGACATATTGGTATCAGAGCATTGTTTATAGTGAATCAAGTGTATCAACCTATAAAAGGTATACAAACTATAAACACTTCGGGACTAAAACACTCTGACCAAGAATATATACTGTTAAGTATCTAAAAGATCTAACTAAGTATATATATATATATACACACATCACTATAAAACACATAAATCAGTATCACTCTAGAACAGAACAAAAGTATTAAGATTGTTGGGAAGCACAATTGGGCTTAGAGACATATAGTCACATTCAGGGTGATGTAGCCTGATCAACTACGTTTTCCTGAGAGTGACTAGCATGTGCCTAAGTTTGGTGGTGATGTTTACAACAAGTCTAAAACTTACCAATACTACCACAATAACGTTACCATAAGAATACTATAGGAGTATTCTGTATCTCTAGAACATAGATATGTGATAACAAAAAGGGTCGTTACTAGTAGGACAATAGTCGCTAAATGGATACACCACGATTACATGTGACTAGGGCACTATAGACTCAGAATCTGCAGCCTTTGCTTCATTCCTTGTTCTTGTTTGATTGGGGGTCTGAAGTTAGGGTGGTTTATTCGAAGGACTATCTTGCTTCGATTACATGTAATTGGTATGCACTATGCAAGTATTAGGTTGACTAATAACGATTCATCCTATAAGTATCTTAGAATAGTACGTCTATTAACCTTTCCTTTCCCCTTTCTCGCGTAGATAGCATGGCTGGCTTGCACCATCCCGGTGATCCGTACTTTCCGAACCAGGGAAATGGAGGATGGCTCGAAGAGGAGTCAGACGATGATCACCCGATCCCTTTGGATGATCATCAAGCTGAAGGCTCCTCGAATAGCTCGAGCTCCAAACTAGAAGTTAACAACCAACCTCCTGAAGCCCCGAACCCTAACCCCCATCCGGCATTTTAGGGTCCCACTCCTATGTGGGCCATATCCTTTCACCGATGGAGCGAGGAGCAGGGTCAGCCTTTGCCTTACAATGGAGACCGAAGCTTTTACAACATAAGCGAAGGAGGATCAGCAGATCGGGTTCTGCCCATCATGATCCGAAGGATTGCCAGGAATGTCGAGCAGGGCCAAGCTGCTATTGGTCGAGTTGTGGAAGTGGATGCCAACTCGAACCTCAACACGGTTCGCATCCGCCAACTCGAAGAAGCCATGGACAGGTCAAGAAGGACCAACGAGGCTCTGCAGCATCAGCTGGCTGCATCCCGAGCTAAAGTTAGGGAACTCCGAGCACGCCAAAGGACTCATGATCGACACCTTCAAGAAGTTATGCGCCAGCTAGCGGATCTGAGGATTCGCCCAACAAGTAACCGTCGCCAGTAGGAGATGTCTAGTTACCCTGCTCTTTTGTTTAAAGGAGTAGCCTTTTTCTCTCTATGTTCCGTAGGTCTTTTGTTTGTAAACATTCCTAGCTTAAAAGTACTCTAGTTAAACCTCTAAACTGCCAACATTTTCTCTATGGTATGATGTAAGACCTACTGTTAGGTCAATTTTCATGAACTTGTGTTGCATCATTAATACCAATGTAGTGGCAGTTGATTACTCTATTGCTATGACTCTCATTCTGATCTTGGATTATGTTGATTTAATCCATGAAACACTATTCATATTCGCAATAGACTCTTACTATTGCCATCATTTCTATGGTTTTCCAATGAAGGATGCCTCCTCGAAAGCGTCCAAGCCAAGGAAGACCAACAACTCAAACCCCTCCTCCACCACCTCCCCCTCCGCAGTTCGATCCAGTGTTGTTCCAAACAGCAGTGACTGCGGCTGTGACAGCAGCCATGGCCCAAATGAACTCGGGTGATGCGAGCGGTGGGAATTCTAGATTTGGTGAAGTGCACCAACGAGTGCAGGGATGCACTTATAAGGACTTCATGAATTGTAAACCTGCTTTCTTCGACGGTTCAGGAGGAATTCTGGCACTATCCCAATGGTTCGAAAGAACCGAAGCGGTGTTTGAAATGTGCTCTTGCCCCGAAGAGAGCAAAATCAAGTACGCTACTGCCACCCTCACCAACAGGGCCCTGACATGGTGGAACGGCCATGTCAGTGCACTCTCCTTGGTTTCAGCCAATGCCATGGGTTGGGACACTTTAAAGGATCTTATGAGGAAGGAGTACTGCCCTAGGGGCGAGATTCAGAAACTAGAGGAAGAACTTTGGAACCTGAAGATGAAAGGGACTGGCATAACGGCTTATACGGCCAGGTTTTGTGACTTGGTGTCACACCCCGAAAACCAAAGGCGGAAACGTTCCCGGGGTTGACTCCATGTTGTGTATCAAATCCAATGTACATAGTAATCACAGTAAACAACCATTACATTACATATATATGAAAGTTTACATTTGGTTCAAAAGTAAAATTGTACAAAAGTTATACATATCATATGAACAAAAGAGACGAGTCTTCGGAGCACTCCGTCTTCACCAAAAGATATCGTCGGGTTCCTGTCTAACTTGGACCTGAGAATAAAAGCAGTTTGAAAATCAGCATAAAGCTGGTGAGTTCATAAGCGGTTTTGTTTTGTGAAAATGTATCGGTTTCCTTTAGTTTTCTGAAAATGATTTGATATCCAAGAAAATCCCATATTTTCTTATGTAAAGTAGTTAAGTTATCTTTCGTTACAGTTCTGTTACAAGTTATAAGTTAACCCCAGGAAAATCCCATATTTTCCTAAATGCAAGATTTATTGAATAACACATAGTATAGTTTAATATACAAAACTATAATTTAGACGAACTGTAAATAGAAAGTATTTTGAAAAACTTGGGACTAACATCCCGAACCAGTTAGTATTTGAAAACCTTGGGACTAACATCCCAAACTAGTTATAAGATAATTCGATAAAGACCATGGGATCACTATCCCGAAAGTAGATACAAGATAGCTTGATAAACCATGGGATCACTTTCCCGAAACTAGATATATAATAGTTTGATAAAATCATGGGATTATCATCCCGTCTACGATTTAATTTCAAAACCATGGGATTACCATCCCGAACGAGATATAGACACAGGATCATGGGATTATCATCCCGAACGAGATATAGACATAAAACCATGGGATTACCATCCCGAATGAGATATAGATACAAAACCGCGGGATTATCATCCCGAACAAGATATAGATTCTAAACAAAATCCTAGCTGTGAATAAGTTTATATTAATACGTATTGTGAGTTGGGTAACCATACTGATACGACAACGAGACCTCCTTGACGTTAGTCAGACGTCGGAAGATATACAGAATTTGTCACCCTAGGCGTGCCCGCCTAATTGTAGCTAGCAGTTAAGGTGTGGGATTGTCAGTCCCGAATAGATCTATTCACAAATTCCTCGCTCTCCCTCCAGGAGACTCTGGTTACACTTCCGGAGAGGATTTACTTGATCATCCATAAAGGGTAGTGACTATCTCACAAGCTAGTATTAAACTATTCACAGGATTCCAATATGATACCAAACATACAAAGATTTCGAGACATGATACAGTGAAAAATAGGTACATACAATGAAACTATCTGGCAAAAACATTTGAATGATACGGAGATAAACTGAATCAGACATAGTTTATCTAATAACTTAATGCAGATTTCAGTACATGATATAAAGAGAAACATAGAACCCCAAATTATTCCCATAATAATTTGATTAGTTTGATTATTTTCTTAACTAAAATCCATTTAGTTGTAATTGATAAATCATTCCTTATGCTCAACATAATACATAAGGAGTATAAGAGTTTATAAGTTTTCCAGATATTATTTGAAACATATAAATGTTATGATTTGAAAATAGTTTTGGTTTGCTTGTATTCCCCCCCTGAAAACAGTTAAAAACAGTGAAAAAGGGCGTAGGGGTATGAACTCACCGGACGAGAAGTATGACGATTTGGATGCTAAGTGTTGATCCGGGGCTTGTAAATAAACGAGGTTCCTAATTATAATGTAAAGATACACATTTGTATCTAATTAGGACTTAGTTTATTTGTATGATAGGGACAATTGCTTCTAGTCGCGAAAACACTCCGATACGAGTATTTGGAGGGACCCGGGTGGCGTTTAAGGACGTGAAATGACACTAGGGACTTGGGACTTGAGCTTACTCCCCATGAATAAACTAATACAAGAGTTTTTGGTCCAAAACACCCATTCCCCATGAGTTTACGGCCGTAAACTCATGGTAGGGTGGTTTATGGTGTAAATTTGGGTTATAAATGGATATGGACACTTGGAAATGCTTGGATTGAATTAAAAACATCATTTACAATACATAAGGGAGTTTACGGCCTAGGCATGGGGTCTTTGGCCGTAAACTCTCAATTCTCCAAGATTTAGTGTTTTTAAGGTGTTAAAATCAATCACATGTGATTCTAAAAATTCCCACAAGCCTAGAAATGAGTTTGTATGGAAAATGTGAGGGATTTATGGAGTTTACAGCCTATGAGACCCCCCTCATGGCCGTAAACTCTTCTATAAGGTGCTACAATGTGTTTCAAGGCCTAAAACTTGCATAGAAGGGCTTCTAAAATTCATCTAAAGGCTTTAGGGGTGTTTAGTTTGCATTCTAACACCAAAAATTTTGGAGTTTACGGCCCAAGAACAAGCCTTGGTCGTAAACTCTTAGAAATCCCATAAATGATGTGTTTAAGGCCTTTAAACTATTTTTGGTTGGTCCTTTGATTTATTACAAGGCTTTTGGTGGTGTTGGATGGCTTTCTAACACCTTAGAATTGGATTTATGTCAAGTTTTGGGGAGTTTATGGCCCAAGCACTCACCTAGGCCGTAAACTCATCTAAATCCTCCAAAAATCATGTTTCAAGTGTCCAAATGCTAAAACCAAGGTCCTATAATTCATATCTAAGCCATAGAAGTGATTTGGAAGGGTTTAAGGGCATGAAAAACCCCATTAACATGAGTTTACGGCCCAAGCTTATGCCTTGGCCGTAAACTCCTTCAAATGGCTCAAAATCAAGGTTTTAAATATTCTAAGTCCATATCTTGAAGTCCCTTAGCCATATCTAAAGTCCAAATGAGTTTAGGAAGGAGTTGAAGGGCTTAAAACTCTTCAAAATGGTGTTTACGGCCTAGGCAGCCTCCTGGGCCGTAAACTCACATATATTGTCCAATTTCATGATTAAATGCCGAATTTGGAAGCTAAACATGCTATAGATTAAGGCTAGGAAGGTACCTTAAGGATTTGAAGCCTTAAAATTGAGTTTTGGACACTTAATCTTTGGATTTAGGAGAGAGGTTAGAGAGAGAGTAGAGGGAGAAGGAAAAAGCTTCAAATGAGTGCTTAAACATGTTTATATAGTTCCTAAAACTTGTACACGGTGGAATTCTACCCGATACCGGCCTTAAACGAGGCTATAGGTCGCACCCGATTGAGTTTCCGTCACCCGACGAGGATATTTCTAAAACTTATGAAGTAATTGCTTTGGGCTAATTTCATGAGTTCCTAAATGATTTGGACCCTCATTGAATGATAATAAACATATTATTTTAGTTAACTAAACCCAAAAAAAATATCGGGACATTTCGATTCCCGATGAGTTATACGGGCAGAATAGGTTTTCGGCGATGAACAACTTAGGGTTGTTACACTTGGTGGCTATGTGTCCCAACATGATCCCCTATGAAAGAAAGAAGATTGAACGATACATCTGGGGTTTAGTGCCCTCGTATGAAGGAAACGTTCTAGCCTCACGCCCCACCACTTTTGATAGTGCCAAGGAATTGGCCCAGAGTCTGATTAACCATGAAGTCTCCTCCACTCCAGCAATAGCAACCGCAACAACCACTGCACCACCCGATTCATCTGACAGAAAAAGGAAACGATGGGATAAGAAGATAGGCAAGAAAACTCAAACCACCTCCAAGGACCAACAGATCGTGGCGGTCCATGCTGCTACCACTCCAACTGCTCCAGCCCCCGCCAAAAGCTTACAGTGGAAACTTTCCCAATAGTCCCAAGTGCCCTTTCCACTACAACGGCCCCTGCCGTGAACTGCAGTGTTCCAACTGCGGCCAAAAGGGCCATACTGTCCGATTTTGCAAGGCCCCTCCCAAACCTATCACACAGGTTCCTGGTACGGGAGTGACCCCGACGTGTTATGGCTGCGGCGAAGCTGGCCATTTCAAGAGGAACTGTCCGAAGGCTGCAAATGCTGGGGGAACCGGAAGGTTACTCGCTATCGGTCATAATGAAGCGGTAGCGGATCCCATAGTAGTCACGGGTACGTTTCTTCTCAACAACTCTTATGCCTGTGTCTTATTCGATAGTGGTGCAGAAAGAAGCTTCATAAATCAAAACTTTAAACAATTACTCAAACAAACCCCTCAATCACTAAAAGAAACATTCGTCGTAGAAATGGATAACGGGAAGACAGAAAGCTCTAACGAAATCTACGTAGGTTGTACCCTCATGTTAGACGATCACCCATTTTCAATCGATCTCGTACCAGTCGCAATCAAGAATTTCGACGTCATTGTTGGTATGGACTGGTTGAGTCTTCACCGCGCCGATATCCTATGCTCCGACAAAGCCATTCGCCTGAATCTTCCAAATCACGAAACCCTATTGATCTATCGAGATAAACCGGGTACGAGCCTTCGTATCATCTCTAGTATTCAGGCTCAGAAATATCTGCGTAAAGAATATCGCACCTTTCTTGCTCACGTTGTCGACACTAACCAGAAATCAAAAGATCCCAAAGACATTCTCGTTGTATGCGAATTCCCCGATGTCTTCCCAGAAGACCTTCCAGGTCTACCTCCCAAACGTCAGGTCGAGTTCAGAATCGACCTAGTCCCAGGAGCTACTCCCGTAGCTAAGTCACCCTATCGTTTAGCGCCTGCCGAAATGCAAGAACTATCCGGTCAGCTCAACGAACTACTCAGCAAGGGTTTTATAAGACCAAGCTTCTCACCTTGGTTAGCTCCGGTCTTGTTCGTGAAGAAGAAGGACGGATCGTTTCGGATGTGCATCGATTATAGGGAACTCAATAAACTCACGGTCAAAAATCGCTACCCTCTCCTTCGTATCGACGATCTATTCGACCAACTGCAAGGAGCAAGTTACTTCTCCAAGATTGATCTTAGATCCGAGTATCATCAGTTACGGGTGCTTGAGGAGGATGTTCCGAAGACAGCTTTCCGAACCCGCTACGGGCATTTTAAGTTCGTAGTGATGCCCTTTGGACTGACTAACGCCCCCGCAGTGTTCATGGACTTGATGAATAGGGTGTGTCGTCCATATCTAGATCAGTTTGTCATCGTCTTTATTAATGATATACTCGTCTACTCTCGGAGCGAGGAAGAGCACGGGGATCATTTACGACGAGTCCTGGAAACGCTGCGATCCGAGAAGTTATATGCGAAGTTCTCTAAGTGTGAGTTTTGGATCCGAAGAGTTGAATTCTTAGGGCACGTGGTCAGTGAAGACGGAATCCACGTGGATCCCTCCAAAATTAAAGCTATCGAGAACTAGTCAGCACCGAAGATGCCTACAGAAATTTGTCAATTTCTAGGCCTCGCTGGCTACTACCGCAGATTCATCCAAAATTTCTCTCGGATTGCGAAGCCTCTCACTATTCTAACACAGAAGGATGTATCATTCGACTAGGAAGAGAAACAGGAGAAGGCATTCCAGACCCTGAAGCGAGCCCTATGCACCGCACCGGTGTTATCCCTTCCCGAAGCGACAGAAGATTTTGTTGTATACTGCGATGCATCAAATCAGGGGCTTGGTTGTGTCTTAATGCAACGAGGTAAGGTCATCGCCTATGCCTCAAGACAACTAAAGACACATGAGGTGAATTACACTACTCACTACCTCGAGTTAGGAGCGGTCGTCTTCGCACTAAAAATCTGGAGACACTACTTGTATGGGACGAAGAGCGTGGTGTACACTGATCACAAAAGCCTCCAACACATACTGAACCAAAAAGAACTCAATATGAGGCAATGTCGATGGGTCGAGCTACTTAACGATTACGACTGTGAAATTAGATATCACCCGGGGAAGGCCAACGTAGTAGCAGACGCCTTGAGTAGGAAGGAGTATTCTGGTCGAAGGACCAAGTCATTGACGATGACCATCCATTCACATCTATCCACGCAGATCAAAGAGGCTCAGCTGGAAGCCTTAAAGCCTGAAAACGTGACGGGAGAATCCCTGCGCGGAATGGATAAAAATTTGGAGGTTACGGGTGATGGAGCCTACTACTTCATGGACCGAATCTGGACTCCACGCCATGGAGGTTTCAGAGACTTAGTCATGAGGAAAACACACAACACTCGCTACTCCGTCCACCCAGGTTCAGATAAGATGTATCTGGATCTCAAAAAGCTATACTGGTGGCCGAACATGAAAGCAGAGATCGCTACCTTTGTGAGTAAGTGTCTTACTTGCGCAAAGGTAAAGGTTGAATATCAAAAGCCATCAGGGCTCCTCCAACAACCTGAAATACCGGAATGGAAGTGGGAGCGGATCACAATGGACTTTATAACCAAACTGCCAAAGACTGCGGGTGGATTAGATACCATTTGGGTCATCATTGACAGGTTGACCAAGTCCGCACACTTCCTACCCATCAAGGAGATGGACAAGATGGAGAAGCTCACTAGAACATACATAAAAGAAATAGTGCGACTGCATGGCGTCCCTATATCTATTATCTCAGACAGAGATAGTAGATTCACCTCTAGGTTTTGGCAATCATTGCAAAAGGCACTAGGGACGAGGCTGGACATGAGTACAGCCTACCATCCGCAGACCGACGGACAAAGTGAGAGGACGATCCAAACCTTAGAAGATATGCTGCGAGCTTGTGTGATCAACTTCGGGAAATCATGGGATACACACTTGCCTCTTGTGGAGTTTTCCTACAACAATAGTTATCATACGAGCATCAAGGCAGCTCCATTCGAAGCCCTCTACGGCCGGAAGTGCAGATCCCCTTTGTGTTGGGCTGAGGTGGGTGACACGCAGTTAGCTAAAGGACGAGTTCCTGACAGCACCCTCACTGGTCCGGAGATCATTCGAGAGACGACCGAGAAGATTGTACAGATACGTGAACGACTGAAGGTCGCTAGGGATCGACAGAAAAGCTACGCCGACAAACGAAGAAAACCCTTGGAATTCCAGGTGGGAGACCGAGTTCTTTTGAAGGTCTCGCCCTGGAAAGGCACGATGCGCTTCGGAAAGCATGGAAAGTTAAACCCAAGGTACATAGGGCCTTTTGAGATTCTTGCCAGAATCGGCCCTGTAGCTTACAAACTCAACTTACCCCACGAACTAAGCAACATACACCCTACCTTCCACGTCTCAAACTTGAAGAAATGCTTGTCTGACGAGACTCTCGTGATTCCTCTTGACGAAATCGAGGTCAATGAGAGCCTCAACTTCGTTGAAGAGCCTGCAGAGATTATGGATCGGGAGGTAAAACGAACGAAGCAAAGCCGCATCCCAATCGTGAAGGTTCGGTGGAACGCCAAGCGGGGACTGGAATTCACTTGGGAGCGTGAGGATCAAATGAAACTCAAATATCCTCATCTCTTCGCTTAATAGCATTGTAATAACTTATCTGTTGGAATTCTAAATTTCGGGACGAAATTCCCCTAACGGGGGGGATGATGTGACAACCCAAATTTACTGCCGTTACAAATTCCGTCTGCACTAATGGAATTCGTCATTATATACTATTTTCGGAAATGTTTGGAGTCGTCAATAAACAAATATCTAGATAGTTATATGTCATGATATTATTATAAGTAATTATAACTCGTAAATGTTAACCCTGTTTAACTAAATAGAGTTGTATTACTTTTCAACCACTTCACCCTAGTAAAAAGTTTTAACCCCGTTAAACTTTAGCATCGGGTAGCGGTGTATCGGGTGCAATACCCGCGGCATATGAAATGAGTGTAAACAACATTTGAACACTCTTTTACCACACATTCACTCTCTCTCACTACTTTCTCTCTCTAGACCCGAACCTGACTCCAAAACCGCGAATTCCGGCTTCCAAACGTAAGGATTTATTCCCTATCTTATTCTAAACATACTTCGTTGTAATTAGAGGCCAAAAATCATAGAAAATAAAGATCAAAAGGGATTTTACGGCCTAAGAAGCCCCTTAGGCCGTAAACACCTAAAACTTTGCCAAAAGCCCCATTTTTCCTTCCTTTAAGCTTGGATACTAATTAAGGGATTTACCTAGGGGAGTTTGGACATTAAAACATAAGAAATTGAGGCCTAAAAAGGAGTTTACGGCCCAAGCTTATGCTTAGGCCGTAAACACCCAAAAACCTTGGATTTAAGTCCCAAAGACTCATCTAGGGCATGTAGTAATTTAGTCTTGACACTAGGAAATGTTTAAGTGCATTAAACAACACCATTTGAGGACAAAAAGAGGAGTTTACGGCCAAGTCTAAGCTTGGGCCGTAAACACCCAAATTTTATGACGAACAAGTCCCAAAAACTTATCTAGGGCATGTAAGGAAATTAGCTAAGACCCTAGGAAGTGTGTTGTACCATTAAACATCTCATTTTTAAGCGAAAAGAAGAGTTTACGGCCAAGCTATACTTGGGCCGTAAACTCCCCAATTTTTATGCCAAAATGTCCCAAAAATCCATCTAAGGCCTTCTAGAATTTATCTAAGGTGAAGGGAAGTGTGTTGTACCATTTAAACATCCATTTTGAGGGATTAAATGGAGTTTACGTCCCAAGCACAAGTCTTGGCCGTAAACTCCCCAAAATGTCATGAAATGAGGGTTTAAACCCTCCATTTTAGTTCAAGACACTTGCTAGTAAGTTAGGGAAGTGAAATAAGGCCTTAAACTTGCATTTTGGAGGACCACATGAGTTTACGGCCAAGCCTAGGGGGCTTACGGCCGTAAACTCCCAAGGAGTGGCCTTTGGGCTGTAAACTCCAAGGGAGTGAGCTCATGGACCCTCCCGTAAATCTTTCTTGGCCTTGTACCACTCCCGGGAACCCCTTCTAGGCCTTAAAACCCCGAAACGATGCTACAATGCCCAAATACTTTAACGAAAGGCATAAAATGTCTAATTTATTTCAAAATACATATTTCATATGAATCTAGGGTCCTAAAAAGGTGCTCAAGTCGTTATTTGGTACCAAACGCTCACCCGACACTTTTACCCGATTTACCCGATTCACCCGATTTACGCGAATTCAGGTGAGTTCATACCCCTTTAACGAACCTTTCAAATGTTTTATATGTTTTAGGGGGGGGGATACAAGTCAATTATACATGTTTATGGAAATTCATACAAGTCATTTATTCATGTTACGGAAATTAATCACATGTGATTCACTATCCGTAGTTCAAATCACATGTGATTTACCACTATGCTTTATAAAAAGGATTTTTGTTTTCAAAACCCTTTCGGATGAAAGATCAATTTTCTAAATATTCCCTTTTGACAATATTTTTATTAAATAAATTCCTTATAAAATGTAACCACACCAATATATTTATATAAATAAGGCTTGAAGGTCTTAGGACCGATAGCTCGCCTTAATTCCTGTTCTTGTTTGATTGTGGGCTTAGGGTAGTTGGTATCCGTCCGACTGTCGTTGATTTCTTACTTATATATCATATGTATAGATCTATACGGGGCAGACGCTATTACATCCCGACTGATAACTTCGGTCTGAGCCGTACAGACCCAGGTATGCCGCTACTTCACTACACTATGTATGACCGGGAAGGTCATGGGATCCTCTATTACTCACACTATCGATAACATACCAGAAATACACTATAACCACACCAAAATGCTAAACGAAAAGCTAAAGTTAATATCCCGAAGTAAACAAGTATTTAATACTAAAGAAAGTTTGCACCACTATTATGGATTTCAGGCATAACCTACCATATTGCATTACTTATGGGAAACCCACTATTATACTGTTACAATGAATGTTTTCTTCAGTGATGAAAATTACATGTTTCTTAAAGGTTTTCACTTACAAAGTATTTCTGGAAAATATAGGATTTTCTAGGTTTTTCTACTACTTATGAATGTAAATTACAACTTTTCATACTATCGGTTCTAATGCATTTTATACAAAAACTCACACTAAACTCTTATGAACTCACCAGCTTTATGCTGATATTCGTTTTCAAAATAACTTTTATCCTCAGGTCAAAGATAGACAGGTACAGGTGCAACATTTTGGTGAAGGTGGAGCATACAAGATCCATCTCTTATTTTTGATTTACTTTTGGTGTTTGATTGAACAATACGAAACACGCCTGTAATTAAACTCACTATGTCATGCAATCGTTGTATGTTTCTTGTTTTTACTATTATGCAATTGTGATGATACTGTACATGACGTCCTCTACCCCGAAATGTATTCCGCCGTTATCGGTTTTGGGGTGTGACAGCATACTTGGTGTATGTCATAAATAATGTTTACAAAAACATAGTGTGCATACTTGGTGTATGGTATGACTAGTGTTTAGAAGACACAGTGTACATGCTCGGAGCGTGGGACAACTATTGTTTTAATTCAAGTATAAAGTTGATAGTTTGAAACATTATACAATGAATAATGTGTAATCAATATGGTGATAAATAAAAGGTGTGTTTATTTATATTCATAAGTTCTGAGACCATAGTTGATTCGATTTTTCTTGTGTTTCACTTTGCATGTTTTGACTTCCAGAATAACTAAGTCGCTCTCCCTGATTGATTAAGTTACTCAAACCATCCACAGTCGGTCATATGTTGGAAGTAGATATGAATAAAGACTGTCATGGGTTGGCTTGTAGAGGTCTAAGATGTTGGATAAAGTGGTGCTACAACACTCATGAGTGCTCATAAGTTCTGAGTATTGGATTCGACCCACGCTCACTGGTATCACTTCATGGAATTTATCTCAAGTAATCTTGAGACGGTAATATCGTATAAGTCTTCAAACCTAGAGATATGACTTGTTGCCTATGAGTTGGTTATGCATTCATCATACAAAAACGCTTTGGTAACTCGATGTTATAAAACGTGCTTTTGTGTATGATTCAACAAGTAGTTGAACAAGCATATGAGTCGAAGTTTATCTGCTCCCTCTTGGATTAGAAGTGATATCTGGGCCCCTCGATGATTTTGTGTTGACCCATGTACCAGGCCCAGTCAAAACTAAGTTGACCTGTTCACTTAAGTTCTACGTCAAACAAATTGGAAATCGAGAAACAAACTGTTGGACAATAAGTAAGACATTGTTCCATGTATTTGTCCAGCTGATATCTAGAACAAAGGATTATATGATCACTTATCTTAAATGGAATATCATCGTCATCTCAGTTTCACGAGACCTTGAAAGAACTACGACTGTTCATCGGTTCCTGAAGTTATCCTTGCAAATATAGTTATTAGACTTATCCAAGTGGGAGACTGTTGGATTAGGTGTCTAAGTTGATAACTATTCTGGGATGTACTTGACCCAGTCAGCATGGTCCATTTGGGTTAAAACCCATAGGATGCTGTGACATCCCCAAAATCTCGGCCAGAAAAGACCGTTTTTCATTTATGCTTTTAAAATATTTTCAGAGTAAATCCTTTTGATTTGAAAGAGTTGCGGAATTTGTTCCCAAAAACAAAACATGATAAAACAATGTTTAACAAAGCATTTCATAAAAGAAATGTATTTTTCATTATATAATCAAAACTTGGGGTGTCATGTTCCGATACAGACCAATAAGCATAAACGATAACATTATAAGTTATTCAACAAATATATACATATACAGACTTGTAAACAAAACAACTGATGGTTCATCCATCTCATGCCCTCGCGCCACTTCCTGTAATACAAATAAAACTGAGTGGGTCAGGCTTGGGAGCCTGGTGAGCATATAGGGTTTTCAACCCACAATAAATAATCATATTTAATTTCCACCAACCAACAATAACCCAATTACCCATTCCCGTTATTCTCACTTTATGTCCCTAAAACAACTAACATAAGGGACCTAGTCTAAGAATATTTCATTGGGGCGACAACACATGCTTCGGGGGTACCTCAGCAATATAAGTCAAATAAGGCAACCATGAGGGGGATGGAGTACAGCAAATGAACACCAGAGTTCATTAACACCTACAGGTGGCGAACCTTCTAATGTTCCACAAGACTGTCTAGAATAGCCAGTGGTCATCATCTAAACTCCGCTAGATGACTAAATCAAACAACAACGAGGCCTCTCATCTGTTTATTACACACCAACTATATACCCATGTTCTATCCAACATATTAGTAGATAAAATATACATTTTTATACATAGTTTTGAAAACCTGTATAGCATGCTTTAATCAACACATAATCCACATAACAGATGAGGCACACACACACATAGCACATATCTCATAGAGAATAAATCATATCTATGAGATAGAAGAGAGTGAATACACATTCACACATATAAACAACAATATACTATACACATAGCACGTATTTTAAAGAAAATACTTAATATTTATGCGTTAGAAGAAGGTAACTACACACTCACACTTATAAACAACAATATACTTAATACACTCGAACCAAACTTGTATTATTATCGTGTTTATGAAAGGTAGTATACACTCACACTTATAAACAACAATATACTTAATATAATCGAACCAAACTTGTATTATTATCGTGTTTATGAAAGGTAGTATACACTCACACTTATAAACAACAATATACTTAATACACTCGAACCAAACTTGTATTATTATCGTGTTTATGAAAGGTAGTATACACTCACTTGATCAGAAGATGATCGGACAGCACTACGACTTGCAGAAGTAGCAATCCTCAGCAGATCTGAAAGATCTTCATAAAAATCGAACTTCTCGCGGGCAGAGCTTCGGATCGGGAACCGCACTTCTCGGGATCTTCGGGATCTCGGGACTTGCCTCGGGGCTCGAGAATAATACCGGGGCTTCAGGATATTTCTGGCACGCAAAACAATGCAAAACGGGAGAGAGAAGAGAGGAAATTGGCAAAAGACTCGGCTGCCTTCGGATCATATTTATAGGAGGCTGGAGCCTCGGAGTACGCGGGGCGTACTGTAGTATGCAGTGCGTACTGCTTCCGAAATCGTCACTGCATGCATCATCCGAAATGTCGACACTCTTCGGAGTACGCGGGGCGTACGTCGGATCAGACCGGTGACTCGCCTTCGGATAATGCTTCCGAATTTCCATTTAAATTTAAATACAAAATAATTAATAAACTTCGGAAATTCATATCTTTTTCATACGAACTCCGTTTTCGACGTTCTTTATATCCTCGCGAAGGTGAGACTACACTCTACAACTTTCATTTAGACTCCATTGGCTAATCTTGACTTTATTTTTATTATTTATTTTTAATAGGCCGCGACAGAAAAAGTTCGTTCTAAATTCATAACTTCTTCGTTTGACGTCCGTTCTCGCCTAACTTTTTATCGCTTTGCTACCAACAATGAGATCTTCGATTCTCATTTAGATTGCTTTGGTTAAAAACCGCTCGATCTCAAATCGAGTATTTCGGGCTGCACACCGCTAAGCCGAAACTTCGATAAACCATAACTTCCTCATACGAAGTCAGATTTGGGTGTTCTATATATATTCGGAAACCTCGTTTCAACTACTACAACATTATTCGAACATATTAAGTTTATTTTACCCTTAAATTTTGATGCTTATTTTTATTCTTAATTAATCAAACCACATAATCAAGCAATTAAGCACAAAACACAATCTTATTATTTCCAAATGGGCTACAAAGGTTAACCTAGACTATTACATTGCTAAAAGTGACAAGCCCGGAAACACAGGCGTTACAATTCTCTCCACCTTAGAATGATTCCGTCCCCGGAATTACACATCAACAAACAAATGCGGATAGCGACTCAATATGTCACTCTCCGTCTCCCAGGTGAGATTCGGCCCATTCGTGTGTTTCCATCGGACAAGCACTAACCCAACCATTTTGCGTCGCAACTTCTTAGTCTTTCGGTCAAGAATTGCCTCTGGTTCTTCAATCAACCTTTTGTTCTCATCAATTCTCAATTCAGAAATTGGAATTATATCGGGAACTTCTCCCGTGAACTTTCTCAAGTAACACACATGAAAAGTGTTGTGAATTCCATTCATTTCTTCGGGTAATTCGAGCTTGTAAGCTTGGTTCCCAATCCTCTGAAGAACATTAAACGGTCCAATAAACCATGGACTCAACTTTCCCTTTTTACCAAATCTTATAAGTCCCTTCCACGACGAGAATTTAAGCAAAACCGAATCTCCAATCTCAAAAGTCATCGGTCTTTGCTTTTTGTCAGCATAGCTCTTTTGACAATCTTGAGCTGCTAACATTCTTTCCCTAATTATTTTCAACATTTCAGCGTTTTGATGAACCATCTCCGGTCCCATAAACTGCTTTTCCCCAGCCTCAAGCCAACAAGATGGCGTACAACACTTCTGTCCATACAAAGCTTGATAAGGTGCCATCTTAATGCTCGAGTGAAAACTGTTATTATAGGAAAATTCTACCAATGGTAAATGTTCATCCCAATTACCTTGGAATTCCAAGGTACATGCTCTAAGAATATCTTCAAGTGTTTGTATTGTTCTTTCACTCTGACCATCAGTCTGCGGATGGTAAGCTGTGCTTAAACATAACTTGGTACCCATTTCCTCTTGTAGACTTTTCCAAAACCTTTAGGTGAAACGGCTATCACGATCCGATACAATCGTCAACAGAACACCGTGAAGCCTCACAATTTCCCTTACGTAAGAATTCTCAAGCTTTTCCATAGACCATTTCTCCTTGGCTGCTATGAAATGCGCACTCTTAGTGAATCTATCAACGACCACCCAAATCATGTCGTGACCATTCTTTGTTCTGGGCAGTTTAGTGACAAAATCCATAGCAATGTCTTCCCACTTACCCATAGGCACAGGCAATGGTTCTAAACTCCCGTACGGTTTCTGATGTTGTGTCTTGACTCTCGCACAAGTCACACACTCAGCCACATACTTTGCAACATCAAGCTTCATCGTTGGCCACCAGTAGTAGGGTTTCAGGTCCCTATACATTTTAGTGCTACCCGGATGAATTGAGTACATGGTTTTGTGAGGTTCTTCCATCAGAAGATCCCTAATTCCTCCTGACTTAGGTACCCAAATACGATCTTGGAATACCTTCAGTCCATGACCGTTAGTACCAAACACCAACGTTTTACCCGAATGTTCCTCCTTTCGGTCATTTTTCTCAGAAGCTTCCTCTTGAGCTTTCTTTATACTTTCCACAATGGTCGAGACAACTTCAATTCTCAACGCTCTTGGCCTTTTCCTTTCAAGATTGACCTTCCGACTGAGAGCATCAGCAACAACATTAGCTTTACTTGGGTGGTAAAGTATCTCACAGTCGTAGTCTTTAAGTAATTCTAGCCAGCGTCGTTGCCTCATATTCAATTCCTTCTGATTAAAGAGATATTGGAGACTCTTATGATTAGTGAAAAGTTTGCACTTCGTGCCATAGAGGTAATGCCTCCATATTTTCAGAGCGAAAACTACCGCTGCCAACTCCAAATCATGAGTCGGGTAGTTCTTTTCATGCTCTTTCAGCTGTTGAGACACATATGCTATCACCTTTTCTCTTTGGGTCAAAACACAACCCAATCCAACCCCAGACGCATTGCTATAAACAGCGAAGTCTTCAACTCCATCGGGTAAAGAAAGTATCGGTGCCTCGCATAGCTTCTTCTTTAACTTCTCGAACGCTTCCTTATGCTTATCACTCCAAGCATAAGTAGCTCCTTTGTGGGTCAAAGCTGTCAATGGAGTAGCGATCGAGGAAAAACCTTAGATAAACCTTCGGTAATATCCGGCTAATCCCAAAAAGCTCCGAATCTCCGTGGGACTTTTCGGTTGTTCCCACTTCATTACAGCTTCGATCTTCGCTGGATCAACCATTATCCCTTCTTGGTTGACCACGTGACCCAAGAATTGGACTTCACGAATCCAAAAATCACATTTGGAGAACTTTGCATACAGCTTCTCCTGCTTCAAAACTTCTAACACTTCTCGCAAGTGTCTGCCATGCTCCTCCTGGCTTTTCGAGTAAATCAAAATGTCGTCTATGAACACTATCACGGATTTATCAAGGAAAGGATTACAAACTCTATTCATCAAATCCATGAACGCTGCCGGAGCATTGGTTAGTCCAAAAGACATAACCAAGAACTCGTAGTGTCCATATCTAGTTCTGAATGCAGTTTTCTCGATATCTTGCTCTCTTACTTTCAGCTGATGATATCCTGACCTTAGATCGATCTTCGAGAAATAGCTCGAAGCTTGCAATTGATCAAATAGGTCATCAATCCTCGGCAATGGATATCTATTCTTTATTGTTGCCTTGTTCAACTCTCTGTAATCGATGCACATTCTCATACTTCCATCTTTCTTCTTTACAAATAACACCGGAGCTCCCCAGGGCGATGAACTAGGTCTAATGAAACCTTTGTCCAATAACTCCTAAAGTTGAATCATCAGCTCTTTCATCTCCGTCGGTGCTAATCGATAAGGTGCTTTTCCTATTGGCGTGGTTCCTGGTAACAAGTCTATTCTGAACTCTACTTGTCTATCAGGTGGTAATCCAGGAAGATCTTCGGGAAATACTTCCGGATAATCACACACCACTGGAATACTATGCATCACCTTCTTTTCGTTCTTAGCATCAATCACGAATGCTAAATACGATGTACATCCCTTGGTTAAACACTTTCTGGCTTTCATTAGATAAATGATTCCAGAATTCACTCTGCGTTTGTCCCCATACACCATAAACGAATCTTGCCAAGGTGGGTTTACTTTAACTATCTTCTTCTTGCATAAAATTTCGGCATCATTGGCGCTAAGCCAATCCATTCCCAACACGATGTCGAAACCATTAAGCTCGATGGGCAATAATTCCTCGTGAAACTTATTCCCATTAAGATCGATTAAGATGTTTTTCATACGATGGCTAACAGGTACAAACTTGCCTCTAGCTACTTCGACTAATAAAGCATCATCTAGTCTATCAATAGGCAAAGCTAGCTTTCTACCAAACTCATGCGAAATAAAGGAGTAGTTGGCTCCAGAATCAAACAAAATTTGAGTAGGTAATTAATTTACGAGAAAGGTACCTGAACCGACATCAGCTTCATCTTTAGCAGCCTCAAGTGTCATCTGGAAGGCTCTCGCCTTCGGCTTTGGTGGAATGTTGGGCCTAGCTGCCTCCTTCTTCTTCGGACAGTCTTTCAAAATATGCCCCTCTTCATTGCAACCAAAACACATCCTTTTGTTGTTCGGACATTCATTGGCAAAATGTCCAACCTTCCCACACTTGTAGCAGGTCACATCCTCGCTACATTTCCCAAAGTGCTTTTTCTTACACTTTTCACACCACTTCTCTTCGCCTCCTTTTCCTCCAAACTTTTTTGAATCAGATTTCGAAAATTTGTTTTTCTTACTAGAACCAGATGTTCCCTCAAACTTCCTTTTCTCACCAACCTCCACCTTGACGGTGGTTCTTCCCTTTATCATGTTCTCAACAGACTTGGCAGCCCAGATAGCTGCCTCTAGAGTAAGTGCCTGACGTATTGGCACCTCGTACTGCCATGGGAGTCCCTTCGCATACCGGTCCACCTTTGTCAACTCGTCTGGAACGATGCGCAAAGCAAACCCCATCTTATCGGTGAAGCTATTGGTGTAGTCATCAACTGACATGCTGCCTTTCGTCAATGTCAGGAACTTGTGCTCCAACTCCAACAAATTTTGAGCCGAGCAGAACTTACGCTTGAACTGCACCAAGAACTCTACCCATGACAATTGCAGTGGCTCATTAGGGCTCAACGTCTTCCCTAGAGTGTTCCACCAACGAACGGCTCCACCTCTGAATTGTCGCACGGCATAGATAGTCTGTAACTTGCCTCTGCAGCCACATGTCATAAAGGCCAACTCCATTTCGGAGATCCAATCCATAACTCCAATCGGATCCTCCTTTCCATTGAAGGTCGATGGTTTGCAAGTTAGAAAGTCCTTGTACTTGCATCCCATTCCATCATTCCTTCCGTCATTGTTGTTTTGCCTAACTATCGGTGGGTTGGCTTGACCAACAGACCCACTGAAGTTTCCACCTTCCAAGTGCCCTTCATTTAATTCAGGCTCCTCCACACGAATTGACAGTTCTTCACGATTCTGTTGAAGCAACCGTCTAGTTTCATCCATCTGACGATCCAACATCGTCTGAATCATCATTTGCACACCAGCCATGGTTATTGGCTCAGGTGCTACTGCTACGACAGGTACTTGCTCAATCACTGGTGGTTGATTCCTGTTTTCATCAGCATTTCCAACTCCACTTCTTGTTCTCACCATTTTGATCTACACACCGAATAAGGTGAAATTAGATCCTCAATCACGATAGATAATCAAATCATCCTTATCGCTCCGAAACGTTTACATGCTAGTTCTAATATCGTAGACGTACGCTTAGAATCCTACACACATAAAGTTTCTAGATCTGGTCGGCAACAGACCATAGATCCGAACAAATAATATATGGCAACATATAACATTTAGCACATAAAGCATTTTAGGCAACTTTCCTAAAATAAACCAGTGCTCGTGTCTAAAACACTACAGACACACATCTCAAAATTCCACTTAGCATTCTAAGTTTAATTCTAGAAATCCTAAAAATTCCTAGTTCGCTTAAACTAATGCTCTGATACCAACTATGACATCCCCAAAATCTCGGCCATAAAAGACCGTTTTTCATTTATGCTTTTAAAATATTTTCAGAGTAAATCCTTTTGATTTGAAAGAGTTGCGGAATTTGTTCCCAAAAACAAAACATGATAAAACAATGTTTACCAAAGCATTTCATAAAAGAAATGTATTTTTCATTATATAATCAAAACTCGGGGTGTCATGTTCCGATACAGACAAATAAGCATAAACGATAACATTACAACTCATTCAAAAAATATATACATATACAGACTTGTAAACAAAACAACTGATGGTTCATCCATCTCATGCCCTTGCGCCACTTCCTGTAATATAAATAAAACGGAGTGGGTCAGGCTTGGGAGCCTGGTGAGCATATAGGGTTTTCAACCAACAATAAATAATCATATTTAATTTCCACCAACCAACATTAACCCAATTACCCATTCCTGTTATTCTCACTTTATGTCCCTAAAACAACTAACATAAGAGACCTAGTCTAAGAATATTTCATCGGGGCGACAACACATGCTTCGAGGGTACCTCAACAATATAAGTCAAATAAGGCAACCATGAGGGGGATGGAGTACAGCAAATGAACACCCAAGTTCATTAACACCTACAGGTGGCGAACCTGCTAATATTCCACAAGACTGTCTAGAATAGCCAGTGGTCGTCATCTAAAGTCCGCTAGATGACTAAATCAAACAACAACGACGCCTGTCATCTGTTTATGACACACCAACTATCTACCCATGTTCTACCCAACATATTAGTAGATAAAATATACATTTTTATACATAGTTTTGAAAACCTATATAGCATGCTTTAATCAACACATAATCCACATAACAGATGAGGCACACACACACATAACACATATCTCATAGAGAATAAATCATATCTATGAGATAGAAGAGAGTGAATACACATTCACACATATAAACAACAATATACTATACACATAGCACGTATTTTATAGAAAATACTTAATATTTATGTGTTAGAAGAAGGTAACTACACACTCACACTTATAAACAACAATATACTTAATACACTCAAACCAAACTTGTATTATTATCGTGTTTATGAAAGGTAGTATACACTCACACTTATAAACAGCAATATACTTAACATACTCGAACAAAACTTGTAGTATTATCGTGTTTATGAAAGGTAGTATACACTCACACTTATAAACAACAATATACTTAATACACTCGAACCAAACTTGTATTATTATCGTGTTTATGAAAGGTAGTATACACTCACTTGATCAGAAGATGATCGGAGAGCACTACGACTTGCAGAAGTAGCAATCCTCAGCAGATCTGAAAGATCTTCACAAAAATCGAACTTCTCACGGGCAAAGCTTCGGCTCGGGAACCGCACTTCTCGGGATCTTTGGGATCTCGGGACTTGCCTCGGGGCTCGAGAATAATACCGGGGCTTCGGGATATTTCTGGCACGCAAAACGATGCAAAACGGGAGAGAGAAGAGAGAAAATTGGCAAAAGACTCGGCTGCCTTCGGATCCTATTTATAAGAGGCTGGAGCCTCGGAGTACGCTGGGCGTACTGCAGTATGCAGCGCGTACTGCTTCCGAAATCGTCACTGCATGCGTCGTCCGAAATGTCGAATCTCTTCAGAGTACGCGGGGCGTACTCGCGTACGTGGGGCGTACGTCGGATCAGACCGGTGACTCGCCTTCGGATAATGCTTCCGAATTTCCATTTAAATTTAAATACAAAATAATTAATAAACTTCAGAAATTCATATCTTCTTCACACCAACTCTGTTTTTGACGTTCTTTATATCCACGCGAAGGTGAGACTACGCTCTACAATTTTCGTTTAGACTCCGTCGGCTAATTTCGAATTTATTTTTATTATTTATTTTTAATAGGCCGCGACAGAAAAACTTCGTTATAAATTCATAACTTCTTCGTTTGACGTCCGTTCTCGCCTAACTTTTTATCTCTTTGCTACCAACAATGAGATCTTCGATTCTCATTTAGATTGCTTCGACTAAAAACCGCTCGATCTCAAATCGAGTATTTCGGGCTGCACACCGCTAAGCCGAAACTTCGATAAATCATAACTTCCTCATACGAAGTCAGATTTGGGCATTCTATATATATTTGGAAACCTCGTTTCAACTACTACAACATTATTCAAAGATATTAAGTTTATTTTACACTTAAATTTTGACGCTTATTTTTATTCTTAATTAATCAAACCACATAATTAAGCAATTAAGCACAAAACACAATCTTATTATTTCCAAATGGGCTACAAAGGTTAACCTAGACTATTACATTGCTAAAAGTGACAAGCTCGGAAACATAGGCGTTACAGATGCTCCATGGTGTCTTTGAACCCATGGATCTTGGAAATGAAGAGCCATGTCAATTAGGGTTTACTTGGTGTAACACATAGACCAACTCCAAAAGGATGGAGTCTTTGAGTCATTTGACTTGAAGTCAGATGATAGTTGTGAATCTTGTTTACTTGGAAAAATGACAAAGTCACCCTTCACTAGTACTTGTGCTAGGGCTGAAGGTTTGTTGGATCTTGTACACACAGATGTGTGTGGAACCTTCAGAACCGCCACCAGGGATGCTAACCGCTTCTATATTTCTTTTACTGAAGATTATAGTAGATATGGTTATGTCTACTTAATCAAGCATATGCCAGAAACCTTTGAAAAGTTCAAAGAGTTTATACAGGAAGTGGAGAATCAACTGGGCAGGAACATTAAGATGCTTCGATCCGATCGAGGGGGTGAGTATCTTAGTATAGAGCTCCTTGACTATCTTAAGGAATGTGGGATTGTCTCACAATTGACACCTCCCAGAACACCACACCTTAATGGTGTGGCTGAGAGGCATAATCAAACCTTGTCAGACATGGTTCATTCCACGATGAGTCGAGCATCGCTACCAATCTCATTTTGGGGGTATGTCTTAGAGACGGCCGCCCATATTCTTAATCTAGTCTCTACCAAAAAGGTTGCCAAAACACCTCACGAGATGTGGATGGGGAAAGTTCCTAATTTGGACCACATCAAGATTTGGGGGTGCGAGGCTTTTGTGAGGCACGAGACTCGTGATAAGCTCAAACCTCGGAGTGAGCGGTGTATTTTCATCTACTACCCATAGAAATCCTTTGGTTACCTTTTCTATAGACCCAGTGTTAATGTGGGCTTTGTGGCAAGGAGAGCAGTCTTGAGAGAGAGAGAGAGAGAGAGAGAGAGAGAGTTCATAAGCTAAGGAAACAGTGGGAGGCAAATTGACCTTGAATAAATTCAAGAATCAAGTGGTAAAGGAACCTCAAACCCTAACAATCAACCTGAGGAGGAAGCTCCTGTTGATGCAACTGACGATACACTTATCAGTGATAGTATAATGGTAAGTTTGGATGAACCTAATAGCTACACGGAAGCCATGGCAGGCCCCGAGTTTGCTAAATGGAAAGAGGCTATGGACAGCGAGATACAGTCCATGTATGACAATCAAGTTTGGAACTTGGTTGACAATGTACCAGGTCGTAAGATAGTCAGGTGCAAATGGATCTTCAAGAAGATGACCGACATGGATGATAATGTGCACACTTATAAGGCGCAAATGGTTTCAAAGGGATTTTCTCAAACTCGGGGAGTTGACTATGACGAGACCATTTCACCAGTAGCTAAGATTAAGTCTATTAGGTTTATGCTAGCCACTGTTGCATTTCATGACTATGAAATATGGCAAATGGATGTCAAAACCACTTTCCTTAATGAAAAGTTGGCTGAGGATGTTTACATAAGTCAGCCAGAGGGTTTTGTCAGCGTAGACTACCCTAATAGAGCGTGTAAGCTTGAGAAATCCATCTATGGATTGAAACAAGCACCTCGTAGATGGGATCTTTGTTTCGATGAGAAAGTCAAAGAGTTTGGTTTTTAGAGGAGCGAAGATGAGTCATGTGTATATGTCAAGGCTAGTAGGAGTATAGTTAGCTTTTTGGTACTGTATGTGGATGACATACTACTCATAGGAAATGTCAAGGCTAGATGGGATCTGCAGGAAGTGAAGTCCTGGCTTGGGAAGTGTTTCGCTATGAAGGACCTCGGAGAAGCTGCCTATATCCTAGGGATAAGGATTATGAGAAATAGGAGTAAGACTCAGAGCCTGAGTATTGAGGCTGAGGTAGCTGAGATGAGTCGAGTACCGTATGCTTCCGCTGTAGGCTCAATTATGTATGATATTACTTTTACTCGTCCTGATGTGGCCTTTGCTTTAAGCATGGTCAGCATATATCAGGGGAACCCTAGCAAGGCTCACTAGACTGCGGTAAAGAACATTCTCAAGTACCTGCGAAGGACTAAGGATTGGGTCCTTACCCTCGGTATGAGTGATGAATTGAGAGTAGCAGGGTATAGTGATGCTAGCTACCAGACTGATAGGGGTAATTTTTACTCTCAGTCAGGCTGGGTCTTTACCTTAAATGGAGGAGAAATTACCTGGAAAAGTTCCAAGCAGGAGACAGTGGCTGATTCAACTTGGGAATTAGAGTATATAGCAGCAAGCGAGACAACAAAGGAGGCAATATGGCTGAAGAACTTCATTGGAGACCGTGGAGTAGTACCAGCTATAAAGAAGCCAATGGAGATTTTTGTGATAGTGAAAGTGCAGTTGCCTTAGCCAAGGAACCAAGGGATCACGGGAGATCGAGACACATCGACAGAAAATACAATTTCATTAGACATCGAATAGAAGAAGGACTCCTCGTGGCAAAAAGGGTATCATCAGATGAGAACCCAACAAATCCCCTCACGAATTGATTGGGTAGGGTAAGCATCTTCAGCATGCGAGGTGCATTGGGCTAAAGGATGATATTAGTTTTAGAAATTAGATAGATTTTGAAATTTGTAAAGTGTGAAATTTGATGATAAATAAAAGTTGTTGTTTATTTATAAGTAAAGTGTTGTTATCTTCTGTCAATCGTTTACTATCATTTCATTTTTGCATGTTTTGACTTCCAGAATAATTATGTTATGGTATATCATATTATTCAAACCATCCACCGTTAATCATACTTTGGAAGTAGGTAATGAGGCAAGATTGTCATGAAGGGTCTGCAGTTTGTTTGGGACAAAAGGGGCTACAGTGCTCATGAGTACTCCTAGAATAACGATTCGAGAATATGATTCAACCCACACTCACTTGTATCACTTCATGGAATTTATCTCGACTGATCGTGAGACGGTAATATCATATAAGTCTTTACACTTAGAGATATGAGTTGTTGACTATGAGTTGGTTATACATTGATTGTACGAAAACGCATTGGTAGCTCGATGTTATAAAACGTGACTTTGTGTATGATTCAACAAGTAGTAGAACAAGCATCTAAGTCGAAGTTTATCTGATTCTTTTAGTCCATGGAGGATTCGAAGCGATATATTGGCCCCTCGACGATTTTATTTTGACCTATGTATCGGGCCCGGTCGGGACTAAACTGATGTGTTCGATTAAGTTCAATGTCAAACAAATAGGGAATCGGGAAACAAACTGCTGGACAATAAGTACGACATTGTTCCATGTATTTGTCCAGCTGATATCTTTAGAGCAAAGGATTATATGATCACTTATCTTAAATGGCACGTCATCTTAGTTTTGCGAGACTTTGAAAGCTACGATTGTTGATCGGTTCCTGAATTCATACTTGTAGTTATAGTTATTAGACTTATCTAGGTGGGAGACTGTTGGATAAGGTGTCTAAGTCCATAACTATTTATGGTATGTACTTGACCCGGTTGGCATGGTCCATGTGGGTTGCATGGCATCATGACTCTTGGATAGACAAAATGAGAAAAGGACACTTATGGTTTATTAATATATTATAAGTTCTAATATATTAATAATAATTTTTTTAGTATTGATCAAGAATTAATTTGGAATTAATTTGGTGATCGAAAAGAGACTAATTAAATATATAGGGTTGATTATGTAAATCATCCATTCTTATAGAGTAGGCTAATGATCCATGGTTTATTGAATTGGGCTAAAACCCATAGGGTGCTCCATGGATGGTCCATGGAGGTTAAAACCCATGGATCATAGAGGAAATGAAAAGCCATGTCAATTAGGGTTTACATGGTGTAACCCTACTTGTGACCCAACTATAAAAGGACCCCATAGGCTTACAAAACTGGCACTAACTGAAGAACAAGAGGGCAAACCGATTTTAAGTGTGTGTACTTCTCTCAAAGTTATTCCAAGAGTTGATGTGTTGTGTGAAACATTTAAGGCATCATATTTGAGGTGCTAGGCTCAGAAAGTTCTTAAGGAATCCAAGCAACAAGAAAGGTATGTTCTTCTACTAGCTTTTATGTTTCAAGATCCCCATGCGATGCTAGTTAGGTTAAGAAACTTTGAAAAATCAAATTTGCATGTATCTTAGTAAAACATAGATCCAAGGTTTCTAGGGTTTCATGTACACCATAGGTGTGTTATAATGCTCAAAAACCTTCACAAAATGTATGTTTGTTACTATATTCTATAGTTGTATATGAATATCTTTGTATGTATGCCTAGGTACCACTAGTTGTATTGTATTATATTGTTTTGTATGAATACTCTTGTATGAAATCCTTGGATATCACCAGTAATTATGTATAGTAATGTTCTGTATGAAAACCTTTGTATGAATTCCCTAGATACCAACAGTAGTGTATAGAATTGTTCGGTATGAAAACCCTGGCTACCACTAGTAATGTATAGCAATTTTATTACTTAAAATAAAACTATTTGAAGAATTTAAATCCCTTAAACAAATGGTTAGTTTATTCTGTTGTGATTTTCATATAACCATGCTTGATATGACCTAGTGACCTCTACGACGTTCTTCATGCGTCAGATGTTATGACATTTGTCACCCCAGGCATGCCTGCCTAATTGTAGTTAGCAGTTCAGGTGTAGGATTGTCAATTACGTATAGATCTATACACAAATCTCACGCTCTCCCTCTTGGAGACTCTAGTTATACTGTATAGGATTTAGTTCTATACCTTGGTAGATACAACTGAAGTAGTTCCTCACAACCTTGTATTAACTAGTTTAAGTCTAGTGTTGTAATGTTCTCTTGTACTTGAAACTGCATGTATAACTTGTAGAGTAAAATAATTTTACTTAAATAATTATTTAGTATTGTACTCTTGTATTCGGAAAGTAGTAATGTATACCATAAACTATATCTACCATAGTTTATATGTTCGTTACTATATAAAGTTCTTGAATAAGTAAAACCATGTATTGAATCCCAAACTATACCTATTATAGTTTGTATGTACATTCTCGTTTTCATGTATTGAATTATGTAAAAGATCTTCAATGTTCCCAAACTATATCGACCATAGTTTGACTGTATGTTATATATTGTACTGAAAAGATTGCAATTATGGTTGTATGTTGAAAACTACCCTTATGGTCAACATGTTACAAAAGGGATAAAAATATTTGAATATTTTTATAAAATGTAGTGATTCCTCGGTTTGTATCAATTGCAAAAGTTTTTAAACTATTTGAAATGATTTAAATAAGAACACAAAAATCTTTGTGTTTTAATTGTATTCCCTCCCTGAAAACATTAAAACAATGAAAATGTAGGGGTATGAACTCACAGTTGTTTGTGCACGTGTTGGACAACGACACTGGAAAGATGAACCTCGAGCCGATGTTCGCGGAATTAGCGGTATCCTAATGACAACTAAACACGTAATTATATTTAAATTAATGAAATCATTAATTAACGTGTTAGAGAAAACTTGTTTTTGTGTTGAGAGTGATTACCGAAAATTTCACAAGTTTTGAAGGGTTTTCGGTACCAAGGAGTTCTCAGCCAAAAACGGTTTTCGGCCGAACACAGTTTTCGGTCATGGGTTGTTTTCGGTCCATTGAAGGTTTGAAGGATGTGCTTGGTGTTCTTGGAGAAAATATGAATATTTGAAGGTTTTCTCTTGAAGATATGAATGTTCTGGCATGATCCTTGGGAGCAAAATGAGAGTGTTTTTGGGCGGAAATGGTGAGGAATGATCAAGTTTTCAAAGGAAAATATATATAGGTTGGGTTTTTGGCCGAAATATATTTTTGGTCCGAAGGTTTTCAGCCAAAAACAAGTTGCTAAACGAGTTTTGGGGTTTTTGAGGGAAAATCTTGATTTCTCGAGTGTTTTTGGTTCCGAAAACCTATATAAAATTGATTTATATATTTTAGATTATTTTCTAACCTACACGAACTTAACGGAATAATAAAAGCTCAAAGTTTAATTATCGGGTTTGAATTTTATTCATTGGAAAAGTATCGGGTTGTCACAGAGTTTCAGAGCTGAATGCCAGGATCGGTAGAAAGAAGTTTGGGGATGTTCTGGCTTGAAGATCAATGTCTAATCCCATCAACATGGTAAGATGTACTAAACCAAGGAATGAGTCATTGAGGCTTCACTTGGTCAGAAAGAAGATTAAGTATGAATACACTAAGGTTATACTTGCTTGTGAGCTGGCTAAATTTATCTATAATGAGAGGATACGAATTCAGGAACTTATCGATAAACATAAAGGTACTCACGGTCAGGAGGTGAAGTTGTCAATTCAGCAGTTGCTCAACAAAGTCAAGAAGCTAAATCTTGTGCCATCAGCTGGTCCATCTAGACCATCAACTTTAGGAAGAACAAACGCTCCCAAAAGGTCCAAGAATAATAAGTTTCTTCTTCCATATCAAACTCGCTTCATCAACAACGAACTACCAGTGGGTGTTGAACCAGTTCAGTACATGTTCATTCGAGAACTAGAGCATGGTGTTTTCTATCTTGATAGTCAAGACCATGTGTGCTTTCAACGCACTGATGATCTTCCTGCTGCACCCACTACTAGAAAAATAGCCTTTTATGACGCGCAATCAATGACACGCGCTGATAGAAGACACGCATTTGAGCGTGCCCTGAAAATTGATGTCAATTTTCCAAAATATGAATAATAGAGGGCACGCATTTTTGAGTGCCCTAAAATTAGTGTCTAATTAAAAAAAAACACGGAGGGCACCTTATATAAAATGTGCATCGTCTAACCATGTTGCTTTATAAATTGTAATGAAACGCGCGTTTCATCCGAGGGGGAAATGAAATCTAAAAACTAAAAAGCCCGCTTTATTTCCACCGGCTGAAAACCCTAGCTCATCCCCGCCGAAAACCCCCTTTCTTTCTTTCTTCTCTCTCGGTTCTCAAACCTCCATTCACCTTCCGTCATCTGCTGCTTCTTCGACCCTTCTGAGTGTCTCCCACCGCTGTCGACTTCCAATGAAAGACGATTGTTCTTCCCCCATCACCATCTATCTTCCAAATTACTAGACTAACCTCACCGTCTTTTTTCTTTACAGTTCAGAGCCAAAACCCTCTCACCGCCACCGCCCTATAAGAAGCCTCGAGAAACGCAACCCCGAATCCATTATCGTCTACTTCTTCCCAATGCCCATTCATTGGTTAAGTCCTAAATACATTCCACCGCTTACTTCTTCGTCTTCTACCTCAATCAAATTTACAGCCGCCGGTGTTGTAGAAAGAGAATCCTCCACCACCGGTGTCATCAAACTCAGAGCCGCCGATGTTGTAGAAAGAGAATTCACCACCACCAGGTCGCCACCTCTAAAAGATTCTGGTTCGTCTACATCACCAATTTGGAATCGTGTTCTTAGGTTACTCGAAAAGCACTCATGGTCGGTGAAATCAAAATGCGAAATCATGTTCTTAGGTCACTGGAAAAGCACTCATGGTCGATGAAATCATCAATCACGTTCTATCACTACAAGGTCAACTTGAGGTAAGTCAATAATTTCAAATTCTTGTAAATAAATCCACCGATTACAGTGGTTTTGATTTATGATACGAGCAGCATGAGTATGTTTACTGTCAATTTCTTTCCGCGCAACAACTTTAAAAAATATGAACTGCGATTTTGAAGCTGCTGAACTCATACGACATTTTATTTTCTTGTATAGAAACAGTTGTAACAGAAGTTGGATGTGAAGATTACCTTTTTTTTCTTTCTCTCATGCTTATTTTCTTACTTGTTGTGGATTACAGAAAAGCCATTAATGGACGAATTTCATATAGTTGTGGATGTTAGGAATGGAGTTGGTGGTTTTTTTATGTAAGTTATCTTTTAGCATGTGTAGAATTATAGACGATTTCAGGATGACTCTAAGGTGGCGGAAGTGTTGGTTGATGGTAAATTAGTTGGTTGGATGAGTGGTTGGAGAGATTTCCTAATCTATCCATGATCGAGACAAGTTGTGCTGGACTGATCTGAATGGTATTGGTCGAAGGTTTTCTACAAAGCAAGTTTGGAATGATCTTTAATATGGGCCAGAGATAAAAGTTAATTGGTATAAGATAGTGTGGTTTAAAGAGAATATTCCCAGAAATGCTTTTATTTTATGGATGGCTATTCTGGGTAAATTGAAAACATAAGATCGGGTCAAGAGCTGGGAAATAAGGGGAACTCATGAATGTTCTTTCTGTAGTAAGGATATGGATTCACATAATCATCTTTTCTTTATGTGTGAAGTTCTTTTATTTCTTTGGCACAAAATAAAAAAGAAAGCAGAGATAGGTGATTGACCTGATAACTGGACTGGAATCATTTATTGGTTCAGTCATAAGGTATGTAAGGAGTAGGGTGTGGTGAAATTAAAAAACTAGATTGATAATGGGAGTAGGAACCATGATTTTAATGATGTATTTGATCATTAGTTTTGGGTGTGAGTGTGTTGCTAAGTTTATTGGTAGGGGGACTATTTGCAAAGGAGCCAATAGGAGTATTGAGGGCAGTTGGATGTGGTTGATTTTGTCGACTATTAGCAGAAGGAAGGGTATAAAAGGAATTGACGGATTGATCCTTATTAATGGGATTTGTTTCTCCATAATAAGTAATGGTACCAGTTGGGATAGATGGATATATATGATCTTTTTTGAGATTATCTTGAAGCTCTATCTCGGACATGTGATTGATGCCATGTCCAGGTTATTACTTGAAGGAATTGATGGTTTTAACTTTGATTGGGTTCTTCATGTTAGTATTTTTGTGCTATTATCTAGATGGAGTTTGATGATGCTATTCAAACAGGGGAGAAAAAGGAGTTTAGGCGAGAACAGGGATGGTAGTTTTGGCAACTGGCGATTGAGTAGATCAAGTTTTCGGATTGCTTATCTTTGTTTGGAGTGGATGATTACTTTTTTCTTTTTTGATTGTTTAGTTCTTATTGCTCCTTGGATAATGGGTTTTTTTTAAAGTTCTTTCCCCAAGCAGTTGGGCTTTTGTTGATTGTGGGAAGAAGTTTTGCGTTGGGGAGAAGATACCTTTTTACCCATTCCTAATAATTTCGTGGAGCTTAGGTGTTGTTGATTATTTTCTTAAGACTTCTTTTTATGGTCTAGATAGTGTTGTTTGGTATAAATTGTGGGAGTATAGGGTCAATAGGAAGTGGTTGAAAAGTTGGATTTGGATTGGTTGGAAACATGTTAGATTGTGGTGTCTTTAAAGAACAGGTAAAATCAAAATTATATTTTCTTATCTATTTTTAATTTGATTTAATCTTTTATATTATTTTTTATAGGTTGAATAGGCTTTTAGAGAAGGGACTGCGCCTTAAAATGCACATAGCATGTTTGTATCTCTTGCACTTAAATTGTAAGAAGAACGTGTAATGGTGGCATGCAAAGACATCATTACTTTGGAAAAACAGGTAATATAATATATAATAATACATAATAATAAATATCATTTGATTATTATTTTTAATTTCGATATAACCAATGGTGGCATACAAAGACATCATAACATACACAAGAGCGAAAAAATCATTTATTTGTTTCTTTTTTCTACGTGTGTGCATGTGTGTTGTTGTTTGTGTATAACTGTTATGGCAACTTCTCACCAAGCTTCTCATCTTTCACTGTGTTCCTCATGTTATACATATAATTCTCCAAACCATTTTCCACCACTAAAAATAACCTCTAATTAGGGTTTCAAAATGGACACTTCCATCTGGATGGAATGGTGTTGATGGTGTTGGGAGAATAAGTAAATGTTTGGTACTTTCTCAGCAAAAAGAAACCTCAACACAGAGATGTAGACATCTACAGATCAAAAAAAAGATTCTAAATACCCCTTTTGTCCTCTTTGTCCTGAAATTATATGGTAGCTCCATTTCAAATCCTTCCGTAGAGCCCAAGGAAAACCAACAAATGCCTTTCTCGTATTAAGGTAACCATAATGGAAAGTTGCCTAGCCTGATTGCTGAGTAAGTGTATCACTGTCCATATTAATTGAGTGTTCCTGCATGATACTTTGTTCTTTTGTTGGTAATAGAAGTATAATCTTTTGCAAAATGCCAAAATTACAACAATCCCCCTTCCCCTCGACCGATATCTGTTTGCCACTCATAAGCACATTGGACTTGTTGATTTTTTAAGAATGAGATTCACAGAGTAGGGTAATTTATGTGTTACATGTGAGAATGAATCTAACTTAATTAGAAATTTGGAAAGTAATAGACATGAAGTTGATATCTCCACTGTTTTCATGATTGATCATATACTGGATTTGATATGAATGCATAGTTATTGATGTTCTTTCATTAATCAGAATTTTGTAATCAAACTGTTTGGAGATATGGGCTCGCCTCATGAGAATGAATCAACAATACAGATGTGCGACAAGAATCCAACATCCCATCCGCACACACATTACATACAAGAGCAAGAACAGGAAGTCATACATGATTTAAGTAATGGGAACATGATTGAGCATGAGGATCCGGATGATATCGGGTCTGATCCAGGAAACCTATCATCAGATAACCATAATGCAATGATGGCACATGGAAGCCTTGAGGATACAAACCAGCTTACACTCTCTTTCTAGGGTCAGGTTTATGTGTTTGATTCAGTCTCTCCTAAAAAGGTATGAACTTTGATGAATCTGTTTGACTTATGAGTTATGAGTGGTTATGTAATAAAAAGAAATGAAGTCGTGTTGTTGATCAGGTTCAAGCTGTTCTTTTACTACTTGGTGGGCGTGAAACATCCTCAAGCATGCCTTACATGTCATTAACCCATTATCAGCAGAGTAACAGGGTATATAACTAATATGTATGAGTCAATGATACAGTTTTAGCTTTTATTTTATTGGATATATTTTATTAGGCAGAGTGGATGAGACATTTCAGCATGTGCCAGGCTGGCACAGTTATAGGTGTCATTTTTAAAATTTGATATCTTTTTTAATTTCTTGTAACTTTGTGTGACCAAGATGAGAGTAGGTCACTAGTTTCAAGGAACGAAAGTTCATTCCCCATTCAGCCTCCAAAATTCCTAAAATACCCCTATTAGTTTATAATAACAAAATTTTCTCCAAACAATACATATACATGGTGCTTTGCTGGACTTGGTTTCCTCTCATGGTACACAGCTGGATAATCCAGCTTTCAGATACTTCAATTATAATGGAATTTATGTCCCCCTCCTGGTTGATAACATCAAGGAGTTTCTCAGAGTTTTTTCATGTACCGACTTTGTTGGTTTCAGGTACTTAATTTAATCACAAAACTAGTTTTCAAAGTTGATCAGTTAAAAATATAACATTGTTATTGATTACGTCTTTCTAATGCATTCATTCATGTATTCTCTTTGATGGAACGAATAGTATTGGACTGCCACATAAGGAATCAGTAGTAGCATGCTGTGATGAAGTTGACTCCCTTGCTAAGGTAAGAAACTAATAACCAAGCATAATATAATCTAAGTGAAATTAAGGAATTTATTTGCAATCAAAATATGAAATGGTTAAAGCTGATTCAACATATTCTTTTCTGATTATCAGTCAATGGTTACAACACTGATTGTGATGCTTGCATTACCGCAATAGAAGATGCACTGCGAGGTTGGTAGCATAATAACTTATATGCAATGATAATATATTTTATTATTTTTGAATCAGTAATTCATGTTTATTGATGAACAGAGAGTCAGGTTTCAAATGGGGATGTAGCAAATGTGTCCCAAATTAAACTCATAAATACGAAAAAAAGAAAGAATTCATGTCCTTCCAATTTATACTCTAAATAAATGTATATCAAACGTTCAAAAAAACTTAAATACCATATAACTTAGGTAGTTGAGAAATTTGTTAAAAGTAATAAATTGGTTTGCTTATCTGATGTGATGGAAGCAGTGTGATGGTGCATGGTATGGATCAGTCCCTGGTTTAATTCAATATATTTTATATGTAATAATTCACTCTATTACAGAGTGTGATTTGATTTGTTGCAGGAATCGTGTGATGCAATTTTAGCATTTGAGTATTATTATTTACACAGTTCAGGTATTGCCTTATCATTTACATGCATGTTTTCTATTTAAAAGCAATGTCTAATTAACTAATTCATTCCATTTCGTATTTAGGTCTTGGACCATGTCATAATTTATTAATTTATTGTCACATAAGATATTAAAGACACAAAAGTATCATATTTTAATTTTCGTTACACTCTGTTGCTTAGAGACTCTACATTCCAACCCATTATTAGATGTCATTTACCAATTTAATGTAACCCATTTATGACCCACTTTAGTCATTCACCAACAATTTTCATTACTTGTCATGTCTTAATAGCTATTAACATCACTTGTCATGTCTTAACAGCTATTAGGCATGAACATTCAATGCATTAATCCTGAACGCCTTGCACGTTTTCAGGCTAGGTTTTTCTACTAATTTTCAGTTCACTGCTTTTTTTCTAACTTATTTATCATATTGGGTAAGTAGAAGAGAATATGTAAATATATTTTTGAATTTATGCATATTAGAGTATTAGTACAACAGTCTTTTTGTTGATTTGGGAAGTCCGCCATACTATATCTATTATTCATATAAGTTATTAATCTTTTATGCAGATTTTGAGAGACTTGAAGCATGCTTTTTGGCCTTTTCAAGTTGACCAAAGTAAAAGCCCATTTCGAAGATTAGCAGAAGCTTCTAACTGCTCTAATAGATCTGCATATATTGAGTAAAGTGTTGGGTTTTGAGCAATCTAACACTTCCTAAGTGTGCATGCAACCCTAATAAACCTTGGATCTATGTTTGTCTAAATACATGCAAAATAATAATTTTTCCAAGGTTCATAACCTATCTAACATGGCATGGGGTACTTTTAAACATAAAAGAATTAGATGAGATTACATACCTTTTGATGATGAGTTCAATTCCTAAGGAGTTTGAGGGCCAAGCACCAATAGTGTGAATGCCTCAAATGGAATCACAAATCACCACAAACTCTTGGAAAACTTTGAGAGAGTGTATACACACATAGAAATCGGTCACACACAAAACTCACACAACTAGTGCCACTAGTGGCTATTTCATGCAACATAAGCATGCTTATATAGTGTACATGATTAAGGTGAAACCCTAATAACCCATGTCTTTTCCTTTCCAAGGATCCATGGGTTAAAAGCTCCATGGATCATCCATGGACTTCCATATAAGCCTAGCCCATTAACAAATGAGTGTTAGCCCACACCATATAAAACCAATAGCCCATAATGTAATTAGTCTTCCTTTTAATCTCTAAATTAATTCATAATTAATTTAAGACTAAGACTAATTAAATAACATGACTTCATATTAATATATTATAACTTATAATATATTAATAAACATATGTGTATAACTCTCATAAAATTATCCATAAATATTTTGGATGAAATGCAACCCAAATGGACCATGTCGGGTCGGGTCAAGTATATACCAAATAAGTTATGGACTTAGACACCTTATCCAACAAACTCCCATTTGGATAAGTCTAATAACTATATTTGCGTATGTTACTTCAGGAACCAACCAGTAATCGTAGCTCTCGAAAACACTGTTGAACTATGAAGCGCCATTTTAGATAAGTGATCATAAAATCCTCTGTTCTCATGATATCAGCTGGACAAATACATGGAACAACGTCGTACTTATTGTCCAGCAGTTTGTTTCCCGATTTTCGATTTGTTTGACAAAGAACTTAATCGAACACATTAATTTTAGTTCTGACCGGCCGGTACATAGGTCACAACAAAATCATCGAGGGGCCCAGATATCGCTTCTATTTCTAGAAGGAACAGATAAACTTCGACTCATATGCTTGTTCTACTACTTTTTGAATTGTACACAAAGGCACGTTTTATAACATCAAGTTACTGATGCATTTACGTGCAATCAATGCACAACCAACTCATAGGTAACAACTCATATCTCTAGGTTTGAAGATTTATATGATATTACCATCTCACGATCACTCGAGATAAATTCCGTGAAGTGATACAAGTGAGCGTGGGTTTATTCCAATACTCATAACTTATGAGCACTCATGAATGTTGTAGCAACCATTGATATGACTAAACCCATTTAGCCATCTACAAACTCGATTCATGACAGTCTTGATTCATACCTACTTCCAACATATGAACAACTGTGGAGTGTTTAAATAACTTAGTCATTTGGAAATAATAACCTAGCTATTTTGGAAGTCAAAACATGCAAAGTGAAACACAATAATAATCGAATCCAATATGGTCTCAGAACCCTTTTGAATATAAATAGAACCACCTTTTATTTGTCACCATATTGATTACACATTATTCATTGTATAATGTTTCAAACAATCAACTTAAGACTTGAATAAAAAACAACAGTCGTCCCATGCTCCTAGCATGTACACTTTGTTTTTCTAAACAATAGTTATGCCATACTCCAAGTATGCACACTATGTTTGTCTATGATCCTTACATTGTGATGTAGATCAATTGAACATGATTACATTGATACTCATTTCACAATCCCAAATCCTTATTGTAAATGTGAGAATCCCCGATTCCTATCATTTACCAAAAAATCTGTTAGATTTTAAACTTTTATGCGATGTTCCTCTTGTAATGATTATGCACAAAGTCACCAAAACCTTGTCACCAGTCATTACAGAGTTTTCCAAAGAAGGTCAACCTCTATGGAACGGAAGTCTCATATTCAAAGTACATTGCTTTGAACATCCTTCTTGCATTAAGGTTTTCTAATCTTACATAGATTGAATTACTTCCACCTATGGAGACATTTCCATAGTCCCATTTTGACTATCACTTCCGAACAAGAGTTACTTCTTTTCAGAATATGTCAATATGGTCCTTTCCGACAACTCACATCATACTTCCAACTGTCCCTGAGCAACCAATCTTTGGCGAACCTCAGATTTGTCCTCGACAATTGCTTAATCACTTTAGTCATATCTAGTTCTAGAATTTTCCCTTCTCAATGCCTTAAGCATTTTGAAAATTTAGAAAAGATGAATATTATAGCACATGCAATCGATCTTATATCCGAAGCATATGGGACACGATTCATGATGTTTGACATAAAGACATGATACTAGACAAGTCTTTTGCTACAATATTTTTTATTTGCCATGTTTTCAAAATTTAACTCTGAAGAGGGATGTCGTAATCATAATTGAATTTTGAAAACGCAATATATATTGAATTTCTTCAAGTTGAACCATTCCAACATAAAATTTATATATATATATATATATATATATATATATATATATATATATATATATATATATATTCTTGACTAAAGATGATTAAAATCTCAATTTTTGAGAACGCAATATATATAGAATTTCCTTAAGTCGAACCATTCAGACATAAAATTCATATATATGTCCTTGACTAAAGATGATTAAAATCTGAATCTAAGCTTTAGAATTGAAATGAAGTATAATTTCCTCTCCCTTAATTATAGCAAAACAACATTTCAACCCCTGCAACTTCACGAATTGAAACTTTGTTTTCTATAATTAACATTGCTAACTTGCAACACTAAACGTAATAATCATGCTCCCACTAACATGATGATTATCAGCAAAACACTTATGCTCCCACTAGCTCTGACATATTTCCAGAAATCTGCTGGACTTATGAAATTTAGATTCATACACCCTTTCTTAGATAGCTCACATGTGTGTCTAAACAATTTTCAGAACTATGAAAAGGGATACCGTAATCATAGTCTTAATTGCTTAGGCATTTGCCATATCTCACAAGTCCATGTTAGTGTGCCGGTTAACCACACGCGCTCCACTAACGACATTTGAAAATGCAAATAACACAATTGATATCTACATAAAATCTACTTAGTAAAAGCGTTTCCTCACCATCATTTTCATGAATCGGAGAGAAACCTTATGACACTTAGATTTTATAGTGTATGAGTTCCTATCCATGTGAATTTGTCAAAACCATAATCACAAGATAAGGTTAGTGACAAAATCAGCCTTGCATAGATTAAACTTGTTCAATTTTAGTTTCTTGTCACCTTGGTAGCACAAGGCCCACCAATGCTTCCAAGTTGAACTCTGATAACTCACATGCAAATTCAACTTATTTGAAGTAGGTACAAAAATAAGAATTATGTCAACACGATAGGTTGCAAACCTTAATTCGTGTGCTAGTGATAAATTATAGGTTTTACTCTTGATTAAATCTCGAAACTCTTTCGGGATCTTTAAGGCTCCCACTGTCCCCTTGACATATAAGTTTCCCCAGTCAAGAACCATTCCTTGACAAAACGAATATTCACGTGATAGTGCAAATTCTTATCAAGACTAACACTTCACACAATTGGTCTTAGTTGGTCTTTGTCTCATTCAAGACATCACAACTTACCAATCTCAAATGTACTAGGGCAGAAAACGTTTTACTCTTACATTTGACTAGTGTTAATAAACCTTATTTTATGTCACTCAAAGTTATAATCTTGGAGTATGACTCTAAGAATTGTTTTGGAACGAAGTATGACTCATCTTCTTGATTTTAACCAATCCAACAATTCATGACCTCTCTTCTTAGCCATAACAATGCACTAAGACGTCCTTAAAGTATGAATTTGTGATATGGTTTCATAATCATTAAGATGATCATGAAATATGATACTAAAGTACTCTCCCATCCTTTCAGATTTGAGAAACTTTTATCTTTCTGCCTAATTTGATTCTTCTCATTTTTTTTGTCATACATTGTAACCTTTCCAATGTTACAGAATTATACTTAACCTCATAAGTATAATCATATTTACTAATCTTTAGTAAATCATGACAAATCAATCTTTGTGGTGGACCTTGACCAGCGCACACCCAGTGTACCTAATTCCTTAGTCCTTCAATTGACTCACATATACATGTGATCAAAGAATTAGTCTTAATTTTCAAAGATGAAAATTCTCATTCATCATACAATACAACTTGTATGATTCCAAGTTTCTGTCCAATTGAAACTTGGGTGATGAAAAACTTTCTTCATTTGGTAAATTCAGACACTACCACAAATGAAAGAATCAAATCCACTTTCCAATATTGCTTTTACTGGAAACATATAAGCAACAATTTTCCACAGATGCCATTGTAAGAATATTTTTAAAATAAATAAAATTAAAACCCTTTTTTTCTTTTATTTTAAAACTTTGCGGAAAAACTTATCCTTACAATCCACATGAAAACCTTGTTGTTATCTATTCATAAGCAATATATTATAACTCTTAAGCAACAACTCAAAATTATGATTACCGAACCATGCGATCGAAACCCACCTTTGCAATCAGAATCAACATATACTTACTTTAAGCTTCCTATCTTTTCTTTGATTCTTAAAAACATCAGCATGTGACCCATTCACATTATGTAATAAGAATCTCCAAATAGGAACTTAATAGAGTTAGACAGTGGACTTTACCCGAAGTAGAGTCAAACCTCTTGACTTGATCAACCTTATGACTTTTTAGGTGAATAGGGCAGCTTCGCAACCAATGCCCCTTCCTTTGGTAACAAAACACATGGACCCTTTGGTAATGGCACATGAGACTATCTCAGAATTTTCCTTTCTCTTTACTATTTGGTCAACCAAGTTGACTATGGTCGATCCCTTTCCATTGGGAAGAGAAATCCTTTTCTAGATATCCAATGCTACCATTGTCAATGTCCATGTAGACTTGGGAAGTTGTTCTTTTAATCAAATTTGCTTCACTAGTGTTCCAAATCATTGCTGATTCCACAACACCAAGCAAATAGATAAGATCATTAAGGTTCATGTCATAGTCCATCTCATAGTAGTGCCAAAGACACTCACTATGTTACTAAGAAAGTGATTGAACATCTAACTTTCACGGGACTTTGACACCCAACTCTCCCGGCTTGTCAATATGTGACTTTATCTCCAAGATGTGAGCACACATAGACTATGCTTGCCAATAGGGATTGAGTGACTTTAAACTTTTCAAGAACTTGTGGGTGAGGGAGAATAATTGGAGGAGGTGGAAGTGAAGCATGATGTTGAGGGACACCATCTTCAAGAGACTTGGGAAGATCATAGTTGTCTGAACCAGACATCTATAATGGGAGAAAATCAAGTTAGTTGATTCAAAGTCCTTAATATAACACCCAATATGAAATATTAAGGCTAGGACCCAACACAATATTTTATAATTTGGAAGAGGGATGCCGTAATCCAAGCTATAAAATATTTGAAGGTAGGCGAATGACGATTCACCAATTTCCACCATGAAAAACGAAATAATTTATTAGGTTTTAATTGGATTTGAATGGCATGTTTCAATCTCGAGTGTGCCTTCAAATTTTGTGACTGGGATGCCGAGGATCACAAAACAAGGTGTGAATAACCATACCAATTCACTTGGTACCCTTAATATTATCACCTAATCAATGTGCCGGTTAACCACACACGCTCCATTGATCTATGACAAACATTAAGTCACCCTTTGTGATCCTTACTAGTCCAAGTTAGTGTGCCGGTTAACCACACACGCTCCACCAACGACTTGGTAAGGTACAAAGTGTGAATTCCATGAGCTAGCACCAAATTCACATTTTTCCTAAAGTAACTAAGATTGGGAATTAAATAAAAAATATTTAGTTACTTTATAATAATCATTATACTTTTAATGAGGATTTAAAGTCATTGTCCTACCCATTCGGCTAACGACCCTCCACCGATCAAGCAAGCGGTGGGTGAGAGTGGACACCCGTTAAGTCGCCATTTTATAGGCAACAACCTTATACCCACCTTATAGACCGGCTTCGTGAATGAGGCCTACTAACGGTAAAACGACTTGTTCTTATACATATATATAATAATTAACCATTAATGTCATAATTAGTATAAGGGTTGAATTTTAACTATTAAAACTCTAAGGGTTGGAATTAAAGTTTATTAAAGTGTGTGAAACTTTACAAATTCCAAAAATTGAGGGCAAGTTTTGTAACTATCCAAAACTTTTCATTTCATAACTTATGAATTAAAGGTTCATAAAAATGAAGACTCTTCATTTTCATGTAACTTATGTGTTTAAATGTGTGTGTTAAAGAAAAGTGACCTTTGGATATCCATAACTTGAGGACAAATTATGGACTCCATTAAACCACATAAATGATCAAGAATTAATTCTAAACAATTCAGCAAATAATTCCTATCATCTTCTAAATTCATAAGAACATGAACATGATCATCAAAATTTCAAGAATTATATGAACACATAAAATCATGGAATTTTGATATATGCTATTGTAAATGGATTAGAACAACCATTACACCAACTAAAACAAGTTTTAAAACACCAAAACAGTTTAGGGTAATGTTTCTAGTCCATTTCCAGCAGCAAAAGTCGAAATTCTGCATTCTGATCATTCTACTCGCCGAGTGCACGAACCTACTCGGCGAGTAGGATGAATTTTGCCTTGTACTCGGCGAGTCCCCCCATGGACTTAGCGAGTCCATCAGCCAGACAGCAACAATTTCAACTTTTTTCACTATATTGCATCAAGTATCAAACAAGCAAGCCTAGGCTCTGATACTACTGTTGGGTTTTGAGCAATCTAACACTTCCTAAGTGTGCATGCAACCCTAATAAACCTTGGATCTATGTTTGTCTAAATACATTCAAAATAATAATTTTTCCAAGGTTCATAACCTATCTAACATGGCATGGGGTACTTTTAAACATAATAGAATTAGATGAGATTACATACCTTTTGATGATGAGTTCAATTCCTAAGGAGTTTGAGGGCCAAGCACCAATAGTGTGAATGCCTCAAATGGAATCAGAAATCACCACAAACTCTTGGAAAACTTTGAGAGAGTGTATACACACATAGAAATCGGTCACACACAAAACTCACACAACTAGTGCCACTAGTGGCTATTTCATGCAACATAAGCATGCTTATATAGTGTACATGATTAGGGTGAAACCCTAATAACCCATGTCTTTTCCTTTCCAAGGATCCATGGGTTAAAAGCTCCATGGATCATCCATGGACTTCCATATAAGCCTAGCCCATTAACAAATGAGTGTTAGCCCACACCATATAAAACCAATAGCCCATAATCTAATTAGTCTTCCTTTTAATCTCTAAATTAATTCATAATTAATTTAAGACTAAGACTAATTAAATAACATGACTTCATATTAATATAATATAACTTATAATATATTAATAAACATATGTGTATAACTCTCATAAAATTATCCATAAATAGTTTGGATGAAATGCAACCCAAATGGACCATGCCGGGTCGGTCCAAGTATATACCAAATAAGTTATGGACTTAGACACCTTATCCAACATAAAGGTCCCTTTTAACTCCTGTTACTCTTTCTCTTAAATAATAGATGGACAAAAATTTCATCATGAATCCTAAACTGTGTTTTTATATTTATTTATTTATTTTGGGTGTATATATAATTACAGTGGATCGGAGGTGTCTAAAAAGCTGAAAAATCTTACATGCTTCTTGTTTTAATATTTTATACAAGTATGGGCTGTATTGAAGCCTAGATGAAAGTGGAAATCCCTCAAGATACAGAGCTTGTGGAGCTGCTAGATGAAGCTTGTATATGGCACCAAACAAGAGGCACCGCCATTGAAACTTTAGGAGCCGAGAACAAAGCTGAATCCACAGAGAAGGTTCAATTACAATTTACAAATCTGCCCTTCTATTTTCTTAAATATTATCGTATCTGTGAAACTTAACAATAGTTGTTGGTCTTCCTCTTGGTGATCCATCAATGAAATGGCCAACTTGCATCATGTAATAACATTTTAGGCAAAGATGTAGGTATATGTTTTTTTTAATGAATAATGTAATCATATGTATGAATATGAAATAAAGTTTGTTATTTAGTATGTGATAATCATGTATAGGGAGAAAACTTCTATTGATTTGTTTTATCTTTCCATGGATCGATTATTTGTATGACATTAAATTTTATGCAATGGATTGTATTTTTTGTATATGGTATTTTATTTTTTGTTATGAGACATTAAATGCAAATTTAATTTGAAAATTAGTAAATCTATAAATAATATGTTTTTTAAACATTTAAAATTACGATACGCACAAAGGTGTGTCATCCTCATTTATGACATGGACTTTCTTGACAGGGGCTTCCTTGATACGCATTGTGTGTCATAAACACGCGCGTCGTAAGGTTACGACATGTAAATGCGTGTTCTCTATCTTTATGACAGGGCCTTCCTTGATATGCATTGCACGTCATAACCGCGCATCGTAAATGCGTGTCATAAATGCGCATCGTAAATGCGCGTCGTCTCTCGTTATGACAACGCCTTCCTTGACGCGCATTTGCGCGTTGTCTGAGCATTTTACGACGCGCAATGAGCGTCGTAAAAGGCATTTTTTCTAGTAGTGACCTACTAAGCATTTATTTCATCTTCGCATGGAAGGACTTAGTCATATAGAACTTGAAAGAGGTTATCGTGCACTGATCTCTCTTAATCTCTCTTAAGCTTAACAAAACATTGAAAGAACTTCAACTTGATGAATTTAGGGCGGTAAAACCTGGAATTTTAAAAGAAGCTGATAAATTCTATAATGGTTCTTTCGATGACTCCTATGAAGAAGAATAATTTTGCATCATCAGATAGAGTATATTGTAAGGTGATACTATATGATTTGATGAGTCAAACACTCTATATGCTGACCACCAACGTCAACACCTACATCAGTGACAACGTCGCTAGAGATTATCAACGTCAAAATGAAGATCGGCGTCAATGTGTAGTTATATTATTTATTGTAGTCTTTGTATATCAGGTAATTATACTGATATGTATAGAATAGATAGAAGATCTGATAACATTGTGATAACGATCGATTCTTAGTATAGATAAGAGTAAATCCCTTCAATCTAGAGATATACTAGTATCTATTTGTATATATACAACGTTAGGGTGAAACCCTAATGTAAGTCTTGGTGACTGTCTTTGTGATAACCTATTTTCTTGGTTAAAACAAACTCTTTCTTGGTGAAAGACAACTTTATGAATATCTTGTGTTCTTTACTTGTTTAAGTTAATTATATATATATATATATATATATATATATATATATATATATATATATATATATATATACACTAGGTGTATGTCCGCGCGTTGCGCAGAAACACCTATATAGTTGAAATCTTTACAAATATATGGTTTTTTAAAATATAACAATAACGTTGTTGTTAAATTTGATATAATAGTTGTTATACTAAATTGATATAATATATTGATTATTTTGAACTATATGGTAATATATAGATCTATTAAAACTGTATCATCTCAACCGTTTGAATGACTTCTACCTACGAGTTACTTATGAATAAAACTAAGTATAATATATAGCTTAATGTTATTTATAGTTTTTGTTTTTTTAATTAATTTTTTAAAATTTATTTTCTTAACGTTTTAATTTTTGTCATTATAGTTATTTAAATTAGACATTGTTTTATTTTTTATTTTAAATGTAACAATATAATCATTTATATATAGTTATTTTTATCTGTTGTTATTGTAAGTTAAAATGCTACTTATTTGAAAACTTTTAACGATTATACAAATATCTTTAGGAAATATTTTAGTAAAATTGAGATTATAATTTAGTTTTTGCATTGAGCAGTACAATTTATCATTTTTAACTACACAAAAAATATTTATTGACTTTTGTAAGTGGAACTGAAATTACATTTAAGTTGACACTGTAATGTTATATTTAAATTAACAGTTTAAGTATTTTGTCCAAACTGTTCAAAAGTTGTAGCTTTAAATTAATAATGGTTTACATATAGCAACATATTAAATCTAATAAATTAAGTATAATATGTTAAAAGTTAAAGACATAACTTTATAAGTATAAGTAAATATATTATTTTAATATTAAAACATAGTTTATTTATGATTACACTTTAGGTTTGATATTTATTTAACATTATTAACCAAATTATAATTATTATTAGAAAGACACTACAATTTATTACTTTTAACTCTTTACATAATATTATTTGGGTTGCTTAAGTTAAACTCAAATTTATATTTAAATTGGTCCTCTAATGTTATATTTAAATTTATAATTTAAATATTTTATACAAATTGTTCAAAAATTATAGCTTTAAAATGATAATGGTTTATATCCAGCAATATATTAAAACTAATAAATACAGTATAATATGTAAAAAGTTAAAAAAAACATAACTTTATAAATAGAAGTAAAAATATATTATTTTAATATTGAAATTTAGTTATATATGATTACACTTTAGGTTACTATTTATTTAATCTTGTTAACAAACTTATAATCATTATTAGAAATAAATTGAAAAGTCATAAAAGTTTCAAATCAATGTGGTCAAAGAAAAAATATATGGAAATTTCAAATGAATACATTGAAAAAACATATTTCGTTAATAATATATATATATATATATATATATATATATATATATATATATATATATATATATATATATATATATATATATATATATATATATATATATATATATATATATATGCGCACTTTTGAATTCTTCATATAAGTTATTTAATTTATAATTTTATACATTATTTGCTTCCAACCTTTTTGTTGAGCGTAAAAGTGGCAACACTTTTCACAAAAAACGACATTCTCAAGTGGAGTTCCAAAGGGTCTTCTCTTACCCAGAAGTGCTTCCAATGGAATATTTTTGTCTAGTAGGTTATTATTTGTTTAATCTGTCCATTAGTTCTCTAATCGTCAAATTAAAAGTTATTTTTTTTTTAAATTCATTATTATAATAATAATTTTGAAAACTAAAGAAAATCCAAACACAAACTTGCAAAATGTTCAGCAGGTTGTGAGACTAGATATCACGACACCCAACTTGGGAAATGAGTAATTTAATCAAAGACTTTTGGTTCATTTTGATAAGCAAAACTACCTTACAGTTTATATATTTTACTATTTTAATTATTCTTTCCAAGGAAAACCCTTATTTAAATATGGTATCAGGACCGATGTTACGTATGAAGATCGTGTCTCCGCAATTTGCATTCTGGATTTGTAGTTAGTTAATATTTAATTCAACATTATTGATTTTAATAGTTCTATTATAACATTCAATGAACTTAACCAAATCTGTACATATATTTATTAGTTTATTTCTAAAGAGAATCAATCAATAAGTATGTTAAAAATACAATAAAACAAGATTTGAAATATAGAGGATGGAGAAGAATAATTTGTGCAAGTTGTTCGTTATTATAATTAAAACCAATCGCCGATGACGACCTATCTATGTATATGATTAGTTAATATCAAATTGATGATGGTTTTATTAATATTAAAGTAAATAACACGAAATGGTCCCTAACGTCTGGGATAGTCTATATTTTTGTGGTATTTAACTTTTTTTTATGTTCCTACCGTATCTACAGTATGATACTACGATTTATGTTTCAAATTATGCTTTTATTTATTTATTTATTTTTTCCAACACTTGAGGTGATTGTCATACTATTATTTATTATTTTTACATGTTATATTATTAATTCAGTCAATATATATATATATATATATATATATATATATATATATATATATATATATATATATATATATATATATAATGCGAATGGTCCTATTTGATGACTTGTACCCATAGACGTCCGTCTTCTCTTCTCTTATCTCGGACGTCGAGAAGAAAAAACTATAAACCATTTGAGTAACATCGGTGACACCATATTCCTCTAATTTGACTACTCTACCTCCTTGAATTCTCCAATCGAGCTATAGTCTCCGATAATAACCAAAACCAACTTTGTCGACCTATCACGGACACCGGTTCACAGTTGATAACTAGACGTCCATGGAATCCGAGCCAACAAGAAGAAGCAACCTACTGCACATCCACTTTCTAAGCCAACATGATGAACAACCCCCCCAACGATAACCACAACTTACTATCACTACTAGAAAAGAACCCTTTAATGACGCGCGAACAATAACACGCGCTGATAGAGGACACGCATTTGTACGTGCCCTAAAAATATTGTCAGATCTGCAAGATTTGAAGGATAGAGGGCACGCATTTGTGTGTGCCCTAAAATTAATGTCCAACAAAAAAAAATTACAAACACGGAGGGTGCTTATGTTAAATGTGTGTCATCTAGAAATGTCGTTTTATAACTTTTTAATTAGACGCGCGTTTTTAAGGGGGGAAAATGAAAAATCGCTAAAATTCTAAAAATTTTAAGTGCCTGCTTCTCCACTCTATCCTCTTGATCTCCTTCCATTCTCTCCCACTATTCTCTGTGCAAACGCTAAGCCATCGCCATCTTCCTTCTATATAGGATGTGCTAGGGTTTTATTTTATTTTAAGCTGAACTTCTCCTGATTTACTCTCTCTCTCAACCCCCTATTGCTCGACAACCAGCTACCACCCTTCGTCTTCTCTCTGGTTCACCACCGTCTCCAATAAATCCCCAATATACCACCGGCACAACATACCGCAAGATCACCACCCCTCTTTCGCACCAACATCGTTGGTTAATAACACCACCATTTGTATAAAAACCCTAGAACCACCAGGCCACCCTTTTCGGCGCAGACTACTTATGAGCTGGAATAAATTGGTAGGTAGACAGCAACGCCGCTTTTACCTCATCCATCCTCTATGTCTCTATCTCCGGTGGTGGTACAATGAAGCACGAGATTAAGAAATCGGAGGAGGAATTGAGAGAATTTGTCGCTTCCTCTGGTTTCTCTTTTGATTCTGGTAATGTTTATATTCGGTTCTTTCTTCAAAATTCCTTTTCACATTTTTTTCCCATCTAATTTTATGTTTTCAGATTTCTTCCATATGATTTTGATCTTAGATTGAGATTTAAAATTCTCAATCTTCAGTTTCTCTTTTAGAAGCTTCGTAATCTTGTGATGGTTGTTGGGCAAAAGTATTGCAGGGCTTCATATAAGGAGTCAGGGAGGATTGTTAGCTTACGGGAATCTTTAATAAACAATCTTTTGGAGAATCGATTGTTGGAGCAGGCACAATTTGGGGTTTTGGACAAGAAAAAAGGTTCATGAAGAGGAATCGATTGCTGCAACATGTTGGTTTAATAATCAGGCATGGTGGGATTGGTTGTGACTTATGGGTAGCCACTACTTTTTATTAGATCATCATAACTTCACCTGAAGCAACCCTCGTCTTTCTTGATGCCTGGAAGTATGCACACAACTTTCCTCCATATAATAATAAGCTACATGTCCTATATATTTTTAATCAATTTTTTTAAGTTGCAAATATACAATCTTATAACTTTCTACTCTTTTTAATTCCTAGAGGTGCTGGTTTCCCAAGTGTGAAGATAGTTGTGGTTGGAACTGGTACAGCAAGCATATATGCTGGTTTCACGAGTATGTTTCTTTGATATTAGTGATTGTTTTCTAGCTTTAGTGTAAAAATGTTTTTGGTTATTAAAAAGAAACATTTTCAATTACCGTAATAGTGGGATCATGAGTTATTTTTGTTTGAAAATGCTTTGAATTATTGTCTGTTTAACCATTGGATTTCTTTTGAGTTTTTGTCTCTTTATATTATAAGGGTAATATATATTTGGGATGTTATGTTTAAGCATAATTAATTTGTTTTGTTTTTGGTTATATTGTTTTGTTTTGTTGTTTAAACTTTCATGCATCAGTTCTGTTGTAGGTCTAGAACATGGCTAATTGTATTTCAGATTGCTTGATATTAGAATGCCTCCATCAAAAGGTAATTAATTCTTCTTGGATGATTGATAACTAGCATTTATTTTTGGTTTATTGAATATGTTCCGTCTTGATTAATTCCTCTATTCTTAGAAAATTGAGTTCCAGATTTTTTAATGAATCTGATAATTCCATGGAATCAAAATACTTATTTCTTCATTTTGAGTTACTTGTTCTTGGTGTCAATCTGTGTTTTTTGTGGTTAATTGATCATTATACATGGTTTTCATAGCTAATTGGCGTGGAGATAATGGTAAATCCATAGTTGTTTAAGCCATCAAATGTATGTTTAACTAGGATACGTTTTTTGGCACATTATGTTTTGTTTATTTTTCATTTGTTTGATTGTTTGCAACAATGAATTTTAATTAGTTACTTTTTCCAATATCAGAATTTCAGTATAATAGACTATTGGGACTTATATGGATGTCATTTAACATTATTTTTTACTTTAAAAACATGTTGAACACAGAAAAGAAGAAACTGTTAAACTTGTCTGTGCTAAACATTTATTGAGTATGTAGCACAGTAGCAGAGATGGACTAAATGGAGAAGACAAATGAGTTTCATGATATACTTGGTATCTTAATGTTAATGCAATTTAGTCTTAACATTTTTAATTTATTTATATGAAAACTAGTGTTATACCTTGGGTGCAGTTGTTTTCTGCTGCTTTTGACGGATTCCCTCATTAAAAGTTTGGTGATTATACAATCTTACCCTTTGCTCTTCATCAGGTGCAACAAGATTATATTTAAATTACACCATACCCAAAAGATTAAACTAGTGTTATACTTGTATTTGATAGTTGACATAGCTTTAGGTCTATGTTTAAGCATTCATTATAGTTAACTTTATTTTTTCTTGTAGAGGCGTCAAATGATACAACTTTAGCAGCTGATGTCAGCATGTCATATATGGAGCATGTAATTTCAAGAATTCAAGGCCCAATACAATATGCAAAAGAGCTTGCAGCTATGATATTTCCTTTAGTTTTAGTCATGCCAGGCTCTGATATAAGGTGTAAGTGCTAAACAGGGGGTATCTTTTTTCTTTGAAGAAGCGAAAAAGAACAGGGTAAAACACAGGATGAAGATGAAGGGTATTTTTGGGTAATTTTCTTCTGTGATTCACTTCATAAAAGACTAACTGCATTAACAAATTAAGTAATAACAAGGAACGACTACTTTATAACCAAATGGATTCAACAAAACAGTAACAAACGACTACTTTATAACCAAACTTTTTACCAGTTTATTTTATTACCTCCATTAAGTTAGATGCAAGTGACTTAAGATTTTGGTTTTGCCATTGTCGATGATCTTTGCCTAAACACACATTTTGAGATCAAATTCTTAACAAATGAGATAAAGCTCTCATGGAATGAGATTGTTCGGAAATGATGTTGCGTGTGTATTTGCAATATGACAAGTGGCACATTGGGAGGTATTGTGATACTTTTCTTTATCCAAACCCTGAAGTTGACCAAAATGGGTTTGTGTATTACAATTTGCAGCTCTAGAGAGAGTTCATGGGTTTACATTTAGAGATAGTTTGGAGGAGGGTAGAAAAGACAAATGGCAGGATTTCAGAGCAAGGCTTATTAAGGTATCCATTCACACAACTCTATGCTTCTTTAAATCCTCTACTTAAAAAATGTGTTTGTCATGTATGAATTCTCTAATCTCTACATTGTTTGAAATTAATATTTTTATTTATAATATAGTTATTTATTTTGTAATTTGTATGTTGTCCAACTTTTAAGTTTGGAAGAACTGTCTTGATTATAAATCTATATATTTCACATTAAATTCACATTGTTAGTTGACTTTTTTCTTCAGTTACTAACATTTCTTTTATTTTTTCAGTGATTTCGATTTTATAATACTATTTTTTTTTCATTTCAGCAACTGGTCAATATGTTTTCTTTCGTGGGTATTATCCCTTCTATATTTTGGCATGATATCATTATGAAGCTGGATAACCATGAAAAATGGCTTTTTAAATGATCAAAAATAGTATAATAATCATTTAGAAAATAGGATGCTATGAATGAATCTGTTTGTTTGCATTATATTGTTATGGCATACCGTGCATTGTATATTCTCAACTGGATTTGTCGGTATCTCACACAGCCCCATTTCAATGAATAGATATGTAATTTAAAGCTTTTCTCTCATTCTTATTGTCTATACATGTATTTCATTTGACTTTTGTTTTGTTTGTTTGTTTGTTTTCATCCTGTTTCTCTGGCTTAATACAAACAACTCTTTATGCTGATTTCTTCTACTATTACTTCATAAGGTACTCAACCTCCATTCCCATTCTTTCTGTTCTGTATTTTACTTTAAGCATAATCATAATAACACAGGCTTTATGAGGAAGGGCATTTACGTCTTTACTCTTCGCCTGGGTGGCAGTGGGACAAAATTTGCAATTTTCCAGACTCAATAAGACTACTACTACATTACATGACCATGACCATGACCATTTAATACTTGCTTTCAATAAACCAAGTTTCAGAATATTTATTCAGATGAAATGAATATTTTTAGGAAGAATGACAAATATGTGAAAAGTTAATAAGTCTAAGACAGGATTTTTGTTTATTATTCTTTCTCATTCTATACATAATAACTTCTTAGCACATTCCCCTTCCTTAGCTTATTATTAGCTAAACCTAATCAAATACAATAGTTTCTTATTCTCATCTCATGTGTATGTGTATGTACAGTTGGAAAAGCAATTCCAAGCTTCAACTGCCAGCATGAGCATCACCAACCTGGCTTGGCGGTTAAAGCTTCAATTGCCAGCATGAGCACCACCAAGCTTCAAATCCCTCTAGATTGTTCCTTTCTCAAGTGGGGAAAAGTCAAAGGTTTTAGATTCCACCTAAATCTTCATGGAATTGTAACGATAGAATCTGCTTTGGTAAGTATACTTTGGTGTTCTACTTCATGGAAAAGGGTTTTGAGTTAGAGGTACATATGCTTTTAAAGTTTTGCTTTTTTACACCATTTTACTCCAACCAAACACCATTTGTTGCACCAAATTTGGTGTTATACTATTCCTTTGTACAATTTAGTCCTTCAAGTTTCAGTTTATACATTTTTAGTTAGTTTAAATTTTACAGTTATATTTCAAATCTAATATCTAAACTTGTAATATTATGTTATATACTATATTGATATTAACTAATCATATATATTTAAAAATACTTTTATGTTTCAGGTTTATGGTCCTGAAGCAGCTATATGGAGTGCTGGTGTGATTCTTTACATTCTTCTTTGTGGGGTCCCACCTTTTTGGGGAGGTAAGTCTAAAGGAATAAAAGACTAATAAGTTAATAAGTTAATAACTTATCAAATGCTCTAAACTTTCTTTTTAGTGACTGAATTTATGTTCTTTTTTTTCATGATAGAATCTGAAAATGAGATCTTTGAAGAGGCTTTGAGGGGTAAACTCGACTTTTCCTCAGATCCACGACCTAGTATCTCTGAAAGTGAGAAAGATTTGGTTAGGAAAATGCTTATTAAAGACCCCAAAAGACGAATAACAGCTCATGGTGTTCTTTGTAAGTCTTGGTTGTTATAAAATTTTCCTATAAATATTATTTAGGCTTTTTATTGAACATTATTGGCTCCGGAATCAGCAGCAGCACAAATTGAATTAGCTCTGGAATGCAGTCATGGATTGGCTCCGGCAAATTGTCAAAGTACGGAAACAAAAAAATGTCAAATTTGTAATAAAATATTATTCAATGGATATTTTTTGTATATGATATTTTGTATGACATTAAATTTTATGAAATGGATTATATTTTTTGTATATGATATTTTATTTTCAATTATGAGGCATTAAATGCAAAATTAATTTGAAAATTAGTAAATCTATAAAAAATATTTTTTTTAAGCATTTAAATTTATGATACGCAAAAATGTGTGTCATTTTCATTTATGACATGGCCTTTCTTAACAGGGAGTTTCTTGATACGCATTGTGTGTCATTAACACGCGCGTCGTAAGGTTACGACACGTGAATGCGAGTCGTCTACCTTTATGTCAGGGCCTTCCTTGATACGCATTGCGTGTCGTAAACGCGCGTCGTAAATGCACGTCGTCTGTAGACGACACGCAAAAGCGCGTCGTCTCTCTTTATGATAGGGCGTCGTAAAAGGCTATTTTCTAGTAGTGTATAAACCTACTATGCCATTAGAGTCTTCTGTAAGAAAACAAATTATTGATTTGTGATTTTTTTACGTTTAATTCTTGGCCATCTTATTTTGGATTTTGGATTCTTCCTCATCCCTATTTTCTGATTATCATCTTGGGATTTTACAGTTCATCAATCCAGGAGTCTTCCCATCCATATTTTATTATGGGTTTGGGATTTGTTTTGAAATCATTGGATTGTTAGATTCTTGGATTTATTTCTTTTGACTCTTGTTTTTTTTTATTCTGGTCTTGTTAAAATTTTCTAACACTACTAGAAAAACAACCTTTTATGACGTGAAATGTGTCACACCCCAAAACCAAGAACGGCGGAAACGTTCTGGGGCGGAGGACATCATGTATAATATCAACAACAATGTAAAGTAGTAAACAAGCAACAACATCATCCATTGCATTAATAATATAATTATTATACAAATGTGTTCTGTCAAATGTTGATAAACACTAAAGCATAAATCAAAATGAAAGATAAGTCTTCAACAAGCTCCATCTTCCTTTCTCCTTGCATCGGTACCTGTCTATGATGACCTGAGGATATAAGTAATTTTGAAAACGAGTATCAGCTTTGAAGCCGGTGAGATCAAAAGTATTTAGTGTCTTAATTTGTATGTAAGTATTTGTATGTAAGAATTTGTAAGTCTAAGTATTGTAAGTATTTAAAGTGTATATGAACTGTAAGTGTTTGAAAAACCCTAGAATCCCTATGATTCCTACTAGTATATGAAGGTGTCTTCTACCAAGACCTAACTGTTCTGAATATAGTCTTCTACCAAGACCTAACTGCTCTGTATGTGTGTCTCTTGTAAGCGTGTGTATTTTCCAAAGTATAACTATCATTATCCAAAAATATAGTTTCTACATTTCCGTGCGTCGTGTGAATGTTCACGAGGTGAATGTAATGGAAAAAAAGAAATAGTACTATGGTGTAGTGCTATAAGAACTACTTCCGTACTAACTACCTTAAATCGGATTTATATTAAGGGATTATGTGATAAATTGTACCATACTATCGATTGGGAACAACGACATAAGAATGGTCGTAATAAGGAATGACGTTTGGCACCCGCAGACCTGCAGGTCCCACTGTAGCTAGTAGGAAGGTGTAGGATAGTCAATCCAGTATAGATCTATACACAAACTCATACTATAGACTGGTTACAACGACAACGTATAGTCGAAAATAAGGTATGATGTTTGGCACCCGCAGACCTGCAGGTCCCGCTGTAGCTAGCAGCAAGGTGTAGGATAGTCAATCCATTATAGATCTATAGACAAACTCACGCTCTCCCTTCAAGATACTCTGGCTACAACTCGGGCCATGACATTTAAGTCATGCTCCGATTTAAATCACAATAATTAACATATTCTTGTATATGTAATGTAATGAACTGTTCTAGTTGTAATGTACGTGCTCTCTACCTAGCAAGTATAGTAATGTAATCATTCTAGTATAGTTGTATATGTTCTCTTCCTAGTATAGTTGTATATGTAATGTACTGTAATGTTCTAGAAAGTATTGACTCATGAATGAACTGACTCATTGTATGATATTGTGTTCTAATAATTGTTCTAGTATCTTCCTGAACTACGCATATGGTAGTTTACTAGTAATGTATCTGGTACGTATGGTCATGGATGTATACCCTTGCTACCCAAGGGCATGGGATGAACTGGAAGGACCTTTTATGAATATATATGTACACATGATATGTAACTAATATTTAAACGACCTTCGGACGAGTACCCGATATCCCACCAGACCACATCTCAAGCGCAAAAAGGAAATAGGGTGGATAGCCTTCCTAAGTCTTTTAAATATTTCTTATATAACTATACATATAGAGGGACGCAATTTATAATATAAAAGCATAAATAAGTTATGTAAAAACATTTGAAACATAAATATTATTTTAAGAAAAGATCGACTTGATGTCAATCTATAAAACAATTTGAAGGTATAAGTTTGATAAAACAGTTTAAGTATAAGGAAACATTTGTTTGAAACATAGTTGTAAATAAGTTTGAAAGGTAATGTACAGAGTAAGATGTACAGTGTAATAAGTAGTTTAAAACATATAAAATGTTTATAAAAATCATTTGAAGGAAACCGTTTGGTAAAACGGCTAATGAGTAGCCAAATCCTTTGAATGCTGTATATTAATCACATGTGATTGATATAATAACTAGCATAATTCTACTTGTATCCCCCCATAAAACATTTAAAAATAGTTTAAAACATTATTTAAGGGGTATGAACTCACCTGCAGTAAGTGACTGGAATTGAACAGACTGTTATCGTAAGGAAGGATCGGGCAAGTGCTTGGTGTCAAGCGAAGACTTAGACATACACAATGATCCTAATTACATATGAAAACATATGTATATAAATAATTAGTGATTAAAACACCAATTATACAGGTATAAACATTTAAACGCGAGGAAACACTTTTGGTCAAGTGCTAGGAGGCTAATGGGTTGCAACAAAAGAGTGCAAAGCCCCTAATGGGAGTTTCATGTCTAATGACCATATTCATTGGAGTTTACGGCCCAGGGGAGTAAACTCCTGGCCGTAAACTCTCAACCAAGGCTCTAAATGATGCTTAGAATTATTACAACTCTAGTGGTGAATTGTTTCAAAGCTATAACAAGTGTTTGGGTACCATATTAACTCCTTTGGGGAGTTTACGGCCCAGAGACCATATTCCCTTGGAGTTTACGGCCATAAACTCCCTTGGGAGGGTTTTTATGGTGTTTTCAAGTCTCAAACATTTCTAGGTAATGATCTATGTTGGGTTCTAGGCATAAGGAAGGAGTTAGGGTGTCATTTGACCCCTTTATAGGTGTTTACGGCCAAAAGACCATATCCCTTAGAGTTTACGGCTGTAAACTCTCATGGGATGGATATTTTAATTCTTTCAGGTCTCTTGCACATGTAGGATAACTTCTAGGCTTTTGTTTAAGGATAAGGGGGACCCTAGGCACACATTGGTGCCCTTACTTGGTGTTTACGGCCCAAGAGAATTTCTTGGTCGTAAACTCCCTTTAAGGGGTGTTCTTCATGTGTTAAGGTCTCTAAATTAGCTAGAAGTAATTGAGGGTCAAAGGCCACCCCTTGCTGGGTCAAAGTCGTACGGGTTTCTGTAGCTTGCGAGGAGTTCTGAATGAACTAAGACGGTAGGTCGGTAAGACCTAGAATTTGGCGAAAGACTGCCGGCGTCTCTGGTGTCGATAAATGTTCAATGGTTTTGACAAATTGAAAGAGTGCTCATAATTTCTCACATTACTAACAGTGTGTCATAGAAATTTGACTCTTCAATTTCAAAACTCGTGCCTAGAGAACTTCGCTAAAGTTCCTCTATAGGAAATGTTTCCCTGGGTTTTCTTCTTACTACGAGGGTAGATAAGTAAGTCATTACATGGAGAAATGACAAACTGATCCAAGTAAGAAAGACGTTACCCTATTCATCTAGCTCATGAAAACTATAGGCGTATTGGTCCTATCCGAAGGGTATCACTACGGACTCGAAGTGTCCGCATCGAGTTCAGGAGATAGTCTTTCGGACATCTTTCCTTAACACTCGACTGGTGATATTCGGATCTCAGATCCATTCCTGAAAGTAATTCTTTCCTTGCGTTTGCTCAACCATTTAATCTATGCGCGATAGAGATAACGATTTCTATGAAAATCTTGACGTTGTCCTCGATATCCAAGGCATATACGATGCAATCCGTCGATCTCTGGGAGAATATGACCAGGGTTCTCTAGGGTGAGAAACCTAGTCTTCTAATTCTATTTCTGTGTAGCTTTCTAAGTTGTTTGCACTATTCTGGTATCTCTGTAGGTGTTTAGACTATAGGGTGATCTGTTTACAAGAGTCGTACCGGGTTCTAAGTTTGTTCACATGATGATGCGATCACTCATAGACTTAAGCATTTCTCCGTCCTGAAGTTCGTATTAGAATTCATACATGGTTTCACAATCACAACTTCGGGTATACGAGTCGTATATAATTAAGGTTGAAAAGGTAGTCGAATAACTGATTCTTCTTTAAGCTCACACCCCATCGGGGAAAAAGAAGTTAAAGTGGAATCATCAGTTCTAAACCTGTAGAAGCTTGATTATATATCACGCTTATGTATACCTTCCTCAGTGATAGATCAATCGCATGAATCTTTGGATTAAACTTGACGTACTGCACGAGTGGTACTTCAGGGATTTCTTCGGAAACAAAATAACTAAGAGGTACTCCTGGCATGAGTACTTCGGTGTTCTGATATGACGGCTTCGCTGGAAAAGTGATCTAGAAGAAAGAGATGTATGTATGAAGCTGTTTTCGTGAGGATCAAATTTAATCGAGTCGTATGATAATGTCGGAATCATACTGAAACTTCAAGACAATAGATTCGAGCATAAGACGATTACAGACAAAACACAACCGTGCAACCATGAACAGAGTTACAGTACTTCAGATTTACCACAAGACTATTGATGCGAATAAGATATACTACAAAAGACAAGTATACACAGCACGAGAATCCCTAAACAGACAAGATCTCGCAAAAGGTAAGACTCTAGTTGCACTAGTTCTGGATAGTTTATAAGTCTGTTACAACAACACTCCTAAGTTACAATAACGAGAGTTCTGGCGTAGGCTCTCCTACAGATGTGATCCTGAGAATCTTCCCATCAACAATCGAGTTCTTTGTTATCGGGCAATCTCTCTTGAAGTGTCCAATTTCACCGCATTGGTGACATATCTGGATAGCACCAACATTGGTGGTAGAAGTGAAGTGTCGAGTGGGATTTATGGGGATGCGGGTTCTTTCCTTGATTTCCTTCTTCGGGCAATCTCTCATGAAGTGTCCAGTTTCACCGCATTGGTGACATATCTGGACAGCACCAACATTGGTGGTAGAAGTGAAGAGTCGAGTGGGATTTATGGGGATGCGGGTTCTTTCCTTGATTTCCTTCTTCGGGCAATCTGTTTTATAGTGCCCAAACTCACCACAATTATAGCAAACTAGGCTTGCTCCAGTGGTGGAGGTAGTTCTATAGAAACGAGCAATGCGCCCCATCTTGTTGCAATTTTTGCATTGCAAGGCTTAGCAAATTCCCTCGTGGTGGTAGTTGCACCGATCGCACTTCGGGAGTGTTCCTTTATATGGCCTGCTCGGTACTGGGATGGAAGAGGTTTGTGGTTGTTGCCTGGCAATTCTCTGAAACCGTTTGCGTTCTACTTTGGCTTGACGTTTTCTTTTCTTGAACTCTGAGTTGTTGTTTTGGGTGGTGGCGACTGTTACAATTTGTTGATTCCCCGGATCATTAACACGATCGGGATTGTCAACTTCTTTTTCAGCCTTGTTTGCGTTGGCAGTGCTGCAGTTTGCCAGGACTGCTGTCACGACAGCCATCACGGCAGCTGTAACGGTAGCTTGAAAAGTAGCAGCGTCCATAGGAAAAACGGAGGTTTCCTTGTTCGACTGATTGCTTCTGGATGATGACATGATTCTGTAACACGAAAGTTAAGGATTTTGTGAGCGATTCTGGTTGACCCTTGATGTACTTAAATTGTTCATGTAAAGAGTATGACTACGTTCTCGAAAGTTTGACCTACATCCCTATGATGCAGTCCTAGTAAGGAGTAAAAGTAAGTTCGTAGAGTAGTCTCAAGACGTTTGTTGTTCAAGCCGAGGTATCGTGGGTTGGTGAATAACAACATCCAACCACTGAAAGAGACTTGGAAATGTCTCCAGAGCTAAATTACTATAGTCAAATGACTTGACTAAATCATGATTCAAATAGACTCCAATGAAAGTATGCTGAAAGTACTTGAATGAAGAATGACACAGAAGTTAGCCGGCTGTCAATATCTTGGATATTCACGACGTATAGATTCGGGAAAATGACCTTGTGAAGGTCTTACATCATATCCAGAGAAGATAGTCCTTGACAGCATAAAGACCTAACAAAAGTACTTACGGTACAAGATAATTTCATAGAAAATGCCACATCGGGCATAGACAGAAAAACGATTCCTTTTAATGAAGAAATAAAGTAAAGTGTCTACTACTGGCGACGGTCATCCCTCTGGTGAACTCTTAGTTTAGCCAATTGACGTTCCATGTCAAGTAGGTGTCTTTCATACACCCTATGGCGTACTCGGAGCTCTATGACTTCGGCTCGTGATTCAGCCAGTGCTTGCAGCAGGGTTTCATGGTCTCTCTCTGATCTCTCAAGAGCATCTTCTTGACGAATGGTGCGGAGGGTATGCATTCTCGCATCAGCGACAACTTCGGTAATCTGACGTAGGGCTGTCCTGCCTTGAATCTCATTTCGGGCCACTCTGTGGACCAAGATTGGCAGGACCCTATCTGCTGAGCCCCCATTGTTCAATTCGTAAAAGCTTCGGTCGCCATTAAATGGCATGGGCTGATCTTGTCCTTGGCTCCATGTTTCCAAGCATTCTACTCACTCAGAGGGTCGGGCCATGAAAAGTCGAACGAGGGTTAGGAATTTGGAAAAGGGAGCTGCTCGGGGTAGGTTCTCAACCTCTGGTTCGGAGTTAGCATCATACGAAGAGTCTTCATCATGTTGATCATTCAAGGGGATAGGATGATCATTCTCTAGTTCTTCTCCAAACCAACCAGCTATGACTTCGTTCGGAAGATACTGGTTGCCGTGGGGATGGAGTCCAGCTATGTTTTCTATGCAAGAATTTAGGGTAAGGGAATAATTATTAGACGAACTATCTAGATAATTATTTAGAAAACCTTCCTAAGTTACATCGCTATTTGCGAAGTGCATACCAGCTATGTGTAATCTAAATAGGATAGACCTTCGAATAAGTGACCTTAACTCCATATTCACACAGAATAGGGGTGAAGTAAAATTTTCATAGATTCTAAGTCTATAACATCCTAATTACATATAGCCTTAGTGTATCCACTTAGCAACTATTAACTTAGTAATGAAGATCCCGTTTTAGTTCTCAAGTATAAAGTACTTATAGTAACACCAAATACACCTATAGTATTTTAAATTTTAATGTTATGTTCTATTGTTCTCATTGTGGAAGGGTTGGTAAGATTTTAGCATTGTTGCAACCACACAATTAAACTTAGGCACATGCTAGTCAACCCTCGGATAATATAGGTGATCAGGCTATATCTTCCCAGTTCTGACCATATGTCTCTAAGCCCACTTGTGTTGCCAAACAATCGTAATTCTTTTGTTCTGTCCTAGCGACATTGATTTTAGTATGAATGCAGCACGTATACTTAATTAAGTATTTTACTATTTAAAGTATAAACTCTTGGTCAGAGTATTTTAATCCCTTATGTATTTATAGTTAGTATATCTTTTATGGGTTGATATACTTAATTCACTATAAACAATGCACTGATACCAATCTGTCACACCCTAAAACCAAGAACCGCGGAAACGTTCTGGGGCGGAGGACGTCATGTATAATGTCAACAACAATGTAAAGTACTAAACAAGAAACAACATCATCCATTGCATTAATAATATAATTATTATACAAATGTGTTCGGTCAAGTTTTGATAAACACTAAAGCATAAATCAAAATGAAAGATAAGTCTTGAACAAGCTCCATCTCCCTTTCTCCTTGCATCGGTACTTGTCTATGATGACCTGAGGATACAAGTAATTTTGAAAACGAGTATCAGCTTTGAAGCTTGTGAGATCATAAGTATTTTGTGTCTTAATTTGTATGTAAGAATTTGTAAGTCTAAGTATTGTAAGTATTTAAAGTGTATATGAACTGTAAGTGTTTGAAAAACCCTAGAATCCCTATGATTCCTACTAGTATATGAAGGTGTCTTCTACCAAGACCTAACTGTTCTGAATATAGTCTTCTACCAAGACCTAACTGCTCTGTATGTGTGTCTCTTGTAAGCGTGTGTATTTTCCAAAGTATAACTATCATTATCCAAAAATATAGTTTCTACATTTCCGTGCGTCGTGTGAATGTTCACGAGGTGAATGTAATGGAAAAAAAGAAATAGTACTATGGTGTAGTGCTATAAGAACTATTGCCATACTAACTACCTTAAATCGGATTTATATTAAGGCATTATGTGATAAATTGTACCATACTATCGACTGGTAACAACGACATAAGAGTGGTCGTAATAAGGAATGACGTTTGGCACCCACAGACCTGCAGGTCCCACTTTAGCTAGCAGCAAGGTGTAGGATAGTCAATCCAGTATAGATCTATACACAAACTCATACTATAGACTCGTTACAACAACAAAGTATAGTCGAAAATAAGGTATGACGTTTGGCACCCGCAGACCTGCAGGTCCCACTGTAGCTAGCAGCAAGGTGTAGGATAGTCAATCCATTATAGATCTATACGCAAACTCACGCTCTCCCTTCAAGAGAGTCTGGCTACAACTCGGGCCATGACATTTAAGTCATGCTCCGATTTAAATCACAATAATTAACGTATTCTTGTATATGTAATATAATGAACTGTTCTAGCTGTAATGTACGTGCTTTCTACCTAGCAAGTATAGTAATGTAATCATTCTAGTATAGTTGTATATGTTCTCTTCCTAGTATAGTTGTATATGTAATGTACTGTAATGTTCTAGAAAGTATTGACTCATGAATGAGCTGTCTCATTGTATGATATCGCGTTCTAGTAATTGTTCTAGTATCTTCCTGAACTACCCATATGGTAGTTTACTAGTAATGTATCTGGTACGTATGCTCATGGATATATACCCTTGCTACCCAAGGGCATGGGATGAACTTGAAGGACCTTTTATGACTATATATGTACACATGATATATAACTAATATTTAAACGACCTTCGGACGAGTACCCGATATCCCACCAGACCATATCTCAAGCGCGAAAAGGAAATAGGGTGGATAGCCTTCCTAAGTCTTTTAAATATTTCTTATATAACTATACATATAGAGGCACGCAATTTATAATATAAAAGCATAAATAAGTTTTGTAAAAACATTTGAAACATAAATATTATTTTAAGAAAAGATCGAATTGATGTCAATCTATAAAACAATTTGAAGGCATAAGTTTGATAAAACAGTTTAAGTATAAGGAAACATTGGTTTGAAACATAGTTGTAAATAAGTTTCAAAGGTAATGTACAGAGTAAGATGTATAGTGTAGTAAGTAGTTTAAAACATATAAAATGTTTATAAAAATCATTTGAAGGAAACCGTTTGGTAAAACGGCTAATGAGTAGCCAAATCCTTTAAATGCTGTATATTAATCACATGTGATTGATATAATAACTAGCGTAATTCTACTTATTGATCGCATGTGATTGATATAATAACTAGCATAATTCTACTTGTATCCCCACCATAAAACATTTAAAAATAGTTTAAAACATTATTTAAGGGGTATGAACTCACCTGCAGTAAGTGACTGGAATTGAACGGACTGTTATCGTAAGGAAGGATCGGGCAAGTGCTTGGTGTCAAGTGAAGACTTAGACATACACAATGATCCTAATTACATATGAAAACATATGTATATAAATAATTAGTGATTAAAACACCAATTATACAAGTATAAACATTTAAACGCGAGGAAACACTTTTGGTCAAGTGCTAGTGTCACACCCCCAAACCAGAACGGCGGAATCGTTCGGGGGCGGAGGACATCATATTCAGTATCATAACAGTTCATAGAAAGGAAAGTACACACCACCATAATATAAATATGTTTGAAAAGTTCACATGATTGTAGGTGTTACATGTTTGCAAAAGAAATCAAATATAAAATGGTGATCCAAAATATGTTACTAACGCCAGTGCGTTAGTCTTCAGAAGTAGTTGCTACCTGGCTAGCGGTTTCCTGTGAATATAAGTTATTTCAAAGAAAAAGTGTCAACATTTAAGTTGGTGAGTTCATAAGTAGTGTTTTGAGAAGATGTATGCCATTCGAAAGTGTTTGCATGTTTTCCAGAAAAAAAAAAAACCTTATTTTCCTATAAAAGTATGAAATGCATATGAATGCTTGTGATGTGGATTACAACTAATTGTACCGAGAAAATCCCTTATTTTCCTATTAGTTGTTTGGTTTGTATACAGGAAAAACCCTTATTTTCCTGACATAACTGGCAGTCTTTAAGACCGAAAATCGCAAGCAAGCGACGTGCTTGTAAGTCGTGTCATAGTTTTACATAGTAAAGCTATACGAAAATCGCCCTTATTAAATGAAGAATAGTTTTAATGACTACTTGTTCATAAAAGCATAGTACCATAATAATTGTATATCCGATGAGTTTTATAACCATACTAAACATAATATGCCTGTAGCGACGTTCTTCAGGCATCGTAGCGTTATGACAACTGTCACCCCAAAAGACGGACTGTAGCTAACAGTCAGGGCGCGGGATCATGACTTCCCGTATAGATCTATACACATTTGACACGTTCTCCGAACGGGAGACTCTGGTTATAGACAGGACTTGTAGCATTATTTTCTAATAAAGAAAGTAACGTTTGAAGATATACACGACTCATGGATTCTCAACTAAGTCCGTAATAAGGCAGTAGTTTGTATGCAAAATTTAACCTCTTTCACAATGTTTGACAAAGCATAAATCATAAGTTCTTTTAAATGCATAAAATGACTTAGTAAAGAATGTTACCCTTGATATGATGTTTTTTTGTATGTAAACGTATAAATAAAACATATTTCTATTTATAAACATATTATATCCCAAGAGGGTAAAGCTGTGTTGTGAGGGGTTTTGTATCATAATAACTTCACAAGATAGTTAAAACAACAGTATGAAAAGTATATCAAAAGGTTAATGTTTCACACGATTTTAGCCATGTGTTTACTGGTATTCCTCCCCAAAAAGAGTATAAAACATTTAAAATGTATTTAAAGAGTGTTCGAAGGGGATATGAACTCACTTGATAGTTTGAAGATTGTGAGGTGGAAAACCGGGCAGAGTTTCGTCTCGGGAAACTGATTTTTCTTGGGATTCTCGGGAATCTCGGGAGTAGAATCGGCCTTCGGGACTTGAGCCAAAAAGACCAGGGCTTCGGGTTTGAACGGACACGGAAAACGAGGAAATGCTGAGAGAGAGAGAAGAGAAATGAACACTTTCTTTGGAAACCCTCGCATTCTATTTATAGGAAGGCTGGTCTGCCTCGGTACGCGGGGCGTACGCTCGTACGCGCTGCGTACGCGTACGTCATGCATGACCGAAGCCTCGACTGCCTCGGTTCGGATGGGACGGGTTCTTGGGTTCTCGGGTCGGATGGGACGGGTTGCTGGGGAGGTGGGTCGGATGGGACGCCGGGTCGGATGGGACGTCGGGTCGGACGGGTCGGACGGGTCGGACGGGTCGGCTTCCTCGGATAAGGCGACGTGGACGATCCGAGGCCAATCCTCTCGGTTACGCGGGGCGTACAGGAGTACGCAGCGCGTACTTCGGAGAAGGACGCTGACTCCTCTTCGGATAATATTCGAATTTTGATTTAAATAAATAATTAATTTATTTAATAAACTTCAAAAATCCATATCTTCTTCATACGAACTCCGTTTTCGATGGTCTTTATATCCACGCGTAGGTGAGACTACGATCTACAACTTTCGTTTAGACTCCGTTGGCAAATTCCAAAATTATTATTTTTTTTTATTTATTTTATAACTAATCGTTTTTAAGGAATTTCTTTGAAAAATCATAACTTCCTCATGCGAAGTCAGATTTGGACGTTCTTTATATATTTGGAACCTTTAATATGATATCTACCACATAGCGTATTCCAAATCAGAGCTTTTGAATAATTCATTTATCGATGATATTCCCATTACATTCAAAAGGGGTTACAAGACTCGGTTTATAATGCCTGGAAATAACGGGTTGTTACATCATCCCCCCGTTAGAGGGAATTTCGTCCCGAAATTTAATACAAGGTAAGAGTTTTAGGGGCTGAGGAAGAGATGCGGATACTTCTGTAGCATTTGGTCTTCCCGTTCCCATGTGAATTCGGGTCCTCTCTTAGCATTCCATCGAACTTTTACTATTGGAATGCGACTCTGCTTGGTCCTTTTAACCTCCCTATCCATGATCTCGACAGGTTCTTCCACAAAGTTAAGATTTTCGTTTAACGCGATTTCATCGAGTGGAATTACAAGTGTTTCGTCGGATAAACACTTTTTAAGGTTCGACATGTGGAATACTGGATGCACTTTGTTAAGCTCGATTGGAAGTTGGAGTTTGTAGGCCACTGGACCAACTCTCGAAATGATTTCGAAGGGTCCAATGTACTTGGGATTTAGCTTTCCACGCTTCCCAAAGCGTATCATGCCTTTCCAGGGTGAGACCTTCAGTAGCACACGGTCGCCAATCTGGAATTCCAAGGGTTTACGTCTCCTGTCGGCATAGCTCTTTTGCCTATCCCTTGAGGACTTCAGTCGTTCTCGTATTTGCACGATCTTTTCGGTAGTTTCTCTGATGATCTCTGGACCAGTAAGGGTGCTTTTAGTGACTAGACCTTTTGCCAATTGGGTGTCGCCCACTTCCGGCCAGCACAGGGGTGATCTGCACTTACGGCCGTAAAGGGCTTCGAACGGAGCGGTCTTGATACTAGTATGATAACTATTGTTATAAGAGAACTCGATCAAAGGCAAGTGAATATCCCATGCCTTGCCAAAGTCGATTACACATGCTCGCAACATGTCTTCCAAGGTTTGGATCGTCCTCTCACTCTGTCCGTCAGTCTGAGGGTGGTATGCTGTACTCATGTCCAACCTTGTTCCCATGGATTTTTGCAGTGATTGCCAAAATCTGGAAGTGAACCTGCTGTCTCTATCTGAGATGATGGACATTGGTACTCCATGAAGTCGTACGATCTCCCGGATGTAGGTTCTTGATAGTTTTTCCATCCTATCGGTTTCCTTGATAGGTAAGAAATGGGCTGACTTGGTTAATCTGTCGACGATTACCCAAATAGTATCTTGGCCACTCTGAGTTTTGGGCAGTTTGGTTATGAAGTCCATGGAAATCTGCTCCCATTTCCACTCAGGTATTTCAGGTTGTTGGAGTAGGCCTGAGGGTTTTTGGTGTTCTATTTTTATTTTGGCGCAAGTTAAACACTTGCCCACGTACGTAGCGATCTCCGCTTTCATGTTTGGCCACCAGTAGAGTTGCTTGAGATCTAGATACATCTTGTCTGACCCTGGGTGTACGGAGTATGGGGTCCTGTGTGCCTCGCTCATAACTACCTCTCTGAATCCCCCAAACTTTGGTGTCCAGATCCGGTTCATGAGGTAGCGTGCTCCGTCACTCTTGATTTCTAAGTTCTTGTCCATTCCCCTAAGGGCCTCACCTGCCACGTTTTCGGGTTTCAAGGCCTCTAATTGAGCTTCCTTGATTTGCGTTGATAGGTGCGAATGGATCGACATAGCTAATGACTTCACTCTCCGGCCTGAGTACTCCTTTCGACTAAGGGCATCGGCTACGACGTTTGCCTTTCCCGGATGATAGCGAATATCGCATTCGTAATCACTGAGTAGCTCGACCCATCGCCGTTGTCTCATGTTGAGCTCCTTCTGATCGAAAATGTGTTGTAAGCTCTTGTGGTCGGTAAAGATAGTGCTCTTCGTTCCATACAAGTAATGTCTCCAGATCTTCAGAGCAAACACTACTGCTCCTAGTTCAAGATCGTGGGTCGTGTAGTTAACCTCATGTGTTTTCAACTGTCTCGAGGCGTAGGCGATGACCTTACCTCGCTGCATCAGAACACATCCGAGTCCTTGGTTTGATGCATCGCAATAAACTACGAAGTCTTCTATTCCTTCGGGAAGGGATAGTATTGGTGCGGTGCACAAGGCTCGTTTGAGCGTTTGGAACGCTCTTTCTTGTTTCTCTTCCAGTCAAAGGCTACACCTTTCTGGGTTAGGGTTGTAAGAGGCTTCGCTATTCGTGAGAAGTTCTGAATGAACCTGCGGTAGTAGCCAGCGAGACCTAGAAATTGGCGAATTTCTGTAGGAGTCTTCGGTGCTGACCAGTTCTCAATGGCCTTAATTTTGGCTGGGTCCACGTGGATTCCCTCTTCGCTTACCACGTGTCCTAAAAATTCGACTCTTCGGATCCAAAATTCACATTTCGAGAACTTCGCATAAAGTTTCTCTTTTCGTAATATCCCTAGAACTTGTCGCAGATGATCGCCATGCTCTTTCTTACTTCGGGAGTAGATCAGGATGTCGTCAATGAAAACGATGACGAACTGATCCAAGTAAGGTCGGCATACTCTATTCATCAGATCCATGAAGACTGCGGGCGCATTGGTCAATCCGAATGGCATCACCACGAACTCGTAATGTCCGTAACGAGTTCGGAAGGCGGTCTTCGGCACATCCTCCTCTAGCACTCGTAACTGGTGATACCCGGATCTCAGATCAATCTTAGAAAAATAGTTCGCCCCTTGCAGTTGGTCGAATAGATCATCTATGCGCGGTAGAGGATAACGATTCTTTACCGTCAGTTTGTTGAGTTCTCTGTAGTCGATGCACATTCTGAACGATCCATCCTTCTTTTTCACAAACAACACGGGTGCTCCCCATGGTGAGAAGCTCGGTCTGATGAATCCTTTTTCCTGTAGTTCATTCAGTTGACTGGATAGCTCCTGCATCTCTGCCGGGGCTAATCGATAGGGTGCTTTGGCTACTGGGGTAGCTCCGGGAATCAGGTCGATTCTGAATTTGACTTGTCTTACGGGTGGTATCCCTGGAAGGTCCTCGGGAAATACATCGGGAAAATCGCATACGTCGGGCACATCCTTGATGTCCCGGACTTCGCGTTTCACGTCTACAACATGTGCAAGAAATGCGTGACACTCCTTTCGTAAGTGCTTCTGAGCTTGGATACTTGAGATGATTCTAAGAGTGGTACTAGGTTTGTCGCCCAAGACAAGGAAGGTTTCGCCGGTTGGCAGATTAAGGCGAACGGCCTTATCGTAACATAGAATGTCCGCACGATGTGAACTCAGCCAATCCATGCCAATGATGACATCGAAACTCTTAATCGAGACTGGCATGAGGTTGATTTGAAAGGGATTATCGTTTAGAGTTAGGGTGCAGTTTAAGTATATCTCTTTAGTGCCTTCAGTTTTCCCGTTGGCCATTTCTACTATGAACGGTTCACTTAATGATTGTGGTATTGGTTTTAGCATGCTTTTAAAGTCGTGACTCACAAAACTCCTTTCCGCTCCACTATCAAACAAAATGCATCATACGAGTTATCGAGAAGAAACGTACCCGTAACAACAGTAGGGTCCGCAATGGCTTCATCTTGTCCCATTGCGAAAACTCGGCCTCTTCCGCCGGTATTCCTGTTGTTTGCCTTCGGGCAGTCCTTGCGGTAGTGCCCTGTGCTCCCGCACTCAAAGCAAGCGCGGCTTACTCCGGTATTAGCAGTGGGGGCGGATTGTTGGGTTGGCTCCTTGCAATAGCGGGCTGTATGACCCTTCTTATTGCACCTGGTGCATTGAAGGCCATGACAGGGACCGTGATGGTGGAAGTTGCACTGGTTACATTTCGGTAGCTTTCCATTGTATGAACTTGTGGGGGCAGAGTTGGTAGGTACAGTAATAGCGTGGGTTGCTATCACTTGTTGTTTCTTGGGGTTCTCCTGGAGGATTTGTCCCCTCCTCTTGTTCCAAGGCCTAATCTGTCCCTGAGCCTCCCTAGGTGGATTTGCGGCTGTTGTGATGGTACTCTGTTTCGCTCCGTGATCGATGAGTCGTTGCGCCAGGCGTTTAGCGCTGTTGTAGGTGATAGGGTTGGAGGCTAGGACATGCCCTTGAATCTGGGGTGACAACCCCCAAATGTACCTTTCGACCTTCTTTGATTCTGGGTTGACCATGGTAGGGCACAAAGCAGCGAGATCGTTGAACCTAGCTGTGTAAGCGACTAGGTCAGACCCGACCATTTTCAAATTCCAGAGTTCCTGCTCAAGCTTTTGCACTTCACCCCTTGGGCAGTATTCTTCCAGTAGTAGTACCTTCAGTTCTTCCCAACTCATGGCGTTAGCGACAGTGAGCGTCACTGAGTTCACATGGCTTTTCCACCAAGTGAGGGCTCGATCTATGAAGGTGCAAGCAGCGAACTTAACCTTGCTTGTTTCTTGGCACGAGCAGATCTCGAAGACCGTTTCGGTCTTTTCGAACCATTGCATTAGTGCAATGACTCCGCCACTGCCATTAAAAGTCTTTGGCTTCGAGTTGGAGAACTCCTTGTAAGTACACTCTCTAACTTGGCCCTGGCCGGTGCCACTATTGGGATGATTCGTGCTGCTTCCTGTACCTCCATTGGCATTGGAGTTTATTTGAGAGAGGGCTGCTGCTACTGCTGCTGTGATAGCAGCCTGGACCATTGCCGGATCATAAGTTAGTGGTGGAGGTGGTGGTGGGGTTGCGTTGGTACGTGCTGATCTACGAGGAGGCATCGCTCTGTCAAAAGGAAAAATGAGATATTATGAGTTTTGGTGGTTGTGAGTTGAATGATATTGAGTTAACTGCCTTAAATAGATTAAGAATTTGGTTTGATCAACAATGGGTTTTGAGCTTGATTTATTAATAACGTTTGAATGGATGCACTTATGAGTTGAACGGAATACACATATTTAAAACCAGAAAAAAAGGGGGGGTATGCCCTATATATATAAAACATATAGTTGTGTTACATCCGAGTTTAGACAAAACTTTTTGACCTTTCTAAAGGTCTCCGATTACAGAAAGTTTTAACGAAAAGAAAATTCTTATCCGAAGTCCTAATTTATAACAAAATTTGAAATCCTGGCAGGCACTACTTGCGACGTAGGTTGCGCTTGGAGCTTGACTCCGCATCTGATTGCTTCGATTCCATTAGGCGTCGATCAAAAGCGGCTTGTTGCTCCCTTAACTCGGCTAGGGCTGCAATTATCTGTGCCTGAAATGCCTCAGACTGGAGTTGGACATTATCTTGTATCTTGTCCAGCCTACGGATATCGGAAGTGTGAACCTGCACTTCCACGTTGATATCCCGGAGTCGGCTTGCTTGTACTCCGGACTGATAGGACTGATTGGCTAACTTACCCACCATTACCGGGAGTGCTCGATCAGCCGAACTGCCACCGCGGACATCGTAGAAGTCCCGACACATGCCGTAGGGAGGGCGTATGCCTTGTTGTTGGCTCCAATGATGTAGGTGACTTCCCCAGACGGGAGTGGGTCCTTGGAAGTTCCTCACATGGACAGGAGGTTGAATGGGTGGTGGATCGATCACTTCAGGTTCTGAATCAGTACCGGAGTCATCACCCAATTCTATGGGTTCCTCATCCTCTTCTGGATCATCTTCGATCCATCCTCCGTTGCCTTGGTTGGGAAAGTAGGGGTCATTGGGGTGGTGAAATCCAGCCATTTGACTGTACGAGAAATAGGGTCATAAGAATTGAATAAAGTCGGAACATGCAAAACATGTAAGTTAGTTTAAATAGCAATTACTCCTATAGCATTTAAATTATTGTGTTTGATTCTAATAACGGTTTGGTAAGTTTTTAAAATTTGTTGTCCACTGCAGACACCCCTCGGCACACGTTAGTCGGCTCTCGGACAAATATAGTTGATCAGGCTATATCCTTCCTAGTTCCGATTACGTGTCCCAAGGCGTACCTGTACTGTACAACTCATTAATAATACTTCTAATATGGTACGATGTGGAACTGTTATTTATTACTAAATGAATACATGCTTACTTACAAAAACTAAATAGATTTAATTTCAAAAGTATGACTCTTCTCAGAGTGTTTTTGCCCAGTTGAGTTTAT